>NC_136412.1:64896500-65595000 GCF_051521515.1 Lactuca serriola | reverse complement strand
ACACACACACACACACACACACACACCTCACAAAAACACTCTCTAAATTACTCAAGAATCACCCACTCTCTCCATCCAAGATCTTGAAAATTTGGCTAAAAGCTTAAGGATCTTCATAAAGTGATTCATCATCTAAGGTAAGTTAATGGCTAACTTATGATCTAACTCCCTTCACTTCATAAAAATCTCTTCTAAATTCATTCAATCTTGTGATCTTGCACCTTAGAAGCTCCTAAACTCGAGATCTTCAAGGAAAGGTTGCTAGGGCCGAAAATTACCTCATTTCTTTCCATCTCTTCTCCAAAACCGAAACCACACCCAAAGGTGAGCTTCATACCCCCTATTTTTCGGTTTTTATAAGTTTTTTGGGGGAGAATACAAGCAAATGTGTAGATCTATGAGTGTATGTATGCTTTGTGTGATTTCTATGTTTATTTACATGTTCTTATGTGATTATGGTGTTGGATCTAGTCAAAAAGGAACTCAAAACCGAGATCTACATTATGTTGAATGAAATAAGTATAAATCATATTATTTCATACAAATCAACTCTAGAAAAATAACCAAGTTGGTTAATATGAACTCCTTTGGGCTAAAATCCTATTTTTGGACTTTAAATGTTAAAAATATAAAGTTAAAGGGCCCAAAATGTCAAAATACAAATTCTGATGGTTGAGATGAGTTAAAACAGTTTCAAAAATGTATTTTCTGGAAAATTACTCTTTTGAAGGACTAAAATGGAAAATTTTAAACCTAATGGGCCAAAAATGCACTTTTCGGCCCAACAAGGCCCAAATTGCGAGATTTTCAAACTAGAGGGGCTGAATCTGTATTTTTCTGTAAAACAGAGGACTACTAGTGCTCCAAGTCCATTTCAAGGGTTAAAAATACTTTTCATATTCAAAAGGGACTAAAGATGCAAAATTTTTCTATTTTGGGCCAAAAATGTAAAAATTGCGAAAATTGAGGTTTCAGCCGAGGAAACTTCATCTTGAAGGACTAAAACTGTTTTTCAAATAAACTTGAGCTGAAAAATACCCTTTCAATAAGTTTTGATACTAAAGTGTCAAGAAAAATGGTTTAAGGATTAAAACGGAAGTTCTTTTATACAAAGGGCCAAAATTGAAAATTTATCCAAAAGAAAGGGGCTGCAAAAGAAAAATTCTAGTGATTTTAAACAATAAATCTGTTAGGATGGAATACTAGTACCACGACTATCGACGAAATATAATACACCTTCAACACCCAAAATCGTTATCAAACGAACTGATTCGGTCTCGAATCAATAATGAATCCGAACTTAATAACACGACGCTACTTCAATACACACGCGGAAATTTTGGGAAGTCAATACACACGTGGGAATACACCAGACGTCGATACACCATCTTTGGGCCCGAAAGTTTCAAATCGTGCTTGTTGGGCCTAGCTAGCCCAATGACATGATCTTTAGGCCCGAAGGAAACTCGTTTACTTATAGTTGGGTCTTATATGACCTAATTCCGTGTAAAAGGACTTTCAACGGCTTTTGTGCTGTTGGGCCCCAAGGGTTCTTTGGTACTGCTAGCGAAGTCGAGAATTCACCAATGCGAGTCGGGCTAAGGGCCCTTCGCATTCACGATAGTCTTGAACGACGTATGGAAATATCAGGGGCTTCGTACCCTCTTTTCCTCCTCGGTTGTGGGGCTATGAGAAGTCGGGTGGTTGGATTAAGTGAATAGTACGAACGACGCCTAAGGGATCGATTGTATAGTTGTAAACTAGTCATTTTCATTAATGTGTGTTTATAACAATTCACAATACATAATTAATCAAATGTCACCGGGACTCATCGAATACACACGTCGCAACAAAATAACAAAATATAAACGCTTATTTCAATGTATTAGGAAAACATCGGGTTTTCCTAGGGTTTTTCAATTCATACACCTACGAGATGCATACCAAGTTTAACAAATTCTTTTTTTTACATTTATAGAAACAAACAAGCATACTTACGGATCTTCACACTTTTTATACTATGCTCTTTTCAGAAAATATCGGATTTTCTGGTGGTTTTCAAAACAATACAAAACATTATATTTCAAACATTACTTATGAACTCACCAACATTTCATATGTTGACGTTTTTCAAAATACTTGTATTCTCAGGTAACAGGTAAATCGAAAGGAAAAAATGTACTCAGTAATGTCTTGCTGTTTGTTTAATTAGTATCGAACAATTTACTTTTGGGCATGTAATGTTATGGATCAATGTACTGAATGTAAACGCTACCAGTTGTAATACTTCAATGCTTGGTGATGTATGATGTTATGTTTCATGTATATTCATTGTGATGGTATTCAATTGAGTCACAATAGCCCTCAGACGTTTCCGCCGTCTGGTTCGGGGGTGTGACAGGTTGGTATTAGAGCTCTGTTTATAGTGAACTAGCATGTCTAACCACACATTGATATGCAACTATAAACCAAAAGAGGGACTAACCCAACTCTGAACAAAACAAGTAAAACATAACAATAAAACACCCCTGCTTGTATTAGGAATAAGAACATAACGCCGAACCAAACAAGATAACGCTAGTATCCCGGTTAATTCAGGACTGTTTTAGTGATATCAAGAAGTGGATGTAGCCTGATCAACTACATTCCCTCCAAGATATAACTAACACATGTTCTGATGAGATCGCGAGCTTGGGAACCAAAAAAAAAACACAAACCCCTATATCACCAAAAGAGAAGAACGCCTACATAGTCTATACAATAGCTGTAGCATCCTAGGAATAATGTTAGCATACTCACACACTCTCGCAGACAGCATGGCTGGTTTTCATCGCCCCAGAGATCCTTATTTCCCTAATCAGGGGAATAACGGATGGTTAGACGAGGAGCCTGAGGAAGACCCCGAAGAGGAATCTGACGGGGAACCTGAGGCAGGAGTCGAGGGCGAGCCTGCCGAACCAGAAGAAGATGAAGGAAGCTTCGAGGAGGAACCCGATGACAGTGAAGGGGGTGATTCGGACGCGGAGTCCGAAGTCATCAACCCCCCTTACCCGATCAGGGTGCCTGCTTACCGTGTGGGCCCCACTGGTCCTACACCTCCCTGGGGTATTGATCTTTGGAGATGGAGCAGACAACAGGGACAGCGACCCCCGTACGGCATGTCACGCGAGTTCTTTGACCTGAAGGACGGAGGACCGGCTGATCGAGCCCTTCCAGTCATGGTGAGACGATTACGGAACACTGGCGACCTTGCTCAGGGCACTACTGATTAGGTACGCCAGTTATGGACTAGGTTCGAGCGTGCGGAACAGGAGACACGTGACGTCCTTCGAGAGTTCCACATGAGGCAAGTGAGGTGGGAGTCTCGACTCCAGGACGCAGAACGACAGGTGGCTCGTCTTCAGGGAGCGTCCACATCCTCGGCACCACCCCCGGGCACAGCCCATCGCGACTAGGGATAAACTTATCTTACTAGGTCATTAGGAACTATGCTATGTACCCCGACTCTATGTTTAAGTGACTACACTACTCATAGAGCCGTTATGCTGTCGAACTAGTGTCACTCATGTATGCTCCTACGAGCAAAATTTTCATGTATTAAATGCGGATAATATTAGTGAACTTTTGCGTGTTTTATTATGACATTACAAATTGCTATGTGTTGAGAATCTATGATTGTATGCTAAATGGTAGAAGTGTTTAAGTTCGTACCATGCACCTAGTCAGTAGGATCACAACCTCACAGAAACCCCAAACACTCAACATCTTTCCGTTTCATGACAGAAAGATGCCTCACCGACCTACTCGCGGAAACCCTGAACCAACCCCACCCGAAGCTGACACCACTGCATTCCAGGCGGCCGTATCTGCTGGGGTACCACAGCTATGGCACAAATTCACCAAGGGAACAACGGAGGTGGCAACGGGCAAGGGGACGGGAGTTCGAACAACGGAATGAATCAAGGACCCACCAAAACATGTACATACAAGGACTTCACAAACGCCAAACCACGAACTTTTAACGACACTGGAGGGGTGATCACTCTGAAGCGATGGATCGAGAAGGTGGAATCGGTATTCGAGATATGCGATTGTCCTGAGGAGATGAAGGCGAAGTTCGCAGCCTGCACTTTTGCTGATCAAGCGCTCACTTGGTGGAACGGACACGTGGAAGCCATGACACTCCCTGTAGCCAACTCCATGCTGTGGTCGGAAGTGAAAGAAATGCTGATGGCTGAATACTGCCCACGGGGCGAGATTCAGAAAATGGAGCAAGATCTGTGGAACCTCATTGTGCAGAATGCGAATATCGATGCCTACATATCGAGATTTAGTGAACTATCTCTGTTATGCCCGGGTATGATCACCTCGGAAGGAAAGAAGATTGAGCGATTCATCTGGGGACTAACCTCTCCGATCCAAGGGAACGTGATAGATGCAAACCCCGAAACCTTTGACTGTGCTAAAAGATTGGCGAAGAAGCTGTATGACCACAACAACAAAAAGGGTGAGAAGCCAGCCGAGGCTGAAGGCAAGAAGGAAGGTGACGGCAAGAAAGGGAAGAACAACAAGAGGAAGGGGCGTCAGGGCCCCGAGACCTCTAAGAAGCAGCAGACAGTGGCAGTTAATGCTGCCACCGCACCAATTCCAGCCACACCACATGCTCCAGCCTCGGCTGCTTCAAATGCTCCCAGACCTTATTCCGGTAATCTTCCCAAGTGCAACAAGTGCGGTTTCCATCACAATGGAGAATGCAAGGAGTTGCAGTGCACCAGTTGCAATCGAAAGGGACATACATCAAGGTATTGCAGGACTTACCCTCCTCAGAACCAACAACAAGGAAGCAGCAGCAACAACAACAACATCACCACCGGCGGCAACAATGCAGGACCTAGCCACACCTGCTATGGGTGTGGGAGGACTGGGCATTTCCGCCGAGATTGCCCCAACAACAACAATCCCGGAAATGGAGGAACAGGAAGGATGCTGACCATGGGTCAGGGAGAGGCGATTCAGGACCCCGCTGTTGTTACCGGTATATTTCTCCTAAACCACACTTATGCATGCATCCTATTTGACACCGGAGCAGAGCGAAGCTTCGTGAGCAATAAATTTAAGCATTTATTAAAACAACAACCCCAGAAGCTCAATGAAACCTTTACGGTGGAAATGGCCAATGGGAAAACCGAATCCACCGGGAAAATCTACACCGGATGTACCCTAACCTTAAATCAACACGTCTTTAGAATAGACTTAATGCCGGTTTCCATTAGGAGTTTCGACGTGATTATCGGCATGGACTGGTTAAGCCCCCACCATGCTGAAATTATGTGTCACGAGAAGGCCGTTCGCCTTTACCTTCCCAATCATGGAACCCTAGTAATTTACGGAGACAAACCTAGCTTGAACCTTCGCCTCATCTCGTGCATCCAGGCACAGAAACATCTACGAAATAACAATTTGGCGTTCCTGGCTCACATAGTGGATAAAACCAAGGAAGAGGTTAACGTTCAAGACATTCCCGTAGCACGTGAGTTCCCAGACGTGTTTCCTGAAGATCTTCCTGGAGTACCCCCAGAGAGACAAGTGGAGTTCCGAATTGACCTCGTTCCAGGAGCAACTCCTCTCGCTAAATCACCCTACCGGCTGGCTCCTGCTGAAATGCATGAATTGTCCAGCTGACTCAGTGAACTCTTGAACAAGGGATTCATATGACCTAGTTACTCGCCATAGGGAGCTCCAGTCCTCTTTGTCAAAAAGAAGGACGGATCTTTTAGAATGTGCATCGATTACAGAGAGTTAAATAAACTCACTGTCAAAAATCGCTACCCACTCTCGCGAATCGACGATCTATTTGACCAGCTCCAAGGAGCTAGTTACTTTTCTAAGATAGATCTACGATCCGGATACCATCAACTCAAATTCCGGGAAGAGGATATTCCTAAAACCGCTTTCCGAACTCGTTACGGACATTATGAATTTGTCGTAATGCCCTTCGGTCTAACAAATGCCCCTGCCGCATTTATGGATCTGATGAACCGAATTTGTCGACCATTCCTCGACAACTTTGTCATTGTCTTCATCGATGACATTCTCGTCTATTCCCGAAGCGAAGAAGAGCATGGCCAACATCTCCGACAAATCCTAGAAACTCTGCGATCGGAAAAGCTATACGCAAAACTCTCCAAGTGTGAGTTCTAGCTCCGTAGTGTGAACTTCCTAGGTCATGTTGTTAGCCAAGATGGAATTCATGTGGATCCCTCTAAGGTCAAAGCAGTTAAAGGATGGGCAGTCCCGACAACACCCACGGAAATCCGTCAATTCTTGGGTCTAGCAGGCTACTATAGGAGATTCATTCAAAACTTCTCTAAGATCTCCAAGCCACTTACCTCACTTACACAAAAGGGCGTACCATTCAAATGGACGGACAAACAAGAAGTCGCATTCCGAACCCTGAAGCAAGCTCTCTGTAGTGCCCCGATACTATCTCTACCGGAGGGAACAGAAGATTTCGTGGTCTACTGTGACGCGTCAAATCAGGGCTTAGGTTGCGTTCTCATGCAGCGTGGAAGGGTGATAGCTTACGCATCCCGCCAACTAAAGACACACGAAGTGAATTATACGACCTATGACCTAGAATTGGGAGCCGTGGTCTTTTCCCTGAAGATTTGGAGGCATTACCTTTATGGTACAAAGTGCACCATCTTCACGGACCACAAAAGTCTCCAGCACATCTTGAACCAGAAAGATTTGAACATGAGGCAACGAAGATGGGTTGAATTATTAAACGATTACGAGTGTGAAATCAAGTACCACCCGGGCAGGGCCAACGTGGTAGCTGACGCATTGATCCGGAAGGAATACTCTAATCGTCGTATGAAAACTCTCTCAATAACCATTCAATCTCACCTAACCACTCAAATTGGGGTAGCCCAGTCAGAGGCCATGAAGACGGAAAATAGAGCAACCGAAGCATTACGCGGAATGGAGAAGAACCTAGAGGCAAAGGAGAATGGAGTATACTATTTCATGAACCGTAGTTGGGTCCCTAAACTCGGAGGATTTAGGGAGGTGGTCATGAAGGAAGCTCACACGACGCGATACTCCATCCATCCCGGCTCAGACAAGATGTATTCGGATATCAAACAACACTATTGGTGGCCTAACATGAAGGCGGAAATCGCCACCTATGTTAGTAAGTGCCTTACGTGTGCCAAGGTAAAGGTGGAGTACCAGAAGCCCTCAGGGTTATTGCAGCAACCAGTAATCCTTGAGTGGAAATGGGAAGGAATTTCTATGGATTTCGTGACCAAGCTACCTAAGACGTCGGATGGACTAGACACCATATGGGTAATAGTCGACCGACTGACGAAATCTGCCCATTTCCTGCCAATAAAAGAATCCTACAAGATGGAGAGATTGACACGTTTATACATTAGCGAAATCGTGAGACTCCATGGAGTGCCAGTGTCTATTATCTCGGACAGAGACAGTAGGTTCACTTCACGTTTTTGGCAATCACTCCAGAAAGCACTGGGAACTCATCTCGACATGAGCACCGCTTATCATCCACAAACGGATGGTCAAAGTGAACGAACCATTCAAACGCTCGAGGACATGCTTCGAGCATGTGTGATAGACTTTGGGAAGTCTTGGGATACCCATTTACCTTTAGTCGAATTCTCGTATAACAACAGTTACCATTCGAGCATTAAGGTCGCTCCTTTCGAAGCACTATACGGGCGTAAGTGTAGATCGCCGTTATTTTGGGCTGAAGTAGGCGACACCCAGCTAGCAAGAGCACTCACGTCGGACAAGGCGCTAATGGGACCAGAGATCATTCGTGAAACCATGGAAAAGATCATTCAAATCAGAGCTCGATTACAAGCATCGCGCGACCGACAAAAGAGCTACGCCGATAAACGGCGAAAGCCCTTAGAATTTCAGGTCGGGGATCGAGTACTGTTAAAAGTCTCACCCTGGAAAGGAGTTATTCGTTTTGGGAAGCGGGGAAAATTGAACCCACGATACATTGGACCTTTCGAAATCTTCGCCCGAATAGGTCTAGTGGCATACAAAATGCAACTACCCGCAGAGCTAAACAGTGTACACCCCGTGTTCCATGTCTCTAATCTAAAGAAGTGCCTCTCAGATGAAACACTCGTCATTCCCCTTGATGAGATCGAAATCAACGAGAATTTCCTGTTCGTGGAAGAGCCGATTGAAATCATGGACAGGGAGGTGAAGCGTACTAAGCAAAGTTGCATCCCGATCGTGAAAGTACGGTGGAACGCAAAGCGTGGACCAGAATTCACGTGGGAACGCGAAGACCAAATGAAGCAAAAGTACCCTCACCTATTCTAGCATTCTCAAATCTAGCTTTCAAACAGAATTTCGGGACGAAATTCCCTCTAATGGGGGGATGATGTCACAACTAGAAATTTTGTGTCTTGTAATCACAACACTTAAGTAAAATGTTGAATAAAAAACTTAAGAGCATGTAAGATACTTACTTCATGGCAACAAAATTTCAATCAAGTACACCATACAAGCATTTCAAATAGTCAACAAGTAATTGGAAACCCTAGAAGTTCTTGTGTAGGTCCATTTTGGACTAGGACTTCCTTATTGGGCCCAAGGGGCCAATAAGCTTCCAACTTGGCTATCCTGGGCTTAGAACCTTAAATGGGCTCTAATTGGACCCACTTTCATTTATTTCCAACATTTTGGGCCATATTGGGCCTAGAATGAAATAAATCAATTATATGAACTACTATGGACCATAATTAACCTAATCTAGCCTAATAAAGCATAAAAAATCACACTTATATTTTATAAGGCCAACAATCATTCAACCTAACTCTAATATGGGCATAGGGGAAAAAAGCCCAAAAATCCTTTCTCTCCTCTCTTTATTCTCGGCCCAAGACAAGCCCAAAAGAAAAGGAAGAGTTGACTTATTTCATGACACCTCATTTTTGTCCTTAGGTTTTCCATGCAACACACATATCTCCATGCAACAATCTTGTCAAGCTTCTCACTCCTTCCCTCCCTTCTTGTTTCGTCCGAGAGCACACACACACACACACCTCACAAAAACACTCTCTAAATTACTCAAGAATCACCCACTTTCTCCATCCAAGATCTTGAAAATTTGGCTAGAAGCTTAAGGATCTTCATAAAGTGATTCATCATCTAAGGTAAGTTAATGGCTAACTTATGATCTAACTCCCTTCACTTCATAAAAATCTCTTCTAAATTCATTCAATCTTGTGATCTTGCACCTTAGAAGCTCCTAAACTCGAGATCTTCAAGGAAAGGTTGCTAGGGCCGAAAATCACCTCATTTCTTTCCATCTCTTCTCCAAAACCGAAACCACACCCAAAGGTGAGCTTCATACCCCCTATTTTTCGGTTTTTATAAGTTTTTTGGGGGAGAATACAAGCAAATGTGTAGATCTATGAGTGTATGTATGCTTTGTGTGATTTCTATGTTTATTTACATGTTCTTATGTGATTATGGTGTTGGATCTAGTCAAAAAGGAACTCAAAACCGAGATCTACATTATGTTGAATGAAATAAGTATAAATCATATTATTTCATACAAATCAACTCTAGAAAAATAACCAAGTTGGTTAATATGAACTCCTTTGGGCTAAAATCCTATTTTTGGACTTTAAATGTTAAAAATATAAAGTTAAAGGGCCCAAAATGTCAAAATACAAATTATGATGGTTGAGATGAGTTAAAACAGTTTCAAAAATGTATTTTCTGGAAAATTACTCTTTTGAAGGACTAAAATGGAAAATTTTAAACCTAATGGGCCAAAAATGCACTTTTCGGCCCAACAAGGCCCAAATTGCGAGATTTTCAAACTAGAGGGGCTGAATCTGTATTTTTCTGTAAAACAGAGGACTACTAGTGCTCCAAGTCCATTTCAAGGGTTAAAAATACTTTTCATATTCAAAAGGGACTAAAGATGCAAAATTTTTCTATTTTGGGCCAAAAATGTAAAAATTGCAAAAATTGAGGTTTCAGCCGAGGAAACTTCATCTTGAAGGACTAAAACTGTTTTTCAAATAAACTTGAGCTGAAAAATACCCTTTCATTAAGTTTTGATACTAAAGTGTCAAGAAAAATGGTTTAAGGATTAAAACGGAAGTTCTTTTATACAAAGGGCCAAAATTGAAAATTTATCCAAAAGAAAGGGGCTGCAAAAGAAAAATTCTAGTGATTTTAAACAATAAATCTGTTAGGATGGAATACTAGTACCACGACTATCGACGAAATATAATACACCTTCAACACCCAAAATCGTTATCAAACGAACTGATTCGGTCTCGAATCAATAATGAATCCGAACTTAATAACACGACGCTACTTCAATACACACGCGGAAATTTCGGGAAGTCAATACACACGTGAGAATACACCAGACGTCGATACACCATCTTTGGGCCCGAAAGTTTCAAATCGTGCTTGTTGGGCCTAGCTAGCCCAATGACATGATCTTTAGGCCCGAAGGAAACTCGCTTACATGTAGTTGGGTCTTATATGACCTAATTCCGTGTAAAAGGACTTTCAACGGCTTTTGTGCTGTTGGGCCCCAAGGGTCCTTTGGTACTGCTAGCGAAGTCGAGAATTCACCAATGCGAGTCAGGCTAAGGGCCCTTCGCATTCACGATAGCCTTGAACGACTTATGGAAATATCGGGGGCTTCGTACCCTCTTTTCCTCCTCGGTTGTGGGGCTATGAAAAGTCGGGTGGTTGGATTAAGTGAATAGTACGAACGATGCCTAAGGGATCGATTGTATAGTTGTAAACTAGTCATTTTCATTAATGTGTGTTTATAACAATTCACAATCCATAATTAATCCAATGTCACCGGGACTCATCGAATACACACGTCGCAACAAAATAACAAAATAATAGACGCTTAATTCATAGTATTAGGAAAACATCGGGTTTTCCTAGGGTTTTTCAATTCATACACCTACGAGATGCATACCAAGTTTAACAAATTCTTTTTTTACATTTATAGAAACAAACAAACATACTTACGGATCTTCACACTTTTTATACTATGCTCTTTTCAGAAAATATCGGATTTTCTGGTGGTTTTCAAAACAATACAAAACATTATATTTCAAACATTACTTATGAACTCACCAACATTTCATATGTTGACGTTTTTCAAAATACTTGTATTCTCAGGTAACAGGTAAATCGAAAGGGAAAAATATACTCAGTAATGTCTTGCTGTTTGTTTAATTAGTATCGAACAATTTACTTTTGGGCATGTAATGTTATGGATCAATGTACTGAATGTAAACGCTACCAGTTGTAATACTTCAATGCTTGGTGATGTATGATGTTATGTTTCATGTATATTCATTGTGATGGTATTCAATTGAGTCACAATAGCCCTCAGACGTTTCCGCCGTCTGGTTCGGGGGTGTGACACGTACACCTCTCTCTCTCTCTCTATATATATATATATATATATATATATATATATATATATATGTGTGTGTGTGTGTGTGTGTGTGTGTTATGGATGTGTGTGTGTTTTATGTACTTACTTCGAATCTGAATGTTACTTGATGATTTGATGTTATTATAGCTTCAAAAATTATCCAAGGAAAAGAAACCCCCCTTTCTAATCAATCCATGTCTTGCTTTTACGAGTGGTTCATGTTTCAGTGTTCATGAGTGATTTTCAATTTCCTTGGGGTAGAAATGAATTAGGCAGTGGTTATGAACTTATGACAATATCACTTGAAAACCGATTGCAGTGATTCTAGAGTCAAAGTTAAGCAAGGGATATGTGACGATGACTTTTGGAGGTTGCGAGCAACCAACAACGTATGGTGAGCTGGTGTCTATCGTGGATTTGAATCCTGATGTAAACAAGAAACTAAGTGTTGCACTACGTATATGTTTTGATTTTGATAGTCTTTCTTTGTTTTGATTTTGATTTGACATGGCTCAATTGCGGGACGAATGTCTTCAAACTCAATCTAAGGAGATGAATTGCAGTAACATCATGGATAGTTTGGACCATTTCAGTTGACCAAATGCCACGTGGCATATCAAAATTGATGATTAGAAAGGGGTTCACCGGGTGACCCTTTCATATTTTTGATAATAACATTTTAAAACGGTAAAACACAAGTACATACCCCTAAAATGCAAAAAAAAAAAGTCATGAAAGACCTTTTAAACCAATATACTAAACATAGTTGAACTATAGTGACAATAACCCAAAAGTAAATAAAGGGGTTTAAAAACCAACAACTTAAATTGAAAAAACTTTTTCAAAAAGAAAAAAAAAACTTAAATTGAAAAAATAAATCATAATTCGTTGAGGATTGAATTAAGACGTTTGATCATTGATTGTTATGTGCAATGATTGTCTTACGAGTCTTAGATTAGATGTTGTTAATAAGCTATGTCAACATGTTTTTGCTAGACTCCTAATCAAAATAAGTGTTTTTTTTTAGCAAAGCTGTTAACTTATTTAAATGAATCGAGCTCTTCAAATAGAACTAGTTCACTATAAAATTATCATAGGATTTTGTGAGAGCTGTTTAGAGGCGGCTTATTGGATGTTCTGACATTTGGGTGTGTTAGTCGTATATATATCTTTGTGTATTATATTTTACCATTATTATTTATTTATTGTGTGGCCCTTGTATATTTAGCCCATAATCATATCTCTTTCCATATTTTGTATTATATATTGATGAAATGTATCTTGATGTTTTATGGAAAAATCATTTGTTAACAGAAATGAAAAACGACCGATGAAACTGTTGTGGATGACTTGTCTTATGGCTTGTTTATTCCACATTGTGGATGACTTGGAAGGCAATAAATGCGTTAGTGTTCAGAAATGAAAAACGAGCTGTTTTGAATGTGACGGATGATATTAACATTAATATTTTTACTTGGATAAAGAGTAAATCAAAATTTTCAAAAAATTTGATTGATTTGTCTGGTGTATGTCATTGTCTCCTACGTCAAACTTCTTTGTAATTCAATTTGAACGTCTCGCTTAAGTCTTTTTCTAATGTTAAGTTCATTTTTCTCCGTTCAAAAAAAAAAAAAAATAATAAAAAATAAAACTCTCATAAACAACTTATTTTTGCAAAAGTTTCTATATATCACAAGATTATGAAAAAATAGTAGTAAAAATACGTTGCATTTGGTTAGCAAAGCAATTTGGTAAATTTAAATAATTTTATGAAATAAATATTTTTCTATAACTCTAAAAACATGATCATTTCGATAAATTACAACAATTTAATAATTTAAACTAATGAATGATTAAATATAAAGTTTTTGGGAAGGTTGTCCTTTTCGTATTCTTTCATTAATCATTATATTTTCTCTTGGGATTTAATTGTTTTTACCATGAGTAATCTGTAATTTGTCTTCGTAGATCCACTACAATTAATGGGGCAAATAAATCAACTGTTTCTGGTGTTGATGTCGACGCATCGTGCTAAAAAGGATAGATTAGTCCTCCATGTTGTGCATGTAACGTACATTTAAAAAAATATTGACGAAGGTTATAACGTTGAAAGAGAAGATGAAGATGATATTGACGATGAGAGTGAAGAAGAAAATAATGTCAAACGTAATTAAGATTACTCCCCAGAAGTCTTTTTTTTTTTTTTTTTGATGCTGTTGGGGCTTTCTTTGATAGAAGTTTAGAAAGATAAGATAAGATTCTTATTAACATTTATATCTTGACATGTACACTTCGAATGCGAACCCTTCCCAGGTGATAAAATCCCAATGACACCACACATTATTTTAGGGGTATCATGTCGAAAAATTTACATTACATTGAAAAATTACTTAAAAACTTTAAGTTTGCTACAAAACAAAACTGTAGGGATGATCCGAGTTAAAAAAAAAGTCATGGACAATCCACACAGATTACACCAAACCATAGGGATTATTCATGTAAGTTACCCTAATATTAATGAATTTTGTTTATAAAAAAAATTAGTGTAATGCCAAAGTTTTCATACCAGGTACATCCAAAAATTACTCTTTTATCATTTGATGTTTATAAAAATAATCTTGGTGTACACTAGCATTCTGGCATACAAGAGGTTATCACAAAGATCGTACTCACCTCAAGTATATGACCGAGTCAGACGTCATAATAATCTACTTGCAAAACAGATCATTACAAAAACATAAGCCTTTCGGCTTAGTGAATAACAACCATTGTAACATAATCACTTAGATCACATAAATCATATACATCACATAAATAATGTATATCTCATACATATCACAGATCTAATACAATCAATTCTCAAAAGTGATCTATCTCTCATTGTACCTCTCTCAATGATGATCTATCTCATCAACAATTTATCTCTCATCAAAGATTAATCTCTCATCAATTGTGATCAATCTCTCATAAATGATCTATTACTATCTATTACTCAAATATTAATCTCTCATCAAATATCAAATTCTCGTTAATAAATAATCAATCATATAGATTAAATATCACAAATATCACAACATCAGATGTTAGAGTAGTGTTACTCAATGTTAGTGTAACATCCGGATTTCCAGGTATGATAAAACAAGTATTTATTTTCGAAGTTATGAGGAGTAACTCGACGAGTTGGCGCCTTAACTCGTCGAGTAGGATCGCGACTTGGTGACGTGGAAAATGAATGGACTCGACGAGTCGGCAAGCTGACTCGCCGAGTCAGCGCTGTTAACAGAAAACCTAATTCTCTTGGGCCTGGGCCTATTTAAAGGCACTTATAGCTTCCTTGGCCCCTTCCCATCAGTGTCTTCGTCTCTTGAGAGAAACCCTAGAGCTATTTGTGAGCTAAAGAGGAGAGAGAGGCTAATTGGAGGTCATTTCTTTGAGAAGAAGGTTAAGGGTGTTGTAAGGATCTCAGAGGAGAGTTGGTGGATCAGTCTCATCTTCATTTCAAGCTTCAGATCTGGTACAAGCTCTTGTCTTCCTTGTGTTTGAGTAGATTTCCTTTGGTGGTTAAGTTAGGGCTTGTATCACCTTATTGATGGGGTTTTAGGTGCATCCAAACCCTTTTTTGAGTTATTTTGTAGATCTGGACCTTGTGAGGTCCAGAGAACCAGAAAGTAGGCAGCCATGAATGAGTAACCTTGGAGCTTTGAAGCTATGAAGCTTCAATGGAGTCATAATGATGTATAGAGCAAAATACACCATGCATGAGCCTCAAGTTCAGACCTTTACATGACTTTTGGGTGCTAGAAGGCCAGATCTATGAGTTAGAGAAACAGATCTGACCTCGGAAGGTCAAATGAGTAATGCCATGGAGGAAACTCGTCGAGTCCATGAGAGGACTTGACGAGTCAGATCGGGTTGCCCCGCGATTCGTGACCAATGGTAACCCGTCGAGTTGGTAGGTTAACTCGACGACTCGAGTGGGGCCTTAGAAGGATTCAGAGGATACGCACGAACTCGTCGAGTCACACGAGTGCACTCGGCGAGTCTGGTCAAAGTTAGACCGTTGACTGAGTTGACTTTCGTTGACTTTTAGGGTTTGGTCAACAATTGGGCTTTTGGGTCTTGGAGGGGTAAAATGGTCTTTTTAATGGGTTTTATACAAACAATCCTATGTGTGCATGCAACCCTAATTTGGATCTATGTTTTCACTATTAGATACACAACATTATGAACACATGGATAAAACCCTAATGTAGCATGCTATTTTCAAAATTCATATATAAGGTTAGATCACATACCTCTTGTTGTTATATTGCAATAACAACTTAAATCTTCAAACCCTTAGTCTTGAAAGCAAGCACCACAAGTGTAGTGCCTCTAATGGCTCACAAACACCACAAGCAATTGGAGAGGCTATAGAGAGAGAAGGGAGGAGGTAGAAATCGTCCTTAGATGCTTTAGGGATCAAGTGGACGAAATCCTAAGGCCTTAGGGGTCTTTATATAGGATTAGGATTAGGGTTTCAGTCCTTATCCTTATCCAGTTACTTGCCCACCAAGCAACCACAAGATAAGCCTTGAAAACCCTTATCTCTTGGACCTTGGACGATTTTAAGGATATCCTTATCCTTAAATTCGTCCATCCTTTAACAAGGATAATCATTGCCCTACTTTGCAACTATCACATAATTACAATTCAGCCCCTCTAGTTTAATTAATTACACTTGATCACAAAATTAATTCCTAATTAATTATTGACCAATATTAATTAAACAAATATGATTTCTCTTTTAATATATTATTCTTATAACATATTGATAAATCATAATAACCTCTTTCTCTATTTATTTCTCCAGTCAAGTTGCTTTGGTGAAGGCAACCTAAAAGGACCATGCACAACCGGGTCAAGTACTTACCAAATATGGTTACGGGCTTAGACACTAATCCAACAGTCTCCCACTTGGATAAGTCTAGTAACCATGAATGTAATGTACAACTCGATTAGCAATCGTAGCTCTCACAGACGCTGTCGAACTCTGATCTCATCAGTAACCTGTCCTTTAGATAAGGGATCATATAGTCCTCTGTTTAGATATTGTGCGGACAATTTCATGGAACTAATTGTCCAGCAGTTGGTTTCTTGATCTCAGATTCATTTGACATAGAGCTTAATTGAACACATCAATTCAGTCCTGACCGGGCCCGACACATAAGTCAAATCAAATCATCGAGCGACCGTGATATCGCTTTTACCCTCTTAGGATAAAAATAACAGATAAACTTCGACTTATATGCATTTACTTATCCACTAATTAACTATACACAACAATGCGTTTTATAACATCAATTTACTGATGTGGTTTCGCATTATCAATGCACAACCAATTAATAAATAATAAACCATATATCTAGGTTTTAAGACCATATGATATTATCGTCTTGCAATCACTTTTTGTCACATTCCATAAAATGATTCCAGCAAGCGCGGGTTTATTCCAATGCTTAAAACTTGTTCATAAGCACTCATGAACGTTATAGCAAACTTTTGCTATGTCTAATACCATTTAGACAATCTACACACCAATTCATGACAATCTTCATTCATACCTACTTCCAACATATGAACAATTGTGGACCGTTTGAATAATTCAATTATTCTTAATAAACTTAATTATTCTGGAAGTCAAAACATGCAAATTGAAACAATAGTTAAACAATCAACATAAGACAATAACTTTACTTATAAATAATATTCCTTTATTTAATCATCAAAATGTCAATTACATTTATCTATGTTACTAAAACTATCTAATCTAAACTAATATCATCCTTCAGCCCAATGCTCCTAGCGTGCTGCAAGTGCTTAACCCTACTCAGTCCCTTCATAAGTGGATCTGCTGGGTTATCTTCTGATGATATCGTCTTAACCACGAGGTGTCCTTCTTCTACTCGATGTCTAATAAAGTGATACTTTCTGTCGATATGCCGAGATCTACCATGATCCCTCAGTTCCTTGGTCAAGGCAACCGCTCCTTCATTATCACAGAAAATTTCCATAGGATCCTTTATGGCAGGCACAACTCCAAGGTCACCAATGAAGTTCTTTAACCATATCGCCTCTTTTTACGCTTCGCTCGCTGCAATGTACTCTGATTCGCACGTTGAATCAGCTACAGTTTCCTGCTTGGAACTTTTCCAAGTCACTGCTCATCCATTTAGGGTAAAGACCCAGCCCGACTGCGAACGGTAGTTGTCCCTATTGGTCTGGAAGCTGGCGTCACTATACCCTCGCACCTTCAAGTCATCACTCCCTCCAAGGACTAAGAACCATTCCTTGGTCCTCTGAAGGTACTTAAGTATATTCTTGACCGCAATCCAATGAGCTTTGCCTGGGTTCCCGTGATATCTACAGACCATGCTCAAGGAAAAGACCCACTACAAGAAAAAGACCCTTTTACGACGCACAAACCACGACACTCATCGATTTATGTTACGCAAAAGAGAGTGACATTAAAAAAGTGTCATCTCTTCAAAAAATTTAAGGATTTACATCACGCATTATGATGTGCCCTTAAATTAATGTCTCAAGAAAAAAAATTTAAAACACGGAGGGCGCTTTATTTTAAACTCACGTCCTCTATACCCGTTGCTTTATAATTTTAATGAAATGCGCGTTCGTATAGGGGGAAACAAAATCCCTAAAATTTTGAACACCCATCTTCTACCTTCTTTCTATCTTTCAACTTCTACCCTCTCCCTCCTTCTCTCTACTCTCCGATCTGCTTCTCCGCCACTCCTAACCTCCTTATCGGTCTCATCAAATATCGTGTCCCCTCCTTAATACCTTGTGGGAATCTAAAAATTAGAAAACCCCGTCCTCACAATGTCTAAGAAACTAGGGTTTTTTTTTCATTCCTCAAAGAACGACCCACATCCTCCATAGATCGATCTCTATTGCTTCATTTCTCACAAGAAATCGAACACTTTACATTCATAGGGCCACAAAATCGACTATTGCTGGAACTAGGGTTTTGGATCTTATTGAAATCGAAGGGTTTCTGGTCACCAGGCCATAGATTTGAAATCAAAGTGTTAGGGTCTCGTTTGTCACTGAAATCGAAGGATTGATGCTCACAGGGCCATGAAAGCTAGGGTTTTTAGGCAAAGCTAGAATCAATCATGTCTAATTCCATCAAGAAATTAGTTATAAACGATAACTATTCTTCGTTCGTGCTCCTCTCCAAGCTAATCGATTTGCCATTTCATAGCACAGGTAAATAAGATTTCTTTTAGCTATTTTTCGTTACTAGAGATTAGAATCATAATTGTATTTCCATTCTTGATTCTCATATACTCTAGCAATTATACTCTGACATTGTATAGATCAAAAATTCTAAAACATTTCTTTACGAAATCTCCCTACATCTTTGTTTTTTGAAATTTATTCTCGAATGCCTTTGGGATTTTACCATTTTTAGGCTTTGGCTTAGAAAATCCTAATGAAAAATTGACATAATCATCCCTGATAATGCATTATCATCCTCATGTTTTCAGTGTATGAATCAAGATGACTTTTTGATATTTGTTCTCTTTATCTCTGTAATTTTGCTTTCAGATTATCATGTAAAGATGAAGTGTATGAGGAGATCATTTAGCAAGAACATTTCCGATAAGGTAATATTTCATTTGAGTTAACTATTAATAACACTTGGTGGCAATGAGATTTGAATGCCACATTTATGGAATACAACATGATCTGTGCTCTATCCAAACCTAGTAATTAAATAGAAAAACTTATTAATGTTGTCTTGCATAGCAAAAAATTTGTACTCTGGTTTTATGTGTAATGAGTTCTATCAACAGATTCTGTTTCAAAAATTATGTGTGATATGGCTGTTATTTTGCAGATTATGTTTCCATTCATTGATTGATATATTTCTTTGCAAGACATTTGATGACAAAGTCTTTCAGTTAAAAATGTGGCATAAGCTTTTGATATCCTAAGTTGTTTACATCAACATGTTGTGAACACTGGTGAAGTTCTTTCAGCAATATACTACAGGATGAGGTAATTAATACTAATATGTACACACACGCTGTCTGTATAATGAATTGGTATGTTCCTTTTGATGATTTGGTTATTTGATTAAGCAGGGTGATGAATGTGGTAACCTGGTAGAATTTGGTGCTTCAACTCTCAATGTGAATTACTCATTCAGTAATTTCTCATTTAAGGTATGATGACACAACCTACACTTTTTCTATATATACAGATCATGATTTAAAGTTAAAACACATATTAATTGAACTTTTGTATTTTTGATGATCAGAACCTGTCTCAGCTGGCTTCTATCAATTACGACATGCTTATAAAGAGTTCTCAAGACTGAATAGTCAGTTCTACTAAACCAGCATTACCATGACAACCTACCTAATCAATCATATCCTATCATATCACTGCTTCCATTTTGCTGCTGCTACTTGCTTACTTCCTGAATTTGAATGCTTTACTTGTTCTCCATTCACATTCCAGCTCCACCACCTCTCAAGGGTCAAAACGATCACAATATTTTAATTATGAGATCATAGGAATTAATAATTTTCTACATCATTCATTCATTGGAATTAACACTTTGATTCAACTCGTAGAAAAATCCTAAATTCTATCTTCCATAATTTTCTTTTAAATTAAACCATATTCTCTTGTACATATTCTTTTTTAATTAGTTTCAGTACCAAATAAATAAATCTCAACTTTTGGTTTTCTCTGGGATCCTTTCCTTTTTTTAATAGAGCAAAAAAAAGTAAAAAGAAAGGCTGCTTCAGATGCTGATAAGTTACTAAATAAATAAATCTCAACTTTTGGTTTTCTCTGGGATCCTTTCCTAGACTACGGGAGCTACAGCTGTATAAGTTACCGCAAGAAACAGATCATGTAGAGGATCCTCCTAAGAGAAATAGACATGAAAAAAGAAAGGCCGCTTCAGATGCTGATGATGATGAAAGCATACAGATTATTGGGTCAAAGTCTACTGCCAGGGAAAAAAAGGAACATTACAAGGATTTAAATCAGCTCGTGATGTCACTGAAGTCAGCAAGACTTCAAGAGGAAGGGGTAGGGGTCTAATAGTTTGAAGCAAACTACCCTTGATGCATCCAACATGTTTCGTCGTTCAGAAAGGTCTCCTTATTTTTAATATTATATATATATATATATATATATATATATATATATATATATTTGTTTAAGAAAATAAAGCTAGTATATTTTGGTCTTCTAGATCAGCATCAATTGCTACATCGGCTTCTATTGAGAGTATAGCTGTTGATGAAGAAAATTTAGATTCTGATTCGGGTGATGAACCTGTGAAACTTGGATTATATTAGCTTCATCATACTTTGGTATGAATGTTTTTGTTATTTATTTATTTATGTAGCTTTTGTTTCTTTTTTACTTAATTAGCTTAATGGTTAAGCACATAAGGACTTAACTGATTAAGCCAAAAAGTGACTTAACTACCCTTCTGTTTTTTTAATAGTCATTTACGTTCTAAGTTATGAAAAATGACAAAACTGCCCTTCTGTTTTTAATTGAATTGTTTTAAGGATGATGACACAAGTATACAAGGTAAGGGCCGAAAAAGAGGTGCTGCTCCTAGGGGAAGAGGGAGGGGGTCCACTACTGCTAAAAGGGGAAGAAAATCAGACAACACTTCATCATCAATCCAAGACATGATGATGAGTAAAGATGATGATGATGAGGATGTTCCAAAGAAAGCAAACAAATCTCAACCAAGGGTAAGCAACATATTTTAAGAAAATATGGATTTTAAGAAAACACTCTTTTTGAGGGCATTTTTGGAAACTACGACCAAAAGTTCATGTTACCTTTGAATTCTCCTTTGCTTCTCTCTGCAGCTTCTGGGACTCTTCAACCACCTTTTCTAATTGAATTTCTTGGGACATTTTGGTGGGGGTTGATGGAAGCACAAAGTTTCTGTGTGATGTCATGGCAGGCAGGAATAGGAAATAGCATAGTTTTTTTTTTTTTTTTATTTTTTATTTATAAATCTTATAATATTAGTTACATATTTTATTGGTTTCCCTTATATATATTATGGGCTATCAATATATATATATATATATATATATATATATATATATATATATATATATATATATATGTGTGTGTGTGTGTGGATGGTTAATGTAAGAGCATGTTCCTTTTTCTGATCCATTATTGCTACTTCTCATTTTGGATCCTCTGGTGCTTCTGAAATTTTCTTGGATATTTTTGATGTAATTGTTTAATGACTTTGAGAGAGACATAAATGGATGGTTAATGCAAGAGCAAGTTCCTTTTTCTGATTGCAATGGGAATATCAAGATAAAAGTTTCAGTAATTCAAGAGGAATAGGGAAAGGAACATTATAAGGATGCCTGAAGTGGTGTTACCAAGTTCATTAGATTGCCTTGGTGCCAAGGGAATAATTAGCTCTCTACTCTTTTGGCTGCCCCTCATTAGTCAAGTGGTACAACCAAACCAAAGACCTTTTGAGGAAAATGTGAAAAAAATAGTATGAGAATTGGGAACTACAATTTTAAGACTGTCAGGTGGAGTAATATAGTCAAGAATCTGAATTATTAACAAGATGCTGGAAATTTTAAGCAGCCAAGTAACCAATTTTTCTAGAAAAAATATTTTGGATCTTTGATCACTATATGAGTTAGATTTAACAGTCTTGAAGGTTGATATGGTCCTTAGTCTTGACCAATAAAAAGATTTGAGATTTTGCTTCCCGTTCTATGTTATGATTCATGGAGGGAACAACCTTATTAGATAATCAAAAGTAGGATGCCCTAGTCTATCATTTATTTGTTTCTAAATTCTTAATACTTAATATGAATAGAACCAATTGCATGCCCCAAATGAATTAGCTTATTCAAAAAAGGCTTGTTCTGTCGAAGGTTTATCTTGTGTCAGGTATTTGTTTTCTTCATCATAAATGTCCTTGTAGTCTTTATAATTAGAATCAATTTTTGGTACATGAAGAAATGAATAGATAAAGGGATAAAAGTATTTGATAAATTTTTAAAACTTGTACCTACTGCAATTGTCTCATTGATAAGGGATGAAGTTGGATATTCTGCTCAAGGTCAAAGGAATCAGACCTGATGTAAGAAATGTGAGCAAAAAGAAGTTGATGAATATTTTACATATAAACAAGAGAATTAAACTAGGCATTAGGAAAGTTAGTTGAAAATCAAATATTCTTCTTTCCATCAACAACAACCAATCTTATTGTTATAAGTTAAGGCCTCGTTTAGTGACATGACCATGCTTGGTGTTCTTATCATTTTCTGTAATGTGAAAGGTTGCTTCGTAATTAAGTATTCAAATCAAAATATTTGGCAGGGATATTAAAGATGAAATCACAACGTGTTCTATAAACCATGAAAATTAGAGTAGCTACAACTACTCTATTGACCTACCTAAGATACAATCTTGATAGATAAACTGAATACATACATTAATACTTGTTCTGATGAATGCTCTGTTATCTTCTTTAGAGATCGATAATCATGGGGGGTTGGTTAGGGAGCACATGCCTGGTAGATACGTAGAGATGGATCAGTATTGGGGGGAGTCGCAAGTCATGGGGCCCGGGCCCCGTGCAGATGGCTGGGCTGATGAATTTTCCCAACAACACGGTGGGGACCCGAATGCTTGGGCTTTATCCTTTGAGTAACAACATGGTACTGGGGGTTGGGCTTTTAAATTCTAGCATGTTAGTGAGCTCTTTCACAACAATAATTAAAATAATAGTTAAATGTTGACTTACTATTAATTCTTATGTTATTGATTTCAGGAGCAAACGCAGATGATGTTTGTGGACCGAATGGCAGGTGCAAACATTCCATCTTTGGCTGTTATGGAGCAGACCTGAATGCTAGCACATACTTTAGCTCAGGACACCAATCCAAAGTTTCAGGTTACTTTACTTACTTTGAATTAAAATGTTTTTTTTTAATTTTATTTTATAATCAGTATATTATTTATTTGGTTTGGCAAATAATATAAAGAACCGCAAGTTAGTTTGAACACCAATCCAAAGTTTCAGGTTACTTTACTTACTTTGAACACCAATCCATATATTCCAATTCCTGTCAAATCCCATGGAGGGTCATTATGAAGTTGGAGGTAGTCCTGCTCGACCTCAACATGTATATGAGCTCTACTTTTCACATGGACAGGATACCCTCTTTGATGCTTGTGATTTTACCAAAACTAAAGCAATAGAAGGGATTTCAAGAAAGGTATGTCATCTCAGCTCCATATAATATATTCCCAGCATTCTATGGGCTAATATAGTAATATTTCACCCTTGCAAAAGGCCATCAGGACACTTCTATCCAGAGGTGCTAACTTATTAGGGCTTTTGATAGCTAACTGATTGATCCTTTTCTTCCATTCTATGGGCTAATATAGTAATATTTCACCTTGTTCAACTTCATTTGATTTTGTTTCTGTTCTTCATCTTTTTCTTGCATTCTGAAATTAGGGCTTTTGATAGCTAACTGATTGATCTTTTTGTATTATTGACTTTGTGTAACAATATTTCTTTTCTGATTCTTACATGAATCAGGGTTTGACAACTAAACTCTACAACTGTATAAAGGTTGATTAATAACTATTTTTTCACTATCACATTCACGGGTCTTTTGTAACTATTAATTTGAACTTTTCAAGGTATTACAAAGAATGATCCAAGGATGAGAATATATTGTCCCCCCACTACTCCTATACCATCTCCACCTGCTGGTAATAGTCTAAATAATTGAAATGGATAATAATAATAATAAGCATAAAAGACCATTTTGCCCCTGGAGTCAAAAACTGGTCTAGGACCACTAATTGCTTAGGATGGTAACTGGGTTGTCTTTTCGCGCCCTCCTTTGATACACCATAAAGGAATGAAGATTCTCTCCCTCTCTCTCTCTCTCTCTCTCCAAATTCTAAAACAAACAGCAACAGGTAAATAGATGCCAACATTTTGCATAAAATTTTGTAAACATTGAAAAAAAACGAGGTCGATAGTGCCTTTTTCATGAGGTTGTCAAAAGTTGAATAAAATAAAAAAATAAACAAGGGTAATATTGTAATAGGGAAGGTCTTAATACATAAAGTGACCAACCTCTCACTTAGCCCGACAAGTCATTTTGATTTTATTAAGTAAAAAACAAACAACCTTATCCATCTACATGCATTTAGTCATGTACTGCTGTCCCACAATTTTTCATCATAGAAGAAGACCCTGCTGTCCCACAAGGGTAATATTGTAATAGGGCTGCTTTATATGTCATCATAGAAGAAGACCTGGCTGTCCCACAATTTGTATTATTATTATTTGATTTTAATAATAATTTGTTTTGTTTTTATTGTTGAGGTTATAGATTGATAGTCTTATGTTTTATTAAATCCGGAGGATCAGGTTTGAAGAGGAAATTACCAGAGGGAGAGGGAGAAGGATCCCATTTGAAAAAGCATATGAAACATGTTCATTACAACTTTCCCACTAATAATATTTAGAAACATGTTCATTATTATATATATATATATATATATATATATATATATATATATATATATATATATATATCATATGTCATTGTCCCAGGAAGTAGATCCATTTGAGAGATTAACTGATCAAGACAGCCGTACTGCAATCCACAATGCAACTGGTCTTAGATCCGCTTTATTCGTGCCAGAGGTTTAAATTTTTATTTATTTATATTAATAATTTAACCCTTTAATACATATATATAGGTTCCACTTCAAGTTTTGGTTCGAAGACAAATAGCTCGGTTGTTGGATCATGTCTTTAATGTGCTAGACTTGTATGCAATGAATTAGTAAAGGTATTATCTTTTTTTCTTTTTCTTTTTCTTTTTTATAATTCAAAATAAATAAATATTTCGGAAATATTTCAGATCACCCATAGTTTTCTAGTGCATGAACTACAACAGTTTCCTGTTCTTAAGATGCACATTAATGACATTGTTGGGAGTTTTTTGTTTGAAGGTCTTCAACCTTCCCAAACAATGATTGGACACTTAGTAGAAATAGAGGTATTAGACCAAAGTACTTTAATTGCCAATTTTATAGATACATGTTCCTGTTCATTAAACCAAAGTATTTATGGTGTCAGGTTACTTCAGTGAAAAATTTTAGTTGGTATTGATCATTGACTATTGATTGACTTACTTTTTCTATTTGATGCAGAGTCAACTAGTAGGGAAATTTTTAATTCTTCAAAGTAAAACAAAGGGTTGATTGAATGAGAGAAAAGAAAACACCAACACTCCATGGCTAATAAGAATAAAAAAATAAAGATATGAGGCAAAAAAGGTAAAAGAAACTCGTATGTATGAATATGATTTGTATGGTAATTAAATTTATAGTGTATGTATGTTTTGGTTTGCATGCAGTCTTTTTTTGGCAGCTTGGACAATCTTTGTAGCACCTGATCGTCCATGCTACTCTTGGTAAAACAAATTTATAGTGTACTTCTTCCATTCTTGTTAGTAATTTCTCATTATGATGTGTTGTTTCTTGTGCAATTTTATTTTTAGGAGGTATTTTACTTTATTAAATGTTTAAAGTTACAGGACATCAGTATAGGCAGATCATGGAACATTTTAGGGAAGTTGTTGGTTTTCCTTTTGGTGATCCATCAATGAAGTGGTCAACTTCATGTAATAACATTTTAGGGGAAGATGTAGGTATATGTTTTTTTAATGAATAATATAATCATATGTATGAATATGAAATAAAGTTTGTTATTTGTATGACAATAAATTTGATGCAATGGATTGTATTTTTTGTATATGGTATTTTATTTTATGTTATGAGACATTAAATGAAAATTTAATTTGAAAATTAGTAAATCTGTAAATAATATTGTTTTTTTAACATTTAAAATTATGATACGCAAAAATATGTGTCATCTTCATTTATGACATGGCCTTTCTTGACAGGGGCTTCTTTGATAGGCATTGCGTGTCATAAACACGTGCATCGTAAGGTTACGACACGCAAATGCGTGTCGTCTTCCTTTATGACAGGGCCTTCCTTGATTCGCATCGCGTGTCATAACCGCGCGTCGTAAACGTGCGTCATAAATGCGCGTCGTAAATGCGCGTCGTCTCTCTTTATGATAGGGCCTTCCTTGACGCGTATTTGCGCATCGTCTGAGCGTTTTACGACGCGCAATGAGCGTCGTAAAAGGCTGTTTTTCTAGTAGTGGCCACATCAGGGCGAGTACAAGTCATAACATACATGATCGAGCCAACTGCGGAAGCGTAAGGTACTCAGCTCATCTCTGCTATCTCGGCTTCGGTACTCGGACTTTGAGTCTTACTCAACTTGGCATTACTCTGTATCGGTAGTTCTCCCTTCTTCGAGTTTTCCATACTAAAACGTTTTAGTACCTTATCCAAGTAAGTATTATGACTAAGTCCTATTAGTCTCTTACTTCGTTCTCTCACTATCCTTATTCCCAAAATATAGGAAGCCTCTCTGATGAGTTAAGAAACTCTTTGATCGTTTAGATCTTCTAACAGGTTAATCACAAAAACAAAAAACAGCAATATAAAACACAAGAATGAATCAAAATGTGTCGAATGATTCAATAGATTCAAGCCTCAGCAGAGCTCGATAAAGAACTTCCGCTGTAGAGGCTGTTAGGGTTACAAAACAAATAAGAATCAAATCTTTCAGAATAATTGACTTCCAAATCCCTACGTACTAAGATGCATGCAAGCACCTATAAATACAAAACCCTAGAAAATAACTCACGGATGGACAGGCCCAATCCGGAGACTAAATGGACTAAATATCGAGCCCAAGACACAACACCTTTCAGACCCTACAATCTCCCCCTTTGCGTCAATTGGAGCGAGACTATCACTTCGGCTTGCGGGGTCTAGCTGTAGGAACTTTCTTAGTGGTTTCAAACAGATGTGGGATGAGAGCAAGGATGGTCTGTCTGAAGCGAATGTACCACTGAATCATGTCATCAAAATACTTCTTGTCATCTGCTGAATTCTGCTTGCATCGATGAATGATTCCCAGAACATGTTCCAAGCATGCAGTGGTGTAAAGGTGTTTATCTGCCAAGGCGAACATGCATTTTTGGCCTTCGTTCCTTGTAAACATGAAAGAATTCCGCTTTGGGTCGATTCTTCCCATCTGCATCATGTTCAAATCAATAGCAGAGCCAACATGAGAAATAGTAGGCTTTTTCTTGAATATGCTAGCAATCTTCCGATCCATCTTAGCAACCTCCATAATGTAGGATACTAGCATCCTTTTGAAGTGATCAATAATTGGACCATACTCAGCTTCGTTGGTGAGGAGGATATCATGCAAAATAATCCAATCATGTGGATTCAAGTTGGGAAGATCAGCAAGTGATATAGCATGTTCGGTTTTAGCAGAACCCCTCAGCACTTTGAACCGAACGTTCGTGAAGTTCCCCTCACGAAACGGCTTGAGGACCCGAACGTTCATGATTTTCTGAGCGCTCCATGTCTGATACTGAGGTTGAGCAGACTTCAGATAGAATTCGACAAGCTCCCTATCAACTTTTGGATGAGGATGAGGGACATCAGCAACATTTTCAAAAGCATGGAAGATGAAGGCTTTTCGGGTCAGTGGCATGTCGAACTGAGAATCGACAGAATTGATTCGATCCAATGAAATCACTGGTTCGAGCCACAGAATGCTGGGAGTTTCAATTGCTTCTTTTATAAGCTTCTCAAGAGTCCACGAAGGAAAAAGAGTTTTCCTACTCTCAAGAAGGTCATGAGCCTCCTTCATTTTTCGTTCGTTCGCCTCAAACTCTCTGGCAACGCGAGCGCTCATATCAGCATCTTTATCCCGGCCTTGTTTCTTTAAGAGATCAGCGATGGTCTCTTTATCATCATCATCACTGTCTTCAACAATCTTCTTTCCTTTGTCTTTGACACCCGAACCTAAGGGTTGACCTGCTGGAGGAGGTTCGGTTGCTTTAGTTGCTGTGGAAGTGGGAGGCGGTTGAGACACATCTTCTCCCCCTTGTTTCGGATGGGCCACGAACTCAAGAAGCCCTTCAAGTTTGCTTAGTGGGGCAAGGGCAGGAGCAAGCTTCTCTGCGAGAGTGCGCCTCACTGAGTAATTCAGGATCGGATCATGTGCTTCAATGATGTTGGAAAGGGTGGCGTGGACATCCGAAACACATGATGAAATAACCGCACGCTCAGATCGAAGAGATGCAACTTCCTTTTCAGATTGGAAAATATGAATACTATTGACCTTGAGAGAAGTGGTCTTGCGAGCAAGAGCATCCATCACTGAGTTCTCTGAAGCGAGATCTTCTTGCAGCTTTGTCAGGGGCTCCTCAACAGTCGCCTGAAACAATTTGTTGTCATCGCTAAGAGATTGACAAAGACTGGAAAATGACTGCAGTGTGGAGGCAACTGAGGTGGCCAGCGTGTTGACAAGAGAGTCAAGCTTCTCTGCATTGGAATCAGCGGTTCCCTGTAAAGACTGCAAAAGAGAAGTAGCATCAACAAATAATTTTTCGACTTTTTCGGTCGCTGCAGCACACGCCTTGGTAGAGGCATCGATAGCGGCAGTGGCAGAGTTGATAGAGGCTTCATGAGCCTTAGTAAACGTATCAACGAGCCCCTGAATAGCAGCCTCTGAGATAGTAGATCGTGAGGAAGAAGAGGAGGAAGCAATGAGAGAATCGATTTTCTCATGAAGCTCCTTGAGATGCTTCTTGGTGACTGGAGCATCATCATCATCATCATCACTTTGCATTTGATACGGACTGTAATAGACCGAGTCAAACGTCATGTCCTCTCCTCCAAGAAAAGGTTCTTCATTATCTGCTGAGTGAGCAGGAGATGAGGGTGAGGGTGGAGGCTCGGTTGTGGAAGTAGGTTCGGGTACGGATGTATGTTTGGTAGCGGGAGTGGTTTCAGGTGCTGTAGTAGGAGCCCCCGTATCAGATACGTTGGTTCTAACGCCAGTGGTGGTGGTGGTGGTAGCTTTAGTGAAAATAGGAGGTGGTACAGGGATAGAGGTGGGTGGTATTTGAGTAGTGGAGGTTATGGGGGGAATGGAAATAGAGATGGAGATTGGGGGAGGAGAGACAGGTCTAGTGGAAACAGGTACCTCAGGAGTAGGCGAACGTGGAGGAGTATTACCTCCAAGGGACTCTTCGGAGTCTGAACTCTCTTCCTCAGATTCGCTGGAGGAAGAGGCAAGAATAAGCTTGCGCCTAGGTTGAGTCTTCCTTTTCATTGGTGGAGGGGATTGAGCTGCCTTGGAAGGTTTGCGTTTCTTCGGAGAAGGACCTTTCACTCCTTTGACAACCTTCTTGTCTTTTCCCTTGTTATGTTTCTTTCCCCTGGGAGCAGGCCTATCAGCCTCATGGATTGATTAAGTCATTTAAGGAGTGAGCTCTCTGGGACCTGAGCGACGAAACTCCTTGTATGTTCTGATAATGCGGCTGTTGCTTGGAACACACCCATACATTGACTCAGGGATTGAGCCAACGAACTGAAATTTAGAGGAATCAGAGACGATTATCTTCGTAGTGTGGAAAGTTCCTATCGAGGAGAGTGGAGAATCAGCAACAATAGGAACATGATACTTATCCATCACCCACTTTGTGACCAACGTCCAGAATCTGGCATAGGAGATCTTTGAATGTCGAGAAGTAAACGCTAGACTCTGAGTCAGCTGCTGCCATAAAACCGATCCAAAATCGAGATTGATGCCGTGGTACAACCCATAGAGAATGGTCATAAACAGACGACTCGCCCCGTCTGAACCTGCACTTCGTTCTGATAACCCCTTGAACAAAACTGTGAAGAAGCCATTCCACTGAGGAGGTAAGCAGGATTTCTTGAACTTTGTAACAGTCGTCAGAATTTCAGTGTAACCCATGTTATAAAACATGGAGAACAACTGTCCCACTGGAATGGATTCAGGGTTAACCCTAGACTCATCAGGTTCAAACCCTAAAAGCGAACAAAATCGTTGTTTGGAGATGGAGGCCTTGTTATCAAGAATGTCGAAGAAGATTCGATCGACAGACTTGTCATAGTGGGCTGTGGAGAAGATTTGCGACAGACACTCCATTGGAATAGGTTCGACTTTGGTAAGTGCTGGAACCAGTGGCGAATGCTTGAGACATTCCACGATTGCAAACATGAACGCATCGTAAACTTGTGGAGTGAGATCGATGATCAGCCTTTGTTGAGGACGGATGGGCAGAATGTGAGAAGTAGCATGAACTGAAGAGGAGTCCGCCATTGAAGAGAAGAATTTGGGGAAGATGATGAAGAGTAGGAGAAACAAATATTTTCTTGCTCTCTGAATATTTGGTGCAGTAAAGAGGTAAATAACGGTAGAAGTTACCTTTTATACCGTGGTGAGAAGAGAGAGAAAAATCTGTTCCCAAATCTTCAAGGAAAATGCGAAGCGTTTCCTTAGGTGATTGACGCGTGACAGTTTAGAGCCCCGATGATTACGCAGGAGAGAGAAAGACTGTCCTGTTTCACATGCCTTCCCATCAGGCGCCGTTTGAAATGTCAAAAACGGTTCCACTTCACACGCCTTCCCATCAAGCGCTGTTTGAAATGTCAAAGCGATTAGACTTTCGGCTGAGTCAGCAACTTATCCCTTTAGAGTGAGCTGTCGTCATAGCGCAAAATAACCACGTGTAACATTGTGAGCCACATCTCTTTTATAACCTTAAATCCCATAGCCAAAAATAGCTTGTAATTAACGAAACCGGATTTATGGAAAATCAAAAAGATTTTTGTGCATAGAGTGTAAAAGAAAAAGAAATAAAGCAACACATATGTGGGAAATTGTGATGTCAATAAAGACACGAAACAATGGATCCCGGGCACGAATCTCTTCCTTCAAAGTCAAGAGAGACCTTAAAGTGTTTGTGTGGTTTCCCGTTGAATTACGATCAGACACTTATTAAGAAGTGTTGAAAGACATCTTTTAATAAGGCTAATTTGGGAGGCTTTCGCTTCAGTTCAAAATTCCCGATCTTGACATAAGATAGAAATCGACTGAAGTACTTGTGAGACCAATGTGGTCTGTTGAACAAGTAGGTGTGAAGATAATTTAAGTGGCATGTTGAAAATACTTTTAGGTGAAATCTCAGAGAAAAAAAATTGAAACTGGATTCTAAGGGAAGAAATGTTATGGGATTTAACAATTTCATAAGAATCACACAAAAAGAAAATTTAGAGATTTCAAGGTACAGCCCCATGGGTGAATTCGTTAATTCATTAGTGAAAACTAGAGCAAATTTAATTGTTCACCGTCAATGCATAGTAGGTATTGAATTGTGGGTTTCACTTAGCATGTAGTGGCACGAAGCTAAGATCATAAAAACAGAAATTATGTAACCATAAACCTCAGTGGTAATTCCTGAGAGTCTCAAGGGTTACGTGTATGAAGCGAATAGGATGGAGAAAAATATTGGAGATGGTGTAAAGAAACCAAAGTACCTCTGCTGTTAAAATAAGGACCAAGCAGAAAACTCTTATCTCATGTGAGAAGAGAGTAAGGTAGCTCATGATTAGAATAAATATAATAGCCTAATTGGGAAGACAAGGTTTGTATATACCAAGTCAGTAAAGCTATTATTCAGAATCAGGTGAGGCTTTGGACAACATACAACAACATGCTTCTAGGGACACTTAACTATTAAAAGATGTGAGAACAATACCTGCCCCATTGATTATCCACAAATGATAAAAAAAATAAATAAAAAAATAAAAAAAATTAACGAACAAAACAAAAAATATTTTTGGAGTTTTTAGTTCAAAGAGAAAAAAAAAATAAAACAAACAAAAAAAAATGGAACCGAACCTGAAATAGACCGAACGCTCGGTTTATTTCGGTTTAAAAAAATGTTTGAAAAAGAAAAAGAATCGGAAAATAAGAGAGAAATAAGGGTACAAAAAGTTTACAACCAAAGAAACTACCTTTAAGTGATTAGCGAAGACAAGTGAATAGGACCGAACCCGAGCGTTCGGTTCATTTCGGCACTTACGTGAACCGAACCCGAACGTTCGGTTCATTTTGCTTCCAACTTTTAGTTTTGAGAAGTAGTTTTTGGTACTGACTCCAATTCCATCATACCTAGCCCTTGTAGAATTTTATTAAAACTTGCTTCAGGAAGAGCTTTGGTGAAGATGTCAGCCAGTTGATCAGTAGTTCAAACAAAATGAATCTCTACGTTTCTGTCTTCTACGTGATCTTTAATGAAGTGATACCTCAATGCAATGTGTTTGGTTTTGGAATGTTGCACTGGATTATGACAGATCCTAATTGCACTTTATGAGTCACAGTATAGTGGGATCTTTTTCATATTGAGTCCATAATCCCGAAGTTGGCTTTGGATCCAAATCACTTGAGATGTGCAAGAAGCGGCTGCAATATATTCTACTTCGGCTGTAGACAGTGAAACACATGTTTGTTTCTTAGATTGCCAGCTCACCAACTTCCCGTCGAGGAATTGACAGCCTCCTGTGGTGCTTTTCCTGTCTAAACCACATCCTCCAAGGTCTGCATCTGAGTAGGCTTGAACAAAGAAACCTGAGTTTGAGGGATACCAGAGACCGAGAGAGGTGGTTCGCTTCAGATATCGGAGTATGTTTTTCACTGCTAGCATGTGTGGTTCACGAGGATTCGCCTGAAACCTAGCACAATAACACACAGAAAACATTATATCGGGCATGCTAGTTGTGAGGTACATCAGGGAACCAATCATTTAGCGGTATAGCGTTATATCGACTGCCGGTTTTTCCAAGGATGGTGTGAGTTTGGTGCCGAACGCCATTGGAACTTTGACCTTTGAATCTCCCATCATGCCGAATTTAGCAAGAAGAGTCTTGATATATGCTTCCTGGTTGATAAAGATGCCTTCGGGTCCCTGTCTAATGTTTAAACCAAGGAAAAAGTTAATCGGACCCATTGAGCTTATTTCAAATTTAGCCTCCATCAGCTTTCTGAATTCAGCTGTTAAGCTAGGATTCGTTGAGCCAAAGATGATATCATCGACATAGATTTGAACTATCATAAGGTGGTTACCTTCCTTTTTACGAAAGAAGGTTGGGTCAACCGAACCTTGTTTGAATTTAGACATCTTTAAGAACTTAGTTAGTGCTTCATACCATGCCCTAGGCGCTTGTTTCAGACCATAAACTGCCTTGTCTAGAATATAGTAGTGATTTGGATGCTTTTCATTCACAAAACCAGGAGGTTGCTCCACGTAAACGGTTTCTTCAAGTTCTCCATTCAGAAAGGCGCATTTCACATCCATTTGGTAGACCTCGAAGTTCTTGTGTGCAGCATAGGCAAGAAATATTCGAACAGATTCCAGCCTTGCTACCGGAGCAAATGTTTCTTCATAATCAATTCCTTCTTCTTGGCAGTATCCTTTCACCACAAGACGATCTTTATTACGAATCACATTTCCCTCCTTATCCATTTTATTTCTGAATACCCATTTGAGACCAACGACTGAGGCATCTTTTGGTGTTGGAATGAGACGCCAGACCTTATTTCTTTCAAACTCATTGAGTTCATCTTGCATTGCTTGGACCCAATCAGAACGATCAAGAGAAATATTGATGGTCTTTGGCTCAAGTTTGGATACGAAGGAATTATACATGCAGAACTCTACTTTGGAGAATAGGGAGGTCTGCTTTGCCTTCACTTGAAATCGGTTTAGGACGTTTTCCGATACATTATCCACTATCTGAGATACAGGATGATCTCTGGTCCATTTAGTGAGAGGAGGAAAGTTTGGATCATAGGATGGATCCAATTCAGCATTGACCATTTCTTCCAACTCGGATTGAATATCATCATCATAGAACATGTCGGAATTCTCCCCCTCGACAGATGATGAATCATTTGGATCTTCAGGTTGATTTGGACCTTCGGGTGCTACTGAACTTTCAGGTGTAGCCGGGCATTCGGGTGTTACAGGACTTTCGGGTGCTATATGGATTGAATTCTCCCCCTGAAAATGTGAGTCCGGTTGATTTGAAGAGAATTGATTCTCCCCCTCAACTGAAGTACCGTGCTGAGGAGGTTCATTTCGAACTGGTTCTCCTTCTCCCATTTGATTGGCTGCATCTTCGACAATCTGCTTCAGACGATCGATTTAGTTGTCTGCCGCGTTGGCTTTCGAGAGAGTGGCTTTCTTAGGTTCATCGAATAAGTCTGCGAATTGATCAAATAAATTAGCAATCGTGGCTGTGACTTGACCTGTTTGAGAGAAAATCTCTCCAATTGCTTCTTCAGTAGTCTTTAGTTTCTTGACGAAATTATCATCGAACGTTACATAATAGGTTTCTTCAATCTTTCTAGAACGTTTATTTAAAACCCGGTATGCCTTTGAAGTAAGAGAATATCCCAGAAAAATTCCTTCGTCAGCTTTAACATCAAACTTGTTACGATGTTCTTTGGAGTTGAAGATGAAGCACCTTGAACCGAACACATGGAACAATTTTACATTCGGCTTCTTGTTATTGATGATCTCATAAGGAGTGAGAGAGAAACGCTTGTTGAGATAAGACCTATTCTGCGTAAAACATGCTGCAGCAATAGCATCAGCCCAGAAATATAAGGGAAGAGAAACAAAACTTAGCATAGTTCGGGCCGCCTCACACAAGGATCGGTTTCGCCTTTCGACGACACCATTCTGTTGAGGTGTATAAGGGGTTGAGAAGTTATGACTGGTTCCTTTTTCTGCCAAGAAGTCTTCGAATTCTTTGTTCTTGAATTCCAGTCCATTGTTGCTCCTAATGTTTCGAACGACTTTTATCAGTTGTACTTCGACTTGCTTGATAAACATCTTTAGCTTAGGAGTGGTCTCAGATTTGTGCTTCAGAAAGAATACCCATGTAAAACGTGAGAAATCATCAACAATAACAAGAATATACTTGCTACCGCCAATGCTCTCTATTGATAATGGACCACACAAGTCGATGTGTAACAACCGAAAAATACAACCAATTTTAAATTTTTCAAAAACAACTCGATTCCATTAAATCTTTACAAAAAGGTTTTCAATACAAAGCATTTAACGTATTCCTAGAATCACATTACTACAAAATCATGAGGAGCGGTACAATCACGCCTTCGCCTTGCCACGGTCTCCTGAAGAACCCGAAAAACATAAAACCACAACTGTAAGCCCGAAAGCTTAGTGAGATATCCCCAAAATACCAACCACATATACCATACACGCATAACATGCCACAACATATCCGATCACAGAACAACCATGCACTTCGGGTCTACTGTGTGATTGGTCCGCCGCACCGGCCTACAGTCCACCTGGTCCACCCTCTGAGTCTCGCCATAAACCTCGAGTCTACAATGTGATTGGTCCGCCCGCACTGGGCCTTCAATCCACCTGGTCCACTCTCTGAATCTAACCACATACATTGAGTTTGTAGTGTGATTGGTCCGCCCGCACCGGGCCTTCAATCCACCTGGTCCACTCTCTGAGTCTACAGTATAACTGGTCCGCCCACACCGGGCCTTCAGTCGGCCTGGTCCACTCTCCGAGCCTCGGCACGTCTGGTCTGCCCTCTTGGGGCCTACAGCCTATCCGGACCGCTCGCTGGGCCTTCGGAACAACCGGTCCGCCCTGGGTATCTTGGCCTACAGCACAAAACAGGACCCGCCTCAACCCAACTCCATTCCAAAAAACCATGTGCACATATACATACAATCATATAGCAATTCACAGTCAACAAGCAGATCAAACAGATCACATAACATATCATCATCCTAACCAGGATACCGACCTAACAGGTCACTAGCATAGCATCACCCTATCTCTCAGGATACCGATCTCAACCAGGTCTCTAACATATACCATCCTAGCTCTCAGGATGCAAACATATCAAAGCAATAACATAACAACAACTACCCGGATCTCAATCCGATAAGGGCCGCCTTGGTGCCTTAGACCCTGTTGATATAGTGAGGATAACTCGCCTCGATACTGCCGACTGAACAGATAACCCAAGCTGCTCCGACCACTGATACGATCTCCACCACTGGACAACCACCAAGGCACTGAACTCAAAACAATAATCAACAATTACCAAAATGCCCCTGGAAACCACTGGTCAACCCTTGGTCAAAGACAAGGTCAAAGTCAACCCCTGACCGACTCTACTCGCTGAGTCAACCCGATGACTCGCCGAGTCCCCATACTCAGAACTTCCCTCAATCCATGACCTCACTCGCCGAGTCACCTCGAGACTTGTCGAGTCCAACGACTCTGAGTCCACTCGCCCATAACTCACCGAGTCATCGCTTGACTTGCCGATTCTCGACTCAACCAGAAAATATTAGGACTCTTCGACAAGACTCGCCGAGTCCAAGAACAGACTCGCCGAGTCTAAGGCTATCTTCAACCTACTCGCCGAGTTGTTCATACAACTCGCCGAGCTCCAGGCCATCTTCATCCAACTCGCCGAGTTGTTCTTCCAACTCGTCGAGTTCCATCCTATCTTCAAGCGACTCTTCGAGTTCACCCATGTGACTCGCCGAGTACCACCGGTCTGAATCCATACAGAAGCATTCCAGGCCATGCAATTGATCCAAAACATAGATCTAGCCTCCTACAACCCATCCATCACGTAAAGTGGCAAACTTTACGTGAATCCAAAGAGATCTAGGCCTTATACACTTTAGGGCTAGGGTTAGGGACATGATAGCTTCACTACACACTCAAACACAGGGACTTTTAGGCATTCCAACCCTCCTCCATTCCAGATTTGAGGTAGCAACCTCAGATCTAACCTCTAAACTCCAAAACACCAAAAGATAAGCTCCCCACAAACCCCATAATGATGAATCCAAAGAGTAACAGCCCAAGGACGAGATATTACCTCAAAAGAACGCCCAAACTACAATGGAACTCGAATCCAAGCAAAGCCCCTTGCTCCAAGCCTCCTACCCTTCAAGATTTCCTCAACAATTGCTTCTCCAAGCTCCCAAATGCAACTTGATCCACTCACATACGAAGGTTAGGGTTTCTGGACTTGAGGATGAGTAAAGAGGCTGGGGGAATGGATGTTATGTTCTTTATATAGGGCTCAACCTCGAGAATTAGGGTTTTCTCCACTCAGCGCCTACTCGCCGAGTCCATCTTACCGACTCGCCGAGTCGGCTACTTGACACGCGACCAAGTCGCGACTCTACTCGCCGAGTTGCTCTTTCCCAATTTACTCTTTTAGCCCTTCAACTCTACTCTTGATATTCCGGGATGTTACACGATGTGAAGTAACTCAAGTGGTTCAATAACTTTCGTGTTTATAATTGATGGGTGACTTTGATGTCTTTGTTTCCCCACTTCACATGCAGCGCACAAGTGTTCTCGATCAAATTTGAGCAATGGAAGACCCCGAACATGACCTCCGGTGACAAGTTTGTTGATGTCTTTGAAGTTGAGATGTGAGAGCCTTCGGTGCCACAACCAACTTTCGTCTGAATGAGCTTTGGATAAAAGACATATGGATGGATTCCCTTTGATTGGTCTTAGATTCAGAGGAAACATTTCGCCTTTTCGATCTGATTTGAGAATGACCTTGTAAGATTTCTTCTCTATAATTTCTGAGCCTTCGTCGTCGAACGAAACTTTGAGACGGGTACCTCCCACGGATGGACAGGCCCAATCCGGAGACTAAATGGACTAAATATCGAGCCCAAGACGCAACACCTTTCAGACCCTACACTCTCCGAGGTCCTTCATAGCAAAGCACTTCCCGAGCCAGGACTTAACCTTTTGCAGAGTCGGGATGTCGTTTCCTATGAGCAGTATGTCATCGACAGACAAAACGAGGAAGCTAACTATACTTCCATTGGACTTTACATATACACATGATTCATCTTCGCTTCGTACAAATCCAAAATCTTTGACTTTCTCATCAAAGCAAAGATTCCATCTGCGAGATGCTTGCTTAAGTCCATAAATGGACTTCTCAAGCTTGCACACTCTATTGGGATGCTTCGGATCGACAAAACCCTCTGACTAAGCCATGTAAACATCCTCAGCCAACTTCCCATTAAGGAAAGCGGTCTTGACATCCATTTGCCATATCTCATAATCATGAAATGCAGCAATGGCTAGCATCACCCTAATAGATTTTATCTTAGCAACTGGTGAGAATGTCTCATCATAGTCAACTCCGGGAGTTTGAGTAAAGCCCTTCGCCACCAGTCGTGCCTTATACGTGTGCACATTCCCATCCACGTCGGTCTTCTTCTTGAAGATCCATTTGCACCCAACCGTCTTACGTCCGGGCACATTGTCAACCAAATTCCAAACTTGGTTGTCATACATGGACTGAATCTCGCTGTCCATCGCCTCCTTCCATCTTACAGACTCTGGGCCTGCCATGGCTTCCTTATAGCTGTTAGGTTCATCTAGATTTACTAGTGTACTATCACCAATATACGTGTCCCCTTCAGTAGTAATATGAAAACCATATAACTGGGGTTGAACTCTAACTCTTTTGGGACGTCTAAGAGGTAAGGACTGGTCAATTGGTTCAACCGGATTTTCCTCCTCGGGTTGAGTGCCAGCGGTAGAGGTTCCTTCATCGATCGATTCTTGAATCTCTTCAAGATCGATGTGCCTCCCACTGTCTCCTTGGCTTATGAGTTCTCGCTCTCAGAAAACCCCTCTCCTCGCAACGAAGACAACATTGTCACTCGGTCTATAGAAGAGATATCCAAAGGATCTCTGCGGGTAGCCGATGAAAATACATCGCTCACTACGAGGTTCGATCTTGTCGTGAGTCTCTCATCTTACAAAAACCTCACAGCCCCAAACCTTGATATGTGCCAACGAGGGAGCCTTCCTTGTCCACATTTCGTGAGGTGTTTTGGCAACTTCTTTGTAGGGACTCGGTTAAGGATATGGGTGGCAGTCTCTAAGGCATACCCCCAGAATGAGATAGGTAGTGAAGCATGACTCATCATAGAACGAACCATGTCTAACAAGGTTCTATTATGCCTTTCTGCCACACCATTCAATTGTAGTGTCCTAGGTGGCGTCAATTGTGAAACTATTCCGCATTCCTTGAGATAGTCGTGGAATTCAAGACTTAGGTACTCTCCTCCTCGATCGGATCGAAGCATCTTGATGTTCCTGCCCAATTGATTCTCCACTTCATGCTTGAACTCTTTGAATTTTTCAAACGTTTCTGACTTGTGCTTGATTAAGTAAATATACCCATATCTACTATAATCATCGGAGAAAGTCACGTAGAAGCGGTTCCCATCCTTTGTGGTGGATCTAAAGGGTCCACATACATCGGTATATATGAGATCCAATAAACCCTCACCCCTTTCACATGTCTCAGTGAAGGGTGACTTGGTCATCTTTCCAAGTAAACAAGATTCGCACGTGTCATCTTCCCTAAGGTCGAATGACTCCAACACTCCATCCTTTTGGAGTTGGGCTATGTGTTTCTTGTTGACATGTCGAAGACGACAATGCCACAAAGATGCTTTATCCATACCATTGGAAGAATCCATACACAAAACATCATTTCCTAGGTTATCTACAACCATAACAGTTTCATAAATTCCATTACAAGGCATTGCTTCAAAGTATAAAACACCATTTAGATAAGCATAAATAGAACCATTCTCATTATTAAACGAATATCTAAATCCTTGTCTAAATAAACCATGAAAAGAAATGATGTTTGTTGCCATATCTGGCGAGTAGCAACAATTATTTAAATCTAAATTCAATCCATTACTAAGCACTAAAGAATACACTCCAATCTTGGTAACAACCGACGTTCTTCTGTTCCCCATGATTAGATTTATTCTTCCAAGATCCACATCCCTATTTCTTCCTAGTCCCTGCAAATCAGAACAAATATGGTAACCACATCCTGTATCAAGAACCCAAGAAATAGCATGAGATGAATCATTAGATTTAATTGTGTATATACCTGCATAAGATGGCTTGATCTTTCCATCCTTGATGGCTTGCAGATATTCTGGGCAGCTTCTCTTTCCAATGCCCTATTTTGTTGCAATGATGACACTCTGCCTCCTTTGGGTTAGGGTTGGGCTTAGCAGGATCAACTTTGGTCCCACTAGAAGAGGAACCATCTTGGGACTTTCTCTTGCGGTGGCTCTTTGATGGAGCCTTCCTCTTCTTGCCCCTTCCCTGCCCTATAGCCAAAACAGGAGCAGCGGATGGATTAGGAGTTGGTGCAACAGACTTGTCCTTAAGGTTGCTCTCAGCAATACTTAGGAGCCCTTGGAGTTTGCTTAGGGTGACCTCTTCCTTGTTCATGTGGTAGGTCATCCTAAATTGGTTGTAACATGAGGGCAAGGAGTGAAGAACAATGTCGATCGCCAAATCTTCCCTAAAGTTGACATTCAACTTGCGAAGACGATCAACATACATTTGCATCTTTTGCAAGTGCACGGTTAGAGACTCTCCACTTCCCATTTTAGCAGTGATCATATTCGTAATGATCTCATAGCGCTCTTGCCTCGCGCTTTGGTGATATCTCTCCATCAAGTCTTTATGCATTTCATAGGGATACATGTCCTCATAGGACTTTTAGAATTCGGAGTTCATTGTGGCTATCATGATGCAATGAACTTTCGTTGCATCACGCTCATGGGTCTCAAAGACAACCATCTCTTCGGGAGTAGCAGTTTCCGGATTGCTCTTCTCGAGCTTCTCATCGAGAACATACTCTTTGTCCTCCTAACGCGTGATAGTGCGAATGTATCTTATCCATTCGCTAAAGTTCGATCCATCGAAAGTCACTTTTTGACAAAGGCTCATTAGCGTGAATGAGCTAGCAGCAGCGTTGTTGGCATTAGACATCTACAAATAGAAAGGACAATGTTTGATTAGAATTGAATCCCTAATTAAACACCCAAAATGAAAAATTAGGGCTAGGACCCAACTACATTATTTACATATTCGATTCACTAATCCTTCACCATGAAAAACATAAGATTAAGTTTTAAATGTATTTAGAATTCCTAAATTTTTCTTGAGATTCATTGAACCTTTCAATGGCATGTTTAAATCTCGATATGCCCCTCTCATTTGTGACTGGGATGCCGAGGATCATAAAGTGGGTGTGAATAACCATGCAAATCTACATGGTGCCTTCATTGTTACAATCACCTATTCGATGTGCCGGTAAACCACACACGCTCCATCAAACTATGACAAACAATGAATCACCCTTTACCACCTTTTCTTAGAACCAATTAGTGTGCCGGTAAACCACACACGCTCCACTAACTTCTTCGCGAGGGTGCAAAGTGTAATTGTTGGATAAGGTGTCTAAGTCCATAACTATTTCAGGTCAGTACTTGACCCGACCCGGCATGGTCCATTTGGGTTGCATGGCACCATGTAATTGGATAGACTAAATGAGAAATAACACTTGGAGATTATTAATATACTATAAGTTCTAATATATTAATAATATTATTTGATTAGTTTGATCAAAGAATTAATTTGGAATTAATTAAGTGATCAAAAGATAACTAATTAAATATATGGGTTGATTATGTAAATCATTCATATCTTGTATAGTGGGCTAAGAGGCTCCGTGGATTATCGATTTGGGTTCTACCCGTAGGATGCTCCATGGGAGTTACAAACCCATGGGCCATGGAAATGAAGAGTCATGACACATTAGAGTTTACATGGTGTAACCCTAGATGTGTCAACACTATATAAGAGTCCCATTCTCCACCAAAATCGGCTACACATAAGAAACTAGAGGGCTAGGCCGATTTCAAGTAGTGTGTATTCTTTCAAAAGTCTTTCCAAGTGCATTTGGTGTTGTGTGAAGCATTTGAGGCATCACACTTGGGGTGCTAGGCTCACAAGGTTTCAAGGAACATAAGCAACAACAAGGTAAGTTATTCTATCTTTCATTCAAGTTAGAAATTGTTCCCCATGTATGCTAGATAGGAATATAACCTTGGAATTCAACTTTGCATGATAATTAGACAAACATAGATCCAAGGTTATTAAGGTTGCATGTACACTTAGGAAGTGTTAGAATGCTCAAAACCCATCAGTGGTATCAAAGCCCAGGCTTGTTTGTTTGTTATTTGTGCTTAAAAGTTGAAAAAAGTCGAAAAACTTGCTGTCTGCCTGATGAACTCGCCGAGTCCATGGGGAGACTCGCTGAGTTCACTTGTATCTTCAACCTACTCGACGAGTAGGTTCATGCACTCGGCGAGTAGGAGCCACAGAGTGCAGATTTTCGACTTTAGTTGCTGGAAATGGACTAGAAACATTACCCTAAACTGTTTTGGTACTTGAAAACTTGTTTTAGATGGTGTAATGTCTTTGCTAATCCATTTACAACAACTAGTTATCAAAATTACAAAGTTTAAGTGTAGTTTTGATTCATGAAAGTGTTCATATTCATGTTCTTGATCTTATGATGTTTAGATGATCATAGGAATTATTTGTAACCTATGTGGTAGTTTAATTCTTGATCATAATGTGTTTTAATGGAGTCCATAACTTGTCCTCAAGTTATGGAAAACCAAAAGTCACTTGAGTTAAAACCATTAAAAGAACACAAGAGTTAGAAAAAATGAAGAGTCTTCATTTTATTACTCTAATAAACTCATAAGTTACAAGAAATGAAAAGTTTTGAAAGTTTACAAAACTTGCCCTCAAGTTTTGGAACAAGTAAAGTCATGCTAAAACTTTAGTTCCAACCCTTCGAATTTTAAAAGTTAAAATCAACCCTTATACTTATATTATTATGATTTAATAATTATATATATATATATATATATATATATATATATATATATATATATATATATATATATATATATATATATATATATATATATATATATATATATATATATAAGAACAAAGTCGTCTTACCGCTAGTACGCCTCATTCACGAAACCGGTCTATAATGTGGGTATAAGGTTGTTGCCTATAAAATGGCAACTTAATGGGTGTCCACTCTCACCCACCGCTTGCTTGACCGGTGGAGGGTCGTTTGCCGAACGGGTAAGACAAGGACTTATAAATTCTCATTAAAAGTATGATGAATATTATAAAGTAACTAAATGTTTTATTAAATTCCCAATCTTAGTTACTTTAGGAAAAATGTGAATAAGGTGCTAATCCATGAAATTACACTTTACACTTTGTTTAAGTCGTTGGTGGAGCGTGTGTGGTTAACCGGCACACTAACTTGGACTTAACAAGGTAGGTAAAGGGTGACTTAAAGTTTATTATAGTATCGGTGGAGCGTGTGTGGTTTACCGGCACATTGATTGAGTGATAAACTTTAAGGGTACCAAGTGATTTGCATGGTTACTTCACACCTCGTTTTGTGATCCTCGGTATCCCAGTCACAAAACTTGGAGGGCATACTCGAGATTGAAACATGCCTTTGAAAAGTTCATCGAATCTCAAAGAATCTAGGAATTTCTAAGAACCAATCAAAAACCTAATATTTAATATTTCGGTTTTCGTGGTGGAAATTGGTGAATCGTCATTCACCTACCTTTCAAATATGTTATAGCTTGGATTACGGCATACCTCTTCTAAGTTATAATATATTGTGATTGGATCCTAGACTTAAGATTACATTTGGGTGTTTTATTAAGGACTCTCTAAATATCTAAACTAATCTTGTCCTTTTTCCTTCAGATGTCTTCAAACAATGCTGCTTCTGGCTCTAACCCTATTGGCTCCTTTACCCTTATGAACTTGTGTGGGAAAGTCACTTTTGATGGATCCAACTTCAACGAGTGGATCAGAAACATCAGGATGATTACCTGCTACGAGGACAAAGAATATGTCCTTGACAAGGAGCTTAAGGAGATTGATGAGACCACTGCAACTCCTCAGGAGATCGCTGACTTTCAGGCACATGAAAGGGATGCTACGAAAGTGGCATGCATCATGATGGCCACGATGACAGCGGAACTCCAAAAGTCTTATGAGGATTTCTACCCTTATGAAATGCACCAAGATCTGATGGAAAGATACCATCAAAGTGCACGACAAGAGAGGTATGAAATCATCTGCTCCATGATAACAACCATGATAAAGGACGGGGAATCCGTCACGAGCCACATGCAGAAAATGCAAAGGTATGTGGATCGATTGCTGAAGCTTAATGTGAACTTCCCTAAGGAGCTTGCAATAGATATCATTTTGCACTCCTTACCATCGTGCTATGATCAATTTCGCATGACATATCACATGAATAAGGAAGAGGTCACACTCAGCAAACTTCAGGGACTTCTCAAGACTGCAGAAACAGGTCTTAAGGGGAAGTCGGTTGTTAACACTCCTACTCCAAATTCTACTCCGGTTTTGGCAATCGGGAAAAGTCGAGGGAAGAAGAGAAAGAGCTCTTCTAAGGGTACCAAGGCTCGGACCCTTGATGGCTCTTCTTCAAGTGGAACCAAGAAAGGTTTCGTCACTCCTTCTTCTGACCCAAAAGAGGCTGAATGCTTCTATTGCCATGAAAAATCACATTGGAAGCGGAACTGCCCAAAATACCAGCAAGATGTGAAGGATGGGAAAGTTAAACCCAACCATGCAGGTATTTACACTATCATTTCTAATAACTCACCCCATTCTAAATCTTGGGTCCTTGATACCGGTTGTGGTATTCATATTTGTTGTGACTTGCAGGGTCCATTTGGGTTGCATGACACCATGCAATTGGATAGACTAAGTGAGAGAAATAACACTTGGAGATTATTAATATATTATAAGTTCTAATATATTAATAATATTATTTGATTAGTTTGATCAAAGAATTAATTTGGAATTAATTAAGTGATCAAAAGATAACTAATTAAATATATGGGTTGATTATGTAAATCATTCATATCTTGTATAGTGGGCTAAGAGGCTCCATGGATTATCAAGTTGGGTTCTAGCAATAGGATGCTCCATGGGAGTTACAAACCCATGGGTCATGGAAATGAAGAGTCATGACACATTAGAGTTTACATGGTGTAACCCTAGATGTGTCAACACTATATAAGAGTCCCATTCTCCACCAAAATCGGCTACACATAAGAAACTAGAGGGCTAGGCCGATTTCAAGTAGTGTGTATTCTCTAAAAAGTCTTTCCAAGAGCATTTGGTGTTGTGTGAAGCATTTGAGGCATCAAACTTGGGGTGCTAGGCTCACAAGGTTTCAAGGAACATAAGCAACAACAAGGTAAGTTATTCTATCTTTCATTCAAGTTAGAAATTGTTCCCCATGTATGCTAGATAGGAATATAACCTTGGAATTCAACTTTGCATGATAATTAGACAAACATAGATCCAAGGTTATTAGGGTTGCATGTACACTTAGGAAGTGTTAGAATGCTCAAAACCCATTAGTAATTTCATGGGATTGCATCATTTTCACTTTTCCCTAAAGTAACTAGGATTGGGAATTTGTAAAAATGTTTAGTTACTTTATATAGATTCATTATACTTATTAATGAGGAGAGGTTTGCCCTATCCTACCCGTTCGGCTAACGACCCTCCACCAGTCAAGCAAGCGGTAGGTGTGAGTGTACACCTATTAAGCGCCATTTTATAGGCAGCAACCTTATACCCACCTTATAGACCGGCTTCGTGAATGAGGCCTACTAACGGTAAGACTAGCATTTTAATTATACATATATATTTATTAAGCTTGTAATAATATAATAGTATAGGGTGTATTTTAAACATTTCAAAAATACTAGGGTTTTAATCTTCAATTTAAAATTCTCGAAATTTAATACCATTTAAATTAAAATTTTAAATATTAAAACTCTTGATTTAATAATTATCACAAATTAAACTATTAATTTAAATTATTAAATCATAAGGGATTATCTAAATCATGAGGATAATTACCATTTAAACAATTAACTTATCCTAATCCCTTTTATCCCTATAAATTTCGAAAATAATGGGAGGGGATAATTCAAAATCTTTAATTACCATATTTAACTATTAAAAGATAATTACAAGATATGGGATTATCCGAATCCCTAAAATTTAGGATCTTATCTTGGGAAAGGAGGCAAATCTCGAAATCTAAGAGTTTGCAAACCCTAGATTTCGAAATCTTGGACTAAAAGGAAAGGATTCAAAAAACCTTTCAAGATTTTCGCAAATTAGGGTTAGGAAACCCTAATCTCGAAACCTATGGCCTCCTAGGGTTTATTGGCCATAAATCCTAATTTGTCAAGTTCATACAATTGAATAATACTAATTGAAAACAAGTTAACCAAAGGCTCTGATACCACTGATGGGTTTTATACAAACAATCCTATGTGTGCATGCAACCCTAATTTGGATCTATGTTTTCACTATTAGATACACAACATTATGAACACATGGATAAAACCCTAATGTAGCATGCTATTTTCGTAATTCATATATAAGGTTAGATCCCATACCTCTTGTTGTTATATTGCAATAACAACTTAAATCTTCAAACCCTTAGTCTTGAAAGCAAGCACCACAAGTGTAGTGCCTCTAATGGCTCACAAACACCACAAGCAATTGGATAGGCTATAGAGAGAGAAGGGAGGAGGTAGAAATCGTCCTTAGATTCTCTAGGGATCAAGTGGACGAAATCCTAAGGCCTTAGGGGTCTTTATATAGGGTTATGATTAGGGTTTCAGTTCTTATCCTTATCCAGTTACTTGCCCACCAAGCAACCACAAGATAAGCCTTGAAAACCCTTATCTCTTGGACCTTGGACGATTTTAAGGATATCCTTATCCTTAAATTCGTCCATCCTTTAACAAGGATAATCATTGCCCTACTTTGCAACTATCACATAATTACAATTCAGCCCCTCTAGTTAAATTAATTACACTTGATCACAAAATTAATTCCTAATTAATTATTGACCAATATTAATTAAACAAATATGATTTCTCTTTTAATATATTATTCTTATAACATATTAATAAATCATAATAACCTCTTTCTCTATTTATTTCTCCAGTCAAGTTGCTTTGGTGAAGGCAACCCAAAAGGACCATGCACAACCGGGTCAAGTACTTACCAAATATGGTTACGGGCTTAGACACTAATCCAACACTTTTACCCTTCTGAGGAATTATAAGGGGGATTAATCTAGCCTATGAGAGCCATTATTAATTAGATGAAAATTGTTTATGTGATTAGGCGGAGGCTAGATCAGTATTCGAGATCCGAGATTATCCGAGTTACCCGAGGTGAGTCTTCTCACTATACATTACCTAGAGTGGTATCTATGTGCAGACCGGAGGGTCTTATGTACTATGTGTATGTCTGAGATTTATGTGCATTGTGTTATATGTATGCTATGTGTTGTATAGACTGGACCAGAGGGTCCAACGACTCATGAGGCTAGAGGGTTCTCAATCAAACCGGACCGGAGGGTCCAACGATTTAGAACGGACCGGAGGGTCCAACGAGCTACGGGACTAGAGGGTCCCGCTGAGACACATTGAATGGAAGGTCATACCGAGTTATAGCCTCGAGTGACATATGTGATGTATGTGGTATTTTGGGGAACTCACTAAGCTTCATGCTTATCGTGTTATGTGTTATGTCTTTCAGGTTCTTCTCAGGATCACGAAACGGCATCAGCTTGATTATACACACCAGAGGAAGAATTATGGTTCGAGGATCCTGGACTATTAATTAATTAACATGGAGTTGTGTTTGTAATTTAAATAAATGAGATTTTACGAAATGTTTTATGAAGGCCATATGATTTAAAATGAAAAAGTTGTTTTGAAAAATTACGTCATTACAAGTTGGTATCAGAGCCTTGGTTTGAGGGATTCGGATACACCTTCAGGCATATCTTGACTCGAACTGAGGATTTGAGAAAAGTTTTCAAAAGAAACGATTTTTCCAAAAACAGTAAAAGATTTCAAGAGAAAGAGGAAAAGAGCAGTGTGTACAATCAGCCAGCGCCTGAACGGTGATTTCCCAAAATACGCTTACGTTATGTGTTATGAGATATTATGCATGCTAGAGTAGGCTAGGTATTCATATTTACGACTAGAGTGGCCTGATAGTGATGCCTTAGCCTAGGAGTTGCTGCTATATGTGATGCGCTTTCGAGTATGTGCTGAGTGAGAGTATCCAGCAGGAATCCTTTAGAGAGGGATTCGAGTAGAGGAGTAATCTAGGGGAGATACCTAGATGATCATTTGTGGATCCTATCGAGAGATTAGTTAGATACCCGCGAGGGGTAGAGTTGCAGAGTTCACTGATATCTTCTGAGTATGAGTAGAGTGAGTGGAAGTTATCACCTAGAGTGGGTTTTATGTGTTTATTCGATGCCCGAGTGCTGCTTGCTTCGTGCTTTGTGGAATTCCCGATGATGGGAGTCAGCTACCAAGTGAATGTGATGATATTCAGGAGGTAGATGACTGGCATCATAAGGAGCTTCTCAGTAGCTGATGGCGGAGAAGTGTAAGAACCTAAGAAGAGCCTAGGAAGTGACCTTAGTTAGATGAGTATGCTGATAGGGCTGAGCATTTCGCTGGGGAGCGAGCACGCGTGTTGGGATTGTTGATTGAGGAGGCTGAGCAGCTACTTAGGGAATCTGGGATGGTCCGTGTAGAGAGTATGGGTAGATATGGCAGGTATTATGGGCCCGTACTACTTAAAGCAGAGGACCTATACTCGATGCAGGGAGTATTCCGAGGATCTAAGTAGAAGATCGAGAGGTCATATCATGGTTCGACCACCATGATTTGTAGCAGATCGAGACGTGATGTCATGGTTCAAGTACCATGATTTGTAGCAGATCGAGAGGTGATGTCATGGTTCGAGTACCATGATTTGTAGCAGATCGAGAGGTGATGTCATGGTTCGAGTACCATGATTTGTAGCAGATCGAGAGGTGATGTCATGGTTCGAGTACCATGATTTGTAGCAGATCTAGAGGTGATGCCATGGTTTGAGTACCATGATTTGTAGTAGATCGAGAGGTGATGTCATGGTTCGAGTACCATGATAAGTAGCAGATCGAGAGGTGACGACATGGTTCGACTACCATGATTTGTAGCAGATCGAGAGGTGATGTCATGGTTCGAGTACCATGATTTGTAGCAGATCGAGAGGTGATGTCATGGTTCGAGTACCATGATTTGTAGCAGATCGAGAGGTGATGTCATGGTTCGAGTACCATGATTTGTAGCAGATCGAGAGGTAATGTCATGGTTCGAGTACCATGATAAGTAGCAGATCGAGAGGTGACGACATGGTTCGACTACCATGATTTGTAGCAGATTGAGAGGTGATGTCATGGTTTGAGTACCACGACATGTGGCGGTTAATGCTTCTGGTTTCACCGGTTATTCCGTGGTGATTGTCTGGACTGAGAACAGATGTGAAAGAGTATGGGGCCAAAGGTCCATGATGAACGAGTTTTAGGGAAATATCCCTTGAGAGGGAAATCGAGTTAGTTCCGAGGGATTGTTGGTGAGATACTAGTTGGAGTCGCAAGACTCAGGGATGAGTAAGGATGGTGTTTATGGAGGATTATGGTCTGAGTTGAGCGATCGACCGATAGTGGAGAGGTCACCTTCTGTGACCTGAGCGGTGCTATTTCTATTCCTGTGTGAAACAGTAGAGGTATTGAGATTTTCGGTTTCCGAGGTTGGGGGTGAGCCCTGTGGGGTAACTTTGGTTACGATCTTTCATCGAAGTATCTGGGCAGTATGTCTACCGCAAAGTATGGATATAGCATGAGCAGGTTGTCAGTGGGGACTGAGATGGCCAAGGACTAGGGTACACCCTATTTGAGCATAGTAGGGCATGTGTTAGCTGCAGTAACGAACAATCAAGAGAAGTATATCGGAGCGGTGGCTCTTTTTGTCTATGATGAGTATCAAGTGTGGAAATGAGGTCTCTGCTCTTATGATAATTCACATGATGGGACGTTGGTTGAGGAGTCGAGGAGGAGGAGTATGTTAGTTCATTATTTTTAGACTGAGAGTCAGGGTTACTACTGGACAGTTGAGATGTCCGGTAATGGGATGGTACGAGATTCTGAATGACTAGAGGCAGTCATGATGAGAAGTTTCTGAGGATTTCATTGGAGATTCGGGGGTATTTGGAGTTTCTTGATCTCCATCCGGGAGATCATCGAGCATTGCGTATCACCTTCCAAGAGTAGGTGCGATGTTACTAGTGGAAACAGTCTATGGGATAGATTGTTGGTGCGCCAATTGGTGACAGATCGAACCCTAGGTGGGGGAGAATTGGGTATTTTATTGAGGGGATCGGAGATTTGTTCGAGAATAGTTAAAGATCTGGATATAGAGACCTGCGGTGCGGATTCATGAGTCCATGGTTATTGGTGATCGAGGCTAGGTGTAGAGCGAGATAACACATGTGGTATGTGTTTGAGAAAGGATGAGTGAATTGGGAGATTCTTTGTGGCCTGTGCTTTTCGGGGTTAGCATATGCCGAGTTCGAGTGCGACGGGGTCGCTGGATTGCGGATGTAATAGCTGAGATTTGCAAGTGAAGGTATAAATTGTAATCTATACCCCCGGAAGGGCAGCCGTTGATTCGTCAACCAAATTCAGGGTCGATATGAGTAACTCCATGTAAGTAATGATCAGTAGAGGGGGAGTTTCGGGTTTTCGACATCATGTTCTGAGCCATTGACGATGCCTCTATGTTTTCGATTGGGAGATGGAATACTCTGAGATTCGAGTGGTGCCGTAGGTATGAGATCTGTGGTTTGGGTAAAACCTCATGAGATTCTGTGATAGTGCACCGAGGTATCCAGGTATGATGTCCTTAATTCCAGATTATTTTGATTTCTGAGTTAAGAGATGGCAAGCGGTGTAGCAAGTATCTATGGTTCCAGCCGGAGCTCTTCGATTGATTGATGTCAAAAGAGATTATTTAAGAATGAGAATCGCAGTGAAAAAAAAGAGTTCTGTCATGAAGATTGTCGTCAGGAGTAGTGATACTTACTTTTGGATGGTGTGTGCATCTATCTATGTTGGGCCGCGAAACATGGGTTAATGGATGCAGAGTATGACGTCAACTAAAGGATGAGACCGTGGGATGGTAAAAGAAAGTACTGTAAGGCTACAGGGAGTTGCAGCATCCATGAGTTAGTACGAGAGGGTGTTGTGATGCTACGGGGAGCTGTAGTACTCACCAGTTAGTGAGAGAGGGTGTGGTGATACTACGGGGAGCCGTAGTACTCATTAGTCAATGAGAAGGTGTTGTGATGCTATGGGGAGCCGTAGTACTCACTAGTTAGTGAGAGAGGGTGTGGTGATACTACGGGGAGGCGGGGAGCCATAGTACTCACTAGTCAGTGAGAAGGTGTTGTGATACTGCGGGGAGCCGTAGTACTCACTAGTCAGAGAGGGTGTTGTGATACTGCGAGGAGCTGTAGTACTCACTAGTCAGTGAGAGAGGGTATGGTGATATTGTAGGGAGACGTAGTACTCACCAGTTAGTGAGAGAGGGTTTAGGGATACTACGGGGAGCCGTAGTACTCACTAGTAAGTGAGAAGGTGTTGTGATACTGTGGGGAGCCGTAATACTCACTAGTCAGAGAGGGTGTTGTGATACTGCGGGGAGCCGTTGTACTCACTAGTCAGTGAAAGGGGTGTCGTGGTGTTGCGAGGAACCGCGTTATTCGTTAGCCAGAGCATGACTCGGGAGAGTTCTTAGGCTTGAGTAGCCTTATTTCATTGAGTATCCAAGAGCCTGGTGTCCAGATCAGGAAAGAGACAGAGGTCTCCATAATGGTCGGGAATCATCATATCCTGAGTTAGGCTGTGGACACCATAATGGGAAAGGATCGAAGAATGTACGAGTGGGTTGCGAGAAATCAGTCATGAGTTGGGTGCTTTATTGGGATAGGTGGTTCCAATTTCACGTCGGGCCAGACTCTCGAGTTGAGTTTGATTCTAGTGGTGTATCGAGTAAATGGATTGAGATTCCGGATTTAGAGATGGATTTCTTTTTGAAGGGGTATTGTTTGTCATATGTTGTCTTAGACCTGTGTGGGTCAGCATTCGGGTACGGGAGGTACCGCAAGTTGCATGGAACTATGAGCAATAGATGAAAAAGGTCGGGGTTGAGTCCATCTTTAGTTGGGAAGGTAGCATTCGCTTAGGGTTAAGCGAACTTCATTACTTGTGTGTCTCATTGGGCTGATGTGGTTATAGTGAGAAGGAAACCATGGAGACGGTTGGGATAATGCCACGGATGACCCTGGAGGTTCAACTGTTGGGTCGACATCAGACCTGATACTCAGTGTTAAAAAGGGATATGAGGAATGGAGCTGAGTCTTATGATTTTTTTTGATGTATGAGGACACTTTAGAGCGAGCACAATTATTCTTTTGGGTTTGAGGGCGGGGAGTCAAGAATTCTTTGTTCGGTTGGATTCCGATAGCAGTTCAGTGGACGAGCCCTGGTGGGATGTGAACCCTTCCGTTCTTGGGGCATGATTCAGATGGTTGCTATGTTTGGTATGAGGGGTCGTTAGCCAATTATTGGATTATGTCTGGAGAGAATTTGAAGGGTTGGTTTTCCTCTGGGATTGGGAATCCCTGTTGGGATCCAGGTGTACAGAGAGGATGATAGTTGTGTGGCATGAGATCCTATCGATGGTGCCGTTTGGTTATTGGATTCGATCTGTATATGGAGGAGCGATTTTGAGGGCGGAATCTAATTTAAGTGGGGGAGAATTGTAACATCCAAATTTTCAGGTATGATAAAATGAGTATTTATTTTTGAAGTTATGAGGAGTAACTCGACGAGTTGGCGTCTTAACTCGTCGAGTAGGATCACGACTTGGTGACGTGGAAAATGAATGGACTCGACGAGTCGGCAAGCTGACTCGCCGAGTCAGCGCTGTTAACAGAAACCCTAATTATCTCAGGCATGGGCCTATTTAAAGGCACTTATAGCCTCCTTGGCCCCTTCCCATCAGTGTCTTCGTCCTTTGAGAGAAACCCTAGAGCTATTTGTGAGCTAAAAAGGAGAGAGAGAGAGAGAGAGAGAGAGGCAAATTGGAGGTCATTTCTTTGAGAAGAAGGTCAAGGGTGTTGCAAGGATCTCAGAGGAGAAAGTAGGCAGCCATGAATGAGTAACCTTGGAGCTTTGAAGCTATGAAGCTTCAATGGAGTCATAATGATGTATAGAGCAAAATACACCATGCATGAGCCTCAAGTTCAGACCTTTACGTGAATTTTGGGTGCTAGAAGGCCAGATCTATAAGTTAGAGAAACAGATCTGACCTCAGAAGGTCAAATGATTAACGTCATGGAGGAAACTCGCCGAGTCCATGAGAGGACTCGACGAGTCGGATCGGGTTACCCGGTGATTCGTGACCAGTGGTAACCCGTCGAGTTGGGAGGTTAACTCGACGAGTCGAGTGGGGCCTTAGAAGGATTCAGAGGATACACACGAACTCGCCGAGTCACACGAGTGCACTCGGCGAGTCTGGTCAAAGTTGGATCGTTGACTGACTTGACTTACGTTGACTTTTAGGGTTTGGTCAACAATTGGACTTTTGGGTCTTGGAGGGGTAAAATGGTCTTTTACCCTTCTGAGCAATTATAAGGGGGATTAATCTAGCCTTTGAGAGTTTTCATTAATTAGCTAAAAATTGTTTACGTGATTAGGCGGAGGCTAGATCAGTATTTGAGATCCGAGATTATCCAAGTTACCCGAGGAGAGTCTTCTCACTATACATTACCTAGAGTGGTATCTATGTGCAGACCGAAGGTGTGACAATAGTCAATTTCGGGTCAAGTCAAAGTCAAACAAAGTCAACGAGTCAAACCGGACGACTCAACTAACCCTTGTATATTAGGGTTTAAGTTATATAATTACTGTACAACTTGCTATTTTAATGAGAAAACATCATTTGGAAAATTCGTGTGTTTAATTTTCCTTAGCCTTGATAGTGCTAAACAATGAACCAAAGCGATAAAACACTATTGCACACTCATAGGGAGTGTGTAGGACACTAAAACATGGCTTAACGGGGTTTACGGACCTAGCGTTGCGAAGCCGGAAGCTCAAAAAGGTCATAAATGGAACCTCTCTAAATCTCTTTCATTCTATCTCTCTCTATTTGAAATCTCTCCCAAATCTCTCTCAAAAGTTCCCGTAACTTTTCGTAATCATTTGGTCCATCCTGACCCTCAACCGGGTCAAAAACAGCTCGAAACGAGGTAAAAACGAGTAAAATAGGCTTAAGGACCCGAAACCTACTCTATAAGGCCGAACCCTCTTAGTGCCGAAAGTCCCCTTAAGGACCGAACTGCTGAGAAGCGAAACCCCAGGTCCGAACCCGAAGCCTCAGGACCGAACCTGAAGCCTTCGGGACCGAACCTCGCATGAAGAATTGAAGCAACTTTCGGGCCGAACTCTCATACCTTCGCTCCATTTCGCCTTCGGTTCATGACCATAAGGGACCGAACCTCGGCCAGGACCGAGAGGTCTCGCAGGAAGCCCAATTTTTCCCGGTTTTTGACTACGACTTCATTTTAAGCCCATTTTGTTTCATCATTTTAACGCGGGATTTTCACCCAAAACTTTATTTTAACATATAAGGCCACATATTTGTAAATAAACCACATTTTTGGGGATAAATCTTATCCAAGAAGAGTGGGTGAAGTACAAGAGGTAGAGTGTTGACTTTTCTTTAGTTTATGATACACGCAACCACCCATACCCACTCCATGACCAACCCACACCCCTCCCCACCATCCCTAGTCATGTCAATGTCCATTCTCATCATTTAGAACAATTTCCCACGTTCTTAGAGCTGGAACTTCCATCCTCTCTTCTCATAGTTCATTCATTCTCTCATTTTACACCAAGAATCACCTCCAAACTCTCTCAATTTCGAGAACTTCAAGGCATTCTCCAAGGCTTTTCTCCTTCATTTGGTAAGTATCCTCATCTTTCTTATGATTATTTCACATCCTTCTACTCAAAATCATAGAAACCTTACACAAACATCGTCACCTTCATGTTAGGTTCTCGATTCTTCAAGGCATCTTCTAAGCGTTCTTGAGTTGAACACTTCTTTTTTCAACATCCATCCATTAATAACACATAAGGTGAGTTCATACCCTATCTTTTCATGTTTTCTTAAGTTTTAAGGGGGGAATACAAGTTAAAACAACAAGAACACAGCTAAACTCTTCCAACAGCTTTCATCAGAAAAGTTGGACCTCATTCACGCACTGTTTTTGACAACTTCAACATTTTATTTTTCAAAAATATACTAGGTGCAAATATTTCAATTTCTTAGCCTTAAAATGACTACTTGCACATCTCCATACGATGTTTCTACAATTTATGGTGATTTTTACAAAACTGCCTATCATTTCAAGAACGAATCTGGACCAGTCTGTGATTATTGACTTTTTCACACAAGTTAAAGGTCACTAAAAATTATAATAAAATTTATGAACAAACTAGACTCATTTTCCAAACTCTCAGAATTTACGGATTTTGATTTGGACCTTTGATAATTGTTCTATAAATTTTTCTAAGAATAGTAATAGAGAATGTTAACAACAGAAAAATGCTATCAATTTCATTCCACCTTGTAACTTGTTGAGCAAGGTGTATATTATTATGTGATCATATATTATTACATTATATGACATTTTGTCTTGGTAATTAGACATACATAAGTAGACAAATAGATTTTACCTTCTCAGGAATGGTAAATTAGCTTTAATGATATAAACAAAGTTTACAACCACGGCAAGCAAACATTTGATAAACTATGGAAGTATAGTTTATGTTTTACATTATAAACGATTATGATAAACTATAATAGGTATAGTTTATGATTCATTACATATCAAACTCTTTACCAAAGGTTCTCAGCTCATGTAAATCTGTTAATGAATAAATTTGTGAGACACTCGCTTTGTGTTACATCCATGTAACAAAATCAAAAGTCCTGTAAATTGTAACCAGAGTCTCTTGTAGGGAGAACATGATAGTTGTGTATAGATCTATATTGCGTCTGAGAAACCCACACCTGAGCTGCATGCAACAGCTAGACCGGAAGGTCTGAGGTGACAAGTGTGATTTAACTTGTGACGCCTGAAGAACATCGTATTACGAGGCCGTCTGAGTCATAGTATGGTTACAATAACTCACATGTGGTATTAACAAACATAAGATTTATGGGTTTTACTTTTAAATTTAATGAGTTCATGTCGATTTAATCTTGCACAAATTTCCTTAAGTATGGTAAAATACTTGTACATTTCGGGCTTTACTTTTAAGATTACAATGCATTACGTAAGAAAATGTGGGATTTTTCTTGCACAAACATTACTTTTACAAGGAAGGGATTTTAGTATCACCTTCAAAAGCTTATGAACTCACCAACCTTGTGTTGACACTTTTTCAAAAGTACTTGTATTCTCAGGAAATCCATAAACAGGTAATCAAGTGCTTTTGAGGATGGGACGTTAAGGTGTCAAACATTTCATTTTTTTTTGTGTCAACATAATGTAATTGATTTGGAAACATGTAAACTCATACAATGATGTAACTCTTTCAATTATATTTATGTTGGTTGCGTTTACTTTAATCACTATTACAATTGTGGTTATGATACTACACATGAAGTCCTCCACCCCCGGACGTTTCCGCCATCCTTGGTTTGGGGGTGTGCCAGATTAGTATCAGAGCATGGTTTATAGTGAATTAAGTATATCAAACCACATAAGATATACAAACTATAAATACAAATGGGGCTAAAAGTCTCTAATTTGTACATTTTTCAATTGGTTATACTTTTAGAAATTAAATAGTTTTCTTGTTTAAAGTATACATACATGCTTGCATAGTGTCATAACCAGGAAGAACATAAAGTAAAAGAACAGGAGTTGAGCACTACGAGTATGCCTTGGTATGTGTAATCAGTTTTGGGAAGGATATAGCCTGATCAACTATATCTGTTCGAGAAGTGACTTGCACATATTAGGGGATAGTCGTAATGGGCAACAAATCTGACGACCTAACTTCACTCTACCAAGAATGCTCTAAAAAAAACCCTAAACACTTAAAATACTATAGGAGTATTTTATGTTGGTATAGCGCATTATTATTATTATTATTATTATTATTATTATTATTATTATTATTATTATTATTATTATCCGTTACATGCTTCTTACACCCCCATTTCTCGCGCAGACGTCATGGCCAGATTTCACCTACCTGGAGACCCTTACTTCCCTAATGAGGGAAACGCCGGATGGCTCAAGGCAGAACCCAAGGAGATGATTGAGGAGGATCCTGAGGAGGACTCGGAGGAGATTGAAGAAGAAGAAGAACCTGAGGAGGAAGAGGAGATGGAGGATGAAGAAGAAGAATCGGAAGACAAAGAAGAAGAAGAGGAACCAGAGGAGGAAGTCTTCAACCCTCCTTACATCGCCGGGGTGCCTGCGAACCGCTTCGACCACAACGGGCCTGAGCCCTGTTGGGCAACAATGATCGAGAGGTGGAGCCGACAACAACGCCAACGGTCACCATATGGCGACCAACGTGGTTACTACGATCTCAGCCACGGGGGACCGACTGACAGAGCCCTCCCCGTCATGGTCCAACATATCACGAATTTGGGGTACCAGAGTAGGGAAATGGAAAATCAAGTTCGGAATCTCAACGCTGTCACGGCAGCCACCGATGCATGCACCAGGGATTTGGAAAGGGACTTCTATCCACTGGACCAAATTATCGAGGACCTTACCACTGCTCGAGCGGAGGTAAGGGAGTACTAGGAGAGGCACGCATCTCTCAAGGAGAGAGTGATCGCGGCCGAACACCGGATTGCGGAGCTTCAGGGAGCCTCGACCTCATCTCAGGGCCTCCATGGACCAGATACCACCCGCCGCGAGTAGTGTTTGCACCGCTCATGTTTTGTTATAAAAATAGGATTTCGAGTATGCGTTGGTGCTACTCTTTCTTGCGAATAGGTTGACCCCACGATTAAGTGATTACACTAGTCAAAGGGCTTTTGTGCTGCCAAAAATTATCCTTTACATTGATGTAATGTGGACCCCTGTGAGGTCAAATTTTCCCCAAAAGAATATGTACTAAAAGTTTATCAATGAATTTGGCATGCATTTTATTTTTATTGGACGTTTGGCACTAGACCTCACTACTTACTATTACAAACAACTTACAACTAATAACTCGAAGATTCTTAAGGTGTACCCTGAAGTCATGTGTAATTAAGAAATGATCGGCCTAGAAATGGTGAGTCCGCCTTAGGATCTGTTCCTTGTTTGGTTTTGGACTTAGGGAAGACTCATTAGGTTCAACAATTTATTAAAATTTTAATTACACACAATTGGGGCACGACAAGGGAATCTTAGGAGCGGGTCTGATATGAAACAAAAATTACAAGACTCTATTTGAAGTCATTACTACTGAATTCATAAGTTTATTATATAGATATTTACTATGAATTTGTTTGTAAACATGTGGAAGTCGGGAAATACTATACTAAAAAACTAATGAATTAATTTCACGACACTCGACTTACATCAATTACTAAAAGACTTATACCCATTTCATCTTTGAAATTCTATGACAGAAAAATGCCACCTCGTAGATCTACTAGACGCACTAAGAGAACGCAAACAAATTCACCCCCGCCGCCTCCCTAATATGATCCCGTTATGTTTCAGGCTGCGGTTACAGCTGCAGTGGCGACTGCCATGTCCTAAATCAGCACTGACGGTGCCAGGAGGACAGGGAGCGATATTAACATCTCTACTCAAGGGGACAACCAAGGGCGTTCGAGCGAATGTTCCTATAAAGACTTCACAAATGGCAAACCCGATTCTTTCAATGGAAGCGGGGACGTCATCGCTTTGATGCAGTGGTTCGAGAAGACTGAATCCGTCTTCGAGATATGTGCATGCCGCGAAACAGACAAAGTCAAATTCACAACTTGCACTTTCTCCGGCAGGACCCTCACTTGGTGGAACGACCACGTAAAATCACTGACACTCTCCGTAGCTAATTCGCTAAGTTGGGAAGACTTGAAAACTATGATGCTGAAGGGATATTGCCCAAGGGGTGAGGTGTAAAAATTAGAACAGGAACTGTGGAATCTCAAGATGAAGGGCTCTGACCTTGTAGCTTACACCGCCCGATTCAATGATCTAGCACTCCTCTGTTCGGCGATGGTTACACTGGAAAACAAGAAGGTGGAATGATATCTCTGGGGCCTATCACCCCAGATTCATGATAGTGTGCTGGCCTCAAGACCAACCACTTTTGACAGTGCCAAGGAGCTGGCACAACAACTCATTGATCATCAGGCCAGCCGTGTCGCGGTGCCAACCACCTCCGATCAAGCAAAAGGAGGAAACGACAAGAGGAAGTTTTGGAACAATAAAAAGAAGCAACCTGCGCAGGAACCCGCAAAGAAACAACAAACTGTTTCCATCCATGCTGCCACTACTCCCTCCACTCCGACCCCACGGAAGCAATACGCTGGAACTCTTCCCAAGTGTAACAAGTGCAACTTCCACCACACCGATGCTTGTCGGGAAATGCACTGCAGTAATTGCAACAGGAAGGGGCACACTGCTCGATTCTCTAAGGTGCCAGCCTAATCCGCCTCTCAAGCCGCCCTGACCGCCAACACCGGAGCAAGCCAAACCTGTTACGGCTGCGGAGAGGCAGGGCACTTCAAAAGAAACTGCCCAAAAGCACGGAACACCAATGCTGGAGGTGCAGGAAGAGTCCTAGCTTTAAGGCATGGAGAAGCATTCAAGGACCCCACGGTGGTTACCGGTACGTTCCTTCTCAATAACTCTTATGCATGCGTACTTTTCGATTGTGGGGCAGAAAGAAGTTTCGTGAGCCACCAATTCAAACATTTACTTAAGAAAAATCCCCAGTCATTAAAAGATTCATACGTCGTAGAAATAGCGAACGGAAAGGTTGAGCGCGCTAATGATATTTACATAGGGTGTATCCTCACTCTAGACAACCATGCGTTCAAAATCGATCTAATGTCGGTCACAATAAAAAGTTTCGACATCATCATTGGTATGGATTGGTTAAGTTCAAATCGTGCCGACATTTTATGTTACGAAAGGGCCGTCTGCCTTAATCTGCAAAATGGTGAAACCCTTCTCGTCTACGGCGATAAACCCACTACAAATCTACAAATCATTTCTTGCGTCAAGGCTCAAAAGTACCTCCAAAAGGAATACCACGCCTTCTTAGCCCACGCCATAGATAAGAAACAAGGGGTGATGGATATCAAAGACTTTCCAAAACTGTGCAACTTCCCTGACGTTTTCCCAGAAGATCTGCCAGGTGTACCACTCACACGACAAGTTGAATTCAGAATCGACTTGGTTCCAGGAGCTACCCCCATAGCCAAAGCTCCATATTGTCACGCACCGGCATAAATGCAAGAATTGTCTAGTCAATTGAGCGAACTTTTAAACAAGGGGTTCATTAGACCGAGCTTTTCACCCTGGGGAGCACTAGTCCAATTTGTGAAAAAGAAGGATGGATCCTTTCGCATGTGCATCGACTATCGGGAGTTAAACAAACTTACTATCAAGAATCGATATCCCCTACCCCGAATCGAGGACCTCTTCGACCAACTTCAGGGAGCAAGCTACTTTTCAAATATCGACTTGAGGTCAGGTTACCATCAACTACGAGTTCAAGGGGATGATATTCCTAAGACAACTTTAAGAACATGCTACGACCATTACGAATTTGTGGTGATGCCCTTTGGACTAACAAACGCACCTGCGGTATTCATGGATCTGATGAACTGAGTGTGTCGACCCTTCTTAGACAAATTCGTGATCGTATTCATCGATGATATCTTGGTCTATTCGCGAAGCAAAGAAGAGCACATCCAACATATGCGACTAGTATTGGAGACTATAAGAACTGAGAAGCTTTATGCTAAATTTTCAAAGTGCGAATTTTGGCTCCGAGAAGTGGGATTCCTTGGTCACGTGGTTAGCGAGAAAGGGATACATGTGGATCCCTCAAAAATCAAGGTGATCGAAAACTGGTCAGCACCTACAGCGCCGACAGAAATCCGACAATTTTTAGGACTCGCAGGATACTACCGAAGGTTCATCCAAAACTTATCCGAGATCGCTAAACCACTCACCACCTTGACTCCAAAAATTGTGATGTTTAAGTGGGGAGATAAACAAGAAGCCGCCTTCCAAACATTAAAACAAGCCCTATGTAGCGCACTGGTCTTGTCTCTCCCAGAAGGAAACGACGACTTTGTGGTGTATTGCGATGCTTCAAATCAAGGTCTCGGATGTGTGCTCATGCTGAGAGGGAAGATCATCGCTTACGTGTCAAGGCAACTTAAGACACACGAGGTTAATTATGCTACCCACAACCTTGAACTGGGAGCAGTAGTGTTCGCCCTAAAGATCTGGAGGTACTACCTCTACGACACAAAGTGCACTATCTTCACCGATCACAAAAGTCTTCAGCATATCCTCAATAAAAAAGAGCTCAACATGCGGAAAAGAAGATGGGTAGAGCTGATGAACGACTACGAGTGTGAAATTCGCTAACATCCGAGTAAGCCAAATGTTGTAGTTGATGCTCTAAGCAGAAAGGAGTATTCGGGTCGCCGGGTGAAGTCATTGGCAATGACGATCCATTCACACTTGTTCACACAAATCAAGGAAGCTCAACTTGAAGCTTTAAAACCAGAAAACGTGACAGGTGAGGCCCTGAGAAGGATGGATAAAAACCTAGAAATTAAGGAAGGTGGAGCTCGCTACCTCATGAACCGAATCTGGACGCTGAAGTTTGGCGGGTTTCGAGACGTTGTCATGAACGAATCACACAAGACTCGATATTCCATCCATCCAGGTTCGGATAAGATGTATCTAGACCTCAAGAAGTCGTACCGGTGGCAGAACATGCAAGCTGAGATTGCTACTTATGTGGGCAAGTGTCTGACTTGCTCCAAGGTCAAGGTGGAATACCAGAAACCCTCAAGACTACTACAACAGCCTGATATACCAGAATGGAAGTGGGAACAAATAACCATGGACTTCATAACCAAGCTGCCTAAATCATCAGGCGGACTTGATACCATATGGGTATCGTCGACAGACTGACCAAGTCAGCACAGTTTCTACCAATGAAAGAGACTGACAAGATGGAGAAACTGACAAAGTTGTACCTCAAGGAAATCGTGCGATTGCATGGGGTACCAATGTCCATTATCTCAGATCGGGATAGTTGATTTACCTCGCGATTCTGGCAATCACTTCAGAAATCCTTGGGAACTAGGCTGGACATGAGTACAACTTATCACCCACAAACCGATGGACAGAGTGAGCGAACCATACAAACGCTAGAATACATGTTGAGAGCTTGTGTGACAGATTTTGGTAAAGCATGGGATACCCATTTACCACTTATTGAATTCTCCTACAATAACAGCTATCACACTAGCATCAAAGTCGCCCCATTCGAAGCTCTTTATGGTCGCAAGTGCCGATCACCCCTATGTTGGGCAGAAGTAGGAGACACACAACTAGCTAGGGGGCAAGTCCCTAATAGCACCCTCACTGGTCCTGAAATCATAATAGAGACCACATAAAGATTGTTCAAATTCAGGAAAGACTGAAATCATCCTGAGATCGGCAAAAGAGTTACGCGGATAAGCGATGCAAACCCTTGGAATTCCAGGTCGGTGATCGGGTACTACTAAGAGTTTCCCCTTGGAAAGGAATGATAAGTTTTGGTAAACATGGGAAACTAAACCCAAGGTACATCAGACCGTTTGAAATCCTTGCCAGGATTGGTCCCGTGGCGTACAAACTCCGACTACCATAAGAACTTAATAATGTACACCCTACCTTCCATGTATCAAACTTGAAAAAGTGCCTATCCGACGAGACTCTCGTGATAGCCCTCGACGAAATTGAAGTTAATGAGAGTCTCCATTTCGTGGAAGAACCTGTTGAGATTATGGATCGGGAGGTCAAAAGAACGAAACAAAGTCGTATTCCCATAGTGAAGGTTCGTTGGAACGCTAAACGAGGACCCGAGTTCACCTGGGAACGCGAAGATCAAATGAAAGAAAAATACCCGCATCTTTTCCCAAACTCTTGGAGTCCCAGTCAAAAGGCAAATTTCGGGACGAAATTCCCTCTAACGGGGGATGATGTGACAATAGTCAATTTTGGGTCAAGTCAAAGTCAAACAAAGTCAACGAGTCAAACCGGACGACTCAATTAACCCTTGTATATTAGGGTTTAAGTTATATAATTACTGTTCAACTCGCTATTTTAATGAGAAAACACCATTTGGAAAATTTGGTATTTAATTTTCCTTAGCCTTGATAGTGCTAAACAATGAACCAAAGCGATAAAACACTATTGCACACTCATCGGGAGTGTGTAGGACACTAAAACATGGCTTAACAGGGTTTACGGACATTGCGTTGTGAAGCCGGATGCTCAAAAAGGTCATAAATGGAACCTCTCTAAATCTCTTTCATTCTATCTCTCTCTATTTGAAATCTCTCCCAAATCTCTCTCAAAAGTTCCCGTAACTTTTCGTAATCATTTGGGCCATCCCGACCCTTAACCGGGTCAAAAACGGCTTGAAACGAGGTAAAAACAAGTAAAATAGGCTTAAGGACCCGAAACCTATTCTATAGGGCCGAACCCTCTTAGAGCCGAACTCTCTTACCTTCGCTCCATTTCGCCTTCGATCCATGACCAAAAGGGACCGAACCTTGGCCAGGACCGAGAGGTCTCGCCGGAAGCCCAATTTTTCCCGGTTTTCGACTACGACTTCATTTTAAGCCCGTTTTGTTTCATCATTTTAACGCGGGATTTTCACCCAAAACTGTATTTTAACATATAAGGCCCCATATTTATAAATAAACCACATTTTTGGGGATAAATCTTATCCAAGAAGAGTGGGTGAAGTACAAGAGGTAGAGTGTTGACTTTTCTTTAGTTTATGACACACGCAACCACCCATACCCACTCCATGACCAACCCACACCCCTCCCCACCATCCCTAGTCATGTCAATGTCCCTTCTCATCATTTCCAACAATTTCCCACGTTCTTAAAGCTGGAACTTCCATCCTCTCTCCTCACACTTCATTCATTCTCTCATTTTACACCAAGAATCACCTCCAAACTCTCTCATCTTTCTCTCTCAATTTCGAGAACTTCAAGGCATTCTCCAAGTCTTTTCTCCTTCATTTGGTAAGTATCATAATCTTTCTTATGATTATTTCACATCCTTCTACTCAAAATCATAGAAACCTTACACAAACATCGTCACCTTCATGTTAGGCTCTTGATTCTTCAAGGCATCTTCTAAGTGTTCTTGAGTTGAACACTTCTTTTTTTTTAACATCCATCCATTAATAACACATAAAGTGAGTTCATAACCTATCTTTTCACGTTTTCGTAAGTTTTAAGGGGGGAATACAAGTTAAAACAACAAGAACACAACTAAACTCTTCCAACAACTTTCATCAGAAAAGTTGGACTCCATTCACGGACTGTTTTGGGCAGCTTAAACATTTTATTTTTCAAAACTATACTAGGTGCAAATAGTTAAAATTCTTAGCTTTAAAATGACTACTTGCACATCTCCATACGATGTTTCTACAATTTATGGTGATTTTTACAAAACTGCCTATCATTTCAAGAACGAATCTAGACCAGTCTGTGATTATGGACTTTTTCACACAAGTTAAAGGTCATTAAAAATCATAATAAAATTAATGAACAAACTAGACTCATTTTCCAAACTCTCAGAATTTATGGATTTTGATTTGGAGTTTTTATGATTTTTCTATAAATTTTCTAAGAACAGTAATAGAGAATGTTAACAACAAAAAAATGATATCAATTTCATTCCACCTTGTAACTTGTTGAGCAAGGTGTATATTATTATGTGATCATATATTATTACATTATATGTTATTTTGTCTTGGTAATTAGACATACATCAGTAGAAAAATAGATTTTACCTTCTCAGGAATGGTAAATTAGTTTAATAATATAAACAAAGTTTACAACCACGACAAGCAAACATTTGATAAACTATGGAAGTATAGTTTATGTTGCTTTTACATTATAAACGATTATGATAAACTATAATAGGTATAGTTTATGACTCATTACATATCAAACTCTTTACCAAAGGTTCTCAGCTCATGTAAATCTGTTAATGAATAAATTTGTGAGACACTCGCTTTGTGTTACATCCATGTAACAAAATCAAAAGTCATGTAAATTGTAACCAGAGTCTCTTGTAGGGAGAATGTGATAGTTGTGTATAGATCTATATTGCGTCTGAGAAACCCACACCTGAGCTGCATGCAACAGCTAGACCGGAAGGTCTGAGGTGACAAGTGTGATTTAACTTGTGACGCCTGAAGAACGTCGTATTACGAGGCCGTCTGAGTCATAGTATGGTTACAATAACTCACATGTGGTATTAACAAACATAAGATTTACGGGTTTTACTTTTAAATTTAATGAGTTAATATCGATTTAAACTTGCACAAATTTCCTTAAGTATGGTAAAATACTTGTACATTTCGGGCTTTACTTTTAAGATTACAATCAATTACGTAAGAAAATGTGGGATTTTTCTTGAACAAACATTACTTTTACAAGGAAGGGATTTTAGTATCACCTTCAAAAGCTTATGAACTCACCAACCTTGTGTTGACACTTTTTCAAAACTACTTGTATTCTCAGGAAATCCATAAACAGGTAATCAATTGCTTTTGAGGATAGGACGTTAAGGCGTCAAACATTTCATTTTTTTTGTGTCAACATAATGTAATTGATTTGGAAACATGTAAACTCATACAATGATGTAACTCTTTCAATTCTATTTATGTTGGTTGCGTTTACTTTAATCACTACTACAATTGTGGTTATGATACTACACATGAAGTCCTCCACCTCCGGACGTTTCCTCCATCCTTGGTTTGGGGGTGTGACAGAAGGGTCTTATGTGGTATGTGTATGTGTGAGATTTGTGTGCATTGTGTTATATGTATGCTATGTGCTGTATAGACCAGACCAAAGGGTCCAACGACTCTTGAGGCCAGAGGGTTCTCGATCAGACCAGACCGGAGGGTCCAACGATTTAGACCGGACCGGAGGTCCCGCTGAGACACATTGATCGGAGGGTCATATCGAGTTATAACCTCGAGTGGCATATGTGCTGTATATGGTATTTTGGGGAACTCACTAAGCTTCGTGCTTATCGTGTTATGTGTTATGTGTTTTAGGTTCTTCTCAGGATCGCGAAATGACACTAGCTTGATTGTACACAGCAGAGGAAGAATTATGGTTCGATGATCCTGGACTATTAATTAATTAACATGGAGTTGTGTTTGTAATTTAAATAAATGAGATTTTACGAAATGTGTTATGAAGGCCATATGATTTAAAATGAAAAAGTTGTTTTGAAAAATTACGTCGTTACAGTTAGAGTAGTGTTACTCACTTGGTTAGTTGACAAACTAATTCCAATCTCAGTTTTGATCATTCGTTTCCTATTAGCTCATCATATGGTATCCCTTAATCATTAAATAACAACTTCCTCAAAACCTATCACAACTCATTACTAGCTACATTTTGTAACCCCATGTCACAATAATAATCAAATCTCATAATATAATAATATTATGCCTAATCCGTGAGCCAATGACCTAATCTTTCATAATGGACAATTTTCAAACATTGGGGTTTATAACCCTCATCAATCAATTTCAATATCTAATCGTGATATTTTCTCACATATCTTACTAATGGGTTCGTAACAACAACATATCATGAAAACCCATAATATAGTCGGGTCTATTGAATCTAAACAATAATCTCATACTCTAATTACAAATTAATGGGGTAAAAGATACCATAACGAATTTGTTAACTTGGCCCCATATCTCCCATACAACTATATATCTCCTCCGTTATAATCTCCCAAGAACAACTCCCGAGCAACATCTTCGATTACGTGTGCCAAAATCCCTTAAAATGACAAAAGACTCTCGAATTTATACTTTGGGCATCGCCACATCGTGGTCATGTGTGTGCCACACCGTGAAGATCAAGTAAATCCCGATTTCAACACGTGTCACACTCTCCCGGCACGTATCTCGGTATCTCGACTCATTCTACGTCGTGGAGATCAGATTGCCTTGTGTTATTCTCCGGTTGACGCGTATCTTGATGACTCACTCATTGCCACGCCGTGGAAAACATACTTCCATGTTGTTGGAGATAAAATGTTTAATCGCTGACTTTGACTTCCATTGACTTTCTCAAAATAGCAACGTACTTTCATCTCAACTTTAAACGACCATAACTTTCTCATACAGACTCCATTTTTAACGATCTTTATATCCACAAAATCCTCTCAAAAAGCGCTACACCATTCCTCAATTAAATTTTAAATAAATAGTATTTCTCAGTTTAAAGCAACTCATGGCTTTATTTCATTACTCACCTCATAACATTCGCATTTCGTGAAATAATATCTGTTACGAAAAACCATACGTTACATTTTGTGACTATTTTTACTTTTGTGTATGGTCTTTAAAATACTTAGTGACTATTTCTACTATTTTTACTTTTGTGTATGGCTAACCCTTCAAAACCGTTGTTATATATATATATATATATATATATATATATATATATATATATATATATATATATATATATATACACACACACACACTTATAAAGGAAGCATTTTTTTCTTTCACCACATTCATTTGAAATTCTCATGACTTTTCAATTTCTTTATAATAATAATTATAATTTGACTAATTATCTTAAATAAATATCAAACCTAAATTGTAATCACATATAAACTAAATTTTAATATTAAAATAATATTTGTACTTCTACTGATAAATTTATGTTTAGTGACTATTTCTACTATTTTTACTTTTGTGTATGGCTAACCCTTCTAAACCGTTGTTATATATATATATATATATATATATATATATATATATATATATATATATATATATATATATATATATATACATACTTATAAATGAAACATTTTTTCTTTCACCACATTCATTTGAAACTCTCATGACTTTTCAATTTCTTTATAATAATAATTATAATTTGGCCAATTATCTTAAATAAATATCAAACCTAAATTGTAATCACATACAAACTAAATTTCAATATTAAAATAATATTTGTACTTCTACTGATAAATTTATGTTTTTTAACTTTTAACATATTATACTTAATTTATTAGTTTTAATATATTGTTGGACGTAAACCATTTTTATTTTAAAGATACAAATTTGGAACAATTTGTATAAAATACTTACATTATTAATTTAAATATAACATTACAGGGTCAATTTAAATATAAATTTTAGTTTAACTTAAACAACCAAAATAATACTTTGTAAATACTTAAAAGTGATAAATTATAGTGAATTTCTAATAATGATTATAAGTTGGTAAATAAAGGTTAAGTAAATATCAAACCTAAAGTGTAATCATCAATAAGCTAAATTTCAACTTTGAAATAATATCTTTACTTTTACTTATAATGTTATGTCTTTAATTTTTAACATATTATAGTTAATTTATTATATTTAATATGTTGTTATATGTGTAAACCATTATCAGTTTAAAGCTACAATTTTTGAGCAGTTTGGACAAAATACTTAAATTGTTGACTTAAATATAGCATTACAATGTCAACTTAAATATAAATTTCAGTTGCACTTAAATATAAAATTACAATGTCAACTTAATAAAAACCAACGAATATTTTGGAAATAGTTAAAAGTGATAAATTGTAATGATAAATGCAAAAACTAAATTGTAATCTCAATTTAACAAAAATATTTCCTAAACATATTTTTATAATCGTTAAAAATTTTCAAATAAGTAGCTTAAATTAACTTACAATAACAATAGTTAAAATTAACTCTATATAAATGATTATATTGTTACCTTTAAAATCAAAACATAATGGTTGATGTTTTAAATAATTACAATTATAGAAATTAAAAACATTAAGCAAATAAATTTTAGAAATTAGTTAACAATAACAACAACTATAAATAACATTAAATCATATATTATATTTAGTTTTATCCATGTGTAACTCGCGGGTAGAAGTCATTCAAACGAATGAGATTATGAAGTTATAATAGATGTATATATTACCATATAATTCAAAATAATTAATATATTATATCAATTTATTCTACGAATTATTATATCAAATTTAACAACAACGTTGTTGTTATATATAAAAAAAGCATATATTGGTAAAGACTTCAACTATATAGGTGTTTCTACGCATTACAGTGTCAACTTAAATATAAATTTCAATTCCACTTAAAAAACCAAAGAATATTTTGTAAATAGTTAAAAGATATAAATTGTAGTGATAAATGCAAAAACTAAATCGTAATCTTAATTTAACTAAAATATTTCCTAAAAATATTTTTATAATCGTTAAAAGTTTCCAAATAAGCAACTTAAAATAACTTACAATAACAATAGTTAAAACTAACTCTATATAAATGATTATTTTATGATCTTTAAAACCAAAAAATAATGTTTGATGTTTTAAATAATTATAATGATAGAAATTAAAATATTAAGCAAATAAATTTTAAAAAAATAGTTAACAATTACAACAACTATAAATAACATTAAACCATATATTATATTTAATTTTATTCATGTGTAACTCGTGGATAGACGTCATTCAAACGATTGAGATTATGAAGTTATAGTAGATGTATATAGTATATATGATCATATAATTCAAAATAATCAATATATTATATTAATTTAGTATAAAAATTGTTATATTTAAAAAAAACATATATTTGTAAATACTTCAACTATATAGATGTTTCTGCGCAACGCGCGGGCATTCGCCTAGTATATATATATATATATATACACACACACACACACACACACACACACACACACAATACTTTAAAGGAAACATTTTTCCTTTCACCACATCAATTTGAAACTCCTAACTCTTCATATTTCTATATAATTTACTTAATTTATTAACTTAAATATGTTGCTATTTATAAACATTATCATAAATGAAAAACTTTTTTGAATTATCAATATGATATACTAAATTTGTTGATTTCAATATAGTGTTAAATACATAACCTAAATTAATATATTATATAAACTTAAAAATATAGTGTAAAAATTAAAAAATAAATTAAAATATCAAATAAAGTTTTAAAAATTCAACATGTATTTTTTTAATATAGTTAAAAGGAAAATATTAAATACGATAAATATAAAAATCTTAAATCTAAAAGTCAAATTAACTAAAAGATTTCCAAAAACTATTTTTTATAATAACTAAAACTAAATTAAGTTGTTTTTAAATATGTTGTTAGTTAAAACTATAAAGGAAGTATTTTTTTTCCTTTCACCACAATAATTTGAAACTCCTAACTCTTCATATTTCCATATAATTTACTTAATTTATTAACTTAAATATGTTGCTAGTTATAAACATTATCATAAATGAAAAACTTCTTGAATTATCAATATGATATACTAAATTTGTTGACTTCAATATAGTGTTAAATACATAATCTAAATTAATATATTAAATAAACTGAAAAATATAGTGTAATAATTAAAACTAAACTAAAATATCAAATAAAGTTTTAAAAATTCAACGTATATTTTTTAAAATAGTTAAAAGGAAAATATTAAATACGATAAATATAAAACCTTAGATATAAATGTCGAATTAACTAAAAGAATTCCAAAAACTATTTTCTATAATAACTAAAACTCAATTAAGTTGTTTTTAAATTAATTTATAATAAAAATTAAAAATAACATAAAGTTGTAAATTAAACTATGTTACATTACAAATAGTGGTTGATAATTTAAATAATTCAGGAAATATTTTTTATTTTACCACATCATTTTGAATCTCCTAACTCTTCATATTTTCATATAATATATTTAATTTATTGACTTAAATATGTTGTTAATTATAAACATTATCATAAATTGAAGACTTCTTGAATTATCAATATGATATACTAAATTTGTTGACTTTAATATAATGTTAAATGCATAACCTATATTAATATACCAAACGCACTTAAAAATATAGTGTAAAGTTTAAAAACTAAAGTAATAAAAATCTAACATATGTTTTTTAAAATAGTTGAAATGAAATTACTAAATACAATAAATACTATAACTAAAATTCAATTAAGTTGCTTTTAAATTAGTTTATAATAATTATAGTTACAAAAAACATAAAATTATAAAATAAATTATGTTACATTACAAACAGTGGTTGATAATTTAAATAATATTCATGATAAAATTAAACATCATCAAAAAAATTTAAAATTTAATAAATTATAACAATAGTTAGTTAAAACAATAAGTACTATAATTTTTTTTTTTGGAAAGAGAACTTCCGTAACGAGGGTTCCATGCCCATATAATCTCTCGATGCGAATATGAGGCTATTTATCATGCTCTAGAGTAGTGCGATAATTTAAATATGGGTCAATAATTTATTCATCATATCTTCCACATGTCTTACTAAGTCACCACAACTAATTTTATACACACGTAAAACATGAGCAGAGACCATTAAATGATTTGATTTTAATAAGTGTTATGTTATTTATTGTTCAAATTTATTATAATTTTGCATCAACTAAATGTAATTGTTATTATTTTATAGTTAATAAAAATGACATAAGTATTTTACATAATGTATGATTATAAAAAAATTTAACCATATACTTTTATTCCACGCAACGCGTGGAGATTCGTCTAGTCTATTTATCTATATCTATATATATCTTAGAAACCTAGCATTTTTCCTTTCACCACATTCATTTGAAACTCCCATGTATTTTTCCTTTCACCACATTCATTTGAAACTCCCATGACTTTTCAATTTTTTTCCTAATAATGGTTATAAGTTGGTTAATAAGATTAAATAAATATCATACATAAAGTGTAATTATATACTGTGACAACTCGAAATTTTCATTCGGTCAAACCCTAAAAGTCAGTCACTTCATATTATAAGTCAATTTCAGTTCTAATTGTTTTTTTTACAAATTTAAAGTTCGTTTGACTATTATAATAATTATTCTTTAAATGAACGGGTGAAAGAATGTGCCGTCTCGGGTCCTGAAATTTCTAAACCGCGAATACCACGTAGCTTAGAAGTTCACAGCCAAACTTTAATGTTTGGGCCGTAAACTACCCCCGAAAACCGTAAACTCATGCTTAAGCATGAGTTTACTCCCCAAAGTAGATCATATCTCATTTTCACCCAAAAGAGTAAACTCCAAAACACTCTCAAGTATCATCCCGGTTTTCGCCCGATTTCCCGAAAACGTAAGTACTTCTTGGCTTGATTTGTTGATGTATCATAACTACTAGTGATTATACATCTTTTCATCCATCCATTTTTGTGTTTTGATTAGATTTCCAAAACACCAACAACACCAAGAACACACACTAGTGTTCTTGGACTTTAAGTTCATTTCAAGCTTCCACAAAGTAAGTACTTCTATCCTAGAGTTATTTAAAGCTTGCTATAATATTAATATCAAGGAAATGTCCCAAGAACACCAAGAACAAGGTGTTCACGGTTTTGGGAGGCTCCCAAAACCGTAAAAACCACGTAAGGTGCAAAGTGGTGCCTTAGGGTGCCTAGATGCTTCACAATGCCTTAGGGAATTGTCTAGATCCATCCTTGATGAGTTTATCACAAAAAAAGCACAAAAACCTCGAATTTTTATATGTGTTTACGGTTTGGGGATCTCCTAAAACCGTAAACACCCCAAAAGTTGTATAAATGTCCCATATTTATTCCTTATGCCTAGAATCTGACCTAGACTATTACCATGATGAGCTAAGGACTTGAAAACCCCCAAATACCATAAACCTTAGGAGTTTACGATAGTAAACTCAAAGGACCGTAAACTCCATTTAGGAGTGAAATGGTGCCCTAGTTCCTTCCATGGTCACATACATCAAGTAGAAAAGCTTCTAGGGACTCTTAAAGCTTCAAACAACAAATGGTCACAAAGGGGGTGAGCTTACGACCGTAAACCCAAGGGTTTACGACCATAAACCCTTTTGCTATTGACCATAAAACCGTAAACTCCCTAAAGGAGTGTTCCTTGAACCCCAAACACACTAGCCTTTCTCTACAACACTTAGATGCAATCCTTGAGACTTGTAACACTTGTATAAGGTGTTTAGCATGTCCTAGGGTGTCTTGACTTTGTTTATTAGTTGTTTAAACACTAATTGGATACATATATGTGATATTATATGTTAACTAGGATCATAGAGTGTGTTCAAGACTTCACTTGACACCTAGCAATCCTACATCTTCAGTTCATCCGTACCACTCACTACATGTGAGTTCATACCCCTTAATCAACGTTTTAAATGTTTTTAAATGCTTTCTGGGGGGATACAAGTTAAATACTAATAGTTATTACATCAATCACATGTGATTAATAACTACAAAACCAATGAATTTCTTATTGTTCAAACTGTTTATCAAACTAATTTGCTTCAAACTGTTTTACTTATCAAATACTTATACTTAAGCTCTTTTATACTTATTATCAAATTGCATGCCTAGATATGTATAGTTATATAAGTAATGTTTGAAGGACTTAGGAAGGCTAACCCGCCTTATTTCCTTTTCCCCCGTTGGGATGTGGTCTTGTGGAGTATCAGGTATCCGTCCGAAGGTCGTTTAAATATTAGTTATATATCATTTGTACATATATAGTCATAAAGGTTCTTCCAGTAATTTCAATACCCTTGGGTAGCAAGGGTATACTTCCATGTTCATACGTACAAGTTATATTACTAGTAAACATCAATAGGCGTAGTTTAGGGTTTTACTTATACTAATACTAGAACAATGAATCATACAAAGAGTCAGTTCATACATGAGTCATAATACATAGTGATGAGAAACAAACATAATACATAGTGATGAGAAACAAACATAATGCATAGTGAAGAGAAACAAACATAATACATAGTGATGAGAAACAAACATAATACATAGTGATGAGAAACAAACATAATACATAGTTATGAGAAACAAACATACAGGCTAGACAGAGAAAGAACACACAATACAGCTAGCACATACATTACATATACATTACATTCGGTTATGTGAGCCATTAAACGGGTCATGGCACTACCTCCCATGACCGTTTTTGTATCCAGAATCTCCGTAATTGGGGAGAGTATGAGTTTGCGTATAGATCTATATTGGATTGACTATCCTACACCTTGCTGCTCGCTACAGTGGAACTTGCAAGTCTGCGGGTGCCAAATGTCATTTCTTACGGCGTCTTACATCGTTGTTTTACTATTGAGTCGGTAGCAGGGTACAGGCCGATCACATGGTACTTTAAATAACAATTGGTTTAAGGTAGTTAGTACATCAGTAGTTACATAATACAACACTACAATACTATAATATTTATCCCATTACATTCACTTCGTGAACATTTACACGATGCACGGTAATGTAAAAACTATATTTTTGGTTAATGATAGTCGGATTGGGAAAATACACACTCTTACAAGAGACAACACACAGTTACAAACGTCTTACAAATGCTTTCATACAAACTCAGACACTAATATACTTATGATCTCACCAGCTTTAAAGCTGATTCTCGCTTTCAAAATAACTTGTATTCTCAGGTCACCAGTAGACAAGTACCGGAGCCAGGTTTTTGAGAAGATGGAGCTTGTTTAAGACTCCACTTTTATTTTGATGTACTTTTTTGTGTCTATTTAACTTAACAGAACACACTTGCATGAAATTATATTTTTAATGCAATAGATGATGTTGTTGCTTATTTACTACTTTGCATTGTTGTGATATTATACATGACGTCCTCCACCCCCGAACGATTCCGCCGTTCAGATTTGGGGTGTGACAGATTGGTATCGGAGCATTGTTTATAGTGAATTGTGTGTATCAACCCATAAAAGATATACGAACTATAAAAAGAAGCGGGATTAAAATAATCTGATTAAGAGTTTATACTTTTAAATAATAAAATATTTAACTAAGTATACACACCTGCATTCATACTAAAATAAGTGTCACTAGGACAGAACAAAAGTATTACGATTGTTGGGCAACACAATTAGACTTAGAGACATATGGTCAAAACTGGGAAGATATAGCCTGATCAACTATATTATCCGAGGGTTGACTAGCATGTGCCTAAGTGTGGTTGTGAGGTTGCAACAAGTCTAAAAACTTACCCACAATACAACAATGAGAACAATAGAACCTAAACTTAAAATACTATAGGAGTATTTTGCATTACTATAAGTTACTTATGTGATAGATTCTTATACCTCCCTTCTCGCGTAGATTTAATGGCTAGATTCCACATTCCCGGAGACCCGTACTATCCCAACCACGGCAATGCAGGATGGCTAGAAGATGAATTTGAAGATGATCACCCAATTCCTTTGGATGATCATGAAGCTGAAGGCTTTTCTGATGGTTTTGACTCAGAGCCAGAAGTCAACAACCTACCTCAAGTAGGTCAAGCCCTGAATAAGAACCCCCGACCCGCATTTCAAGGACCCACACCTCTATGGGCAACAAACTTGAATACATGGAGCCATGAATAGGGTCAACCCATTCCCTACAATGGAGACAGGAGTTTCTACAACCTCACTAATGGAGGTTCTGCTGACACATTCCTACCCATCATGGTTATTTCTCGGAACACGATACTGGGTCAATCATCTATCAATCGAGTCTTGGAGATTGACACCAACACTGGTGTTAAAATTGTCCGCAGTCGCCAACTAGAGTCTGCTCATGAAAGGGCTCTGGTCCACAATGCAGCTCTTCAGAGGGAACTCACTGAAACCCGAGCCGAAGCCAGAGAACTTCAAGCTCAGCAAGCAAGAGCTGACAGGCGCATGAAGGACATAGAACGTCTTCTGTCAGGATCAAGAACTCACTCTGGTAGTTCTCGTCGCCGATAGATTCTCACCAACTCCTCTCTTTTTGGATATAACCTAGTTATGTAAAACTCGAACGTCTTCTATCAGGATCAAGAACTCACTCTGGTAGTTCTCGTCGCCGATAGATTCTCACCAACTCCTCTCTTTTTGGATATAACCTAGTTATGTAAAACTCTGGTCTAATTCTCTATTTTTGTAAATCATAGGTCTGTTAGGTCTTGTAATTCTGTCAAAAATTTCCCATTTTGGTTGATGTAAGGCCTATTTCTGTTGGCCGTTTTTCCCAAACTTGTTACATCTATAATTCCAGTAATATTGACAGGTACCTAATCTTATGGGAATTATTATCCAAATGTGATCATCTTTTAGTTCTAGATTTCCATTCAATCGTATCGTTGGGCTATGGAGAGTTAGTCCATGAGTCATTCTAATCAAATCATCCATTGAAATCTTATCAATGTTTTCATCTTCATAAACTATAGATCAAAGATGCCGCCTCACAGAAATCAAAGGAGAAACCTCAATAACGAAACACCACCTCCTCCAGCTCCTCAACCACCTACTCCCCAGTTTGACACGACAACCTTAAATGCTGTTGTAGCTGCAGCTGTGGCTACAGCCATGGCTCAGTATCATTCATCTGGTTCCACCGGAGGAGGAACCCATGTTTAGTCTATCCAGGTTGAAGCTCCTGTGCGCTCAAGAGGGTGCTCCTATAAGGACTTCACCAACTGCAAGCCATTGTCCTTCAAAGGGACTGGTGGAGTCATTGCCCTCTCTCAATGGTTCGAGAAAACCGAATCGGTTTTCGAAATCTGCTCCTGTTTAGAGGGGAGCAAGGCCAAGTTCGCTGCTTGCACCTTTGAAACCAAAGCCCTAACATGGTGGAATAGCCATGTTAAGTTGCTATCTCTTATAGTGGCTAATGCTATGGGCTGGGATACTTTGAAAGACCTCATGATTGAGGAGTACTGCTCGAGGGGCAGGATCCAAAAGCTGGAGGAAGAGCTATGGAGCCTAACCATGAAGGACTCCAATGTAACCGCTTATACCGCCAGATTCTGCTAGCTGGTGGCCCTCTGTCCCAACATGGTTCATACAGAGGGAAAGAAGATTGAGAGATACATATGGGGGCTGGTGCCACCGTACCAGGGAAATGTCTTGGCATCACACCCCACTACATTTGATAGTGCCTAGCGATTGGCACAACGGCTCATAGACCATGGGGTTCGTCCCCCGGCCACAACAACAACAACCCTGGCCATCTCAGAACCCGCAAGAACCGCTGACTCCAAGCGGAAGTTTTGGGATGACAAGAAGAAAGCTAAGACTGCCAAAAAGCAGCAGGTCGTGACAGTACATGCTACGATAGTACTTGCCGCTGCTGCTCCGGTAAAGCAGTACGCTGGAAGTTTGCCTAAGTGCAACAAATGCATCTTCCATCACGTCGGTGCTTGCCGGGAAATGCAGTGTATGAACTGCAACAGGAAGGGGCACACTGCCCATATCTGTAAAGCTCCAGCAAAGCCAATCAACCAAGTCCTCGGTGCAGGAGTGGGCCAAGCTTGCTACGGATATGGCGAAGTAGGCCACTACAAAAGGAACTGCCCAAAGGCAGGGATTGCTGGTGGAGTGGCAAGAGTCCTGGCCATAGGCCATGAGGAAGCGGTAGCCGACCCCACAGTAGTCACTGGTACGTTCCTCCTAGATAACGCTTATGCATGCATTCTATTTGATAGTGTAGCGGAGAGAAGTTTCGTGAACCAAAAATTTGCTCATTTACTTAAGCAAAAATCACGAGCACTTAAAGAACCGTTAATTGTAGAAATGGCTAACGGAAAGACAGAGAGCACTAACAGTATATTCATAGGGTGTACCCTAACTTTAGATAGCGATTCATTTTCTATCGATCTCATGCCGGTCTCAATTAAAAGTTTTGACGTCATTATCGGCATGGATTGGTTGAGTTCTCATCGTGCCGATATCATGTGTTACGAAAAGGCTGCTCGCCTAAATCTACCATCTGGCGAAACCCTAATAGTGTATGGCGACAAACCCGTCACGAACCTTCGTATCATCTCGAGCATCCAAGCTCGGAAATTCTTGCGAAAGGAATGTACATCATTCCTTGTTCATGTTGTCAATGTGAGCCAAGAAATGAATGACATTCAGAACATTTCAGTAGTACGCGACTTTCCTGACATCTTTCCAGAAGAACTCCCAGGATTACCTCCACAACATCAAGTCGAGAAGCGAATCGACTTAGTTCCAGGGGCTACGCCCATAGCCAAATCGCCCTATTGTCTAGCACCTGCAGAGATGCAAGAACTGTCCAATCAACTTAACGAACTGCTCAGAAAGGGCTTTATAAGACCAAGCTTCTCACCCTAGGGACCTCCAGTCTTGTTCGTCAAGAAGAAAGACGGATCGTTTCGTATGTGCATCGACTACAGGGAGTTCAACAAGCTGACCATCAAAGATCGTTATCCATTGCCTCGTATCGACGATTTATTCGACCAACTTCAAGGGGCGAGCTTCTTATCAAAAATCGACTTGAGATTCGGATATCACCAACTACGAGTGCTAGTGGAGGATGTTCCCAAGACAGCCTTCCGAACTCATTATGGGCACTACGAATTCGTAGTGATGCCCTTCGTATTGAAAAATGCGCCCGCAGTATTCATGGACTTAATGAATAGGGTGTGTCGTCCTTACTTGGATCAGTTCGTTATCGTCTTCATCGATGACATACTTATCTACTCTCGTAGTAAGGATGAGCATAGTCAACATCTGCGACAAGTCCTCGAAACATTATGTTCGGAGAAGCTCTACGCGAAGTTCTCGAAATGCGAATTTTGGATTCGACGAGTCGAATTCTTAGGGCACGTGGTTAGCGAAGAGGGAATACACGTGGACCCTTCCAAAATCAAAGCCATTGAGAACTAGTCAGCACCGAAGACGCCTATAGAAATTCGTCAATTTCTAGGCCTCGCAGGCTATTATCGCAGGTTCATTCAGAACTTCTCCCGCATAGCGAAACCTCTTACAACACTGACCTAGAAGGGAGTGACCTTTGACTGGGAAGAGAAGCAGGAGAGAGCATTGCAAACGCTCAAACGAGCCTTGTGCACCGCACCGATACTATCCCTCCCTGAAGGGATAGAAGACTTCGTAGTCTATTGCGATGCATCGAATCAAGGGCTCGGATGTGTTCTGATGCAGCGAGGTAAGGTCATCGCCTATGCCTCGAGACAGTTAAAGACACATGAGGTCAACTACACAACCCACGATCTTGAACTAGAAGCATTTGTGTTTGCTCTGAAAATCTGGAGTCATTACTTGTATGGAACGAAAAGCACTATCTTTACAGAACACAAGACTTACAAAACATCTCCGACCAGAAGGAGCTCAACATGAGACAACGACGGTGGGTCAAGCTACTCAGTGATTACGAATGTGAAATTCATTAGCATCCGGGTAAAGCCAACGTAGTAGCTAACGCCCTGAGTCGGAAGGAATATTCTGGTCGTAGAGTCAAATCATTGACTATGACTGTCCATTCACACTTGTCCACACAAATTAAGGCAGCTCATCTCGATGCTTTAAAGCCTGAAAATGTGGCGGGTGAATCCCTAAGAGGGATGGATAAGAACTTGGAGGTTAAGGGTGGCAGAGCTTATTATTTCATGGACCGGATCTGGACCCCAAAACTCGGTGGTTTTAGAGACTTGGTCATGAACGAGGCGCACAACACTCGTTATTCCGTGCACCCGGGATCAGATAGGATGTATATGGATCTCAAAAAGTTATACTAGTGGCCGAACATGAAAGCAGAGATTGCTACCTTCGTGAGTAAATTCCTTACTTGCGCAAAGGTCAAGGTCGAATACCAGAAACCCTCCGGTCTACTACAACAACCTGAGATACCGGAATGGAAGTGGGAGAGGATAACTATGGATTTCATAACCAAGTTGCCCAAGACGATGGGTGGACTTGATTCCATATGGGTCATCATCGATAGACTGACCAAGTCTGCACACTTCTTGCTGATCAAAGAAACAGACAAGATGGAGAAACTTACAAGAACTTACATTAGGGAGATTGTAAGACTGCACGGTGTTCCCTTATCCATTATCTCGGACAGAGATAGTAGATTCACTTCGAGGTTCTGGCAGTCATTACAAAGTTCCCTAGGAACTAGGCTGGACATGAGTACAACCTACCATCCATAGGCCGAAGGGCAAAGTGAGAGAACTATCCAAACCTTGGAAGATATGTTGCGAGCCTATGTGATAGACTTCGGGAAAGCATGGGATACTCATTTATGTAACATCCCGGAATGGCAAGAGTAAAGTTGAAGGGCTAAAAGAGTAAAATGGGAAGGAGCGACTCGGCGAGTCCACGAGGGGACTCGGCGAGTAGGGTCGCGACTCTAGTCGCGTGTTAAGTGACCAGCTCGACGAGTCACATGGGTGGACTCGGCGAGTTGGTGCTGAGTGGAGAAAACCCTAAATCCGGAGGTTGAGCCCTATATAAAGAACATTATGTTTCCTCCCCAGCCTCCTTATCATCTCTTGAGTTCTAGAAACCCTAATTTCGTGAAGAAGCCCCATTGTTGAGTGAATTGGAGCTTGGAGAGGTGGTTGTTGAAGAAATCTTGAAGGAAAAGAGACTTGGATCAAATGGCTTTGCAAGGATCCGGATAAATCTTCTCTTGGAGCTTCCTTTTGAGGTACTATTTCATTGTTTGAGCTGTTATTCTCTAGATTCATCATTTTGGGGGTGTTAGAGATCATATCTTTTGATGTTTTGGAGTTTAGAGGTTAGATCTGAGGTTGCTACCTCAGATCTGGAACGGAGAAGGGTTGGAATGCATGAAAGTCCCTGTTTGTGAGTGATTGATGGAGCTATCTTGTCCCAAACCCAAACCCTAGAGTGAAAATACATAGATCTCCTCGGATTCACGTAAAGTTTGCCACTTTACGTGATGGATGGCCTTAGGAAAGGTAGATCTATGGTTTGGACCATCTGCATGGCTTGGAAAGCCTCTGTATGGATTCAGACCTGGTGGTACTCGGTGAGTCACATGGGTGGACTCGGCAAGTTGCTTGAAGATAGGCTGGAACTCGACGAGTTGGAAGAATAACTCGACGAGTTGGATGAAGATGGACTGGAACTCGACGAGTTGGAAGAACAACTCGGCGAGTAGGTTGAAGATAGCCTTAGACTCGACGAGTCTGTTCTTGGACTCGGCGAGTCTTGTCGAAGAGTCCCAATCTTTTCTGGTTGAGCCGTGAATCGGTGAGTCAAGGGGATGACTCGGTGAGTTGTGTGTGAGTGGACTCAGAGTTGTTGAACTCGGCAAGTCTCGGGGTGACTCGGCGAGTTGAGTCACGGATTGGGGAATTTCTGAGCATGGGGACTCGGCAAGTCATCGGGTTGACTCGGCAAGTAGAGTCAGTCAGGGGTTGACTTTGACCAAGGGTTGACCAGTGGTTTCTAGGGGCATTTTGGTAATTGTTGGATATTGTTTTGAGTTCAGTGCCTTGGTGGTTGGTCGGTGGAGGAGTTCGTGTCAGAATTTGGAGCAGTGGGATCTTATCTGTTCAGTTGGCAGTTTCGAGGTGAGTTATCCTCACTATATCAACAGGTTCTAAGGCAACAAGGACGGCCCTTATCGGATTGAGATCCGAGTATTTGTTGTTATGTTATTGCTTTGATATGTTGCATCCTGGTAGCTAGGATGGTATGTGTTAGAGACCTGGTTGAGATCGGTATTCTGAGATGTAGGGTGATGCTATGCTAGTGACCGGTTAGGTCGGTATCCTGGTTAGAATGATGATATGTTATGTGATCTGTTTGATCGGTTTGTTCACTGTGAATTGTCATATGATTGTATGTTTATGTGCACATGGTTGTTCAGACTGGATTTGGGTTGAGGCGGGTCCTGCTTTGTGCTGTAGGCCAAGACACCCAGGGCGGACCGGTTGACCCGAAGGCCCAGCGAGCGGTCCGGATAGGCTGTAGGCCCCAAGAGGGCAGACCAGACGTGCCAAGGTTTAGAGAGTGGACCTGGCCGACTGAAGGCCCGGTGCAGGTGGACCAGTCATACTGTAGACTCGGAGAGTGGACCAGGTGGATTGTAGGCCCGGTGCGGGCGGACCAATCATACTGTAGACTCGATGTATGAGGATAGATTCGGAGAGTGGACCAGGTGGATTGTAGGCCCGGTGCAGGCGGACCAATCACACTGCAGACTCGAGGTTTATGGCTAGACTCAGAGGGTGGACCAGGTGGACTGTTGGCCGGTGTGGCAGACCAGTCACACAGTAGACCCGAAGTGCATGGCTGTTCTGTGATCGGATATGGTATGGCATGTTATGCGTGTATGGTATATGTGGTTGGTATTTTGGGGATATCTCACTAAGCTTTCGGGCTTACAGTTGTGGTTTTATGTTTTTCAGGTTCTTCAAGAGACCGTGGCAAGGCGAAGGCGTGATCGTATCGCTCCTCGTGTTTATGTTGTGATGAGATTCTGGGAATACTTAAAATAAATTGTATTCAAAACCTTTTTGTAATAACTTAAATGGAATCGGGTTGTTTTCGAAAATTTTAAATTGGTTGAAATTTTTGGTCGTTAGAAGTTGGTATCAGAGCCTTGGTTTGAGTGAACTGGAGGAACACTCGTGTGATTTCAGTCTCAAATCGAGGAGAGTTTCAAAAGAGAATTTAAAATGGTTTTCAAAATGATTAAAGGAGGAGGCGGAGGTACGATCAGCCGGAGCCAGTAAGTAACCCCAAAATGCCATACATGATATTTGTTTTTGAGCTTTGATAGAACAGCATGTTAGTGTTAGGCTAGGGATCTTCAGGATTTCATGATAATGTTACCTGATTTGTGATGCATGTAGCCTAGGGTTTCATTGCGGGAGATTTTCAGTGTTCCTCTAGTGGTGAGGGTTGAGCGCTTGTTTTTATGTTTTCACTAGGGTGTTGTGGTAGTACTTCATACAAATCAGGGTAGGTGTGGAAGGTAGTATGGGCCCGTACTACTGAAAGCACAGGACCCATACGCGTATCAGGGAAACCATGACCTCTAGGGTTGGGTTGAGAGAGTTGGTTCCCGGGATAGTGGGAAGTGTCTGAGTTTTTGTGGTGTTTTTCAGTATGGAGATTCCGAGGCATGCTGGGAGTGGATCCGGTTCAGGATCGGGAGCAGGAGAGGGAGTTTTGGGCGGGTCTGTGCCGCCCGAGGTTATTGGTCAGATGAGCACGTATGAGTTGGATGCGAGGATTCGTGAGATCCTGCATGATGAGATTGCTGCGTTGTTCCGGGCTGAGTTGACGGAGCTGTTTGGGTCAATTAAGACCGCCATGGTTGAGTATTTTGATGAGCGCTATGCAGCTCTCACAGAGACGGCTGCCGCGGCGGCTACAGCGGCTGTAGCAGCGGCAGGGGGAGGAGCTGGTCGGGGCTTTCAGTATCGGGACTTCGATAATACGAAGCCTCCCACCTTCGATGGAGTTCAGGACCCGATTGTTGCTATGAGGTGGTTATCAGACGTGGAGGGGTGTTTCTTCATGTGTTCATGCCCTGCTGATCAGAGGGTGAGGTGTGCTCTGAACCTGTTGAGGCTCGGGGCGAAGGATTGGTGGAGGTTGACCACGGGGTCATATTCAGATGCGCAGAGGGCTGTGGTTTCATGGGATCAGTTCAGAGAAATGTTCGGCACTCGTTATGTTTCGCAAGTTGAGAGGGAGAGATTGGCTCAGGAGTTCCTTGAGCTGAAGCAGGATTCGAAGTCGGTGACTGAGATCACCAGGATGTTCACTAATAGGGCGATGTTCTGCCCAGAGTTCGCTTCGGAGCAGGCTCAGATGTCTCGATATCTGAGCATGCACAAGAGAGATACCAGACAGTTTGTGTCTACGCAGAGGTGCGAGACCTTGTTGGAGTTGCAGGAGGCCGCCAGGCGGCGTGAGTTAGAGATCGAGTTGCAGTTGCGTGAGCTGAGGCAAGATCCGGTGCAGTCGCAGCCGGCGCCGAAACGGTTCAAGACCGTTGATGCTAGAGTGGGAGATCTGAGCAGCCACACTTGTGGGAATTGTGGGAGGGGTCACACCGAAGTTTGTAGGTCCGGTGGTGCATGCCGCAAGTGCGGAAAGGAGGGGCACTATGCGAGGGATTGTCGGCAGTCAGTTCCAGTTCGGGATTTGAGGATTTGTTATCATTGTCATCAGGTTGGACATTTGAGGGTCAACTGTCCACAGCTCGCTGCAGGACCGGTGCAGGCTCCAACACCGGCCACTTTGAGGATCACGGGTGGAGGTCAGGGTGGAGCAGAGCCCCCAAGGGCTCAGGGTCGTCCTTTTCAGCTTTCAGCAGAGGAGGTCAGAGCAGTGCCGAATGCAGCTACAGGTATGTTTCTTTCTTGATGTCTTGTTATCTTGTGATTATTGTGGTGTATTGTTTTTGTGCTGGTATCTTTGTGTGGTTTTCGATGCGGTATTCGTCGTTTTTGAGGGTTGTGGTTTGGTTATGGGTTATTGTATTGGGAATTTCGTTGGTTATCATTCATGAGGGTTATTAGTGGAAACCTGGCATTGGTTTGAAGGCCGGGTAGCATCTGCTTTCTGAGGAGTGGTTAGATGCAGATTGAGTTTCTTTCGAGCGGGTTAATCAGTGTTGATATGGGATCTTGTTAAGGTTGTTTATGCTTGTGGGAATCAGTCTGCATGTAAGTGTTGGTTTTGTGCAGAGTTGTTCTGGGAGGTCGGTGATGGCGACCGGTGGTTGTTAGTCAGTACCCTAAGTGGGGGAGAATTGGAAAATTCTCCAGAAAGATCGATGAGCATGTGAGGTTGCTTAGCTGTTTGGGATTCAGCAGTGTTCTGTCAGTCCAGAGTGTAGGCTGGTATGAGTAAGTGTCGGGCATGCGGGGCGGAATACAGGCCTAGGGCATTTGATTGTGGAAGGCCTGGGATCGGGCTGGGATCAAGTATGTATGATGGAGATAGAATTCGGAACCCCTAGAGGGATAGAACAGTATGCATGGGAGGATTTCCCAGAGAGATAGCTCGGAATGATGGATGTTAGTTGAGCAGTCCGGATAGACCGAAGGTCGGTAGGCGTACCAGTCAGGCCAAAGGCTCGGAGAACGGTCCAGCCAGACTAAAGGCACTGGAGGGCGGTCCAGATTGGCTGAAGATTCTAAGAGTGGTCCAGATTGGCTGAAGGCCTGTGAAGGCGGTCCAGTCATACTGAAGACTCTGTAGGTATTGATAGAGCGGTTCGAGGAATTGGATTGAGTATGTTGCGATGTGTTAGCATTAGAAGGTCTGGCCCCGGGTATTGATCTTGATTGGTGGAGATGGTGCATGGACTCGAGAGTCGTTGCGAGCAGAGTCAGAGCACGTGTGTTGGATGGATAGCGATTATGCTATGAAGGAGTGGTGTAGCGTTGGGCGAGCGCCGTGGCACTTGTGGTAGTGTCAAGGAAGCCAAGTGGATTTCCTTGGTAAGGAAAGAGAAAGGAGTGTAACTCCGAGAGGGAGTGCGAATTCACAGAAGTGAAAACGGCAGAGCAGAGTTATGATTAGAGTGATCCGAGTATGGTTATTGAGCAGCTTGTTTGCGGCAGTAGAATGGAAGCACATCCAGTTTAGGATGTCTGCTGAGGTTACGGAAGGAATTCCGCGGGTGTAGAGCCAAGAGGCTCGGAAGGGATGCAGGGAGGGAGTATTGGGCTCTCAGTGTGTTTCTGATCAGGGAATTGTGTATGTAGTAGTGGTTCATCCTGGGGGATGTTTGGAGTTGTCATCAGTGTATCGGGTTTCCCAACCTGAGGGTGCTAGAGCTAGTTCAACATGTGTATGTGATTGCAAGAGGAGAACTCATAGGAGTTGCTCTGAAGGATGTGTCTTTCTGTCAGCAGAATGATTAGAGTTGGACTCGGATCGGGAATCCGGTGGTGCATGGTTATTTTCTAGCTCATATGGGTCGAGTGATGGTTGTGATTTGGAACAGTGTTACATCGTGAGTAGTACTCAGTTGTTAAGTGGAGTTATAAGAGAATAACGCCGGTGGCCGGCCCGAGACGGTGGTCAGGACACCGTAAGGAAGGAGAAAGTGAGTTTCTGGTTCTATGGTTGTGTTTTGAGGAACCGGGTTGGGTTAATGCCAGGTGATGCGTGGCAGGAGTATTTCTAAGAGTTGAGTTGTTGCAGGCTTCGAGGACGAAGCCTAATGTAAGTGGGGGAGAATTGTAACATCCCGGAATGGGAAGATTAAAGTTGAAGGGATAAAAGAGTAAAATGGGAAGGAGCGACTCGGCGAGTCCACAAGGGGACTCGGCGAGTAGGGTTGCGACTCTAGTCGCGTGTTAAGTGACCAACTCGGCGAGTCACATGGGTGGACTCGCGCGAGTTGGTGCTGAGTGGAGAAAACCCTAAATCCGGAGGTTGAGCCCTATATAAAGAACATTATGTTTCCTCCCCAGCCTCCTTATCATCCCTTGAGTTCCAGAAACGCTAATTTCGTGAAGAAGCCCCATTGTTGAGTGAATTGGCGCTTGGAGAGGTGGTTGTTGAAGAAATCTTGAAGGAAAAGAGACTTGGATCAAAGGGCTTTGCAAGGATCCGGATTAATCTTCTCTTGGAGCTTCCTTTTGAGGTATTATTTCATTGTTTGAGCTGTTATTGTCTAGATTCATCATTTTGGGGGTGATAGAGATCATATCTTTTGATGTTTTGGAGTTTAGAGGTTAGATCTGAGGTTGCTACCTCAGATCTGGAATGGAGAAGGGTTGGAATGCATGAAAGTCCCTGTTTGTGAGTGATTGATGGAGCTATCTTGTCCCAAACCCAAATCCTAGAGTGAAAATACATAGATCTCCTCGGATTCACGTAAAGTTTGCCACTTTACGTGATGGATGGCCTTAGGAAAGGTAGATCTATGGTTTGGACCATCTGCATGGCTTGGAAAGCCTCTGTATGGATTCAGACCCGGTGGTACTCGGTGAGTCACATGGGTGGACTCGGCGAGTTGCTTGAAGATAGGCTGGAACTCGATGAGTTGGAAGAATAACTCGGCGAGTTGGATGAAGATGGACTGGAACTCGACGAGTTGGAAAAACAACTCGGCGAGTAGGTTGAAGATAGCCTTAGACTCGACGAGTCTGTTCTTGGAATCGGCGAGTCTTGTCGAAGAGTCCCAATCTTTTCTGGTTGAGCCGTGAATCGGTGAGTCAAGGGAATGACTCGGTGAGTTGTGTGTGAGTGGACTCAGAGTTGTTGAACTCGGCGAGTCTCGGGGTGACTTGGCGAGTTGAGTCGCGGATTGGAGAATTTCTGAGCATGGGGACTCGGCGAGTCATCGGGTTGACTCGGCGAGTAGAGTCAGTCAGGGGTTGACTTTGACCAAGGGTTGACCAGTGGTTTCCAGGGGCATTTTGGTAATTGTTGGATATTGTTTTGAGTTCAGTGCCTTGGTGGTTGGTCGGTGGAGGAGTTCGTGTCAGAATTTGGAGCAGTGGGATCTTATCTGTTCAGTTGGCAGTTTCGAGGTGAGTTATCCTCACTATATCAACAGGTTCTAAGGCAACAAGGCCGGCCCTTATCGGATTGAGATCCGGGTATTTGTTGTTATGTTATTGCTTTGATATGTTGCATCCTGGTAGCTAGGATGGTATGTGTTAGAGACCTGGTTGAGATCGGTATTCTGAGATGTAGGGTGATGCTATGCTAGTGACCGGTTAGGTCGGTATCCTGGTTAGAATGATGATATGTTATGTGATCTGTTTGATCGGTTTGTTGACTATGAATTGTCATATGATTGCATGTTTATGCGCACATGGTTGTTCAGACTGGATTTGGGTTGAGGCGGGTCCTGCTTTGTGCTGTAGGCCAAGACACCCTGGGCGGACCGGTTGACCCGAAGGCCCAGCGAGCGGTCCGGATAGGCTGTAGGCCCCAAGAGGGTGGACCAGACGTGCCGAGGCTCGGAGAGTGGACCAGGCCGACTGAAGGCCCGGTGCAGGCGGACCATTCATACTATAGACTCGGAGAGTGGACCAGATGGATTGTAGGCCCGGTGCGGGTGGACCAATCACACTATAGACTCGATGTATGAGGATAGATTCGGAGAGTGGACCAGGTGGATTGTAGGCCCGGTGCGGGCGGACCAATCACACTGCAGACTCGAGGTTTATGGCTAGACTCAGAGGGTGGACCAGGTGGACTGTTGGCTGGTGCGGCGGACCAGTCACACAGTAGACCCGAAGTGCATGGCTGTTCTGTGATCGGATATGTTATGGCATGTTATGCGTGTATGGTATATGTGGTTGGTATTTTTGGGATATCTCACTAAGCTTTCGGGCTTACTGTTGTGGTTTTATGTTTTTCAGGTTCTTCAAGAGACCGTGGCAAGGCGAAGGCGTGATCGTACCGCTCCTCGTGTTTATGTTGTGATGAGATTCTGGGAATACTTAAAATAAATTGTATTGAAAACCTTTTTGTAATAACTTAAATGGAATCGGGTTGTTTTCGAACATTTTAAATTGGTTAAAAATTTTGGTCATTACAATTTACCCCTTGTCGAATTTTCCTACAACAACAGTTATCACACGAGTGTAAAGGCTGCTCCATTCGAGGCCCTCTATGGCCGAAAGTGCAGATCCCCTCTGTGCTGGGCTGAGGTGGGTGATACCTAGTTAGCTAAAGGACGAATTCCTGAAAGCACTCTCACAAGTCCGGAGATCATACGGGAAACGACGGAGAAGATCGTTCAAATCCATGAACGATTGAAAGCCTCCAGAGACCGACAGAAACGCTACGCTGATAAACGTAGGAAACCATTGGAATTCCAGGTGGGCGACCGTGTTCTATTGAAGGTCTCACCCTGGAAGGGCTTGATACGCTTCGGAAAGCGTGGAAAGCTAAATCCAAGGTACATTGGGCCTTTTGAGATTCTCGCAAGAATCGGCCCTGTAGCTTACAAACTTAACTTACCGCGCGAACTCAGTAACGTACATTCTACCTTCCACGTATCGAACTTGAAAAAGTGTTTGTCCGATGAGACTCTTGTTATTCCACTCGACGAGATCGAGATCAACGAGAGCCTCAACTTCGTGGAGGAACCAGTAGAGATCATGGATCGAGAGGTCAAGCAAATGAAACAAAGCCGCATCCCGATAGTGAAGGTTCGCTGGAACGCCAAGCGAGGACCGGAATTCACTTGGGAGCGTGAGGATCAGATGAAACTGAAATATCTTCGTCTTTTTACTTAGTTATTTGTAACTACTTTATTTGATTAGACTTTAATTTCGGGACGAAATTCCCTTTAACAGGGGGATGATGTGACAACTCGAAATTTTCATTCGGTTAAACCCTAATGTAGTGGTGTTGATTATGATGGCATGTACGGAATATGAAAGATCTAGTGAATCATCATGTAAAATCAAGAACACATGGAGTAAATAAATCTTTGTAAGCTCTTACTAGATCTAGAAAGAATATACAAATGGGTTTGTACAAAGTTTCTCTCTCTAGTCTAACACTCCAAATGGATTCACTTACATAATGGGAGTCACTTACTTCCTATTTATAGGAAAGACTCAAACCATTTACACATACAAAGAGGAAAGCCTAAATCACTACATCCAAGCATGACTTTGCACCCTAACATTCTCCCCCTCAAAGTTAGGATTGGATGTCCGGCTTCAATCTCCAACAAGCTAGCGCGACCAAGACCAAACTCCCCCTCGAAGTAACACCGGTCTTCAAATCCGCAAATGAATATTCGACAAACCCGAGAAGCATCGAATACCCATCATTCTCCCCCTTTTTATAATCAAAAAATGATTATAAAACCCACTAAGGATGAGAAGCGCCCGAGGAATAGTCTTCACGATACTCCCCCTTGATGTGTACCAAAAATGAATCACCAAAAATCTTGCACGGAAAAACAATCACGAAAAAGCCACAAAAAATTTTCCAATTTATGAAAATTTTTGACTTTTTGGGTGAAAGTTGCAAGATTTTTCAAAAACCGGGTAGAAATTGTCACTTTCTGAAACTTGCAGGGACCCGTTGCGCCAAAAACAGTCAAATATGTGAAACTCTAGCCCATTTGCGAAACCGGGCATAAAGCGTAAATCCGCACAAACTGCAAGGACCAGAACTGAAAATTCTGCAATTTCTCAGCTTTTATTACCCATATGCGAAGTTGGGTATTTGTGGCCAAAAATGCGAAACTGCAGGTACTCATTTTGAAAATTTCTGCATTTTCTTGAAACTTGCGAAATTGGGCTAATTTTGCCATTTCGTGAAAATATAAGGGGCCATATTTGAAACTATTTGCTTTCTTCCCCAATTCACTCACTAGTGAAAACTTCGCATGTTCCAGATTCTTCACATGTTCCTTACAAATGCTTCGCATCTTTAACCCAATTAACCAAATGCGAACTCATGTTTGAAATCCAGATGCAAACTTGATTTTCATTTCATATGTGAACCGTTCTTGACCTCAAATGCGAACTCAATTGATGTCATATGCGAACCTAATCATCAAATGCGGACATTATTTTTGAGACCCAGATGCGAATATTCTTGGCATTCAAACCAGTTAACCAAATATGCGAACACAATCTCTATAACCAAATGCGAAGTGAGTTTGACATCCAGATCCAAATTTCACAAACTCGTATGATGAGCAAAATCAATATGCGAACCCAAAATCAATATGCGAATCCAAAATTGATTATCACACATACAGATCTTCGACTCCAATCTTGCGAAACTAGCTTACAGTCCTTTGTTAACAAACTTTCAACTAGTCGATTATTCATCGATCAAAAACGAAGTCGACAACACAAATCTATATCATCGCAAACTTTGCTTTTTGATACAGGAACCCCAAAATCAAACAAATCCCAGACAATCGAAACCATCGATTCATCTCAAATCATTGACTACATAGAAATTAATCAATGATTCCATACCAAGCCATCGATCAAAATCAATCAGATACCCATTTTATTTATCAACCATTGATCAACAGACCTTCGCATTCAAATCCTTCAACCATCGATTTGTTAGTCTCTAGTCATAACCAACAATCGATCATCAAACATCTCTTGATAACCATCGAAATCGATTTCTGTTCTTCCATCAGCCTTGAATCGATACAAACGAATGTAGTTTAAAATCGGTTTTTTTTGACATCATGACAAAATTGAATCCATTCGAAATCACAAAATCAAACTTTCAATTTCCAGGAAACGAAACCAAATTCAACAATCGATGTCTATTTTGACTCCAAAGCGTCCAATTCCCAGTCGTTCTTTCATTAGGTCGAAACCAGTCGACATTAATCGACTTCAAATCACAATGACATTTCGATTCCAGTTGTTCTCGATTCAAACATCAAAATCAAAGATTTGTTTGTCGATTTCTTATCCAAAACTTGATCCTCATAGGTATGAAATTGAAGAAATCATAACCGATTCACAAGAACTGATTAGCAAGTACATCAAATCGATTAATAGGAAAGTAAATATGAAAATAAACTTCAAGAACGAGACAAGAATATCCGATGTTATAACTGGGTAAAGTAAGAAACGAAGATGAATGATGAACAACAGCGAATTTAGATTAAACATATTCAATGACTTTTGGGCTCAAACGGATACATGAACAGTAAACGAATATTAATTTTGGGCTCAAATCGGACTTATGAACAGTGAAATTAAACAAAAATGAGTTTAATTTGGTTTAGATCTAGACAAAAATAATTGGATCAACTATAGGGTTGAAACGGATTAGATCCAATGAGGCAAATCGATCAAAAATTGAAAAACGCAAAGTACGAATTGAAATCATGGACGTTTTGGAATCCATTTGAGAATTTGAGATACCTTTTTGACGAATCGAGATCCATTTGCAACGAGCGAATCAAATTTTGAAGATCTTCGTTCTTTTGTTGGAATGAGAAAATCTCCAATTTGAACATTGTACCACCCATTATGCGAGATGTACAACTCGTTTTTCGTGTTCTTCAATGATCCAAGAACATCTTCAAAAGAATCACCAACACATTTGGGTTTTGACTTCAAATTCAATGAAACATTTGGAGATTGTTGCTTCGGAACCCAAATTTGTTTCACAGATTTCGGCTTCACAACATTTGACGATTTTTGTGAGTAAACCCGCTTGTTTTTGCGATTGATCTTCTTCTTCTTTTTCTTTCTCATCTTTTTGCATCTTGAAGAGTTGACTTCATGAACAAACCCACTTTCAACAACATGAACATTTTGAGTTTGAATCAAATCTTTTGGAGTTTGATATTTGTGAATTTCTTGAACCACCGGCTTCCGATAAGGAATCATTCATTCAAACGAATCACAAGAACACAAAGTATCATCGGTTTGAACTCCAATCGAGCAAAAAACTTTTTCATCATGAGAATCAACTTGAATTCCTTTTTCTTGAACATCAAGAACATCACATTGAACTCCATTGTCAAGAACTTCAACAAACTTAAGAGCACGAAGATCACTTGGATTTTCAATTAGAGAAATGTATTTCTTATTGAACAAATCTCTTTCTTCTCCTTCCTTTTGATTTCTACTACGAACTATTATGGACAAGGAAATTTTATTCAACCATGCAATCTTACAAATTGGTTGAAATACCAAGCTTCCATTATCATCCTTCAAACCTCCATAAGAAACCATATTACCCCATCAAATCAATTTGCTTAACACCAACCCATAAAATTGATCTTCATTTACTTTGTATTTCACATCTTTAACGATCACAATCCAAGAATCATATGGCAAACCCACCATGATCACAAAAACTTGAAGAATTCAAGAGAGAGAAAGTGTTTTTGAATGGGTTTTCAAGAGAGAGAAAGTGATACAAACAAATATTCTAGAGAGAGAAAGTCGAATTATGGATCAAATCAAAGAAAATTTCGATTTCTAGAACACAAAACACTCTCTAAACACGAAGATCCATGATCAAAAAATGAATCACCAAATCAAGATAGCCATCAAGGATCAATTCTTGATCAAATCAAGAACACCCGCTCTGATACCAATTGTAGTGGTGTTGATTATGATGGCATGTGCGAAATATGAAAGATCTAGTGAATCATCATGTAAAATCAAGAACACATGGAGTAAATAAATATTTGTAAGCTCTTATTAGATCTAGAAAGAATATACAAATGGGTTTGTACAAAGTTTCTCTCTCTATTCTAACACTCCAAATGGATTCACTTACATAATGGGAGTCACTCACTTCCTATTTATAGGAAAGACTTAACCCATTTACACATACAAAGAGGAAAGCCTAAATCACTACATCCAAGCATGACTTTGCACCCTAAAACCTAAAAGTCAATCACTTCATATTATAAGTCAATTTCAGTTCTAATTGTTTTTTTTTACAAATTTAAAGTTCCTTTGACTATTATAATAATTATTCTTTAAATGAATGGGTGAAAGAATGTGCCGTCTCGGGTCCTGAAATTTCTAAACCGCGAATACCACGTAGCTTAGAAGTTCACGGCCAAACTTTAATGTTTGGGCCGTAAACTACCCCCACAAACCGTAAACTCATGCTTAAGCATGAGTTTACTCCCCAAAGTAGATCACTTCTCATTTTCACCCTAAAGAGTAAACTCCAAAACACTCTCAACTATCATCCCGGTTTTCGCCCGATTTCCCGAAAACGTAAGTACTTCTTGGCTTGATTTGTTGATGTATCATAACTACTAGTGATTATACATCTTTTCATCCATCCATTTTTGTGTTTTGATTAGATTTCCAAAACACCAACAACACCAAGAACACACACTAGTGTTCTTGGACTTTAAGTTCATTTCAAGCTTCCACAAAGTAAGTACTTCTATCCTAGAGTCATTTAAAGCTTGCTATAATCTTAATATCAAGGAAATGTCCCAAGAACACCAAGAACAAGGTGTTCACGGTTTTGGGAGGCTCCCAAAACCGTAAAAACCAAGTAAGGTGCAAAGTGGTGCCTTAGGGTGCCTAGATAATTCACAATGCCTTAGGGAATTGTCTAGATCCATCATTTATGAGTTTATCACACAAAAAGCACAAAAACCTCACACTTATATGTGTTTACGGTTTGGGGATCTCCTAAAACCGTAAACACCCCAAAAGTTGTATAAATGTCCCATATTTATTCCTTATCCCAAGAATCTAACCTAGACTATTACCATGATGAGCTAAGGACTTGAAAACCCCCAAATACCATAAACCTTAGGAGTTTACGGTAGTAAACTCAAAGGAAAATGGTAATAGGACTGTAAACTCCATTTAGGAGTGAAATGGTGCCCTAGTTCCTTCCATGGTCACATACATCAAGTAGAAAAGCTTCTAGGGACTCTTAAAGCTTCAAACAATAAATGGTCACAAAGGGGGTGAGCTTACGACCGTAAACCCAAGGGTTTACGATCGTAAACCCTTTTGCTAGTGACCATAAAACCATAAACTCCCTAAAGGAGTGTCCCTTGAACCGCAAACACACTAGCCTTTCCCTACAACACTTAGATGCAATCCTTGAGACTTGTAACACTTGTATAAGGTGTTTAGCATGTCCTAGGGTGTCTTGACTTTTTTTATTAGTTGTTTAAACAGTAATTGGATACATATATGTGATATTATATGTTAACTAGGATCATAGAGTGTGTTCAAGACATCACTTGACACCTAGCAATCCTACATCTTCAATTCATCCGTACCACTCACTATAGGTGAGTTCATACCCCTTAATCAATATTTTAAATGTTTTTAAATGCTTTATGGGGGGGATACAAGTTAAATACTTATAGTTATTACATCAATCACATGTGATTAATAACTACAAAACCAGTGATTTTCTTACTGTTCAAACTGTTTATCAAACTATTTTGCTTCAAACCGTTTTACTTATCAAATACTTATACTTAAGCTCTTTTATACTTATTATCAAATTGCATGCCTAGATATGTATAGTTATATAAGTAATGTTTGAAGGACTTAAGAAGTCTAACCCGCCTTATTTCCTTTTCCCCGTTGGGATGTGGTCTGGTGGGGTATCGGGTATCCGTCCGAAGGTCGTTTAACTATTAGTTATATATCAAGTGTACATATATAGTCATAAAGGTTCTTCCAGTAATTTCAATACCCTTGGGTAGCAAGGGTATACTTCCATGTTCATACGTACAAGTTATATTACTAGTAAACATCAATAGGCGTAGTTTAGGGTTTTACTAATACTAATACTAGAACAATGAATCATACAAAGATTCAGTTCATACATGAGTCATAATACATAGTGATGAGAAACAAACATAATACATAGTGATGAGAAACAAACATAATGCATAGTGAAGAGAAACAAACATAATACATAGTGATGAGAAACAAACATAATACATAGTGATGAGAAACAAACATAATACATAATGATGAGAAACAAACATACATGCTAGATAGAGAAAGAACACACAATACAGCTAGCACATACATTACATTCGGTTATGTGAGCCATTAAACGGGTCATGGCACTACCTGCCATGACCGTTTTTGTATCCAGAATCTCCGTAATTAGGGAGAGTATGAGTTTGCGTATAGATCTATATTGGATTGACTATCCTACACCTTGCTGCTCGCTACAGTGGAACTTGCAAGTCTACGGGTGCCAAATGTCATTTCTTACGGCGTCTTACATTGTCGTTTTACTATTGAGTCGGTAGCAGGGTACAGGCCGATCACATGGTACTTTAAATAACAATTGGTTTAAGGTAGTTAGTACATCAGTAGTTACATAATACAACACTACAGTACTATAATATTTATCCCATTACATTCACTTCGTGAACATTTACACGATGCACGGTAATGTAAAAACTATATTTTTGGTTAATGATAGTCGGATTGGGAAAATACACACTCTTACTAGATGCCTTGGTAGAAGGCTACTCTTAGTAGGAAACATAGGGTTTTCTAGGATAGTTCAAACAAATACAAACTTTACAATACTTATACATTACATCTTACAAACATCTTACAAATGCTTTCATACAAACTCAGACACTAATATACTTATGATCTCACCAGCTTTAAAGCTGATACTCGCTTTCAAAATAACTTGTATTCTCAGGTCACCAGTAGAAAAGTACCGGAGCCAGGTCACCAAAAGATGGAGCGGGTTAGGTTAGGAATCTCCGAGGCAGCATTGTTTGCTTGTTGATACATAGATCCTTTAGGATAGGCCCCTTAAGATTATCATTTTAGGATCGAAGTGTGAGAATTACGAGAATAAGTAATCAGGATTAAGCTGTTAATGTAATATATATGTACAACAATATAATAATAATATTATGGGTTGACAACCTTATGTGCTCACTAGGTTTCCTAACCTGACCCGCTCAGTTTGTATGCATCACATGTATAAAGACTTAAGCTACTTGAAATCAAGAGACAGCCTGCAATAGTGTTCAAGATCATTAGGCAACATTGTCTGCTCGTTGATACATAGATCCTTTAGGATAGGTCCATTAAGATTATCATTTTAAGATCGAAGAGTGAGAATAACAAGAATGAGTAACCAGATTAATCTGTTTGGTGTTATATATTTACAACAAAATAATAATAATATTGTGGGTTGAAAACCTTACGTGCTTACCAAATTTCCCAACCTGACTCCCTTAGTTTGTATGCATCACATGTATAAAGACTTAAGCTGTTTGAACTTGATTATGATGTTGAGTGATTAAGAGACAATCTGCAATAGTGTTCAAGATCATTAGGTCTTTACACTGTAACTTATATATCTGTATTAATTATGATATCCTTAGGATTTTATTTATGATAATCTTTGTTTTCAAAGATATTTTTATATTATGAGATTTTTCGCAAATAAAATATCATATTTTTTTAAAGAGTTAAAAAAGTTCCTTTTTGGTTTTGAAAATTAAAGGATGTCATATATATATATATATATATATATATATATATATATATATATATATATATATAGGCTTAGGTTATTCTATTATAACTAATTATTGTGTGGATATCGTATGCTATGAGAATAATAAAGAAAATATGTTGTTTGATAATATAAATACGTTCAATCTTACATAACTATTGTCATTAACACACATTTCACTAATTAAATCATCTATAAGGTTATTATACACTTATTATTATTATTCTCATGTTTGTCAGAATTTGTCCGAATGTTTATTGGGTCATATTCTGTCTGAATGAAAATGAGTGAAAAACGATGTGTGAGAACATAAATTAATACTAATTAGCGAGAATGCATGAAAATGACGATATTTTTGTAAGGTGAAACGTATTCGTATTGCTAAACAACTTATTCTCTTAGTAATTATCATAGCATACGATATCTGCACAATAATTAATTAGAATATTTGAACGTAGCTCTCTCTCTCTCTCTCTCTATATATATATATATATATATATATATATATATATATATATATATATTCTCTTTTTTTCATTATAATAATATTAAATAAATAAAATTATATTTAGAATACACTTGTAAAATACATTAGCATATTTTAAAATTTCAATATATATTTAAATTTGTACATGAATTTGATACAAAAAAACAAACTTTATATTTATAATTAATTAAAAAAATTTAATATCTAACAAAATATTATAAATATTAAATATTATATTTGAATTATAACTAATAAATAAAAATAAACTAAAATTATACAAATACATAAAAAAAGAGACTAAAACCTAGTCTTAAAGTTCATCATTTTGAGAGGAATAAATAGTATTATTTCATGTTTGGTGTAATACTATTTATATCTTCCAAAATAAGGGAATAAATAGGATATGATTGAAAAAAATAACAAATGAGAGTGCATTGAGGATATTCTTAATAATCAGTCGACAAAATTTCATTAACCTTTCATTTTAGAAAACAAGTACATTCATTGCAACATCAAAATCAAAACTTTCTTTCACATTAATTTTGATAAACTCCGATGCATGCACTAGATTTGGACATCGAAAATTTTACATTAATCGATTTGGATTTGAATTTATAGAAGTCTATTTCAATTAAAAACTTTTATTATAAAATTCAAAAATACCTATTTTACTTCGTTATTTTATTATTGTCTTTTTATTCTTTAAATTAATTATATATATATATATATATATATATATATATATATATATATATATATATATATATATATATATATATTTGTTTTAAACGTGACATTAACTCATGGCAATTATAAAGTTTAAAAATCGTGAGCAGTGACATGACAACATGGTTATGCCTCAAGTTTTACATGTTTACTGAGTTATAATATTTTTCAAAACTTAATGTAAGATGGTAATTTTATATTGATTTATAATTATATTATTAAATAAATATAAATCTATATCAAATATATCAAGCTTTTAGAAATATTATATCTAACTTTTAACAAAATCCTTATCTGTCTAAAAAAATGCATATGGAAAGAAAAAACTACCTTATCACACATCTAACAGCATCACCATTTGGTTTTTCGAGAAGGTCTATTTATATTTACGCCTTGTCATGCTTTGGAATTAGTTAGATGTTAATAAAAAACCTTTTTATTATTTGTTGAATAAATCATTAAATCTTTTTCTGTTATTTATCAAAAATGTTTCACCCAAAATATTGACATAACCCCTTCAGGCACATGCATTCTTTTGTGGCTTCCCAGATATTTCGTGGAACGTTATTACACACACTCATCTATAGCCTGCGTACACCGGTATTTTCTCTCTTTTCATCTCTGAATCAGAACTACTTTTCAAAAGAAATCGTATCTGTAATGATTTTATAAGCTTGTGTTTATGCTAAAGGCTAGTAATTTACTGATTTAATTTCGAATTCTATACTGTGGGTGTTTTAATAGATCTCATGATCCATATATGTAATTATGTATAGTATAAGGTTCTTCACTGATCTTCGAGTGCTTGATTAAAGAAAAAAATGAAAGAGGAGATCAAGATTACTGTTTAATTGTTTAATCTTGCAGTACGATTAATTTAAGCTTACTTTTTGGAAGTAGATTGAAGCATCCTGCTGTAGTTCTTGCTTTCGAATTTATGAAATTAGGTTTAATTTCAATCAATTTGTATACAATTTCACCATCGTACCCCTTTTTCGTTCAAATTGAATCATCGTTTGTTCAATCGAATATGCATCTCCTCACGTTATCAGTTCCAATTGGTTTGGAATTGCTTTGAATCCATGTATGCAATTTTACAACAAATTATCCGACTATCTAAATCGATTTAATTTTCCATCTGTAGTTAGCACAAATTTATCATCGCTTCCATGTTTCGTCGTCATGGGACTTCTCAGAAACAACAAGAGCAGGAACATCTTGAACAGCAACCTGAAATTAAGGTAAGTACAAGCGGAAAATTATCATTTTTCTCTCGTTTTATAACCTCTTTGTTGGAATATCAATAATTTGCTTCAGCATTTCTAATTTTTATGAAAATTGGTCATTTTTTTTTTCAATCTCTGCAGGTCAACGAGCTGAAATCGGCTATTGGTCCACTTTCTGGGCGAAATTTATTATATTGTACTGATGCATGCTTGAAAAGATATCTGGAAGCTCGTAATTGGAATGTAGAGAAAGCAAAAAAAATGTTGGAAGAGACCCTTACATGGCGATCTACCTATAAACCAGAAGAAATCCGCTGGGTAAGTGACAGTGTCACATACATCTTGATGTTTCTTTAAATGAAATATTAACTATCTTTACGACAGTATTGTTTTTGTCTCACTTGTTAGGAAGAAATTGCAGTTGAAAGTGAAACTGGGAAACTGTTTAGAGCAAATTTTCATGATCGGTTTGGAAGGACTATTCTCATAATGAAACCTGGATTGCAGGTGATTATATGATCCTTAATTCCATAAACTTCTTACTTTATCCTTTGAGATCCATTTTGTTACGCAGGAAAGACATGACAGAACAAGTTGTACTGCGTCTCACATGCATTGGACTGGACCGAGATTGATGCAAATGTGACGAAAGTTACACTTTTTTGTCCCGCCCAAAAAGGTGGAACAAGGTGGGACATGGCTCGCTATCGATCTCTCGTCTGTGCGAAAGACTTAAATGCCCTTCTCATCATCATCATCAAAAATAGTTATAGAAAGCTTGTCCAGCCTCGTCCTGTCTAGTCATGTCCTTTGTAACAAGCGCAGCCGAAGGCTGCGCTTGTTACTCAGGACGGGACATAACGTGACTGGACTGGACTAAACAAGCTTTCTATGACTATTTTTGATGATGAAGATGAGAAGGGCATTTACGTCTTTCACACAGACGAGAGATCGATAGTGAGTCATGTTCCACCTTGTTCCACCTTTTTCGGCGAGACAAAAAAGTGTAACTTTTGTCACATTCTAGTCAGTCGCGGTCCAGTTGAATGCACGTGAAACGCAGTACAACCTGTTATGTCATGTCTTGTCGACTGATGGTGCTGACACTTATTGTAGAATACAACATCAATGGACGGGCAAATTAGACATCTAGTATACATGATGGAGAACGCTATCCTAAATCTCCCAGAAGGGCAAGAAGAAATGGTGTGGTTAATAGACTTTACCGGATTATCTTTCAGCGTCAATGTCTCAATTAAAACCGCTCGAGACACAATCAGTATACTACAAAACCACTATCCCCAGAGGCTAGCTATTGCAATTTTATACAGTCCACCACGAATATTCGAAGCATTTTGGAAGGTTCGTTTTTTCTTTTTCCAATATTCATTCACATAAACATACATTCCAAATTCCCAATTGGAGAATTAGTTATACATCATCTACCTTATCGATATACAGATTGTTAAATATTTCTTGGATCCGAAAACATTCCAAAAGGTTAAATTTGTGTACCCGAAAAATAAAGAGAGTGTGGAGCTCATGAAATCATATTTTGATGTTGATAATCTTCCAACTGAGTTTGGTGGAAAGGCGACAATGAAGTATGATCACCAAGAGTTTTCAAAATTAATGGCTAGGGATGATGTGAAAGCTTCACAATTCTGGGGGTTTGATGAAAAGACGATTCTGCCCCCTGAGTCTCTTGCTGATCCTACGACACCAAAAGACTGCTAACTGCTGATGTAGAAGGTAAATATATATAGTAACAATAATGGTGTATGTATACGTTAGATGAAATTAGATCGATGGGGGTAAAATGGTCTAAAGGAATTATTACTTAATGTATTCATAATCACTTAAACTGTGACTTAATTATTGTAAGCTCTTGATGGATGATCTCGGTCCATGTAAGTATCTATAAATAATTTGGTTATTATTAACCAATCTTATAATGTGAATTTATAAATATATTTATTTTTTATATTAAATATAACAAGCTAACTAAATCTAAACATGGGCTTATATCAATATATGGTCCATTGGTCCCTCAGGCTCTACAACTTCGCTTTATTTACATCAATATGGCAATATATGATATTAGAGTATGATTATTTTTTTTGTTCATTGAATTTATGATGTTTTTATCAATTTGTGGTATCGAAATATGATTACTTTTGTGTTCATGTGTTAACCATGTTCATATCTTTTCATATGAATGTTCATGATTGCATTAAATGTGATGACTTGACATAGAGGTTATGTATGAATCATTATGAATATTTGTTTAAGATATATTCCTCTATTCTTAATTATGTTTACATGATAATCAAATAATATAACAATGGAATTGTCTTTGAATCATTAAAAAGTTTTCTTTCTTTTTCTTTGGAGAATTTTATATATAACCCTAAACAAAGAAGAAAATACCATATTTACTTTGTCTAAAATTAAAATATCATATATACCATAAATAAACATTCAAAATATTATATTGTCCCAAAACCTTCTTTTAAACATTTTTTAATCATTTGTTGTTATTTAATATCTTTTTAATTATTAATGAAATTTATATTGACCATAATACCCTTAGGTTGTGTTTGGCGCGCTAGAACTAGTTGATAAACTATCTTATTTTTTGAGCTTTTTTAAGTAGTCATGTTTGGCAAGCCAAAAAGTAATTTTTAAGCTATATTTTTCAAAAAGCTACTTAGACTAGCTTTTTAGGAGTTTTAAATTTTTTTCTTCCAAATATACCCTTTAATTAATTATAGAAACACATTCTTTTAAATGTCCTTTATGTTATTTTATATTTTTCAGCTAGCTTTTAAGCTAGTTTTACTAAACGTAATTTTTTATCATCTAACGTTTCAGCTACCAGCTAGCTTTTTATTTAACAGCTAGCTTCTCAGTTATCAACTAGCTTTTCAACCAGCACACCAAACATAGCCTTAGCTATATATCTCATTATCTTTCTTCTACGTTTTGGGTGATCACGTATCTGATGGGTTTATTTAGATGTGATAACTTTAATTTGTGATAATATATAAAAGTTTGTGATATGCATTAAGCTAATTTAAATGTGATAACCTTAATTCGTGTTCATAGTTGCTTTTCAAAGTGGGGGTGGCGGAAACATTAGTCCAACACATTTATTTGCTAAAGTTGTTGTTTATAGGAGTTTGCTTTTGTCATAGATAGATAAATTTTAGATGACCTGTTGACTGTTACTAAGGTGGTGGACTAGTGTAAGAAAGAAGAAAAAATGTATGGTTTTTAAAGATGATTTCGAGAAGGCTTATGATTCCTTTCGTGGGATTATTTTTTCTCAATTATGAAAGCATGGGTTTTTTCTGAGAAGTGGTATGATTTAATTCGGGGTTATCTTACTAATATCCGGTCTTCAATTTTGATAAATGGGAGCCTCACTCATGAATTTTCTATAAAATGGGGATTGTGTTAATTTAATCCTCTTTCTCATTTTCTTTTTATAGTTGCAATGGAAGAGTTACATGACATTAATATTGGTGACAAAGATTTCCGTTTATCTCATTTCTTCTATGCGAATGATGCAATCTTTTTTGGAGAATGGAGTCACGAAAATATTCTCAATTTGATTGGTATTTGTTGGGCTTATAGTGTTGCGTCATGGGCTCGATCCTTAGCCCAGTTTTGGTATCCGGTTGGGGCTTGTCCAACCGTGATTGTTTTTATTCTAGGGTTTTAGTATTTAAGGTGCATGCATGCATCCTTAGTTAGTAACGCTTTTATTATCTTTCTCATCAAAGTATTGTAAACGCTAGCTCGCCTCTACAGTGGAAGTTCTTTATCGAGCTCTGCTGAGGCGTGACTATATTTGAATCATAAGCTTCATATTGATTCCATACTGTGTTCTTAATCATATTGTGATTGATTTGTTTGTTCTTTATCAATATACCTGTGAAAGATCTAAACGATCTAGAGATTAAATCTCATCAATTGGTATCAGAGCAGGAGGGTGTGTAATTTATACACATCTCTTCTGTTGAAGAAATTATTAGGGTTTTTCCGCATTGATTGATATTAATTGAGCCGTCATTCCAAATTGGAGTATCTCATTAATTATCGATCTCACTCTAACGATAAATTACAAGTCTGATCTTAAACAGGTTATCAATCAAACATCATCACAATGTCTATGGATGATTCGCAAACCAATCTAATCAACATCTCCAACAGTATTGGATCAACGACAAGGATTCCAATCGTATACACTCAGGATTATGAAGTTTGGACGCACCACTTCAAAGATTATGTCATCGGCTCAGAGGATAATGGGTACTTGATCTGGGAAGCAATCACAGTTGGTCCGTTTGCTCACTCAAGCACTTCAAAGATTGTCAACACTCAAAAGGAGTAAAACCAGCTCGTGAATGATGTGAAAGATATTCCTCAAGACGAGAAAGAGAAGTTTCAGTGCAACATCAAAGCCTTAAGAATGATTAGGTTTGCTTTACAGTCCGATACGTTTTGATTGGTGAGTTCATGTGCCACAACAAAAGAGATATGGGATAGGTTGAAAGAATTATATTCTACTGATGAAGATCTGGAACATTCGATTCAAACCTTTCTGCTTTCTGAATTTGGTGATTTCAAATAGAAGCCTGAAGAGAAACTCATTCAGGCCTTTGATCGGTTTAATCATCTTCTCAGTAAGATGATAAAGCACGGGATCGAAAGGAAGGTTATTGAACTCAAGGTTACCTTCATGAACAGTCTTAGACCCGAATGGATGACAGTTGTGTCCACAGTGAAGGCACACGAACAGTTCAAATCATATTCTCTGGCGAAACTGGTGGGAACTCTGAAGTCCCATGAAAGTGCGGTGTCAAAGGAAACGAACGTGGTTTCCAGTTTGGGGTCATTAGCTCTTATTTCAAAAGGAAAAGGTGTGGTTGAAGAAGAAGAAGAATTGGATCTTGCTGACTATGATCTAACTGGTGAAGAGTATGCCCTGATGGTTTCCAATCCAAGAAAGTTTATTAAAAGAAAGTTCCCAGTCAACAAGAACCGAAACTGGCAGGGAAGTTATAATTCCAAGAAAGTGAAGGAGGAACCGAAGATGGGTTCAAAGTCAAAAGAATCCAAGAAGGAGACGAAGATTGGTGGTGACTCAGGCTTTGATTGCCATTATCATGGAGGCAAGAATAAATTTGCCAAAGACTGCATGCTGAAGAAAAAGGCAGAAAAGGTTGATGAGGACGATGAGGAAGCGAACCTCCTGAGACGATTGGAGGAGATCAAGAAAAGAAAATCAGCAGCTAACAATAACACCATGAATGCTTTGATTGTACAGGATATAGGTGACAATGATGAATTTGGTGGAGTGCAGGTATGGTCCACAGATTCAGAGGACGAAGAAGTGAGAAAGCCGACGCATGGCAAGGCTATGCTGGTGAAAGAAGAATATGCCACAGGAAGATGTTTGATGGTGACGGAAGGAGTATCACCGGTGCGAGGATACACAACATATGGTGGACTGGAAGATGAGAAGGAACGAGAGGACAGGTGTTTCGCTGCGAAACCTGTCAGTACACAGATCAACGAATGTGATGAGTCGGTCAAGAAGGTACAAAATATTCTTACTTCTCTGAAAATTCCTATTACTAACTATGAAAAGGAACTAAATAGCTTAAAATCTAAATTTTCTAGTTTAAGTAGTAGTCTTACCCAAACTCGTGTCAAAAACTCTAACTTGACTGATCAAATTAGCAGGATATCGTCGAAGAGTGAGGAGAGGAGGATCTGGATCGAGTAGAAGGAGAAATAATTAATTAGGTCTAGGGATGAGTCAATCTATTTGCAACGAGACAATCTTAAGCTTTTACAACAGTGAAACGTTTTGTGTTTGATTGCTAAAAGGCTATATTTTAACATCACTCAATTGCATCTCGATTGTGAAATAGGAAAGAAGATACATCGCATGATTTTACCCTTCCTTGAGTTAAAGGAGGATGAAGTCGATGCCGAAGCTTACAACTGTTAAAATGTTGTATCTTCTGACGAAATCTCTCCTGCCTACAAAATTGGTCTTGACAAAATAGAGTCCTACATAAAGTCAAAAGACCATAAGGACATGCTCAAAAATCTGTTAGATGAAAATGATAAATTGAAACTAAGAACCGAAACTGTACAGAAATTTGACTCGTTGAATGCTAAATTAAGTTCAGAAAATAAAATTGATGTTGAAAATGCTTTTGAACTTAATGAGGATGATGACATGAGTGAAATCTCTGTAGAGGACGTGGTGGACTGTTCTGAATTTGTCAAAAGCGAACCCGAAAGTAATAAAAATCTAATCTCTGAAAACTCCGTTGAGTTCGCTCGCTCATCGACAGACAAGACCAAAATCCTCAAGGAAAATGCGGTTGTATATCAAAAGGTTCAAACCACTCCAAATCAAGTCTACACAGTTCAGGGAGTCACACCTCAACAAACAGTAGAACTGACAACAATGGTAGAAGAAGACAATGCAAATGGATGTGAGGAGTTCTTCTGGTCAGCACCAATAGATAATGCTGATGAAACAAAAGGCCTATCTCAGAAAACCTCATGGAGAGTGAAGGGTAGGTATGTGCCGGAACCACTTAATGAACCTACAAGATATGATGTACCAAGCGCAAGTGGCACCAAAACATCTTCGGGCGAACCAGTGATAACTTCCAGTGAGACGTGTTCATCAAAGAGCGAAAGCCATGCTCAAGTACTGAAGAAAAATGCCAATATTCATAAAAATCCAAACCAGGTGGCAGAATGAAAACACCAACGTAATCTGAGATACAAGAAGAATCTCTCAGAAAGAAAACAGTTTTGGCGATCTCAGAATCCTCACTACATAAGGTATGAAAAGACACATAAGTCACGAGGAGAACCAAGAAGCAATCGAAAGGAAAGCTTCGATCCTCGGCATGAATGCAACCGAAAGGAAGGTTTTGGTCCTCAGCATGAAAGCAAACGAAAGGAGGATTTCGATCCTCAATGAGTAAGCAACCGAAAGAAAGGTTTCAGTCCTCAACATAATAGCAGCCGAAAGGATGGGTTTGGTCCTAAGTTCGATCAGACGAACCAAAGGGAAGAATGTTCCCGTTCTCAACCATGGAAGAGCAATAATCGAGGATCTAATACTGCTTCTAAACCTTATTCTTCTCATTCACATTCTAATTCTTATCCTTCAAAAGATTCAAAGGGGGAAAGGAAAGCTCTTTCCAGAAGACAACAAATGCCCGAAAGAGATCCAAAAGCATGCTGACGTCAAAATTTCGAATCCTACATCCAAATCAAATGAATCTAAGAAAAACAAAATCAAAGATTTTACAATAAAAAGAAACGATGAAACAACTCTAATAAAAAGAACTTTTATGTTTGATGTTTCTCTTACTATTCCCTATCCTGTAAATGGCTCACACGGACCCAAGAAACTTTGGGTTCCTAAATCTGCTTGATATTTTGCAGGTTATACGTGACGAGCAGTTTGACGAAGAATGGTACATTGACAGTGGCTACTCGCGTCACATGACAGGTCGAAGGGAAGAACTGATGGATTTTCGCTCTCTCAAGGTTGGTGGAACAGTGAAGTACGACAACAATTCATTTGGCACTATAAAAGGCTATGGAATGATTATGAATGGTGATTTCTCAATCAGAAAGGCCGTATACGTTGAAGGATTGCAGCACAACCTCATCAGTGTATCACAGCTAGTAGTTGGGACCGGATTGAAGGTATCCTTTGATGATGAAGGCTCAGAGATAGTCGAAAAGAAGTCAAATAACATACTAATGAAGTCGAAGCGAAAGGGGGAAATGTACCCTTTAAACCTCAATCCAGTTTGAGGGAAACCAGCAGTTTGCTTGCTAGCGAAGGCACACTCAGACGAAAGCTGGTTATGGCATCGAAGGCTCTCTTATCTCAATTTCAAAGATATCAACAAGATGGTACTAGGAGATCATGTTAGAGGTCTTCCAATTCTCAAATTCGACAAAGAACATTTATGTGCAGTTTGTGAAATGGGAAAGCAAAGTCGACAAAGTCATCCTTCTATTATCAACACAAAGGTGATAGAACCATTAGAGCTGTTACATATCGATCTATGCGGTCCCTCCTCTATTGAAAGCATTGGTGGGAACAAGTACATTCTTGTCATAGTTGACGACTTCTCTCGCTTCACATGGGTATTCTTCTTGAAGCAAAAATCAGAGGCAACTCCTAAGCTCAAGCTCTTCATAAAGCAAGTAGTGTAACGTCCCAAAAATTAAGGCTAAAAATTTCTTTTAATAAAACATTACTTAAAGCAAATTCATCATTTCAAAACATAAGCTGAGTATTAGTTTCCAAAATACATGTTCGTTATCAGAGTAAACATTCCCAGGCTGTCTAATCTATGGTGTGTGCCATGCGATCACCCCGAGCTCTTCCCTCCGCTACCGGAAGTACCTGAAACCAAAACTGAAAACCGTAAGCACGAAGCTTAGTGAGTTCCCCACCCTACCACATACCATGCATAACCATATACTGCACATACTGGGCCACGCCCACCTACCTCGGGCCTTGCCCGGTACAACGACCCCGCCGCTCCAGGCCCCGCTTGGCTTCGAGCCCCGCTCGGATACAAATCTATTTCACTTAGGCCCCGCCTGTCACAGGGCCTCGCCCACTAACATATAATAGCACATAAACATATCACATCTCATCACATAAGCTAAACACATACTAACGGATCCTTTCCTAAGGCCTCGCCTATCTCTGGGCCCCACCCTTATCCTGCTGCTGATGAGTCATGGAACCCCGTCCATACTCCTACTGATAGTGAGGTACGGGCCCAGCCCACCCTCACTCCTTCCCTAACTTGGGCCTCGCCCCTGATCTGCTGCTATTGAGATGTGGAACACCATCCACACTCTGCTATTGGTGAGATACGGGACCTCGCCCACACTCACCTCCCTACCAGGCACATACAAGTATCACACAGACAACAAGTATAAACTATCACATAAACCATTCCTTGGGCACCCGCCCTCTATCATTGGACCTCGTCTCGAAAATCATACTAGCATACTGTGCCTAGGGCTAACCCTCGGGTCTTCCACTCATAACTACATGGGCCGACATTGTGGCCGTAGACCCATTCATACAAGGAAAACTCACCTGCACTGGCTGATCTGGCTGAAGAACCCACTAGGTGCTGCACGGCAACTCTCTGAACTTCAGCTCCACTCGCTCCCCGAACTACCAATATCAATACAACACTGAGTCTAACTGACCCCCGACAGACAAGCAAGTAAACTCTGGTCAAAGTCAAAGTCCTGGTCAACGTCAACCTTCCAGGTCAACTCTACTCGCCGAGTCACCCTAGGGACTCGCCGAGTTCATATGTTCAGGGTCCTTCTCTTTGCGACTCGACTCGCCGAGTCAGTCCATGACTCGCCGAGCCTACCGATTTCCGAGTCCTGACCTGTCCAACTCATCGAGTCTCTAATTGACTCACTGATTCGAGTTTAAACTCGAAGGGTTTGGGGGGTTTCGCGACCTGACTCGCCGAGTCCAAGAACAGACATGCCGAGTCCAAGACAACCTTCAGTAAACTCGCCGAGTTGTTCATCCAACTCGCCGAGTTCCTACCCAACTTCATCTGACTCGATGAGCTGTTCATCCCATTCGTCGAGTTCCTCCTCATCTTCATGCTGCTCGCCGAGTCCACTCAAAGGACTCGCTGAGTCCATTCAGATCTCTATACATGCAGGGGACTTTTGAGTCATGCATGGACTCCAAACTGTAGATCTACCCTTCCCAAGCCTATTCCTCACATAAAGTTGCAAACTTTACGTGTAGAGAAGGAGATCTAGGAAAAATACACCATAAACTAGGGTTTAAGGCAAAGAGGCTCCATAATCAACTCAAGGGCTGAAACTTTATGCTTTCCAAGACCAAAATACACTTAGATCTGAAGTAGCAACTCCAGATCCGGCTTCTAACTCACATGGGTCACTACCCATGGCTAAAAGCCCCAAAACTCACAACCCAAAATAGATCTAAAGGAAGGGAAACGACTTAATACCTTCAGATGTTCAGAAATATCTCCCCAATCTCAGATCTATAGCCCCCTCCTTGCACCTTCAAGATCCTTCTTCTTTTTCCAAGCTTTAAAGCACTCCTCAAGATAATAATTAGCTCAAAAATGGATATGGCGGCTAGGGTTTGGTGTTCTGGGTTAGAGGGGATGCAAAGGAACCCTAGGGGAGAGAATGAGGTGATTGAATAGGCCCCAAGTCCCGAATTTAGGGTTTTCCTCAAACAGACCTGACTCTCCGTGTCTCCTTGGCCGACTCGCCGAGTCGGTAACTTACTCCTCGACCCGGATCCCGCTTGGACTCGCCGAGTTCTTCCTTGGACTCGCCGAGTCCCCCTTAAAGTTAGGGTTTTCTTTCCTTTCTTGGCGTTTAAAACTTTGGGTGTTACAACTCTCCCCCACTTAAACTAAACTTCGTCCTCGAAGTTTGCTATGGCCCACCGTCTGGGCTCTGCTTCCAAAACCCACCAACTACCCCAACACCAGCTGTCTACCTTCGCTGTTCTTCCACCCGGTCATTCTGACTAATATAATCCTCGCGGATAAAAACCTCGGGTCAAACCTGACCTTGAACAACTTAGAAACACAACTTACTCAATCGACCATCCTTCTGGTGCTCTCCTAGTACTGCACTTGAACTCATAGGGGTTGACCCCTTCTTTCCTTTCGCGATTCTCTTGCCTTCCCAAGGCGATGCTCCACAACCAACTATTTCCTCTGTCACTGTGAAGATCCTATCTTCACCAATCCATCATCCCCACTATGTCCAGTATGGGTCATCACCGTCAGTAACCACTGACACTCTTCTCTATCAAAACCTGGTGTCGAGCACCCCTCGATTCAACTAACTGAATTCCACCATACACTGCTTACCCGCAGTACTACTGACTGAAAATCCTGTTATTCCTTTCCTGCCTTCCGTATGAACTGAGACCACACTGGTCCCTACCAACCTATCAATGTCTGGATTACCGGCTCCCACCGGTAGCTAGTCCCGACACCACCACTAGTCTCTCCCAGCGACTTCCGAAGAAACTTCGACCACCTTTAACTGCTCAACTTATTCTGCCATTCAGGAACTACAATCCTGGGATCCCCGATCCCCTAACTTGACTCTAAGGTCCCTACCAGGTCCCACCTGCGTTGCTAAAACTCATGGGCCTCGCCCACGGGTCCCACCCGCCTCTATCCTTCTAGTCCCACTAATCTAATCACTCTCGCTCGGGCCTCGCCCACGGGTCTCACCCAACCATATCCTGGAGCGGCCTCCCAAGGTCTCACCTCTCTAGGGCTATATAGGCAAACTCCCTATCATTCTCATCCACTACCCATTCCTGATCCCCGTCCGATCACTAGGAGGTAAGGGCCTCGCCCCAACTCCGCTATCGAAGCTACTAAGGAATGCTACGACTTACCCGTAGTCTTACATCACCATCCATTGCTGACTGCTAGTGAATGCTACAGCTGCTCCGTAGTCTTACATCACTTCCACCACTAACTGCTAGTGAATGCTACGACTGCCCCGTAGTCTTACATCACTTTCTACCAATAAATACTAATGCGAAGGCACCCATGTGCCATTAGCTCTCAAGATCCTCATTCCGACTCTCTCGAGTCCTACGGGCGATTCACAGCCTGAATTCCCAACCATGAACTAACCATTGCCATCACATGCACTAGCTAATGGGGAGTTTCTCAAACTCCTAACCCTGAAGTCCTCAATCCATCAAATGCTGAACCACTTCTTTTCCTTCTCGGAGGTCGCACACTCATTCTGGGTCTGCGTGCTCCTACCTTTTCACACTCGGAGGATTCTCCCCCACTTCGATCCCGCTTACCCCTTGTTGCTCAATACTCAAAAGAAATCCTTGCTACCATTCCATAATCGATCTGCTGAGGAACCCAAGCTCACCATAGCTAGGGATCTAACCAATCCATTTCTAACACTATACAACTCCGATCTAGCGAGACATACCAAGTCCCTCCCAAGCATGCTACAGTTATTGCATCCTATGTAACCTTCTCCAATAGGGCACATCCCCTCACTACCCTTCGAATAACCAAGGTATGCAGATGGCATATAACTCGATCACAATCAAATGATCAAAAATAAAGTACTCATACCGATAATGATGCAAGACCATAACAATATAATCATGCACAAATAAAAGAACTGAAAACAGACATCGTATACCTGCAACGTCTGGTGCTGATCGCGCCTCCAAGGTAGTCATCTGAAGAGCTCTGCCTCCTACCGCAGGCGCCTCTGCACGGCCTGACGGCCGTCTGTGATCCTCAAAGTTGCAGGGGTAGGTGCCATCACCCGTCCTGCTGAAAACAAACTGGGGCACTGTGCCTTCTTGTGGCCCCGCTGATTGCAGTGAAAACATAACAAGTCTGATCCCTGCGCGGTGGTAACAGTACAATCCCTGCTGAAATGACCAGCCCGACCGCACTTGACACAGCCAGAATCACCACCGCTACCACTCCTGCACGCGCCCCCATGCTCCCTACCACACTTCCTGCACCGGCTGCGGTCCTGATAATCCCTCGATCTCGAATCCGATCCCTTGGGCCTTTTGCCCGAACCTGCAGTTACCTGAACCTCATCCGGCTTCCTCTTTCGGATTTGCTCTAAATCAATCTCCCTCTCTCTAGCCCGAGAAATCATATGTTCCAGCGTCTTACAACTGGATCTGCTCACGAACTCCTTGATGTCATCCCTCAACATCTCATGGTATCGGGCCTTCTTCATCTCCTCATCCGCGACATACTGCGGTACAAGAAGAGCCCTCTCCCTGAACTTGGCAGTGATCTCCGCCACAGTCTCAGTGGTCTGCGTCAAATCCTGAAACTCCCGTGCCAACTGCTGCATCTCAATAATCGGCGAAAACTCCGCCTTGAACCTGGCCGAGAAATCGCTCCAACTCATCGCGTCCAACGCCTCATCATCCCGCAAAGCATGACCAATCTCCTCCCACCAATCTCTCGCTCTGTCCTTCAGAAGACAGGAAGCGAGTCTGACCTTGTCCCCCTCAGGGCACCGGCTCGTACGGAATGCGTTGGCAACACCAACCAACCATCTGCTGCTAGCAATGGGGTCCCTAGCCCCATGATAATCTGGTACCCCGCAAGCCCTGAACTCCCGAAATGTCAAGGTACGCGCTCCCATCAAGGCCATCATCTCAGTACGGAAGGCTCCCAGCCTCTCATCCAAAATCTCCAATATACCCTCCTTGACCGTGCCAAAGATCACAGGAGTCTGATTCAAAATACTGTGCCTAACCTCGGCGGATATCAACCCCCTCATTCGCTCCTCGAGCTGCTCGGCCCCTGAACCCGAGCCTGATCCCTCTTCGGCGCCTGATCCGCCCACTGGTCTCTCTCGCAACGTCACCATGCTGAAAATATACCACAACCACTATTAGAATATTCATCACTGATGCGAGACCAAACACACCCCACCAGTTTCCCGGTCTTGTCTCGGCCTTTCCCGAATCAAGTACGGATCCTCTGCTTTCAGTAGTACGGGCCCATACTACCTTCCACATCTATCCGTACTTTCCTCAGGAATTGCTTCGACTCCACCAGGTCCCTTAACCACTACTACTGCTCCCAGCACTATCTCATCCTAGGCTTACCCTAGGAAAACCTCTGACTCAGTTCAAACCAATCCTCAGCTGCTAAAGGTCTCCTTGTGATGCCAATTAGCCATCACCTGGATACCATCACATGTGACGAGGCTCAGATAATCCTTCAAGTAAAAGACTCGTCCCTACAACGGTTGGACTCAAACAAGAGCTGCGCAATAGGACCAAATCCAACACTCTGAGATTATTCAACCCTGATCACATGTGACGTGTCGTATCCACCTAATGGCTAACTCCCATCACTCAGTATCCCACAATGCACAAATCAAACAACATTCAGACAAGGGAAAATCTAACCACAACATACTCAAGCAATCATATTCACATAGCAAGAAATTGAACTAGCATGCAACACAAACTCATAAACTCAGGCATAACCTAAACAAGCTATCCTACCACTGTCTAATCAGCACTATCATGCAGCTCAAAACACATATAATAGGCACATAAGGCATCATCCCTAGATCCTTAGTCCTAATCTAGCATGCTGTTCTATCAACTGATAATCATAACATAAATTGTATGGGTATTTTGGGGTACTTACTTGAGCTCGGTTGATTGCATGCACCACACACTTTTTCTCTTTTCAAAGTTCTTTTCTTTATGGATTATTCTTGCTTTTCTAAAACTGTTTTCCTTCCCAAAACTCTCTTTTACAAAACTGTCCTCTTTATTTTGAAAACTGCTAAACCGATTCCTCAGTTTGAGTTCAAACACACTCGAGAGCATGTCCGAATCCCTCAAACCAAGGCTCTGATACCAACTTGTAACGTCCCAAAAATTAAGGCTAAAAATTTCTTTTAATAAAACATTACTTAAAGAAAATTCATCATTTCAAAACATAAGCTGAGTATTAGTTTCCAAAATACATGTTCGTTATCAGAGTAAACATTCCCAGACTGTCTAATCTATGGTGTGTGCCATGCGATCACCCCGAGCTCTTCCCTCCGCTACTGGAAGTACCTGAAACCAAAACTGAAAACTGTAAGCACGAAGCTTAGTGAGTTCCCCACCCTACCACATACCATGCATAACCATATACTGCACATACTGGGCCACGCTCGCTATCCTGGGCCTCGCCCACCTACCTCGGGTCTCGCCCGCTACAACGGCCCTGCCGCTCCAGTCCCCGCCTGGCTTCGAGCCCCGCTCGGATACAAATCTGTTTCACTTAGGCCCCGCCTGTCACAGGGCCTCGCCCACTAACATATAATAGCACATAAACATATCACATTTCATCACATAAGCTAAACACATACTAACGGATCCTGTCCTAAGGCCTTGCCTATCTCTGGGCCCCACCCTTATCCTGCTGCTGATGAGTCATGGAACCCCGTCCATACTCTTACTGATAATGAGGTACGGACCCAACCTACCCTCACTCCTTCCCTAACTTGGGCCTCGCCCCTGATCTGCTGCTACTGAGATGTGGAACACCATCCACACTCTGCTATTGGTGAGATATGGGACCTCACCCATGCTGCTACTGAGATGTGGAACACCATCCACACTCTGCTATTGGTGAGATACGAGACCTCACCCACACTCACCTCCCTACCAGGCACATACAAGTATCACACAGACAACAAGTATAAACTATCACATAAACCATTCCTTGGGCACCCGCCCTCTATCATTGGACCTCGTCCTGAAAATCATACTAGCATACTGTGCCTAGGGCTAACCCCCGGGTCTTCTACTCATAACTACATGGGCCGACATTGTGGTCGTAGACCCATTCATACAAGGGAAACTCACCTGCATTGGCTGATCTGGCTGAAGAACCCACTAGCTGCTGCACGGCAACTCTCTAAACTTCAGCTCCACTCGCTCCCCGAACTACCATTATCAATACAACACTGAGTCTAACTGACCCCCGACAGACAACCAAGTAAACTCTGGTCAAAGTTAAAGTCCTGGTCAACGTCAACCTTCCAGGTCAACTCTACTCGCCGAGTCACCCTAGGGACTCGCCGAGTTCATATGTTCAGAGTCCTTCTCTTTGCGACTCGATTCGCCGAGTCAGTCCATGACACGCCGAGCCTACCGATTTCCGAGTCCTGACCTGTCCAACTCACCGAGTCTCCAATCGACTCACTGATTCGAGTCTAAACTCGAAGGGTTTGGGGGGTTTCACGACCTGACTCACCGAGTCCAAGAACAGACTCGCCGAGTCCAAGACAACCTTCAGTAAACTCGCCGAGTTCCTACCCAACTTCATCTGACTCGACGAGTTGTTCATCCCACTCGTCGAGTTCCTCCTCATCTTCATCCTGCTTGCCGAGTCCACTCGAAGGACTCGCCGAGTCCATTCAGATCTCTATACATGCAGGGGACTGTTGAGTCATGCATGGACTCCAAACTGTAGATCTACCCTTCCCAAGCCTATTCCTCACGTAAAGTTGCAAACTTTACGTGTAGAGAAGGAGATCTAGGCAAAATACACCATAAACTAGGGTTTAAGGCAAAGAGGCTCCATAATCAACTCAAGGGCTGAAACTTTATGCTTTCCAAGACCAAAATACACTTAGATCTGAAGTAGCAACTCCAGATCCGACTTCTAACTCACATGGATCACTACTGATGGCTAAAAGCCCCAAAACTCACAACCCAAAATAGATCTAAAGGAAGGGAAACGACTTAATACCTTCAGATGTTCAGAAATATCTCCCCAATCTCAGATCTATAGCCCCCTCCTTGCACCTTCAAGATCCTTCTTCTTTTTCCAAGCTTTAAAACACTCCTCAAGACAATAATTAGCTCAAAAATGGATATGGCGGCTAGGGTTTGGTGTTCTGGGTTAGAGGGGCTGCAAAGGAACCATAGGGGAGAGAATGAGGCGCTTAAATAGGCCCCAAGTCCCAAATTTAGGGTTTTCCTCGAACAGACCTGACTCGCCGTGTCTCCTTGGCCGACTCGCCGAGTCGGTCACTTACTCCTCGACCCGGATCCCGCTTGGACTCGCCGAGTCCCCCTTAAAGTTAGGGTTTTCTTTCCTTTCTTGGCCTTTAAAACTTTCGGTGTTACAAGTAGAGGTTCAACTGAGAAAAGTGGTTCGTAACGTAGGAAGTGACAATGGCTTGGAATTCAAGAACAAGGATTTCGAAGATTTTCTGGATGAGAAGGTAAAACTCACAATTTCTTTGCTCCATATACTCCATAGCAGAATGGAATTGTCGAAAGGCGAAACCAATCTTTGTGCGAAGCGGCTCGAACTATGCTAAGCTTCGCTTCCTTGCCTTTATATTTCTAGGCTGATGCTATTGCTGCTGCATGTTACACTCAGAATAGATCATATCTAAACAAGCGATTCTCTATCACTCGTTACGAGATCTTGAACAACCGCAAGCCTAATGTGAAGTTCTTTCACATGTTCGGTTCAAGATGCTTCGTCTTCAACTCAAAGGAGAATCGAAACAAGTTTGATGCTAAGGCTGATGAAGGGATATTTTTGGGCTACTCCTTGAACTCGAAGGCTATAGAGTTCTGAATAAATGCTCAAAGAAGATTGAAGAGACATTCTATGTCACTTTTGATGATAGTTATGTCAAGAAGTTGAAGACAACTAAAGGTGCAATGCATGGAATCTTTCCAAAGTCCAGTCAAGTTATTGTACCTATCTTAAATCTTTTCGAGCAATATATGCTTCTCTTCGATGAACCTAAAAAAGCTATCGATTCTGAATCCAAGGCTGAAGATAACAAAGTCGACAGTTTGAAGCAAATTATTGACGATGCTGCACAGAAGATGGCCGCTGATCAACCAAAGGCAACCGAAAGGCCTGACTCAAGCGAACCTTCTGGTGACCGTTCTTCTGTCCAAGGGAGGGTTCGTCTCTACCAAATGATCAAGGTTCTTCATTTCAGGGGGACAATTCATCGTCACAATCATCTAGCTTAACCGAAAGTCCAAACGAAGGGGAACGTTCTAATCCAGAAATTGAACTCGTGTCAACATTCGAGGGGGAGAATACAAATGTCAATGATGATGATACACAATCAGAATTGGAAGAAGAAGTCAATGCAGAGCTGGATCCTTCTTGTGATCCAAATTACCCTCCTCTCATTAAATAGACCAAAGACCATCCTCAAAGTCAAATCATAAGGGAATCTTCAGAAAAGGTATTAACTCGATCATAGATCAAAGCGAAACAAGCTGCACTATTCTCTCAAGTCGAATTTTGCACGATCAACTCTTTTGTCTCCAAAGTTGAACCGAAGATGGTGAATTTGGCTCTTGACCATTCTGATTGGGTTCAAGCCATGCAAGACGAGCTGAACGAGTTTGAAAGAAACAAAGTATGGCGTCTAATTCCAACTCCAAAGGATGCTTCGGTTGTCGGTCTCAAATGGGTATTCATAAATAAGATGGATAAGGAGGGGAATATGATTCGTAACAAGGCTTGGTTGGTTTTAAAAGGATACTGCCAAGAGGAAGGTATAGATTATGAAGAGACCTTTGCTCCAGTTGCAAGATTAGAGTCGGTTCGAATCTTTCTTGCTTATGCTGCACACAAAAACTTTGAAGTCTATCAAATGGACGTAAAGTGTGCCTTAGGGACGAGACAGTTTTTCCCAAATCCCGATCCCGTACCGGTACCGAACCGTACCAAATTTAAAAATATGGGACGGTACTTGGTACTCCAAATACACAAAATTCGGGATACGGTACTACCGGTACCGGTACTAGTATCGAAAACCGGTACCATTCTCGGTACCAGTGATTTTAATTCGGTTCGGTACTCGGGATTAACTTTTGATCGAATTTGGTTTTCGGGAAACCGGGAACGGTACAGGTCGGTACCGGTTCCGTCCCATACTCATCCCTTTCGTGAATGAGAAGCATCCAGATCACTGCTGCATTCTAGACAAAGCAGTATATGGCCTGAAGCAGGTTCCCAGAGCATGGTATGAAACTCTCACTTGATTCTTAAAAATGTCAAAATTTAAACAAGGTTCGGTTGACCCAACCTTCTTTCGTAAGAGAGAGGGTAACCACCTTATGATAGTCCAAATTTATGTTGATGACATCATCTTCGGCTCCACGAATCCCAGCTTAACAGCTGAATTCAGGAAGTTGATGGAAACTAATTTGAGATGAGCTCAATGGGTCCAATTAACTTTTTCCTTCGCTTAAATATTAGACAGGGACCCGAAGGCATTTTTATCAATCAAAAGGCGTATACAAAGACATTTCTTATCAATTTTGGCATGATGGGAGACTCCAAAGTGAAAGTTCCTATGGCTTTTGGGACTAAGCTTACACCATCTTTGGAAAAGCCAACTGCTGACATGACGCTTTATCGTCAGATGATTGGGTCACTGATGTATCTCATAGCCATCAGACCAAACATCATGTTCTCAGTCTGCTATTGTGCCCGATTCCAAGCTAACCCACACGAAACTCACATGCTAGCCGTGAAAAACATCTTTTTCTATCTGAAGCGAACTTCCTCTCTCGGTCTATGGTATCCAACCAACTCAGGTTTCTTTGTCCAAGCATTATCAGATGCTGACTTAGGAGGTTGTGGATTGGATCGTAAAAGCACTACTGGAGGTTGCCAATTTCTTGATGGTAAATTGGTTAGCTGGCAATCAAAGAAACAAACCCGTGTTTCTCTCTCCATGGCTGAAGTTGAATACATAGCCGCCGCCTCATGCACATCTCAGGTTGTTTGGATACAGAGTCAGCTTAGAGACTATGGGCTAAACATGAAGAAAATCCCACTATATTGCGACTTTGAAAGTGCAATTAGAATTTGTCATAACCCAGTGCAACACTCGAAGACAAAGCACATATCACTGCAGTATCACTTCATCAAAGATCTTGTGGAAGATGGTAACGTAGAGATTCACTTCGTTAGGACTACTGATCAAATAGCAGATATATTCACTAAGGCTTTACATGAAGCAAGTTTCAACAAGATCTTACAAGGCCTAGGAATGATGGAAGCAGAATCAGTACCAAAATCGCCTTCGCTTCATTAAAGGTAAGAAGCGAAATAGAGCGAACGCTCGGTCTATATCGGATTTGGTCCTTCTGAACTCGTTCGCTTCTTTTTCATTAAAAGGGATTTTGATTATATTTTTTTGTACACTCTTTTACATACTCATTTTTATGTTTTTCTTTTCAATTTTTTTTACTTTCATAAAATCCAAAATTTGTTTTTTTACTATAAATTTTCCACAAAATACAAAAAATATTTTTCATTTTTTTTCTTCTCATCCTTTTCTTTGTATAAATGCTACTCTCATTGGTGAATCTCAAGCAGGTATAAATTCTTTTCTTTGAATTAGTTAAGTGTCCCTAGATGCATGCTGGTGCATGTTGACCAAAGCCTCTACAGATTTTGAGTGAAGCCTTAATAATGTGATATATACAAATCATGTTTTCCTAAACTAGGCTGTTATATTCACTCTAATCATGAGCTACCTTACTCGTCTCATATTGATTTTAGAGTTTTCTGCTTGGTCCTTCTTATATAGCAGAGGTACATGTGCTTCTTACACCACCTATATCACTTTTCTTCATTACACTTCATCTCTTTTTATTTTGAGCGATCCTTCTGAAAATGTCTATCACCAAGACTTTTCTTCCCCAAGGATCCAGTTATATATATATATATATATATATATATATATATATATATATATATATATATATATATATATATATATATATTGAGATTTCTCAATTGTCCACAAGTCACTGAATATGTTTCCTACCTACTTGTTTAACAGGCCACATTGGTCTCACAAGTACTTCGTTTAGTTTCGGTCTTATATCAAGTACCGAAATCATGAATTGAAGCGAAAGCCACCCTTTATAGCTTTAATTAAAATGATGCCTTTCAATACTTCTTAACAAGTACTTGATCTTTATTTAATGGGAAGCCACACAAGCACTTTGAAGTCTCTCTTGACTTTGAAGGAAGAGATTCGTGCCCGGAATCAATCGCTTCATGTCTTAACAGACATCACAAATTCCCATAAAAACTTTTCTTTATTTCTTTATCATTCACACTCTATGCCCGAAAATCTTTGCTTTCTCAAAAGTCTGGTTCTATTAACTATGAGCTAATTTTTACAGCTTGGTTTCTAAAAGTATTATGGTAATCGATAAAGATAAAGGTGATGACGGTTCATGTAAATTATGTGGGTGACGTTTCGGATAAAGTTCTTGGATGAGTCAACAATTATCCAATCGTTTTGACGATTTGAAAAAGGTACTTTCTATGGAAAGGTGTGTAAAAGTGAAACATCCTTTCTCTCTCCTGCGTCATCATCGGGGCTGCCAACTGTCCACTCCCCATCGCATCAGGAACAGTTTCACATAAAGCCAAGATTTCAGCTGGATATTTCTCTCTCCTACTCTTACGTATAAAAGTATTTCTCACGCTCCACTTTACTCTTTTATCACTCTCAAATACTCAAAAAGAAAAGGGCGATCTCTCTCACTGTTCATCATCTTCTTCTCAAGCTTCATCAATGGCGGAATCATCTTCTGTTCAAGATACCTCAGCTCACTCCAACCTTCTCACCATTAAGCCACAACAAAATCTCATCATTTACCTTACACCCTTCGTCTATGAACCCTACATGTTGTACGTCGTCGAATGCCTCAAATACTCTCCCCTTGTTGATGGTCTTACAAGGGTGGAAGTGGTTCCCATGACATGCCTCTCTCATATCTACAACCACTTATTATGAAAAGGTTGCTGAGAGGATTCACTTTGATATTCACAATGAGAAGACCTCGATTTCCAAGAATCGCTTCTGTGCCCTAATTGGTCTTGCTCATGAACCCACTCTGGTAAACCCCGACTCCATTACAACTGGTCAACTGTTCTCCATGTTCTACCAAATGGGGTACACAGAAACCCTAACCACTGTCACCAAATTTAAGAAGTCTTGCCTTCCCCGACAATGGAACGACCTCTTTACTCTTCTTTTCAAGGGTCTCTTAGAGCGTAGTGCTGGTTCAGATGGAGCAAGCAAGTCATTTATGACTGTGCTTTATGGGTTGTACAATGGTGTTACTTTGGACTTTGGGGCAGTCATATGGCAGCAACTGGTTCAGAGTTTATATTCTACTTCTTGACATTCTGAGATTTCATGTTGTAGGTACTGGTCCATTATCACAAAGTGGGCAATGGATCGTCTTCACGTTCCAATCATGGCGGACTCCCTTCTTTCATCTATCGCAACCTTTCACACAACGAAGATCATCGTCACAGATCCTTCCAAGTATTTCTTCATTGGATCGATTCCAACAGCTATGTATGCCTGCGTGTCTGAGGCAAGCAAAGCCATTCAAGAATACAAGAAGCTTCCTTCTTCGGGCCCAAGGGAACTCACTCCTGCCATGATTCGCTCTATTGAGGAAGCAGACAAGCCTGCGAAGAGGGGAAAGAAACCAGAAACGCAAAAGGAGGTGAGAGTCACTAAAATAGCTAAGGGACAAACTCCCAAGAAGCGAAAGTCCGACAAAACAGCTCCTTCACAGCCTAAGCAGAAGAAGCTGAAAAAGCCATCCAGGAGACTTATTCTTCAATCCTCTAGTGATTCAGATTCTGAGTATGTTCCTCCTGGTAACAAAACTACTGCTCCTACAGAATCAGAGAGTGAAAGCTCTGACGAGGAGGCTTCGGCTCGTGGTGATACTCCGCCTAGATCACGAACACCTGACGTACCTGTTCGCTCCCCAGTTCCTTCTTTTCCACCTGCTTCAATCCTCATTTCATTACCAGCAACCTTTCCAGTTATTACATCCCAACCTATGTCAACTATTCCCATTCCCACTCCTATCTTCTTCGACGCAACCAAAACAACCACCATTGGAGCTCAAACCAACGTATCTGATACGGGGGTTCGGTCTTCAGTCCCAAAAACAACCAAACCTGTATCTCCCACACCCTCAACCGAAACCAACCCTGTCCTGGGTGGCGAAGACATGGAATTTGATTCCTTCTACTATAACCCTTATCGTGTTCAAAGTGATGAAGATGATGATGCTCCTCTTACCAAAAAGCATCTCAAGGAGCTGAATGCCAAACTTTACACTCTCATGGCCTCTTCTTACTCTCACACTCCCAATTCTGAATCTGCTATTCAGAAAATGCTTGACTCTTTTGTCATAGCACATGAGGCTTCCATCTCTCATGCCACAAAATCCGTTAACGCTTCCACCAAAGTGTGTACAGAAGCGACCGAAAAATTCGATAAACTAATTCAAGACGCTAACATTTTTCTTGAGTCCTTACAGGGAGCCGCTGCCTCAAATGCTTCTAAAGTGACCAACTCAATAACCAAGCTTGAAGAAGCCTTTGCTGATGAGAAGCAAAATTTTGTCCATCTTCACCAGGATATTCAAAAGGACAATGGTGCTCTTCTTTCCTCTCTTAACGAGCGTCTTACCAAGCTTCATGATGACCTCGCTATGGAAAACTCCATGATGGATGAACTTGCTCGCAAGACAACTCAACTCAAGACCAAAAGTGTTCAACTTTCTCAGGCGAACAACGAGGTCACCCAGCTTCGCTCTGAAAGAGCTGTTGTCAGGTGTTGTGTCTCCGACATTCATGCAATTCTCTTAGGCATTTTGGAGGCTCATGACCCTATTCTGACTATTTCTATTCGACACCATCTTGTTGACAAATTCCGTCCTGCCCTTGGGATGTTGAGTCGCATTGAAGGTGTTTCCGAGGTGGTGGTACCTCCGAAACAAGGGGGAGAAGGACTTACATTGTCGTCTCAACCTCCTCCTAAGTCTCAACCTCTTCTCACTTCCCAGCCAGAACTACAGAAGCCTGAACATGCTTCAGGTTTGGGTCCTAAGGGTAAAGGCAAGGGTCCAATAGTGGATGAAAACGATGAGGAAGAGGAAACAGTTGCTGATGCCTTGAAGCGAAAGGCAAGGGAAAGGGAAATCGATCTCAGCGCCAAAATAGTGAAAGAAGCTGAAGAAAGAGAAAGGAGATTAAAGGAGGCTCAAGATCTCTTAGAAAGCAAGAAAACTCTTTTTCCCTTTTGGACGTTGGAGAAGCTGCTCAAAGAAGCCATTGACTCTCCTAGCACTCATTGGCTAGAGCCAGTAGTGTCTTTGGACTGTGAAAATACAAAGGATTCACAATTTGACATGCCTATCACCTGAAAGGCGTTTGTGTTTCACTGCTTTCTTCCCGTTGCACAAGTCCCAATTCCAGACCCAAAGGTTGATCGTGATCTCATCGATTACTACTTAGAGTTCGATCAACCACAATATGTCACTTGGAGCGCTCAGAAAATCATCACAGTTCAGGTCCTTAAGCCTCAAGCAGCAGGAAAATTTATCAACGTCAAGTTCAAAGTTATAAGAGGTTCGACTTTGTCTGAGCATACCTTCTTTCTTGCTGATCTGCCCAATCCTAATCCTCATGATTGGATTGCCCTTCACAACATTCTACTCTCCGACCCAGTTGAGTATGAGCCAATTATTGATCATCTTAAAAGATTGTTAGTCTACTACGTTCTGCAGGTAGCTAAGATGGATCGAGAGGTAGTTCGGTTCTCAGAAAGAAGCCCACCATTCTGCCACTTGGTTCTGCAAGTGACATCAACAAGATGAAGATAGGAAAGATTGATCCGGTCTTAAATTCTGTGATGTTCACCAAACAGGATGGTAAAAAGTGTCCGTTCACCTTAATGGATAAACATCTCTTCACTACTTCGTGCTTGGAGTATGTTCTAGGGATTATTCACAAATGCAAGCAGAACAGTGAAAGTGACAAGAAGTACTTTACTGATATGATAAGATGGTATATCCACTTTCGCCATGTTCTTCTTGCTATAATTCCTTGTTTATTCAAAGTGGTGAAGCGAACTTTAGCTAATCAACCGAAGTGAAGGTCTCGCCCCAATTGACGCAAAGGGGGATATTGTTGGGCTTATAGTGTTGCGTCATGGGCTCGGTCCTTAGCCTAGTTTTGGTATCCGGTTTGGGCTTGTCCAACCGTGATTGTTTTTATTCTAGGGTTTTAGTATTTAAGGTGCATGCATGCATCCTTAGTTAGTAACGCTTTTATTATCTTTCTCATCAAAGTATTGTAAACCATAGCTCGCCTCTACAGTGGAAGTTCTTTATCGAGCTCTGCTGAGGCGTGACTATATTTGAAACATAAGCTTTATATTGATTCCATACTGTGTTCTTAATCGTATTGTGATTGATTTGTTTGTTCTTTATCAATATACTTGTGAAAGATCTAAACGATTTAGAGATTAAATCTCATCAGTATTTTGCAGTGTTTTTTCATGGCTTCTGGTCTTAAGGTGAACTTGCACAAGTCTAATATATTTGGTGTGAGAGTTTTGATTTCTCTGATAAAACAATTTGCTTCTTACAGGTTGTAAGGCAGCTAAATATTCTTTCAAGTATCTTGGTTTACCAATGGGATCCTTTATGTCTTGCTATGCAGGTTGGAAGTCGATTCTTGACAAGTTCAAGAAGAAGCTCTCAGTTTGGAAGCTTAAACTTATGTCGATTGGTGTCCGGTCGATGCTTCTGAAAATGGTCTTAGGATTTATTTCTTGTTGCTTTTCCGAATGCCAATAACCGTTAATAAATTTCTTGAGAAGCTGAGATCGAGTTTTTTCTTAGGGGCATAAGATGGTGAACGAAAGCTTCAATGGGTGAAATAGGATATCATCTTGGCTAGCAAATAAAAAGGCAGGTTTGAAATTTGTTCTATGGATTCGTTTAATAAGGCTCTTCTTTTTAAATGGAAGTGATGGTTCTTAAATAATCCTCTTGACTTATGGTGCATGGTCTTAAAATGTATGCATGACCCTAACGTTGGAGTGGGTTTCTCCGATGGAGGCTCGGTTTTGAAGGGTAGAGTATGGGCTAAAGCTATAGGTACCATAAATCAACTTCATGATAACGACATAATTCCTAGTAATGGGGTTCAAAGATTGGTGGGTGATGAAAACTCTACTTTATTTTGGAAGGACTATTGGATTTGTAATAATTCTCTAATGACTTGTTCCCTAGATTGTTTACTTTAGAAACTGATAAATAATTTTTTGTTAAACATAGATGGAATGGGAATGGTTGAAGTTGGTCTTGGAATCGACCTATCGAATTTGGTGTTTTTGTGCTTTTACAACAACTTCATGATTTACTTCTTGCTTTTCAATTTTCGGCTTCCATTGATAGATGGATTTGGAATTTAGGGGGCTTAGATTCTTTTACAATGGCTGAAGTCAAAAGACATATTGATAAAGTTATTCTCCTAGCGTTAACTATATCCCGCGGAAAGTTAACATTTTTTATTGGCGTCTTTGTTTAAATAGAATTCCTACTAGAGTTAACTTAGATGCTAAAGACATGGACATTCCTTCTGTTGTGTGTAGTATATGTGATTCTGACATAAAATACTTAGAGCACTTATTTTTCTTTAGTTAGGTTGCAGCAACTCTATGGTGTTTCTTTAGGAGATGGTACAATTTTACCTTTTTCCAGATTTCACTAATGTTTAAGAGGTGGTTAATTAGATTGACTCTATCCTATCAAGCAAAAGGTGTTGGAAGCTTTAATTGTCATTATGTGGAATTTCTGGAATGATGTTCTTTTTGATGGGCATAATAGTAGAAGGAATATGTTGATTGATAGATTAATCGACTATTCTCTCCAATCATTTGTAATTTTTAACTTCTCAATAAAATCATCCAGTTGTTCGAAAAAAACAAGCTACATGTCATCTTCACTGCATAAAAGAATTTATCTAAATTATGTAAACATAAAAAGGTAATAGTTTCACATGGTGTTGTTATTGCATAAGATAGAGTGCACTTATGCAAAATGGTGTTGGAAGAGAGGGTGAAACCTGTTGTTAATTTATATGTTATGTATTATGTTTATGTATAATATATGGACCCCTATGTAAATTATGTGTAACACCGTAAAAATTAAAACAAATTTTCACTTTTGAAAACACATTTTTAATTAAACAATTCGTTCACAAAACGTCATAACATCAAGTTTTCAAATCACAATGTCTCCCAAGATCAAAATACATCCAATTCCCATATGTGTGTATGAATCAAGCCGGCGCCTTCCTGCGGTCATCACTGGTACCTGAAACACATAACACTGAACACTGTAAGCATAAGCTTAGTGAGTTTCCCCAAAATACCACAATAATCACATAATAGCCACTCGAGGCTGTAACTCTGTTGACCCTCTGGTCAATGTGTCTCAGTGGGGCCCTCCAGCCCCAACTCTCTGTGGGCCCTCTGGCCATAACTCTAGGGACCCGAAAGTCCCAACTCTGTAACTCTGAATCATGCATATCACATATCACAATAAATCACAACACATAATAACATGCAATCACACTGGCATATAACTCTATAATACTCTGTCTCTTAACTCTGTTACCACACTAGGTAAAGTATAGTGAGAAGACTCACCTCGGGTATCTCGGTAAATCTCTGACTCGGTAAATGCTGGCCTAGGCTCCGTCTAATCATATAAAAAATAATACTCTATTTAGTATAACTCTCAAGGCTAGACTATGCTCTCTTATGACACTCTCAGAAGGGTAAAATACCATTTTACCCCTCCCATAGCTCAAAGGCCCCACAATAGACCATACCCAAAAAGTCAACCAAAAGTCAACTCTCCGGGTTACGCTGCGCGTACCAGATGTGTATGCTGGGCGTACCCGGCTGCACCACAGAATCGGGGAGCGCCTCCCAGTACGCGGCGCGTACTAGGAATTACGCTCGGCGTACTCCCCTGCATCAGCCCTCTTGCTCTTGAGGTCTTAATCAGTTAAGACCTACGTCCGTATTTTAGATCTGACCCCTTCTAAGCCCCTTAATCCATAAATTTGATGACTTTAAGCCTTTGCATGGCTGAACAAGTCACTAACTCCCAAAATGATGACTTTAAGCCTATACATCCTCCACTCAAGGGCTAAACATGACAATATAAATAAGAACAAGGATGAAAGATATGCACCTGAATCTCGGGGTGTTACATTATGTGTGTGTATACATATATATATATATATATATATATATATATATATATATATATATTCATTGCAGTATAACGCTCGTAATCAAGAAGGTTTTCCACAATTAACATGGTATCAAAGCTAGGTTTTTAACCCACGTACGACTACAACAAAAAAACCTTACAACAATTTTTTTCTCCTGGTCGTACACTCTGATCGCTTCTCTATTACCGATCCTGCATTCCTCCTTCATTCAACTGTTCAGCACACTACTTGCTTCATCATAATGGTTTATTTTTTCTTCACCAAGCTACTTTCGTTGTGCTTCCTTTTTCCATACGGTAACGTTGTCTTCATCTCATCATGTCCACTCTTGCATCATTATTGACATCCACACCCTCTACCCTAAGTCTTGTGTGTTCTCTTACAGATGTCTACAATCAATTCGGCTTCAATTTTAATGTGGATGGGTCTAGATATAAATTATGGATACAAATATTCTCTAATATGTATAGAGGTTCCATGTGTTATGGTCATATTTCTGTAAAATCAAAACCCTCGAGTGAAGATGATGAGGATCGTATTCCATTGATGCACGTATCAAATCTTGGTTTTATAGCACTTGTGATCTGGGCTTGCTTTAAATAATCTTGAGTGATGATTGCACCTCTAAAGATCTTTGGGATAAACTGGAAGAATTTTTTAGAAACAAAAAGATGTCTAGGATGTTACAGTTACATGATTATTTTCGCAATACATAGAAAGGGGCAAACCCGATCACCGAGTTTTGTCATACTTTAAAGAACCTTGTTGATGACTAAAAAGATATTGATTCTCAAATTACTGAAATCGAGTTGGTTATGTAGATTCTTAGACAACTTCCACCCTTTACCATATCATTGTTGATGTAATAACCAACACCAAGCCTTTTCCATCATTTATTGAAGCAAAAAATATGCTATTATTACATGAGTTTCTTGATACTTCCAATGATTCCATCCTAGATCCTACAACAACCCAAACTTCGGCTCTATTCTCCTCGTCAATTAATACGGGTAAATCGCGAAACAGGTGGTCAAAAATCACAACAATCAAAGAAATCAGCAAAAGTACAACATTTCTGGCGGTATCTCTTAACAACAACAACATCAGCAAAGCTTTGCTGGTCTCTTAGGAACACGACCTGCTCACTTCGGCCTCTATCCTGCTGCTCAGCACCCGCCTTCTGGTCAGGTCTCGTTCCCAACACAATAGCAGCTGTTGCTCCGTTTAGTCTCCTGACCCAGCAGACCACCGCTAATCAACAACTTGCTTACACACCTGTTGGTCCATATGTGACAATAGCCTCCTATGCTCCTCAGCATGCTAATTCCAATGCTTCATACTTCACTTCACCACATCATCCCACTGTTTTCTAGTAGCAAACGATCCCTACGGGTGCTTCTTTTGGTGGTCATGCGTAATCAGCGCCTCCCAAGTTTACTGATTTGGATTCTGTATTTCAAGCAATGTCAGTTCAACCACCACCCGACAACACTTATTTGGATTTCGGGGCGAGCTCTCACATGTCCTTCGACTCAGGTAATATGCTCTCTCTAACGCCATGTAATTTTAAATCTATATGGTTGGTAATGGTGCTTTACTTCCGGTAACTCAATAGGACATACTCATTTTCCGCACACTCATAACCGTTTAACTTTAAATAATGGTCTAATGTCAAACAACATGGTTAACAACTTTGTTTTTGTTCGCCAATTCACTGTCGATAATTCTGTTTCTGTTACATTTGACCTGTTTGGTTTCACTGTGAAGGACTTAGAGACAAGTAATTTTATTCAAAGATGTGACAATGTCGACGATCTCTATCCTATTCTTCCTTCATCTGTCTCCTCATTATCTGCTACTGATTTTGTTGTTGTCTCTCTCCCCATCTGGCATCGCCGTCTCGGACATCCTGGTTCTTCAGTGCTTCAGTTTTTAAACACTTGTCATTTTATTACTAGCTCATCAAATAAACTTCCCACATGCTTGTTTGCTTGGGAAGCATTGTCGTTTACCTTTTTCTTCTTCGCAAACTAAAACTTCTTATATGTTTGAATGATTCATTCTGATTTATGGACATCACCTATTACTAGCATTAGAGGTTATAAATATTATATTCTCTTTCTGGATTATTTTTCTCATTTCTTATGGGTGTTTCCGCTTCGTATTAACTCCGATGTATTTGATGCATTTACTAATTTTCATGCTTATGTTAAAACTCAATTTCAAGCCGACATTCAACTTTTTCAATGTGACCAAGGTCGTGAGTTTAACAACGAAAAATTACTTCAATTTTTTGCCTCTAAAGATATTAAAGTTCGTTTCTCTTGTTCTTACACCTCTCAACAAAATGGCAAGGCTGAATGAGCTATTCACACCATCAACAACACTGTCCGCACCTACCTTTTCCAAGCCTCTCTTTCTCCTAAATTTTAGGTTGAGGCTTTGTTAACTGCGGTGCACACTCTCAATCTTCTCCCTACCACCACTCTCTCATTCAAAACTCCTTTTGAACTTTTATTCAGTTCATTCCCTTCTTATGACCATCTCTGTGTGTTTGGTTTCCTTTGTTACCCAAACCTCTCACCTACTGCCCAACACAAGTTATCCCCTGCTCCTATGCTTGTGCTTACCTTGACCCCTCCTTTGATCATCGTGGTCATCGTTGTCTCAATCTCATCACACAACTTGTAATCACATCTCGACATGTCATCTTTGATGAAGAACATTTTCCGTTTCCCGACTTTCATGACATCCCTCTTGTCTCTAATGATGATCATTTTCTCTCTGATGAGTCTTTCCCTCCTCCCATTGTTCATGGTGGCCCCTCCCCAATCCCTACAAGAAACTCTTCCGCTCCAGTTACCTTCTTTAGTCATTTTCCAGGTTGTAACTTTGTCTCTACACCTTCACCGCCACCCCTCCCCCTCCCCCTCCCAACACTCACTTAATGATCACGCGCTCACGCACTGGGTCTCTTAGACCACGACATATCCATAATCTTTCGACTACTTCTGATTTCTCTCCTATCCATCGTTCCACGAATCAAGCTATTTGTGATCCACATTGGAAGGATGCCATGGATAGCGAAATGTTTGCGCTCAATTATAATCTTACATGGGATCTTGTTCTGAGACCTCCCAACGTTAATATTGTTGGTTTTCGTTGGCTTGATCGTCACAAGTTTTATGGTCATGGAAAACTCGATCTCTATAAAGGTCGTCTTGGGGCTCAAGGTTTCTCTCAACAACCTTGCCTTGAATTTGACGACAATTTCAGCCTGATTCTCAAACCTACAATGATTCGCACAGTTCTTGGTATTGATATCTCTAAAAACTGGCCCATCAATCAACTTGATGTCAATAATTCCTTCCTGCATGGTGACCTTTCCGAGGAAGTGTACATGCAACAACCTCCTGGCTATGTCCATCCCACCTTCCCTCACCATGTTTTTCCACTTTGCAAGGCTCTTTATAGCCTTAAACAGGCACCTCGTTCCTGGTACCAGCGGTTTGCTCATTTCATATCCTCTTTCGGGTTCAAAAGTAGTCGCTCAGATTATTCTCTCTTCACTTTTCACTTGGGCAATGATCATATATATCTTCTTCTATATGTTGATGATATCATTTTCACTGCTTCCCCTCCTTCTCTTATATCTCACGTCATTTCTCGCTTATCTAAGGAATTTCCTATGTCGGATTTAGGTCCTCTTTCCTTCTTTCTTGGAATTTATGCCTCTCGTTCCTACCAAGTTCTCTTCCTTTCTCAAATGGCCTTTTCCAAGGAAATCATTTCTCGTGCTAACATGTCCTCTTGCAACCCATGCAACACTCCATCGACACTAAATCTAAGCTCTCACCTGACGGTTCTCCAATTTTTGATCGCACCCTCTATTAGAGCCTTGTCGGGGATCTATAATATCTAACATTCACTCGACCAGATACTGCTTATGTTATTCAGCAGGTCTGTTTATTTATGCATGATACGTGTGAACCTCATCTTCTTGCTCACAAATGTATTCTTCGTTATCTTCAGGGTACTCTCTCATATGGCCTTTCTCTCCGACCATCCTCTGTTGATTGCTTGGTCTCCTACTCTAATTCTGATTGGGTGGGTTGTCCCAAAAATCGTTGGTCCATATCTTGGTTTTGTGTTTATCTTGGCGATAATCTCATGTCATGGTTGTAACACCCGATTTTGAAAATGTTCGATTGTGGCTTCGGAGGACAAGGGCATAAACGTAATTTGATGATTCAGTCTTTTATGGGTCTCGGGTTCTATTCAAAAGGTTTTTAGGCTTGAGGGTTTAGCTAGGAGCGTAGGGCTACTCGCCACCTTTTCATTGATATAAAGTTTGTCGGAAACGGACTTGGGACAAAGACGTTGTAGCACTTTGAAGTTATTGGCAATATTGGTCCCTAATGGAGAAAAGTGGAAAGAAGGTACAATGCATGCAAGGTGGTAGGCGCAGAAGTACGCCAAACGTAGGGGGTGTAAAGTGGATGCGGGTGTTGGAGGCGTATGCCCAGAGTATGTTCAGAGTTTCTAAAACCCTAATTTTAGGGCTATGCCACTATAAAAGGAATAATGTGCCTCAGTGGTCAGGCTACATCTCATTCTTTGACAGCCACCACGAAACCCTAACCCTCCCTTGAGTGTTCTTGGAGCTTTGGAGGCCATTAGAGATCATCTTGATGTTGTGAAGCCATTTTACAAGCAAGTGAAGAGCAAAGCAAGGTGGTGGTTCAGAGGAGAAGCTCTAGATCCGAGATTTTGGTTCCATTTCAGAGCACCTTGAGGTATAAATCCATAAACTTTCCTCATGTATGATTAGATCTTGTAACATCCATAAAATTCATGCCAATTTAAAACTTTTTAAATCATATAAAACCATTCAGTTATTACAATTTGTTTTCAAAATAGTTTAAACATCAGAGTTCCTAGAAATCATAATCATAAATCGAGGAAGTGTACGGTCACGCCTTTTCCTTCCCGCGGCCATCCGCTGAACCTGAAACAATAAATTGAAACCTTAAGCTCGAAGGCTTAGTAAGTTACCCCCAAAATACCAACCTCATACAACCATGAACATATCATATAACAAACACAGAACAACCATGCATCTCGAGTCTACAGTGTGACTAGTTCGCCCGCACCTGGCCTTCAGTTCTCCTGGTCCACTCTCTAAGTCTAAAATATGACTGGACCGCCCGCACTGGGCCTTCAGTCTTTCTGGCCCACTCTCCGAGCCTCGTCATGTCTGGACTGCCTTGTTGGGGCCTTCATCTTATCCGGAACGCTCGCCGGGCATTCAGCCTGACTAGGTGCCCTCCTGGGCATGTAGTCTATCCGGGCCGCCCTGGGTGTGTTGGCCTACAGCAGGAAGTAGGACCCACCTCAACCCAACCCCCATACCAATCAAACAATCATGTGCACATAAATATCATACGCTAGCATATATATAACATATAATCATACCGATCTAATAGATCACTATCACAACAACCATGTTATAACCAGGATACCGACCTAACCGGTCACTAACATAACATCATACTATATACAAGGATACCGACCTAAACTAGGTCACTAACATAATACCATCCTAACGACCAGGATGCAGATCTAGTAGATTAATAACATATCAAGCAAATACCCGAATAAAAATCCGATAAAGGGCCGGAGTTGGTGCCTTAGACCCTGTTGATATAGTGAGAATAACTCACCTCGCAATGCCGATCTGAACTGAAGAACCAAACTCCCGAACCGCTATCTCACCAGAAATTCCGAACAATCACATAATAATACCAAGTCATTACTGTAACATCCATAATTTTGACGCCAAATTTAAACTTTTTCAATCATAAGTAAAAACCAAATAGCATTGTTTACAAAAATCATAACAAAAGGATAAGGAGCGGTACAGTCACGCCTTCGCCTTTCCATGATTTCCTGAAGTACCTGAAACAATAAACTGAAAACTGTAAGCTCGAGGGCTTAGTGAGCTACCCCCAAAATACCAATACCACACTAACAATACCATATCAGTAACGATCAATCAATCATCATGCATAATGGGCCATCGGCCTGACTAGACCGCCCTATCGAGCCTGCAGTCTGTCTGAATCTATCCCGAGCCTTCGGCACGACTGATTCTCCACGTGGGCCTACAGTCTCCCCGGACCGCTCATAGGGTATATTGGCCTTCAGCACAAAGCAGGACCGCCTCAACCCACCCACACACAAATAACCATGTGTGCATACTATCATATACAGGCATATACAAACATCAACATGTCTGTCACACCAATCATAAAACATAGAATTCTCCTGTAACTGGAGTACCGACCTAGCAGGTCACTAACATACCAATCCCTACGGATCATAAGAGTATAACATAATGTCTACCCCGATTTCGATCTAACAGATCATAACCACATGTATCATACCATCACAATAACAACTAAAGGGTCGGCCTTGGTGCCGTAGACCCTATCGATATAGTGAGGATAACTCACCTCGCAGATGTCGACACGGAAGGTAAACTCCAACTCTCGGATCACTTGACACAGGTTCCACCACCTATCATCATAGCACAACATACTCATAGGTCATTAACCTTATAAGGTACTCCGTGACCCACTAGTCAACCCGTGGTCAAAGTCAAAGTCCTCAGTCAAGGTCAACAATCCATGTTAACCTTAACTCGCCGAGTACCCTTGGCTACTCACCGAGTTCCCTGAAGTACATTCCAGCTCGCCGAGTCATCGGAGTAACTCGTCGAGTTCCTTTGATTCTCGATCAAACTTAAGGTCACCCGTTGAGTTCCTTCCTTGCAACTCGACGTATACACACTCATACATATCCCAGAGAAAACCCATCCAACTCGCCGAGTTGTTCTTCAACCCGTCAAGTCTTATGTCGATCTTCATCGGACTCGCCGCATTGTTTATCCAACTCGTCGAGTTCACGGCCATCTTCATGCGACTCGCCGAGTCCATTCAGTCCTTTTTCTCCATATAGACATATTTTGAGCCATGCAACGGCTCCGACTCATAGATCCAAGCTTCTAGGGCATGCTTATCACGTAAAGTTGGAAACTTTACGTGCATGCATGAACATAAAGGCTCTAAATGTCTATTATAAGTTCTTAATGGAACTTCATGCTCAAGAGGGCCTTAATCACAACCAAGACTGTGACTTTATGCTTCTAGAATCCAAGGAGGGTCTAGATCTGAAGTTACAACTTCAGATCTAGCCCATAGCTCATCATCCCAACTTGAAAATCCATAAAAAGCCCTAGAAACAACAAAAGGGAAGAAAAGGAAGTAAGAATGGAACTTTGATACCTCCAAAAGATGCTAGCTGAGGTAAATCCTGCTTCCCACTCCTTCCTTGCTTCAATTTCTTTTTCACTCTTAGCTTTCTTCCTCCAAGATCCTCTTTTTCTAAGCTTCAAACCCACACCAAGGCAGACACACACGAATTAGGGTTTTAAGGGGCTCTCAACGACTGTAAAGAGGCCAAAGGAGGCTAAGGCTCCTTTAAATAGAGGTGCAAACCCCGGGATTTAGGGTTTCCACTGCCAGCTCCTACTCGCCGAGTCCAAAATGGACTCGTCGAGTAGGTCACTTAACATGCGATCCCACCCCGCTGCTACTCGACGAGTAGGCCAACCAACTCCTCGAGTAGAGCTTACTCCAATGAATCTTGTTTAAGAATTACCTGGGAATCGGGGCGTTACAACTCTCCCCCACTTGAACTAGATTTCATCCTCGAAGTTCGCTGGATTAAACAATGCCGGGTAATGCTCGCGCATCTCCGACTCCGGCTCCCATGACCACTCGGATCCGTTCCGATGTTCCCACTGTACCTTTACTAAAGGTATTTCCTTGTTCTGCAGAATCTTCTTCTTTCTTTCCAAAATAGCCACAGGCCTCTCCACATAGTTCAGGCGCTCATCGACCTGAATGTCATTCAACGATACCACTACCTCCTTGTCTATAATGCATTTTCGCAATTGCGAAACATGAAATGTGCTGTGGATCCGGCTAAGCTCCTCTGGAAGCTCTAGCCTATAAGCCACCCTGCCAACCCTGGCAATAATCTGAACGCCCAATAACGGGGACCCAATTTTCCCCTCTTTCTTTCTGAAGCGGATCACACCCTTCCAGGGCGAGACCTTCAGGAGGACCATGTCACCCACTTGAAATTCCAGCTCAGATCGGCGTCGGTTGGCATAACTTTTCTGTCGACTTTGAGCAGTCTGCAGTCGCTGTCTAATTTGCTGTATCATCTCGATGGTCTGCAGAACTACCTTTGTCCGACCCATCACTCTGTGCCCAACCTCGCCCTAGCAGACTGGGGTCCTACACTTCCGCCCATATAACAGCTCGAAAGGCGAGACGCCAATAATAGAATGATAGCTGTTGTTGTAGGCAAACTCTACAAGCGGTAGGTGGGAATCCAATCTCCCACCGAAATCAATAACACACGCCCTCAACATATCCTCGAGGCTCTGAATGGTCCGCTCACTCTGCCCATCAGTCTGCGGATGGAACGCCATACTAAAATGCAGTCGTTTACCTAGTTCCTCATGGAACTTCTGCCAAAAACGGGAAGTAAACCTGGCATCTCGATCGGAAACGATAGAAACCGAAACCCCATGACGAGAGACAACCTCTCTAGCGTACAAGTCAGCCAACTTCTCTGCCGACGAACTCTCCCGTATAGCTAGGAAATGGGCACTTTTGGTCAATCGATCCACGATGACCCATATAGCATCGAACCCCCTTGCCGTCTTCGGCAACTTCATGATGAAATCCATCGCGATCCGTTCCCATTTCCACATGCGAACCTCCAGAGGGTGCAACTTACCATGCGGCCTCTAATGCTCGGCCTTGACCATCCTACAGGTCAAGAACCTCTCAACAAACCAAGCGATATCTTGCTTCATTCCAGGCCACCAATAACTCAAACTCAAATCATGGTACATCTTGGTGGGTCCCGGGTGAATCGAGAAACGAGACTTATGAGCCTCCTCCATCACTGTCTGCCGGACCCCTCCGGACATCGGAACCCAAACCCGACCGTAACGGGTCAACAATCCGCGGCTATACTGAGCAAACCAGGCACTTTCACCCTTAATCCTCTCCAACTGCCAGTTCTCTGGTCTCATGCCCTCAATCTGAGGATCCCTGATCAAACCCACCAGTGAGGAATCCACCGCTAGCCTCATACACCTGGCTGGGGTCGAGGACCCAGCTGACTTGCGGCTCAGAGCATCCGCAACCACATTCACTTTACCAAGATGGTAAAGGATCTCGCAATCATAGTCCTTGACCACATCCAGCCACCTACGCTGCCTCATGTTCTGGTTCGGATGATCAATGATGTGTCTCAAACTCTTGTGATCCGTGTATATAGTGCAACAAACCCCATACAGATAGTGCCTCCAAATCTTGAGAGCGAAAACTACTGCTCCCAACTCAAGATCGTGCATGGGGTACCTCGTCTCATGCGGCTTCAGTTGCTGCGATGCGTAGGCTACCACCCGTCCTCTCTGCATGAGGACTGCCCCCAAGCCAGCGATGGATGCATCACAAAATACCACAATATCCTCCACTCCCTCGAGGAGTATCAACACTGGCGCCTCGCATAATTACTTCTAGAGGGTCTCAAACGCTCTCTGCTGCTTAGGGCCCCACCGGAAATCCACCCCCTTCCTCGTTAGACGAGTAAGGGGTACGACAATTTTGGAGAAATCATGAATGAATCTCCGATAATACCCTGCTAAACCCTAGAAACTCCTGATATTAGAGGGAGATTTCGGGGTCTCCCGCTGCATAACCGCCTCCACCTTGGCCGGATCGACCAGAATCCCCTCCTGGCTAACGAGGTGTCCGAGGAACTGGACCTCCCGTAACCAAAACTTGCATTTTGAGAACTTGGCATACAACCATTCTCGCCTCCGAACTTCCAGCAGCTCCCTGAGATGCTCCTCATGCTGCTCTCGAGTCTTGGAGTACACCAAGATTTCATCTATAAACACAATGACCGAGGGATCAAGCATCAGTCTGCATACCCGGTTCATTAGATCCATGAACACTGCTAGTGCGTTGGTGAGTCCAAACGACATCACCACGAACTCGTAATGACCATAACGAGTCCGAAACATGGTCTTCTCCACGTCCTCCTCCCTCACCCTGACCTGGTGATATCCTGCACCCTGCAGCTGATCAAAAAGATCGTCTATCCTCGGAAGTGGATAACGGTTCTTCACCGTTAACTTTTTTAGCTACCAATAGTCAATGCACATCCTGTGCAAACCTTCCTTCTTCCTAACGAAAAGGATCGGTGCTCCCCAGGGTGAACTACTCGGACGAATAAATTGCTTACCTAGCAGTTCCTGCAACTGAGATGACAAGTCCTGCATCTCTTGCGGTGCCAGTCGGTACAATGCCTTAGCGATAGGGGCTGCACCTGGCACTAGGTCAATCCTGAACTCAATCTGCCTCTCTGGAGGCACTCCGGGTAACTCCTCTGGAAACACATCAGTGAACTCCCTCACCACCGGAACCTCAGAAACTGAGAGCTGCTCTCTAACCCGCATATCTACAACATACGCCAAATAACCGGCACACCCGTGTTGAATATACTGCCGAGCCCTGGCTGCCGAACAAAACCCTGATCCCAACCTGGTGCCCTCACCATAGACTACAAGTTCTCCCCCACATGGGGTTTGAACCACCACCCGTTGCCCCTCCCAGTCGATCATGATGCCAAAACGGCTAAGCTAATCCATCCCTATAATCACGTATACATCCCTCATGCAAATAGGAATCAAATCTATCAGGAAGGACACCCTGAAAATCTCCAACTCGCATCCTCAGAAGACCGAGGAAGTAGAGACCCCTTGCTTGTTGGCGATCGAAACTCAAGATCATCTATCGGCACACTGAACTCTCTAGAGAACGTCTGAGATACAAACGATCTTCATCGGACTCGCCGAGTTGTTCATCCAACTCGTCGAGTTCACGGCCATCTTCATGCGACTCGCCGAGTCACCTTGTGACTTGCCGAGTCCATTCAATCCTTTTTCTCTATACAGACATATTTTGAGCCATGCAACGGCTCCAACTCATAGATCCAAGCTTCTAGGGAATGCTTATCACGTAAAGTTGCAAACTTTACGTGCATGCATGACCATAAAGGCTCTAAATGTCTATTCTAAGTTCTTAATGGAACTTCATGCTCAAGAGGGACCTTTATCACAACCAAGACCGTGACTTTATTCTTCTAGAGTCCAAGGAGGGTCTAGATCTAAAGTTACAACTTCAGATCTAGCCCATAGCTCATCATCCCATCTTGAAAATCCATAAAAAGCCCTAGAAACAACAAAAGTGAAGAAAAGGAAGTAAGAATGGAACTTTTATACCTCCAAAAGATGCTAGCTGAGGTAAATCCTGCTTCCCACTCCTTCCTTGCTTCAATTTCTTTTGCACTATTAGCTTTCTTCCTCCAAGATCCTCTTTTTCCAAGCTTCAAACCCACACCAAGGCACACACACACACAAATTAGGGTTTTAAGGAGCTCTCAAAGACTGTAAAGAGGCCAAAGGAGGCTAAGGCTCCTTTAAATAGAGGTGCAAACCCCGAGATTTAGGGTTTCGACTGGCAGCTCCTAATCGTCGAGTCCAGAATGCACTCGTCGAGTAGGTCACTTAACATGCAATCCCACCCCGCTGCTACTCGACGAGTAGGCCAACCAACTCGTCGAATAGAGCTTACTCCAATGAATCTTGTCTAAGAAGTACCTGAGAATCGGCGCGTTACAAATACACAACATAAGAATCTTGACTAGGGATCCATATAATCCTTCATGTCCATTCTCTTTATTGGGCCAAGGCCGGATGCCAATTCCATAACCTTGAAAGCCCTTAAGCAACACCCATTAATGGCCCAATTTACCAAATTGGGCCCAACTCCCTAGTTGGGCCTCACTCCAAGATCCATTATCAAAACTTGGCCCAAAACATAATATTCATAAAGTCTAGCAAATGGCCAAATCCAACTAATCCATAGACAGCCCAAAACTCGAAGCCCAAAGTACGTGGGGCGTACTCCTCTGGTATGCGGGGCGTACTTGTCCAGATGTTGACCACCATCGGGGTGGTTGACCTAGTACGCTGGGCGTACATTGGGTTTCACCAAAATCCTAATAAGTGCTTAATGGCTTAAGCACTTAAGCCCAAACTCCAAATCCACTGACCAAATGTGCCTTAGGAGTATAAAGTCTCGAACTTTATCAGTTTGGACGTCCAGAAAGGTCTTAACACATGGTATTAATTCATTAAGACTTTCCTACTTCATGCATGAGACAAATCTAACTATTGGGACACCATTTTTTATCACACAGGACCTCCTCTAAGGTCTGAAAGGACATCTCATTTCGTCCAAATCATAACATGCACCATTTTGGGACTTTTGGGAGAAGAATGCTTCCAATCAATCATAGAGTCTGGTCATCCTCAGGATGGAATACCCTAGATTGGAATACCTCTACGAACATAACTCGAGTCTACTCATAACTTGAGATCTAAGGATCTATCCTTGCGTCTCATCCACCATCCTCTGATTCATCACAATCGATTGCAACACTCCCAAATCTCAACAATACATCCAATCCGAAGACACTCCTACCAGAGACATAACCAACACAATCTCTATGCCCGTGACTGGAATACCCTTAAATGGTCATCATCATAGGTCTGGATTGCCTCTGATCCCACAACATGAGTCTAGTATGCCCTCTCCAGCCCTCAGCTCATGACTGAAATGCTCCCGATAACCTATCGACATCATAGCTCATCATAGTTCAGATGTCCAACACCCCATCCTGGAGGTAATCACCTCCTCCATTGTCCAAGAAGGCCTAATCAAAGTCCTTCCCAACACCAACAAGCGTCACAGTGCTGAAACCTCACCCTACACTATATACTCAGAACCTGGTCATATAACTAACAAAAGCCATACAAAGTCCTCAGCATACTCCATCAGCACATCAGCACGATCAATGCTTGGGGACAGACCTATTGATTGCCATTGCATAACAGCATACTCAATACCCGCACATAGATCTACCAACAAACACATAGTCTTTAGCATGACTGGACTGCCTCACCAGACCTTCAGTTTATCTGGACCACTCTTAGAACCTTCAGCATGTCTGGACTGCCTCTCTGGGCCTTCAGCCTGTCTGGACCGTTCTCCAAGCCTTAGGCCTGATTGGTACGCCCCACCGACCTTCAATTTATCTGGACCGCTCTAAACTGTTGAGCATCTCCCTATACCACCCCTCATGGAGATCTTTCCTATGCAGACTGTTCTCACCCACTTGGGGTTCCGAACTCCAGATCCATTCTGTGGACTCTAACCCCGGCCTAACCCTAGGCCTCATGTCAATTTTCCACCCTCTCGGAAATTTGTGGTCTGCACCCTGACCCGCGTGTCTACCACATGCGCTAACTAGCCCGCATACTCGTGCTGAATGCACTGTCGAACCCTGGCAGCTAACAGAACCCTCAATGGCTGATGCTCCATCTGAGAATTTCCAATTCTCCCCTACTTGGGACACTAACTACTACCTACTGGCGGTAAATCCAAAACATAACTCAACCGAACCTCAAAGGAAACCGAATCCTAGCTGAACACTTCTGCATCTTCGATTCAAAACTACTAGTCCTGGAGTGGTGATCCTATATCCTAACTCCCCGTTCTCCAACACCCCTGGATACTAACCGTCTACAACCCCTCGATACTAAACTCCCCTGACCCTCCTATGTTATAATGAATCATGCACAAAGAGGTGAAAAAATTCACAATATAATCATAAATAGTAAGATCAGAGATGGAAATGTACCCGCTTCCGCATATGGCGATGTCCTGACCTCCTCTGCTGTAAGCTAGAAGGCACGTCCCAGAGCCCTCGAAGGCTCTGCTCTACTCTGACCCGCAATAGTAGTCCTCAATGTAACAAGTTGTGGACAGTTGGTCTTCAGGTGGCCAACCTGATCGCAGTGATAACAAATCCTCACGTCCTGAACCGGGGACAACTGGCGAAAATCTCTTGCATAGTTCCCCGCCTTTCCGCACTTGCGACACGCACCACGGGACTTACAAACACCAATATGACCCTTCCTACACTTCTCACAAGTGCGGCCACTCTGACCTCCAACCCTAGAATCAGCGGTCTTAGACAGCTTTGGCGCCGGTTGTGACTGCACCGGGGCCTGCCTTTGCTCTCGCAACTGCAACTCAATCTCCAGCTCACGCCGCCTAGCGGCCTTCTGTAAATCCTGCAACGTATCACATCGTTGGGTAGCAACGAACTGTCTAATGTCAGTCTTGAGCATGCTCAGATATCGTGTCATCTGAGCCTGCTTGGAAGCAAACTCCGGGTAAAACATTGCCCTCTTAGTGAACATATGGGTGATTTCTGTAACAATATAAATTTTCAAACAAATTTTGTTTTTAAACACATTAAATTCTCATTTCATAATCTCGAAAACACAAGTATCCAAAATGACAATCATGTCCCAATGTAAATCACAATCCCCAGAATAAAAAAAACATCTTCTACCAGTGTGTACAATCATGTCGGTGCCTTGCCGCGATCCTCGGGACTACCTGAAACACATATCACCTAACACGATAAGCATAAAGCTTAGTGAGTTCCCCAAAATACCACACACAACTCATCAGCCACTCGAGGCTATAACTCAATAAGATCCTCCGGTCAATGTGTCTCAGTGGGACCCTCCGGTCCCACAACTCAGATGGACCCTCTGGTCCCTCAACTCAGCAGCTCAATATCATACATAGTAAGCATGTGACATAGCAAATAACAGGATATCTCAATACACAGCTCAATCACATAAGACCCTCTGGTCACACATAAAATTACCACTCAAGGTATGTATAGTGAAAAGACTCACCTCGTAAGCTAGCAGATGAAAACCTCGAACTCTACCCACCAGTCCAGCCTCCGCCTAGCACATAATAATCATCCCTAATCAATATTGGCTCTCAAAAACTAGACTAACCCTTTCACACTCATAGAAGGGTGAAAATATCATTTTACCCCTCCATAGGCTTAATAGCCACAGTTTTAACCAAACCCTAAAACTCAACAAAAGTCAACGGCAGGGAGTACGCTGTGCGTACTCAATCTCTACGTTGTGCGTACTCGGCTGCCATGCAGGCATCAGGGATGCTCGACTCCTATGCCGCACTGTGAAAACCCGAAATTTCTATTTTGTACAACCTTTTAATTCAATAGAAGTCAGAAAAGTTGCTGCTAAGTTTCAAACTTTTTTGAACAAGTTTGAGTATTTTAAGATTTACACTTCGGGTGCTATCAGGAGAGAGGATGCCCTAGGGTTTATTGTGCAACACTGTCATTCCAAAACTCCAAAAAATTAGAGTTTACTTCCTGAATAAAATATTTACAGCCAAAAACCCTAAATCTGGGAGTATATATATATATATATATATATATATATATATATATATATATATATATATATATATATATATATATGACAATTAGTCATTATTTACACTTTTTCCAAATCTCAAGATCCAAATCCAATTTCTCTCTCAAGTATCATCCAAAAGTTTTTCAAGATCTTCAAACTAGTAAGTGTTTCTAGCTATCTTAAGTTGTTATATGACTTAATCTAGTGTTTTAACACACTTCTAACCGTGAAATCATTCCAAAAGGTTGATTCTTCAATTTACACCAAGAACACACACCAGTGTTCTTGGACTTTTAGCTTATTTCAAGCTTCAATATAGTATGTACTTCTATCCTAGAGTCTTATAAAGCTTGTTACATTCCCTTACATCAAGAAATCGTCCCAAGAACACCAAGATCAAGGTGTTTATGGTCCAAGAATGTTCTTGGACCGTAAACCCCAAATAAAGGTGACAAAGGGTGCCTTAGGGTGCCTTAGTCCTTCGCAAGCCTTAGAAACATGTCTAAATCCTTCCTTGATGTGTTTAGCACATAAAAAGCACAAAAATTTCTCATTTATATGTGTTTACGGTTTGGGGATCTCCCGAAACCGTAAACACCCCAAAGTGTGTATAAATGACCCATATTCCTTCCTTATGCCTAGAATCTAGCCTAGACTTTTACCTTGAAGTGTTTAAGACTTGAAAACATCAAAATACCATGTTCCATAGGAGTTTACTACAGAAAACACATGGAGAAATGGTCCATGGGCCATAAACTCCATTTTAGGAGTGTATTGATGCCACAAACATTTCCTAAGGCTTAAACATGAAGTGGTAATGCTTGGAATGACTTAGAAGACTTCAAACCATCAAATGGGCAAAAGATTATGAGCTTACGGCCGTAAACGCAAGAGTTTACGACCGTAAAATCAATGGGTTATGGTCTTTAGGGAGTAAACTCATATTAGGGGTTCTTTAGAACCCTAAGCTCAATAGCTTTGTCCTACAACACTTAGATGCAATCCTTAGCACTTATAACACTTGTATAAAGTGTTTATCATGTCTTAGTATGTCTTAAACTTTGTTAATTAGTTGTTTAAAGGCTAACTGGATACATATATGTACTACTATATGTTAACTAGGATACTTGTGTGTGTACAAGTCTTCACTTGACACTTAGCATCCTACGACAGTCAATACATCCAAACCACTTTCTACAGGTGAGTTCATACCCTTTAATCAATATTTTAAATGTTTTTAAATGCTTTTATGGGGTGGGGGATACAACATGCTAGTTATTATATCAATCACATGTGATTAATAGGCAGCATACAAATGGAATTACTACTCTTTTAGCTGTTTTACCAAACATATTACTTCAAATGGTTTTCCAAAACATTTTTACTCATTTAAAAATCTTTATTAGACTCCATCCCCACGACAACCAGTACCTTCCGAACGCAGTCATTGCTGGATGGTTTGGTGAAGAACCAGAGAATGATCATCCTATCCCTTTGAATGATCACCATGATGAAGACCTTTCGGATGGTGCTAACTCTGAACCTGAGGTTGAGAACCTACCCCAGGCAGCTCCCTTTCCAAATCCTAACCCTCGTCCGGCTTTTCATGGCCCGACGCCTCCGTGGGTAGAATGCTTGGAAACATGGAGCCAAGGACAAGATCAGCCCATGCCTTTTAATGGTGACCGAAGCTTTTATGACCTGAGCAATGGGGGCTCAACAGACAAAATCTTGCCAATCCTAGCCCGCAGAGTGGCTCGAAATGAGATTCAAGGCAGGACAGCCCTACATCAGATCACAGAAGTTGTCACCAATGCAAGAATGCATACCCTTCGCACCATTCGCCTGGAAGATGCTCGTGAGAGATCTGAGAGAGACCATGGAACCCTGATGCAAGCACTGGCTGAATCACGAGCCGAAGTCATAGAACTCCGTGTATGCCAGGGGGTGTACGAAAGACACCTACTTGATATGGAACGTCAACTGGCTGAGCTGAGAGTTCACTAGAAGGATGACCGTCACCAATAGTAGATGCCTTACTTTATTTTTCCTTGTTAAAAGGAATCGTTTTTCTGTCTATGCCCGATGTGGCATTTTCTATGAAACTATCTTGTACTGTAAGTACTTTAGTTAGGTCTTTATGCTGTCAAGGACTTTCTAATGTGGATATGATGTAAGACCTTTTACAAGGTCATTTTTCCCGAACTTTTACGTCATGAATATCAAAGATATTGACAGTCGCTAACTTCTGTGTCATTCTTTATTCAAATACTTTCATCATGCTATCATGGGAGTCTATTTGAAACCCACTCTAGTTGAGTTATTGAACTAGGGTATTCTAGCTCAGGGATAATTCCCAATTCTTCTTCAAGGGTTGGATCATGTTATTTACCAACCGATGGTACCCTGTTTTAGACGTCAAGCGTCATAACACCATACTACGAACTTACTTCTATTCTATTCTAGGACTGCATCATAGGGATGTAGGTCAAACTTTCGAGAACATACTCTTACTCTTTACTTGAGCAATAGAAGTACATCTAGGATCAACCAAAACCGCTCACAAAATCCTTATCTTTCGTGTTAACAGAATCATGTCCTCATTCGGAAACAATCATCCGAACAACGAAACCCCTGCTTTTCCTATGGACGCCGCTACTTTCCAAGCCATAGTTACAGCTGCCATGATGGCTGCCTTGACAGCTATCCTTGCAAACCGCAACACTGTCAACGCAAACAAGACAGATACAGGAGTTGACAATCCCGATCGTGGTAACAATCCAAGAAATCAAAAAATAGTAACAGTCGCCACCGCCCAAAACAACAACTCATAGTTCAAGAAACAAAAACGTCAAGCCCAAGTGGAACGTAAGCGATTTCATAGGATTGCCATGCAACAGCAACCAGTGGCAACCCCGGCCATCACAACACCGGTCAAACGATATGAATGAACATTCCTGAAGTGCGACCGGTGCAACTATCACCACAGGGGAATTTGCCGAGTACGACAATGCAACAATTGCAACAAGATGGGGCACATTGCTCGTTTCTGTAGAACTACCTCCACCACTGGAGCTAGCCTAGTTTGCTATAGTTGTGGTGAGGCAGGGCACTATTATAGAAATTGTCCAAAAGAGAAGATCAACGAAAGCAACCGTGTCCCCATAACTCCTACTCGACACTTCACTTCCACTACCGATTCTGGAACTAGCCAGATATGTCATTTATGTGGAGAGATGGGGCATCTCAAGAAGGACTGTCCAATAGCAAAGAACTCGGGCACAGACAGGAAGATTCTCAGGATCACAGCTGCAGGACAAACTACTCCGGACCCACGTTAATGTAATTAAGGCGTTTCGTTGTAACATACTTATAAACCATCCAAAACTAGTGCAACTAGAGTCTTATCTTTTGCAAGATCTCGTCAGTAAAGGGATGCTCGTGCTGCGTATACTTGTCTTTTGTAGTATACCTTGTTCGCAGCAATAGTCTTGTAGTAAGTCTAAAGTACTGTAACTCTGTTAAAGATTGCACTGTTGGTTCTGTCTGTAACGCCTTTATGATCAAGTCTAATGTCTTTATTTTCCAAGAGAGTCCGATATTACCATACGACTAGATTCAAATTGATCCGCACAATACCAGTTTCATACGTAGATCTCTTTCTCCGTAAACGTCTTTTTAACGAAGCCGTCATTTCAGAACTCGGAAGTACTCCTGCTTAGAGTACCTCATGTTTCTTATCCTTTCCGAAGAAACCGCAGCAAACCTCCCCGAAGTACCACTCGTACTGTGCGTGAAGTTCAATCCAAAGATCCATACGGTTGATCTATCGCTGAAGAATGCATACATAGGGGTGGTATATAATCAAGGTTCTACAGGTTTAGAATTGATGATTCCACTTTAACTTCTTTTCCTCGTAGGGATGTGAGCTTAAAGAAGAATCAGTTATTTGACTACCTTTTCAATCTTAATTACATACTAATCGTATACACGAGACTGCGATTGATGAACCATGTATGACTTCTAATATGAACTTCAGGGCGGAGACTGACCAAGACTGCAAGTAATCGCATCATCATGTGAACAAACTTAGAACCCATTACGACTCATGAAACCGGATCGCCCTACAATCTAAACACCCACATAAATACAAGAACAATCCGGACAACTTAGCGAACTACTTAGCAATAGAATTGGAAGGCCAGGCTTCTCACCCTGGAGAGCTCCGGTCTTATTCTGCCAGAAGTAGACAGATTGTATCATATGAACCTTGACTATTGGGGACTCCATCAAGATTTCCATTAGAAATCGTTATCTTTGCCTCACATAGATGAATTGGTTGAGCAAACGCAAGGAATGAATTACCTTTCAGAAATGGACATGAGATCCCATTATCACCAGTTTTGAGTGTTAGCAAAGGATGTCCCGAAGACTACCTTTCGAACTCGATACGGACACTTCTAGTTCGTAGTGATACCCCTCGGATAGGACCAATACGCCCGTAGTATTCATGAGCTTAAGGAATAGGGTACGCCATTCTTACTTGGATCAGTTCGTTATTCTCTTTAAAAACTGATGATTTACTTATCCGCTCTCGTAGTAAGAAGGAAACCATGGAAACATTACCCTCGGAGAAACTCTTCGCGAAGTTCTCTAAACACGAGTTTTGGAATTTCAGAGTCAAATTCCTAAGACACACTATAAGTGATGTGGAAATTCTTGAGTACTCTGTTAATTTATCAAAACTGTTGAGAATTTGTCGGCACTGAAGACGCCGACTGAAATTCGCCAAATTCGAGGTCTCGCAGACCTACCTTCGTAGTCCATTCAGAACTCCTCGCAAATTACAAAAACCCTTACAACTTTGAACCAGTAGGGGGTGGCCCTTGACTGGGAAGATAAGCAAGGAAAAGAAACCTTGGAATTCCAAGTGAGAGACTAAATTCTTTAGGAAGTCTCACTCTGGGAATGGCTTGATACGCTTCGGAAAGCATGGAGAGCTAAATCCAAGATAGTTAGGAACTACGAGATTCTTACCAGAATCGGTCCTATATCTCACAAACTAAACCTACTCCGCGAGCTTAGTAACGTACAATCTACCCTTCATGTCTCGAACATGTGAAAAGTATCGATCTGACGAGACTCTGGAAATCCCACTCGAAGAGATCGAGCCCCACAAGAGCCTCACCTACATGGCAGAACTGTAATGACCATATACTGAGAGGTCATGGGAACGATTCATATTCGTTTCGCTTTAGTGAAGGTCCGTTGGGATGCCAACCAAGGATCCGAATTCACTTGGGAGCGAGAGAATCAATCATTTAGGAAGTATCCCCACTTCTTGGCTCGGTTATTCATGCCTACTTCCTTACCTAAATTCTAATTTCGGGACCAAATTCCTTCTAACGGAGGGATGATGTGACAACCCGAAATTTCTATTTTGTACAACCTTTCAATTCAATAAAAGTTAGAAAAGTTGCTGCTAAGTTTCAAACTTTTTGGAACAAGTTTGAGTATTTTAGGATTTACACTTTGGGTGCTATCAGGAGAGAGGATGCCCTAGGGTTTATTGTGCAACACTGTTATTCCAAAACTCCAAGAAATTAGAGTTTACTGCCTGAATAAAATATTTACTGCCAAAAACCCTAAATCTGGGAGTATATATATATATATATATATATATATATATATATATATATATATATATATATATATATATATATGACAATTAGTCATTATTTACACGTTTTCCAAATCTCAAGATCCAAATCCAATTTCTCTCTCAAGTATCATCCAAAAGTTTTTCAAGATCTTCAATCTAGTAAGTGTTTCTAGCTTTCTTAAGTTGTTATATGACTTTAACTAGTGTTTTAACACACTTCTAAATGTGAAATCATTCCAAAAGGTTGATTCTTCAATTTACACCAAGAACACCACGAACACACACTAGTGTTCTTGGACTTTTAGCTCATTTCAAGCTTCAATATAGTAAGTACTTCTATCCTAGAGTGTTATAAAGCTTGTTACATTCCCTTACATCAAGAAATCGTCCCAAGAACACCAAGATCAAGGTGTTTACGGTCCAAGATTGCTCTTGGACCGTAAACCCCAAATAAAGGTGACAAAGGGTGCCTTAGTCCTTCACAAGCCTTAGAAACATGTCTAAATCCTTCATTGATGTGTTTAGCACATAAAAAGCACCAAAATCTCTCATTTATATGTGTTTACGGTTTGGGGATCTCCCAAAACCGTAAACACCCCAAAGTGTGTATAAATGACCCATAGGAGTTTACGGCAGCAAACACATGGAGACATGGTCCATGGGCCGTAAACTCCGTTTTAACACACTCCTAAGGCTTAAACATGAAGTGGGAATGCTTGGAATGACTTAGAAGACTTTAAACCATCAAATGGTCAAAAGATTATGAGCTTATGGCCGTAAACTCAAGATTTTACGACCGTAAACTCAAGAGTTTACGACCGTAAACTGAATGAGTTATGGTCTTTAGGGAGTAAACTAATATTAGGGGTTCTTTTGAACCCTAAGCTCAATAGCTTTGTCCTACAACACTTAGATGCAATCCTTAGCACTTATAACACTTGTATAAAATGTTTATCATGTCTTATGATGTCTTAAACTTTGTCAATTAGTTGTTTAAAGGCTAATTGGATACATATATGTACTACTATATGTTAACTAGAATCCTTGTGTGTGTACAAGTCTTCACTTGGCACTTAGCATCCTACGGCAGTCAATACATCCAAACCACTTTCTACAGGTGAGTTCATACCCCTTAATAAATATTTTAAATGTTTTTAAATGCTTTTATGGGGGGGGGGGGGGATACAACATGTAGTTAATATATCAATCACATGTGATTAATAAGCATCATACAAATGGAATTACTACTCTTTTAGCCATTTTACCAAACAGATTACTTCAAATGGTTTTCCAAAACATTTTTACTCATTTAAAATTCTTTATTAGACTGTCTTACATACTAAGTGTATCTTTTCCAACCCTGTTATAGTTGAGATTAAAAACAAATGTTTTCCTTATACTTTACACTGTTCTTATCAAACAAACTGTTTTCAAATCGTTTTGCAAACTGACATCAAGTCATCTTTTCCTAGTTATAAAACTTTTCAAAGGTTTTACAAAACTCTTTTATACTTTTATATTGTCAAATACATGTCTATATATGTATAGTTATATAAGAAATGTTTAAAGGACTTAGGAAGACTAGCTCGCTTTACCTCCTTTTCCTCGTTAGGATGTGGCGGTAGGGCATCGGTTATCCGTCCGAAGGTCGTCTAAATATTCGTTGTATATTATGTATACATATATAGACATAAAAGTTCTATCAGTTAATTCAATACCCTTGGGTAGTAGGGGTATACTTTCATATTCATACGTACCCGTTATATTACTAGTAAGCTACCATATGGGTAGTTTAGGAAGATACTAATACTATTACTAGGATGCAAAATCATACCTCGACTCACTTCATTCATGAGTCAATACTTGCTAGATAAAGAGAGAGACCACATTACAGCTAGTACACACAGTACATTACTATACATGCTAGATAGGGAGAGAACACACATTACAGCTAGCACACGCAGAACATTACAGTACATACAGGCTAGACAGAGAAAGAGTACACTTTACATTTAGCACATTCATTACATGTACATTCATACAGTTATGTGAACCATTAAACGGGTCATGGCACTTCCTACCATGACCGTTTTTGTATCCAGAATCTCCTTAATTGGGGAGCGTATGAGTTTGCGTATAGATCTATACTGGATTGACTATCCTACACCATGCTGCTCGCTACAGTGGGACTTGCAAGTCTACGGGTGCCAAATGTCATTTCTAACGGTGTCTTACATCGTCGTTTTACTAGAGTTAGTAGCAGGATATAGGTAGATCACATGTTACTTTAAATTACAATAGTTTTAAGGTAGTTACTACGGTTATGGTTATTAGATACTACACCATAGTACTATTTAATTTTTCCCATTACATTCACTTCGTGAACATTCACACGATGCCCGGTAATGTAGAAGCTATATTTTTGGTTAATGATAGTTAGATTTGGGAAAATACACACTTTACAAGAGAAACAGTCAAATACTAGATGCCTTGGTAGAAGGCTACTTCCAGTAGGAAGCATAGGGTTTTCTAGTACAGTCAAAACGTTTACATACTCATGCTTACAAATACATTCTTATAAATTCAGACACTAAAATACTTATGATCTCACCAGATTTAAAGCAGATACTCTCTTTCAAAATAACTTGTATCCTCAGGTCAACAGTAGACAGGTACCGATGCAAGGTTTAGAGAAGATGGTGATCGTTCAAGACTCATCTTTCATTTTGATTTATACTTTAGTGTCTATTATAATTTGACAGAACATACTTGTATTAAAATTATATTATTAATGCAATGGATGATGTTGTTGCTTGTTTACTACTATTCATTATTGTGATACTGTACATGACGTCCTCCGCCCTAGGACGTTTCCGCCGTTCTTGGTTTTGGGGTGTGACACGCACGTACTAGGATTACGCCCAACATACGCCCCAGATTCCCTCTTCTCATATTTTTGGTCTTAACCAGTTAAGACATAAGCTCATATCTCAGATCTGGACTCTCTAATGTCTCTTAATCCATAAAGTTATCAACTATAAGCCTTGCATGGCTGATTAGGCATCAAACTCCCAAAATCTACACTCTTTTGTCTTGAGGGTCTCATAACTCATGCATGGAGTGATTTCACCAACCAAGATTGGATTTTTATGACATAACACAAATCATACACTCAAAAGGGGCTGGTCCTATACTCTGGAGTTCAAGATCTCATCAAGACTCCACCTTTTTGGGACAAAACCCTAAAATGCTCAACATCATGCTCATAACAAAGGAAAGGCAAAGTTTGAAGCTTTGTACCTCAATAAGAAGCTTCTCACTTTGATTTGCTCGGATCTAGAAGCTTGAGCTCCAACTCCTCCTTCTTCAAGGCCTTCTCTTCTCTTGAAAAATCACATAATCACTCTCAAGGCTCAAACACACACACACACAAGCTGTAGAACAGAAGTTATGGTGCTCTTAGGGTTTTCTCTCTAGGAATGGTGGCTTGAAATGAGGCCATCATGTCCCTTATATAGGGGATCACCCCAAATTTAGGTTTGCATTTTGGGCCTTGTACGCCCAAGATACTAATTGGTACGCCCAACGTACTAGGTGACCTCTGCGTCAAGAACACGCTCACGAGTACGCGCAACGTACTCACACGTACGCCCAACGTACTCAATTATCTCATGAACTTCTCAAGGACCACATTTGACAACTTAAGGAAAGATGAAGGGCCATAGAGATATACCTAATCTCGGGATGTTACAATTATCCCCCACTAGAATTAGACTTCTCCCTTGAATTCATGCTCCTCAAATAGTTTCGGATGCTGCTCTCGCATCTTGGACTCTGGATCCTAAGTCATCTCAGACCCCTTACGATGTTGCCGCTGAACCTGAACAAGGGGCACCTCTTTATTTCTCTAAACCTTTACCTTCCGATCCATAATCACGATCGATCTCTCGATATAATTCAGGCTCGCATCCACCTGAATGTCCTCTAGTGGTACTACCGCCGTCTCATCGGCTACACACTTCCTCAAATGGGACACGTGGTAAGTGTTATGGATCTGGCTCAACTCCACAGGTAGCTCCAAACGATATGCTACCTTACCCACTCTCGTGGTCACTCTAAGAGGACCAATGTATCGGGGGCCCATATTGCCCCACTTCCTGAACCGTATTTCCCCTTTCCATGGGGATACCCTCAGGAGAACGAAATCTCCAACCTGAAACTCGAGCTCGGATCGTCGCCTGTCCGCGTAATTCTTTTGGCGACTTTGAGCTGTCAGTAATCTCTGTCTGACCTATTGGATCTGATCAGTAGTCTTGAGCACTATCTCAGTGCCACCCATCACTCGCTGCCCTACCTCTCCCCAACAGATGGGGGTTTGACACCTCCTCCCATAAAGAAGCTCAAAAGGAGGCATGCCGATACTTGAATGGTGGTTGTTGTTGTATGAAAACTCAGTCAAGGGTAGGTATGTGTCCTAAATTCCACCGAAATCCATAACAAATGCTCAAAGCATGTCCTCGAGCATCCGAATCATCCACTCACTCTGTCCATCTGTCTGTGGGTGGTAGGCTGTGCTAAAATGCAATGGCGTACCCAACTCCTCATGGAACTTCTTCCTGAATCTGGAAGTAAATCGAATATCCCGATCGGACACTACAGATATCGACACCCCATGCCAAGCTACCACCTCTCTCATATAAATCTCTGCTAGCCTCTCAATAGAAGAGCTCTCACTAATAGCAAGAAAGTGAGCGCTCTTCGTCAACCGGTCCACAATCACCCAAACCGCGTCGACACCCTGCGCGGTCCTTGGCAAGTTGGTGATAAAATCCATAGACATTTGTTCCTACTTCCATGGGGAACCTCCAGTGGCTGCAACTTGCCATGAGGACGCTGGTTCTCGACCTTAACCCGACGACAGGTCAAGCACCTCTAGACTACCCACACAACGTCCCTCTTCATACAGGGCCACCAATAATATCTCTTCAGGTCCAAATACATCTTAGTGGCCCCGGGGTGGATCAAGAATCTCGATCTGTGCGCCTCCTCCATTAGTGTGCGTCGAGCTCCGCCCGAATATGGCACCCAAATCCTCCCCTAAAAGGTCATAAGTCCTCGACTGTACGTCACAAAATCGGACACTTGCCCAATCACTCGCTCTCTCTTGAGGTTCTCTGGCCTCACGGCCTCCGCCTAGGCCTCTCGGATGATATCTAAAACTGGAGTTATCACTGTCATCCTCATGCACACATCCCGGATCGGGGTACTTTCTGTACTATGACTCAGGGCGTCGGCCACCACATTAGCCTTGCCCGGATGATACAGGATATTACAGTCGTAATCTTTCACCACATCCAACCATCTCCTCTGTCTCATGTTAAGGTTGGGCTGATCCATAAGATACTTCAAACTCTTGTAGTCCGTTTATATGGTACACCGAACCCCGTACAGATAGTGATGCCAGATCATGAGGGAAAACACCACTGCCCCCAGCTCCAGATTGTGGGTGGGATATCTCGTCTTATGAGGCTTCAGCTGCCTCAACGCGTATGCTATCACATGTCCTCTCTGCATCAGTACCGCACCCATGCCCGTAATAGATGCGTCGCAATAAACCACAAAATCCTCCATTCCCTCTGGAAGGGTCAACACGGGAGCCTCGTATAATCTCTGGCGAAGGGTCTCAAATGAGGTGTGCTACTCGGGACCCTAGGTGAACGCAACGTCCTTCCGGGTCAAACTGGTGAGAGGGACAACAATCTTGGAGAAATATCTGATAAATCTCTGATAGTATCCGGCCAGTCCCAGAAAACTCCTAATCTCCGTGGGGGATCTCGACACCTCCCACCTCATAACTGCATCAATCTTGGCCAGATCGACCAAAATACCATTCTGATTAATGAGGTTTCCTAGGAACTGGACCTCTCGTAACCAGAAATCACACTTGGAGAATTTGGCGTAGAGCCTCTCCGATCTCAATACACCCAAAATCTCCTTCAGATGCTCCTCATGTTTCTCCATGGATCTCGAATATATCAAAATATCGTCGATGAACACGATCACCGAACGATCCAATATGGGTCTACACACCCAGTTCATGAGGTCCATGAATGCTACCGGTGTGTTGGTGAGCCCAAAAGGCATCACCAAAAACTCATAGTGCCCATAACATGTCCTGAAGGCCATCTTCTGGACATCCTCCTCGCGGACACTCATTTGATGATACCCGGACCTCAGATTGATCTTGGAAAACCAAGATGCACCCTGCAACTGATCGAACAGATCGTCGATCCTTGGAAGTGGGTAACGGTTCTTGAAACAACCCGAAATTTCCATTCTGTACAACATACCAAGTCAATAGAAGTCAGAACAGTTACTGTTAATTTTCAGACTATTTGGGATAAGTTTGAGTATTCTTTGATTAACACTTTAGGAGATGCCAGGAGAGGAGATGTCCAAGGATTATTGTGCAACAATAACATTTCATACTCTAAGAAATTGGAATTTACGACCGAAACATGGAGTTCGCGGTTGAAAACCCCAAGGGGTATATATATGGCCCTTAGCCATATTTATTCATTTGTTCCATTTCCAACAAGAGAAAAACCCGATTCTCTCTCAAGGATCTTCAGCCTTTCATCCCAAATCGTAAGTGCTTCCATCTTAGAGTATAATAGGGCTTGTTATATGTCAATACATCAAGAAATCACGAGGAAACAACAAGATCAAAGAGTTTACGGCCCAAGAACACCTTGGACCGTAAACCCTTCTTTAAGGGCCAAAAGTGTGCCCTAGTCCCTTCATTTCCTTGTGAAACTAGTCTAGACTCATACCTTAATGTGTATGGGACTTGAAAGCACAAAACTACCATGGTCCCTATGAGATTATGGCCGCAAACACAAAGAGAATTGGTCTTAGGGCCGTGAACTCCTCAATGGAGGGAAATGGTGCCCTAATCTCTTCCAAGGACTAAACCATCAAGTAGAAATACTTCTAAGGGATGTGTAAGGCTTCAAACCATCAAATGATCAAAATCTTAGGATATTATGGCCGTAAACTCAAGGGTTTACGACCATAAACTCAGTAGGTTATGGTCCTTGGGGGGTAAACTCAAGAAAGGGGTCCTTTGGAACCCTAAACCCAATAGCCTTGTCCTACAACAACTTAGATGCAATCCTTAGGACTTATAACACTTATATAAGGTGTTTAGCATGTCCTAGGATGTTTTAACATTGTCAATTAGTAGTTTAAAGACTAATTGGATACATATATGTGTGATTATATGCTAACTTGGATCTTTGAGTGTGTACAAGTCTTCACTTGACACTTAGCAATCCTACATCGTCCAGTTCATCCAAACCACCATCTATAGGTGAGTTCATACCCCTTAATCAATGTTTTAAATGATTTTAAATGCTTTAATGGGGGGGGGGATACAAGTACAAAACAACATGCTATAGAATCAATCATATGTGATTCATAACTGTGTTTTCATCCAACTGATTTCACATACTTCAAAATGTTATACATGAAATGGTTTTATGTATTTAAATGTTTTGTTATCAAATGAATTACTTTTGAAATGTTTGATAAAATGACATCAAGTCATTGTTATTTATCATTCAAAACTCTTAAATGTTTTACAAAACCTCTTTCATGTCCTTGGTCAAATCTATATCTATACATTTATGTTCATATATATATATATATATATATATATATATATATATATATATATATATATATATGTATTGATATGACAACTTTCATTCTTCATTCAGTTCCCACACTCTTGAGTAGCAAGGGTGTAAAAGCCTTCTTGGACCACAAATACATTCCAGTAAACTATTATAGGGATAGTTTAGGGGATACAAAACATTATTCCTATTACAAGGAATCACACCAGAGTCAGTTCATTCATGAGTCTATACTAAATGCTATATGAAGAGATACACTTACATGGATCCTCTTACATGGATACACTTACATGGATACTTGTACCTAGATACTATATGATGAGATAATATTACATACTATACGTGTAGATTAGTTCTGTCTATCCTAGTACAAAAGGATACTATACGGGACTAACCATTCCGGCACCCACCTGTTAGCAACAGAGGTAATGAACATCTACGGATGCCTACGGTTAATACTTATACTGGGGGTACCTTTACGAGACTAACCATTCCTATGACCTGCTGTTAGCTACAGAGGAAAATGAACATCTACGGAGGTTCAAGGTTAATACTTTTCGACAGTCGCGATGTCGTGTTTATCCTAATACCAAAGAATAATACTTATATGGCTATATTTTCCCTATTACTTTTATTTTGTGATAGGTTCACATAAACGATGAGGTAGACTATATATTGTTAATAGTAGTTATGCAGGGGAAAAACCATCTTTGTTACAGCAAAACATTCAAGTCTTGGTAGAAGACTACTTTCAAAACATTCGAGTCTTGGTAGAAGACTACTTTTATACTAGTAGGAAATATGGGATTTTCTAGGGTTTTCACACTTATATCAAATGTTTTAATCAAAACTTTACATGGCATTCATAACAGCTGTCCAAAACAGAGTAATGACACTTAAATACTTATGAATTCACCAGCTTTATGCTGATCTACTCTTTCAAAATAACATGTATTATCAGGTCACCAGTAGACAGGTACGATGACCAGGTTTTGAGAAGATGGAGCACAGACAAGACTCGTCTTTTATTTTGATTACATATTTTGGTGTCTTATTACATTGAAAGAACACACATGTATTAAAACTTTACTTTTAATGCAATGGATGATGTTGTTTCTTGTTAACTACTTTACACTGTTATGATACTTCACATGACGTCCTCCACACCTGAACGTTTCCGCCGTTCTTGATTTTGGGGTGTGACAGATTGGTATCAGAGCATTGTTTATAGTGAATATAGTATATCAACCCATAAAAGATATACTAACTATAAATACATTGGGATTAAAACACTCTGACTAAGAGTTTATACTTTTAAATAATAAAATATTTAAGTAAGTATACGTGCCTGCATTCATACTAAAATCGGTGTCACACCGACAAGAACAAAAGTATTACGATTGTTGAATATCACAAGTAAGCCTGAGGATATATGGTCAGTCTTGGGAGTGGCATAGCCTGATCAACTATGCTGGTCCAAGGAGTGATTAGCATATGCCCAAGAATGGTTGTGATGTGGCAACAATTCTAAAAACTTACCAACACAACCACAAAGAAGTACCATAGGGGTATTTGGTCTTACTATAATTACTTACATGAGAACTAAATAGATATTTATTATTATGTCAATAGTCATTTAGTGGGTACACTAAAGTTATATGTACTAGGGTGTCATAGACCTAGAATCTGTGGAATCTTTACCTTATGTCCTGTCCTCGTTGGGTTAGGGGCTTAGGGTTAGGGTCACTTATTCGAAGGTCTATCCTATCCTAACTACATATAACTGGTATGCACTAAACAAGTATTGAAGCAACTTATAAAGTTCATCTTACAATTATCTTATTTAGTTCGTCTATTTAGTTATTTCTTATATCCCTTTTCTCGTGTAGATTTTAATGGCTGGATTTCACCATGGCGACCCGTACTTCCCAGACCAAGGAAACACTGGATGGCTAGAGGAAGAACCAGAAGATGATCACCCAATCCCTTTGGATGATCACCATGCTGAGGGTTTTTCTAATAGTTCTGACTTGGAGCCTGAAGTCAATAACCTACCTCCAGCTGCTCAAAACCCAAACCTGAACCCCCGTCCCACATTTCAAGGACCCACACCTCTGTGGGCCACAAACTTGAATAGGTGGAGTCAGGAACAGGGTCAACCTATCCCCTACAATGGAGACAGAAGCTTCTACAACATCACTGAGAGAGGTTCTGCTGATAGAGTCCTACCCATCATGGTTCGTAGGATTTCTCGGAACACAATACTGGGTCAATCAACTATCAATTGAGTCTTGGAGATTGACGCCAACTTTGGCGTTAACACAGTCCACATTCGCCAACTAGAGTCTGCTCATGAAAGGACTCTGGTATGCAATGCAGCTCTGCAAAGAGAACTTGCTGAAACCCAAGCTGAAGTTAGGGAACTTCGAGCTCAGCAAGTGAGAGCTGAAAGGCGTACAAGGGACATAGAACGCCTACTGTCGGGATCAAGAACTCATGCTAGCAGTTCTCGTCGCCGATAGAATCTCATCGACTCATCTTTTGGATATAACCTAGTTTATGTAAAAACTTTGGTCTAATTTCCTATCCTTGTAAATCTTAGACCCGTTAGGTCTTGATCTAGTCATAGTTCTGTCAAAATTTTCCTATCTTGGTTGATGTAAGGCCTACTTCTAGGCCACTTTTCCCAAACTTGTTACATCTGTAATTCCAGTATTATTGACAGATATCTAATCATATGGAAATTATTATCCAAATGCTATCATCTTCATTCAAACAAACTATTCATTGTGCTGTTGGACTATGGAGAGTTAGTCCATGAGTCACTCTCATTATTCATTTATTCTTATCAATGTTGCCATCTTTTTAAACGTATAGTTAAAAGATGCCGCCACGCAGAAACCCAAGGCGTAACCCTAATAACGAAATGCCGATACCACCACCTCCTCCAACACCTCAACCTCCTCAACCATCTCCTCCTTTCGATGCCACTATGTTCCAGGCAGCCTTCACAGCAGCCGTAGCAGCTGCTGTGTTAGCCATCAATACACCTGCCCCTAGTGGATCGGGAACAGGTGCACATCCTTCCAACCACGACGAGAGCCATGGGCATCCCAGGGAATGCACCTACAAGGACTTTACAAATGCTAAAAGCCGAAACTTCAATGGAACTGGTGGTGTTATGGTCTTAAGGAAATGGATTGAAAAGAGGGAAGCGGTCTTTGAAATCTGCGCCTGCCCGGAGGGAAACAAGGTCAAGTTTGCTACTTGTACCTTTTCTGACAGAGCACTAACTTGGTGGAATGGCCATGTTAAGTCTCTGACTATTGTTGTGGCAAATTCTATCAACAGGGAAAACTTGAAAGCCATGCTGATGAGAGAGTACCGTCCTTGAGGAGAAAATACAAAAAATCGAACAGGAACTCTGGGGTCTAAAAATGGTTGGTTCCAACATATCAACCTATACGAATAGATTCTGTGATCTGGCAATTCTATGCCCTGATATGGTTGCTCTCGAGAGCAAGAAAATAGAGAGATACATCTGGGGACTGTCGCCCCAGATCCAGTCAAGTGTGTTAGCATCCAAGCCTGTCACTTTTGACAGTGCCAAGGAGCTGGCACAATCTCTCATAGATCACGGGAAACACCAGAACCCGACAATCCCTACACCCCAACCACATAAGGGGAACAACAAAGACAACAAGAAGAAGGGGTGGAACAAAAGGAAAAGAGGAGCTTCATAAGAGTCCTCAAAGAGACAACAACTTGTGGCAATCAATGCTGCCACAGTAACCCCTGTTGTCCCTACAAACCCCTTACCAGCGAAAACTTATGCTGGAAATCTTCCGAGGTGCAACAAATGCAACTTCCATCACCACGGACCTTGCAAGGAAATGCAGTGCTCTAACTGCAACAGGAAGGGGCATACATCTCGTTTCTGCAAAACTCCAGCAGGGCCGACCGCCCAAGTTCCTAACGCTGGTGTGGGCCAAGCTTGCTACGGTTGTGGCGAGGTAGGCCACTACAAGAGGAACTGCCCTAAGGCGGGGATGGCTGGCGGAGTAGGAAGAGTTATGGCCATGGGCCACGAGGAAGCAGTAGTTGATCATATGATAGTTACTGGTACGTTTCTCCTCGATAACTCATATGCTTGCATACTTTTCGACAGTGGAGCAGAGAAAAGTTTTGTAAGTCATAAATTTGCTCACCTACTTAAACAACAACCATGTGCATTAGATAAATCATTCACAGTATAAATGGAAAACGGGAAAACAGAAAGTACTAATTGCACATACGTATGTTGTACTTTAACTTTAGATGGTCATACTTTCAAAATAGACCTCATGCCGGTCCCAATTAAATGTTTCGACGTTATTATCGGCATGGATTGGTTGAGTCTTCTTCGCGACGACATCATGTGCTTTGAACAATCAGTTCGTCTTAACCTTCCTAACAACAAAACATTAGTTATCTATGGCGACAAACCTAGTATGAGCCTTCACATCATTTCGTGCATCCAAGCTCAGAAGTGCTTACGAAAGGAATATCATGCATTCCTCACACACATCGTCAATACGAGTCACGAAGTAAAAGACATTCAGAACATCCTCGAAGTACGCGACTTTCCCGACATCTTTCCAGAAGAACTTCCCGGATTACCACCACAATGCCAAGTCGAGTTCAGAATCGACTTAGTGCCAGGGGCTGCTCCCATAGCCAAATCTCCTTACCGTCTAGCACCAGCAGAGATGCAGGAACTTTCCAGTCAGCTTAACGAACTTCTCAAGAAGGGATTCATTAGGCCAAGCTTCTCACCATGGGGAGCACCGGTCTTGTTCGTCAAGAAGAAAGATGGATTGTTTCGTATGTGCATCGACTACAGAGAACTAAACAACCTTACCATTAAAAATCGTTATCCCTTGCCCCGCATAGACGATTTATTTGATCAACTTCAAGGAGCCAACTACTTCTCGAAGATAGATCTACGATCCGGATATCACCACCTACGAGTGTTAGAGGAGGATGTTCCCAAGACAGCCTTTCGAACTCGTTATGGCCACTGCGATTTCCTAGTGATGTCGTTCGGATTAACTAACGCGCCCGCAGTATTCATGGATTTAATGAATAGGGTGTGTCGTCCTTACTTGAATCAGTTTGTCATTGTCTTCATCGATGACATACTCATCTACTCTCGAAGTAAGGAAGAACATAGTCAACATCTCCGCAGAGTCTTAGAAAAATTCCGATCGGAGAAGCTCTACGCTAAGTTCTCTAAGTGCGAATTTTTGATTTGAAGAGTCGAATTCTTGGGCCACGTTGTTAGAAAAGAGGGAATACACGTGGACCTTTCCAAAATCAAGGCCATTGAGAACTGGTCAACACCGAAGACACCTACAAAAATTCGTCAATTTCTAGGTCTCGTTGGCTACTATCGCAGGTTCATTCAGAACTTCTCCCATATAGCAAAACCTCTTACGACATTGACCCAAAAGGGTGTGGCCTTTGACTGGAAAGAGAAACAAGAAAGAGCGTTCCAAACGCACAAACGAGCCTTGTGCACCGCACCAATACAATCCCTCCCCGAAGGGATAGAAGACTTCGTTGTCTATTGCGATGCGTCAAATCAAGGACTCGGATGTGTTCTGATGCAATGAGGTAAGGTCATCGCTTATGCCTCGAGGCAGCTAAAGACATATGAGGTTAACTACACCACCCACGATCTTGAACCAGGAGCAGTTGTGTTTGCTCTGAAGATCTGGAGACACTACTTGTGTGGTACAAAAAGCACGATCTTTAGAGACCACAAAAGTCTACAACATATTTTCGACCAGAAGGAGCTCAACATGAGACAACGATGGTGGGTCGAGCTACTCAGTGATTATGAATGCGAAATTCGTTATCATCCAGGTAAAGCCAACGTAGTAGCTGACGCCCTAAGTCGGAAAGAATACTCTGGTCGTAGAGTCAAATCTTTGACTCTAACTATCTATTCACACTTGTCCACGCAAATTAAGGAGGCTCAGCTCGACGCTTTGAAACCTGAAAATGTGGCAGGTGAATCCCTGAGAGGGATGGATAAGAACTTGGAAATCAAGGGTGGCGGAGCCTTATACCTCATGGATCGGATCTGGACACCGAAACACGGTGGCTTTAGAGACTTGGTCATGACCGAGGCACACAAGACTCGTTATTCCGTCCACCCAGGTTCAGATAAGATGTATATGGATCTTAAAAAGTTATATTGGTGGCCTAACATGAAAGCAAATATTGCTACCTTCGTAAGTAAATGCCTTACTTGCGCGAAGGTGAAGGTCGAATACCAGAAACCCTCCGGTCTTCTGTAGCAACTGGAGATACCAGAATGGAAGTGGGAGCGGATCACTATGGACTTCATAACCAAGTTGCCCAAGACAATGAGTGGACTTGATACCATATGGGTCATCGTCGATAGATTGACCAAGTCTGCACACTTCCTACCCATCAAAGAGACCGACGAAATGGAGAAACTTACGACAACCTACATTAGGGAGATTGTACGACTGCACGGTGTTCCCATATCCATTATCTCGGATAGAGATAGTAGATTCACTTCAAGGTTTTGGCAGTCACTACAAAGTTCCCTAGGAACTAGGCTGGGCATGAGTACAGCCTACCATCCACAGACCGACGGACAAAGTGAGAGAACTATCCAAACATTAGAAGATATGTTGCGAGCCTGTGTGATTGACTTTGGGAAAGCTTGGGATACTCATTTACCGCTTGTCGAATTTTCCTACAACAACAGTTATCACACGAGCATAAAGGCAGCTCCTTTCGAAGCCCTCTATGGCCGAAAGTGCAGATCCCCTCTATGTTGGGCTGAGGTGGTTGATACCCAATTATCTAAGGGACGAGTTCCCGAAAGCACTCTCACGGGTCCGGAGATCATTCGGGAAACGACAGAGAAGATCGTTCAAATTCGTGAACGATTGAAAGCCTCTAGAGACCGACAGAAAAGCTACGCTGACAAGCGAAGGTGGGCGACCATGTTCTACTGAAGGTCTCACCCTGGAAGGGATTGATACGCTTCAGAAAGCGTGGGAAGCTCAATCCAAGATACTTAGGGCCTTTCGAGATTCTTGCCCGAACCGGTCCCGTAGCTTACAAACTCAATCTACCGCGCGAACTCAGTAACGTACAATCTACCTTCCACGTCTCGAACTTGAAAAAGTGTCTGTCTGACGAGACTCTTGTAATCCCACTCGACGAGATCGAGATCAATGATAGCCTCAACTTCATGGAAGAACCAGTAGAGATCATGGACCGAGAGGTCAAGCGAATGAAACAAAGCCGTATCCCGATAGTGAAGGTTTGCTGGAACGCCATGCGAGGACCGAAATTCACTTGGGAGCGAGAGGATCAGATGGAACTAAAATATCCTCATCTTTTTGCTTAGTTATTTGTAACTACTTGTTTGCTTAAATTCTAATTTCGGGACGAAATTCCTTCTAACGGGGGGATGATGTGACAACCCGAAATTTCCATTCTGTACAACATACCTAGTCAATAGAAGTCAGAACAGTTACTGTTAATTTTCAGACTATTTGGGATAAGTTTGAGTATTCTTTGATTAACACTTTATGAGATGCCAGGAGAGGGGATGTCCTAGGGTTATTGTGCAACAATAACATTTCATACTCTATGAAATTGGAATTTACAACCGACACATGGAGTTCGCGGTCGAAAACCCCAAGGGGTATGTATATGGCCCTTAGCCATATTTATTCATTTGTTCCATTTCCAACTAGAGAAAAACCTGATTCTCTCTCAAGGATCTTCAGCCTTTCATCCCAAATTGTAAGTGCTTCCATCTTAGAGTATAATAGGGCTTGTTATATGTGTGTACATCAAGAAATCATGAGGAAACAACAAGATCAAAGAGTTTACAGACCAAGAATACCTTGGACCGTAAACCCTTCTTTAAGGGCCAAAAGTGTGCCCTAGTCCCTTCATTTCCTTGTGAAACTAGTCTAGACTCATACCTTAATGTGTATGGGACTTGAAAGCACAAAAATACCATGGTCCCTATGAGATTACGGCCGCAAACACAAAGAGAATTGGTCCTAGGGCCGTGAACTCCTCAATGGAGGGAAATGGTGCCCTAATCTCTTCCAAGGACTAAACCATCAAGTAGAAATACTTCTAAGGGACATGTAAGGCTTCAAACCATCAAATGATCAAAAGCTTAGGAGATTACAGCCGTAAAATCAAGGATTTATGACCGTAAACTCATTAGGTTATGGTCCTTGGGGAGTAAACTCAAGAAAGGGGTCCTTTGGAACCCTAAACCCAATAGCCTTGTCCTACAACAACATAGATGCAATCCTTAGGACTTATAACACTTATATAAGGTGTTTAGCATGTCCTAGGATGTAACATCCCAAAAACACGACCCACAAATTTTTGTTTTTACATATAATAAAAGTCATAACACTAAATGTCATATAATAAAAACCATACGTCGGTATCCCAAAAGACAAATAAAAATGTCATATCAAAAACTGTATCAAATCATGTCTAAGTATCTGAACAAAACTCCCAGGAATAAAGCTGAAGCTGTGGTGTGTGTGATGCCATCATCCCGAACTCTCCCCTTTACTTGCGGAAGTACCTGAAACCAAAACTAAAACTGTAAGCATAAAGCTTAGTGAGCTCCCCTAAACTACCTCATACCATACAAACATATAAACAACTACTGGGCCCACGCCCACTGCATCGGACCAAAGCCCGGAAACTGCATCGGACCGAAGTCCGGAACTAACCAGGGCCCTGCCCTCTGCATCAGACCTAAGTCTGGAACTAACTGCCTCAGACCGAAGTCCGAAACTAGCTGCATCGGACCGAAGTCCGGAACTAACTGCATCAGGCCTAAGCCCGTAACTGATTGCATCGGACCAAAGTCCGGAACTACTGAACATAACATAGCATACACATATCAACTAGTATAACAACATGGACTGCATACTGAGTCGAGCTATACCCGAAACACATAACACACAAAATCTGTCTGAGCCACAAAGGCATCAAACATTCTAACTACTGCATCGGACCAAAGTCCGGAAACTACTAGTAATTAATCGGGCCGGCATTGTGGCCTTAGATCCGTTCCTACTAGAAGGAAACTCACCTCGTAGCCTAGCTGCTGAAAGAACTGCTCCGGAATCTGTATGCTGCGGCTCCGGCTTCACCCTGGCTACAATTTCCAAAAGTACCCTCAATCAAATAATGATAATAATATTGAGGGTAAAAAGACTATCTTACGCTTGGTCAAAGTCAACCTATCGGTCAAAGTCAACATTTAGTTGACCTGACTCGTCGAGTTGGGTCACCAACTCGTCGAGTCCTTACTCTCACTTTCTTGCTTCAGACCGTTACTACTCGTCGAGTTTGGCATAGACTCGACGAGTTCCTCTTCGAAACTAACACTCAGTCAATCTGCATCGGACTCGCCGAGTTATATGAACAACTCGTCGAGTTCTCCTTCAACATATGAACACTCTGACTGTGACTCGCCGAGTTGTATGAACAACTCGTCGAGTCTGTTCTTGAGGCATGAAGATCGCCTTTGACTCGCCGAGTTCTTCCACAAATGAGTCTATCCTCTAGCTCACTGAGTCCATCTCTCACTTACTGATTCCACTCGGCATAACTCAAAAAGGGGAAAACAGGGGACTCGCTACTCGACTCGCCGAGTCTGAAGAACGACTCGCCGAGTCGTATACATGCAATCACTATATACTCGATTCTGCTTGAAACCAGTTCATTCCATTCATAGATATGGGTTCTTGGGGCTTTATTAACACGTAAAGTTTCCAACTTTACGTGTAAATAACATCAAATGAAGGTTTTAAGGCTCAAAGCACACTATAAGAGTAGATCTAGAGCTTTCATGCAAAATGGCTCCATAAACGTACTAGATCTGAGCTTTTGGAACTCAAACCTAGCTAGATCCGAAGGCTATTCATCTCAATGAGTCCTCTATGCTACTACCAAGCCAAGAAAATGGTTCAAGAATAACTTTAATGGCTTTCCAAAGGGGATTAAAGCATAGAAACAGAAAAGGGTCGAGTTATACCTCACTGTACTCTGAAATGCCACAAAGATCTTGGATCTTCTTCTTCTCCTCTTATTCTACCTTCCTTCTTCTCTCAAGATCTTCAAAGAATCACACCAAAACACACAAGAAGCTAAGAGAGTTCTAGGGTTTCGAGAAGGATGCTCTGGGGGGTGATGGGGGCTGACTTGGGGTCCCAAAAAGTTGTTTAAATAGGGTGAAAACCCTTGAAATGAGGGTTTCATCCAGACTGGCGGACTCGCCGAGTCCGGAATATGGACTCGCCGAGTAGCCAACTTAAATGTGCTCAAAATCCCGACTCTACTCAACGAGTCTGGCTACTGACTCGTCGAGTTCCTGTTGACAACTTGAAAAATAAATATTTAAATAACATACCAGAATTTGGGGTGTTTCAACTCTCCCCCACTTGACTCAGACTTCGTCCTCGAAGTCTGTTGCCGCTGAATCTGGAAACAACTCTGGGTAATGCTCCCGTATCTCCTCCTCGGACTCCCATGTCCGCTCTGAACCCTTCCGGTGCTGCCACTGCACCTTCACTAACTGAATTACCTTGTTCCTCAAGGTTTTTACCTTCCGATCTAAGATCGGAACTGGTCTCTCGACATAATTCAGGCTGCTATCAACCTGAATATCCTCCATGGGTACTACTACCGACTCATCCACCAAGCACTTCCTCAACTGAGAAACATGGAAAGTGTTGTGGATCTGGCTAAGCTCTGCCGGAAGATCTAATCGGTTGGCGACCCGACGCACCCGGGCCAAGACCCTAAAAGGACCAATGAACCTGGGGCCCAACATGCCCCTCTTTCGGAATCTGATGACACCCTTCCAGGGTGATACCTTCAGGAGGACCATGTCACCCACCTGAAACTCCAAATCTGAACGCCTCCTGTCGGTGTAACTCTTCTGCCGAATCTACGCAGTCTGCAGTCTACTACGAACCTGCTGGATCAACTTCGTCGTCTTGAGCACCACTTCAGTGCTTCCGATGACACGCTGACCGAACTCACCCCAACAGATCGGGGTCCTTCACTTCCTTCTGTATAACATCTCGAAAGGAGGGCGGTCAATACTCGCATGGTAGCTGTTGTTATACAAAAATTCCGCTAACGGAAGATACGTATCCCAACTGCCACCGAAATCTAGAACACATGCCCAGATAATGTCCTCGAGAGTTTGGATCGTCCTCTCGCTCTGCCCGTCCATCTGAGGGTGGAAAGCGGTGCTGAAATGGAGACGAGTCCCCATCTCGTCGTGAAACTGCTTCCAGAATCTGAAAGTAAAACGGAAGTCTCGGTCTGACACCACCGAGACAGGCACTCTATGCCGTGCCACCACCTCTCGCACATAAATATCGGCTAGCTTCTTCGCCGATATACTCTCCTGAATCGGTATAAAATTAGCACTCTTTGTCAACCGATCCACAACAACCCAAATCGAATCCACTCCACGTGCAGTCCTGGGAAGCTTTGTGATGAAATCCATGTTGATGTCTTCCCAATTCCACACTAGAATGTCTAACGGCTGCAACTTTGTAACAACGTAAATTTCAAAGCAAAAATTTCATTTTTGTCACAACCATTTTCACATAAAATATTTTATAAAATATCCAACATTAGTTCTCAAAACATATCATTTCCCAAGATTACAAAAATCAAATCCTCTCTCTAGTGTGTACGAGTCACGTCGGCGCCTTTCCATGGTCCTCGCTAGTACCTGAAACACATAACACAACAACTGTAAGCATAAATGCTTACTGAATTCCCCAAAATACCCTTACACACATACGCCTTTCCAGGCCATACTCTACACGACCTTCCAGTCCATGTGTCTCAGGGGACTTCTGTCCCAGTCCCAGTAGACCTTCTGGTCCTACTCGTATCCACCTTCCGGTCCATGACTACCTGACCTTCCGGTCCACGTCTTAATGCCTTCCGGCCCATATCATAGCATACATATCACATACATAACGCATATAGAACATGCAACGCATATCATACAAAACATGCATCTCATAACATACAAGACCTTCCGGTCACACATAGGTACCTTTCCAGGTACAGTATAGTGAGAAGACTCACCTCGTATGATGTCTAGAATTTCACGTGCTCGATATCTCTGAATCTCGAAACAACGATCTAGCCCCGCCTAATCACAGCAAATAATCATTCTAATTATTATCGGCTTCCAAGGCTATGCTACGTCCTTTTCCACTATCCCACAGAAGGGTAGAAGACCATTTCACCCCTCCCTGACTCGAAAGTCCACATGTTGACCAAAACCCTAAAAGTCAACAAAAGTCAACAGCAAGCAGTACGTGGGGCGTACCAGCTCCTGTACGCGGGGCGTACCCTTGCATTCCAGAAACGGGGGACGCGACCCATTACGCGGCGCGTACTGGGATTACGCCCAATGTACATCCCAGTTTCTCACTTCCTTATTCTAATGTCTTAAATGATTAAGACATAACCCCATATTCCAGATCTGGCCATTTTAACACTTCTTAATCCATAAAGTCGAAACCTTTAAGCCTTTGCATGGCTATAAAGGTTCCCCACACCTTCTAACACCTTTCCTTTCTCCTCCAAGAGTCTAGATCTCATGCATGGCTCAACATTCACGTCCAAGATTGCATTTTGATGAACATACAACTCATATAGTTCTGGAATATGATACATCTAGGCCAATGGAGACTACTTGCTCTTAAAGTCTCCATCTTGGGACTAAAAACCCTAGAAATTGGTCCAAGAAGCACACCATATAAACTACAAGGCAAGATCTGAACTTTTTACCTCAGGAAGAAGCTCCAACCTTTGTAGTCCTCAGATCTACATTTGTCCACTAACTTTTAGCCTCCACAATGGTCTCCTCTTCTCTTTCACCACCTTGAAAAGGCACTTTGAACCTTAGAACACTCACACCCAAGCTAAAAATGAAGGAAATGCTTTCTTAGGGTTTCTTTATGAAAGATGGTGGCTGAGGGACAAAACCATCTCATTCCTTTTATAGCCCTCAAGTCATATTAGGGTTTTGAGTCTGGGCCGGTTACGCCCGACGTAACGTTAGGTACACCCCGCGTACAAAATAAGCGCATGAGTACGCGCAACATACTCCTTGTACGCCCAGCGTACTCACAAGCTTAACACTCAACACAAAGGACCCAATATGACAACTTGGAAAAGATGAAGGGTTAAATGGCTGAACCTGAATTTCGGGCTGTTACAATCTTGCCGTGAGGCCTCTGGTGTTCTGCCTTGACCTTCCTGCAGGTCAGGCACCTCTCCACATACCAGGCGACATCTCGCTTCATGCAGGGCCACCAATAATAGGGTCGAAGATCTCTATACATCTTCGTCGCCCCTGGATGGATAGAAAATCTAGACTTGTGGGCCTCATCCATCAACACCTGCCGTACTCCTCCCCAGTACGGCACCCAAACTCTCCCATGAATGGTCAACAGTCCTCGACTGTCATAATTGAAGGAAGCTACTCGGCCCACAATCCTTTCACACTTCTGCCTCTCCTCCTTGAGGCCCTCGACCTGTGCCTCTTTGATCTGCTCCAATAATGGAGTAATCACTGTCATTCTCAGACATATATCCCTAATCGGGGCTGCTGCCGCCTTGCAGCTTAGGGCGTCGGCCACCATATTGGCCTTCCCTGGGTGATAAAGGATCTCACAATTGTAATCCTTCAATACATCTAACCATCGCCTCTGCCTCATGTTCAGATTCGGTTGATCCATGAGGTACCTCAAGCTCTTGTGATCCGTGTAAATGGTACAACGGACCCCATAGAGGTAATGTCTCCAAATCTTGAGGGCAAACACCACTGCCCCCAACTCTAAATCATGCGTAGGATAGTTAGCCTCGTGAGGCTTCAAATGTCTCGAGGCATAAGCTATCACACAGCCTCGCTGCATCAACGCTGCTCCTATACCTATGATCGAAGCATCATAGTAAACCACAAAATCCTCTACTCCCTCTGACAGGGCAAGAATTGGTGCCTCGCACAATCTCTGTCTAAGGGTCTCGAATACTGCCTGCTGCTCAGGCCCCCAGCGAAACACCACTGACTTCCTAGTTAGTCGGGTGAGCGGTACAACTATCTTGGAGAAATCCTAGATGAATCTCCTATAGTACCCTGCCAAACCTAGGAAGCTCCGAATCTCAAATGGAGACTTCGGGACCTCCCACTGCATCACAACCTCTATCTTCGCCGGATCTACCAGAATACCCTTCTGGTTGACGAGGTGACCAAGGAATTGCACCTCGCGCAACCAGAACTCGCATTTGGAGAACTTCGCAAAAAGTCTATCCCTCCTCAAGATCTCTAGCACCTCCCTCAGGTGCTCCTCGTGCTGCTCCTGGGTCTTGGAATAAACCAAGATAATGAACACTATCACAGACCGATCCAGCATCGGTCAGCACACGCGATTCATGAGATCCATGAATGCGGCTGGAGCGTTGGTGAGCCCAAACGGCATTACCACAAACTCATAATGACCATAACGGGTCCTGAAAGTAGTCTTCTACGAATCCTCATCCCTGACTCGCATCTGATGATACCCAGAGCGTAAATCGATCTTGGAAAACCAAGACGCTCCCTGAAGGTAATCAAAAAAATCATCTATCCTCGGAAGTTGGTAACGGTTCTTCACCGTTACCTTGTTCAACTCCCGGTAATCTATACACATACGATGTGACCCGTCCTTCTTCTTCACAAACAAAATCGGTGCTCCCCAGGGCGAACTGCTCGATCTGATAAAACCCTTGTCTAGTAGCTCTTGCAGCTGCGTAGACAAGTCCTGCATCTCTGGGGGAGCCAACCGATACGGTGCCTTGACTATCGGAGCCACACCAGGGATCAGGTCAATCCTGAACTTGACCTGCCTCTTGGGAGGTATTCCAGGAAAATCCTCTGGAAATACATCCGGGTAGTCTCGCACAGCTGGAACATCATCAACCAATAACTTGCCCTTCTACCGGGCATCTACAACATAGGCAATATAAATGGCACAACCCTGTTGGAAGTAGCGCCTCGCTCTCGCTGCTGAATACAGAACTGGTCCGCGCTGTGGCTTCTCTCCCTGAATCACTAACTCCCCCCACCGGGAGTGCGAACCCTCACCAACTGTAGCTCACAATCTATCACCGCCCCATTGGTGCTCAACAAATCCATGCCTACTATAACCTTATTCCGTCGCAGTGGAATAGGGACCAAGTCCAGCAGAAACTGCTCATCGAATAACTGCAGGGAACATCCTCTGTGTACCCTTACAACCTTAATGGTCCTATCCGCTGCTATCTCAACCTCAAGTGGACAATCTAGCTCCCCTGGAGCTCTGCTAAACCTCTTGCTAAGCGCAAGAGAGACGAATGATCGGGTAGCCCCCGAATCAAACAGTACTGTAGCTGAAATGCCGTTCACTGAGAACGACCCTATACAAAACATATAACCATAAGAAGCAATCAATAATAAATGCATAGGTAACGGAGAAATACATACCCACCACCACATCAGGAGTCGCTCGCACCTCCTCTGCCGTCAGCTGAAAAGCCCTACTCTTCGCCACCGGCGTCTCGACTCGGCCCTGACGGCCATCCGCAATCCTCAAGGTAGCAGGAGTAGGTGCTGACACCTTCCCTGCAGCGGCTAAACTCGGACATTGGGACTTTTTATGTCCCCTCTGATTGCACTGAAAGCAAATCAGATCTGATGCCGCAACGACGGTAGTAGCGGCTTCTACAATCTCTGCTCATATGCCGCGTCCAGCCGCACTTGTAGCAACCGGCACTCCCTGCCTTGCATGCCCCATCGTGCAATCTCCCACACTTGCCACACTGACCGTGACGCTGTTGACTCCTAGCTCTATGATCTGAACCCTTGGGCCTTTTGCCCAAACTCCCTGAACCTCGAACCGCCTTCGGCTTCCTCTTTCTCTCCATCTCAAGGTCAATCTCTCTCTCGAGCCCTAGCAATCATGTCATCCAGCGTTTTACAGTTGGACCGACTCACAAACTGGCGGATGTCAGTCTGCAACATCTCATGATACCGAGCCTTCTTCATTTCCTCATCAGCTGCGTACATAGGAACGAGAAGTGCCCTCTCCCTGAGCTTGGCGGTGATCTCCGCCACTGTCTCTGTCGTCTGGGTGAGGTCCTGAAAGTCTCTGGCCAACTGCTGCACCTCAATAACCGGTGCAACTCAGAACTGAACCTGACAGTAAAGTCAGCCCAGGTCATAGCATCCAAAGCCGCGTCATCTCCAATGGCATGTCTGACGTCCTCCCACCAATCTCGTGCCCTGTCCTTCAGAAGACAGGACGCCAGTCTGACCTTGTCCCCCTCGGGACATCTGCTCGTGCGGAAAGCGTTGGCCACATCCGCCAACCATCTAGTACTCGCTATGGGGTCCCGCGCCCCATGGTAATCTGGAGCTCCACATGCACAGAACTCCCTGAAGGTAAGCGTGCGCGACCCCATCATGGCCGCTACCTCAGCACGGAAAGTGCTCAATCTCTCGTCCATCAACTCTAAGATACCCTCCTTGATCGAACCAAAGATCACAGGAGTCTGTTCAAGTAATGTGCGAGTAATCTCTGAAGAGAGAAACTCCCTAGTCTGCTCATCCAACTGCCCGACCTCCGGGCCTGATCCTGATCCCCCTCCGGCCTCTGAACTGCCGACTGCTGGCCTAGGGCGTAGTACCACCATTCTGAAAACACATCATAATAAACTTCAGAAACATAGATATATCTCGAGGGATCACTACTACCACAATTTTCCTGGTCTCATCTCAACTTTCCTTGATTCGAGTACGGATCCTCTGCTTTCAGTAGTACGGGCCCCTACTACCTTCCACATCTATCCGTACTTTCATCAAGTATCGCCTTGACTCCACCAAGATTGCATTTTTATGAACATAAAACTCATATAGTTCTGGAAAATGATAGATCTAGGCCAATGGAGACTACTTGCTCATAAAGTCTCCATCTTGGGACTAAAAACCCTAGAAATTGGTCCAAGAAGCTCACCATATAAATTACAAGGAAAGATCTGAACTTTTTACCTCAGGAAGAAGCTCGAACCCTTGTAGTCCTCAGACCTACACTTGTCCACCAACTTCTAGCCTCCACAATGGTTTCCTCTTCTCTTTCACCACCTTGAAAAGGCACTTTGAAGCTTAGAACACTCACACCCAAGCTAAAAACGAAGGAAATGCTCTCTTAGGGTTTCTTTCTGAAAGATGGTGGCTGAGGGACAAAACCATCTCATTCCTTTCAGAGCCCTCAAGTCATACTAGGGTTTTGAGGCTGGGCCGGTTACGCCCGGCGTAACCTTAGGTACGCCCAGCGTACTCGGATGGAACCGTGTACAAAATAAGCGCGCGAGTACGCGCAGCATAATCACAAGCTTAACACTCAACATAAAGGAACCAATATGACAACATGGAAAAGATGAAGGGTTAAATGGTTGAACCTGAATTTTGGTCTATTACAATCTTGCCGTGAGCCTCTGGTGTTCTGCCTTGACCTTCCTGCAGGTCAGGCACCTCTCCATATACCTAGCAATATCTCGCTTCATGCAGGGCCACCAATAATAGGGTCGAAGATATCTATACATTTTCGTCGCCCCTGGATGGATAGAAAATCCAGACTTATGGGCCTCATCCATCAACACCTGTCGTACTCCTCCCCAGTACGACACCCAAGCTCTCCCATGAAGGGTCAACAAACCTCGACTGTCTTAGTCGAAGGAAGCTACTCGGCCCACGATCCTTTCACACTTCTGCCTCTCCTCCTTGAGGCCCTCGACCTGTGCCTCTTTGATCTGCTCCAATAATCGGTTAGCACACGCGATTCATGAGATCCATGAATGCGGCTGGAGCGTTGGTGAGCCCAAACTACATCACCACAAACTCATAATGACCATAACGGGTCCTGAAAGCAGTCTTCTAAACATCCTCATCCCTGAATCGCATCTGATAATACCCGTAGCGTAAATCGATCTAGGAAAACCAAGACGCTCCCTGAAGGTAATCAAAAAAATCATCTATCCTCGGAAGTTGGTAACGGTTCTTCACCGTTACCTTGTTTAACTCCCGGTAATCTATACACATACGATGTGACCCGTCCTTCTTCTTCACAAACAAAATCGGTGCTCCCCAGGGCGAACTGCTCGATCTGATAAAACCCTTGTCTAGTAGCTCTTGCAGCTGCGTAGACAACTCCTGCATCTCTGGGGGAGCCAACCGATACAGTGCCTTTACTAACGAAGCCACACCAGGGATCAGGCCAATCCTGAACTTGACCTGCCTCTCGGGAGGTATTCCAGGCAAATCCTCTGGAAATACATCCGGGTAGTCTCGCACAACCGGAACATCATCAACCAATAACTTGCCCTTCTACCGGGCATCTACAACATAGGCAATATAACTGGCACAACCCTATAGGAAGTAGCGCCTCGCTCTCGCTGCTGAATACAGAACTGGTCCGCACTGTGGCTTCTCTCCCTGAATCACTAACTCCCCCTACCGAGATTCCGAACCCTCACGAACTTGAGCTCACAATCTATCACCGCCCCATTGGCGCTCAACCAATCCATGCCTACTATAACCTTATTCCCTCGCAGTGGAATAGGGACCAAGTCCAGCGGAAACTGCTCATCGAATAACTGCAGGGAACATCCTCTGTGTACCCTTGCAACCTTAATGGTCCTATCCGCTGCTATCTCAACCTCAAGTGGACAATCTAGCTCCCCTGGAGCTCTGCTAAACCTCTTGCTAAGCGCAAGAGAGACGAATGATCGGGTAGCCCCCGAATCAAACAGTACTGTAGCTGAAATGCCGTTCACTGAGAACGACCCTATACAAAACATATAACCATAAGAAACAATCAATAATAAATGCATAGGTAAGGGGGAAATACATACCCATCACCACATCAGGAGTCGCTCGCGCCTCCTCTGCCGTCAGCTGAAAAGCCCTACTCTTCGCCACCGGCGTCTCAACTCGGCCCTGACGGCCATCCGCAACCCTCAAGGCAGCAGGAGCAGGTGCTGACACCTTCCTTGCAGCAGCTAAACTCGGACATTGGGACTTTTTATCTCCCCTCTGATTGCACTAAAAGCAAATTAGATCTGATGTCGCAACGGCGGTAGTAGCGGCTTCTACAATCTCTACTCATATGCTGTGTCCAGCCGCACTTGTAGCAACCGGCACTCCCTGCCTTGCACGCCCCATCGTGCAATCTCCCACACTTGCCACACTGACCGTGGCTCTGTTGACTCCTAGCTCTATGATCTGAACCCTTGGGCCTTTTGCCCAAACTCCCTGAACCTGGAACCGCCTCCGGCTTCCTCTTTCTCTCCATCTCAAGGTCAACCTCTCTCTCGAGCCCTAGCAATCATGTCATCTAGCGTTTTACAGCTGGACCGACTCACAAACTGGTGGATGTCAGTCTGCAACATCTCATGATACCGAGCCTTCTTCATTTCCTCATCAGCTGCGTACATAGGAACGAGAAGTGCTCTCTCCCTGAACTTGGCGGTGATCTCTGCCACTGTCTCTATCGTCTGGGTGAGGTCCTTAAAGTCTCTGGCCAACTGCTGCACCTCAATAACCGATGCAAACTCAGAACTGAACCTGACAGTATAGTCAGCCCAGGTCATAGCATCCAAAGCTGCGTCATCTCCAATGGCATGTCCGACCTCCTCCGACCAATCTCGTGCCCTGTCCTTCAGAAGACAGGACGCCAGTCTGACCTTGTCCCCCTCGGGACATCTGCTCGTGCGGAAAGCGTTGGCCACATCCGCCAACCATCTAGTACTCGCTATGGGGTCCCGCGCCCCATGGTAATCTGGAGCTCCACATGCACAGAACTCCCTGAAGGTAAGCGTGTGCGACCCCATCATGGCCGCTACCTCAGCACAGAAAGTGCTCAATCTCTCGTCCATCAACTCTAAGATACCCTTCTTGATCGAACCAAAGATCACAGGAGTCTGTTCAAGTAATGTGCGAGTAATCTCTGAAGAGAGAAACTCCCTAGTCTGCTCATCCAACTGCCCGACCTCCGGGCCTGATCCTGATCCCCCTCCGGCCTCTGAACTGCCGACTGCTGGCCTAGGGCGTAGTACCACCATTCTGAAAACACATCATAATAAACTTCAGAAACATAGATATATCTCGAGGGATCACTACTACCACAATTCTCCTGGTCTCATCTCAACTTTCCTTGATTCGAGTATGGATCCTCTGCTTTCAGTAGTACGGGCCCCTACTACCTTCCACATCTATCCGTACTTTCCTCAAGTATCGCCTTGACTCCACCAAGATTGCATATTTATGAACATACAACTCATATAGTTCTGGAATATGATAGATCTAGGCCAATGGAGACTACTTGCTCATAAAGTCTACATCTTGGGACTAAACACCCTAGAAATTGGTCCAAGAAGCTCACCATATAAACCACAAGGAAAGATCTGAACTTTTTACCTCAGGAAGAAGCTCCAACCCTTGTAGTCCTCAGACCTACACTTGTCCACCAACTTCTAGCCTCCACAATGGTTTCCTCTTCTCTTTCACCACCTTGAAAAGGCACTTTGAAGCTTAGAACACTCACACCCAAGCTAAAAACGAAGGAAATGCTCTCCTAGGGTTTCTTTCTGAAAGATGGTGGCTGAGGGACAAAACCATCTCATTCCTTTCAGAGCCCTCAATTCATACTAGGGTTTTGAGTCTGGGCCGGTTACGCCCGGCGTAACCTTAGGTACGCCCAGCGTACCTGGATGGAACCGTGTACAAAATAAGCGCGCGAGTACGCGCAGCGTAATCACAAGCTTAACACTCAACATAAAGGACCCAATATGACAACTTAGAAAAGATGAAGGGTTAAATGGTTGAACCTGAATTTCGGTCTGTTACAATCTTGCCGTGAGCCTCTGGTGTTCTGCCTTGACCTTCCTGCAGGTCAGGCACCTCTCCATATACCAGGCAACATCTCGCTTCATGCAGGGCCACCAATAATAGGGTCGAAGATCTCTATACATTTTTGTCGCCCCTGGATGGATAGAAAATCTAGACTTATGGGCCTCATCCATCAACACCTGTCGTACTCCTCCCCAGTACGACACCCAAACTCTCCCATGAAGGGTCAACAATCCTCGACTGTCATACTCGAAGGAAGCTACTCGGCCCATGATCCTTTCACATTTCTGCCTCTCCTCCTTGAGGCCCTCGACCTGTGCCTCTTTGATTTGCTCCAATAATCGGTCAACACACGCGATTCATGAGATCCATGAATGTGGCTGGAGCGTTGGTGATCCCAAACGGCATCACCACAAACTCATAATGACCATAACGGGTCCTGAAAGCAGTCTTCTACGCATCCTCATCCCTGAATCGCATCTGATGATACCCGGAGCGTAAATAGATCTTGGAAAACCAAGACGCTCCCTGAAGGTAATCAAAAAAATCATTTATCCTCGGAAGTTGGTAACGGTTCTTCACCGTTACCTTGTTCAACTCCCGGTAATCTATACACATACGATGTGACCCGTCCTTCTTCTTCACAAACAAAATCGGTGCTCCCCAGGGCGAACTGCTCCAACCGATACGGTGCCTTGACTATCGGAGCCACACCAGGGATCAGGTCAATCCTGAACTTGACCTGCCTCTCGGGAGGTATTCCAGGCAAATCCTCTGGAAATACATCCGGGTAGTCTCGCACAACCGGAACATCATCAACCAATAACTTGCCCTTCTACCGGGCATCTACAACATAGGCAATATAACCGGAACAACCCTATTGGAAGTAGTGCCTCGCTCTCGCTGCTGAATACAGAACTGGTCCACGATGTGGCTTGTCTCCCTGAATCACTAACTCCCCCTACCGGGAGTGCGAACCCTCACGAACTTGAGCACACAATCTATCACCGCCCCATTGGGGCTCAACCAATCCATGCCTACTATAACCTTATTCCCTCGCAGTGGAATAGGGACCAAGTCCAGCGGAAACTGCTCATCGAATAACTGCAGGGAACATCCTCTGTGTACCCTTGCAACCTTAATGGTCCTATCCGCTGCTATCTCAACCTCAAGTGGACAATCTAGCTCCCCTGGAGCTCTGCTAAACCTCTTGCTAAGCGCAAGAGAGACGAATGATCGGGTAGCCCCCGAATCAAACAATATTGTAGCTGAAATGCCGTTCACTGAGAACGACCCTATACAAAACATATAACCATAAGAAACAATCAATAATAAATGCATAGGTAAGGGAGAAATACATACCCATCACCACATCAGGAGTCGCTCGCGCCTCCTCTGCCGTCAGCTGAAAAGCCCTACTCTTCGCCACCGGCGTCTCAACTCGGCCCTGACGGCCATCCGCAACCCTCAAGGTAGCAGGAGCAGGTGCTGACACCTTCCCTGCAGCAGCTAAACTCGGACATTGGGACTTTTTATGTCCCCTTTGATTGCACTAAAAGCAAATCGGATCTGATGCCGCAACGACGGTAGTAGCGGCTTCTACAATCTCTACTCATATGCTGTGTCTAGCCGCACTTGTAACAACTGGCACTCCCTGCCTTGCACGCCCCATCGTGCAATCTCCCACACTTGCCACACTAACCGTGGCTCTGCTGACTCCTAGCTCTATGATCTGAACCCTTGGGCCTTTTGCCCAAACTCCCTGAACCTGGAACCGCCTCCGGCTTCCTCTTTCTCTCCATCTCAAGGTCAATCTCTCTCTCGAGCCCTAGCAATCATGTCATCCAGCGTTTTACAGCTGGACCGACTCACAAACTGGTGGATGTCAGTCTGCAACATCTCATGATACCGAGCCTTCTTCATTTCCTCATCAGCTGCGTACATAGGAACGAGAAGTGCTCTCTCCCTGAACTTGGCGGTGATCTCTGCCACTGTCTCTGTCGTCTGGGTGAGGTCCTTAAAGTCTCTGGCCAACTGCTGCACCTCAATAACCGGTGCAAACTCAGAACTGAACCTGACAGTAAAGTCAGCCCAGGTCATAGCATCCAAAGCTGCGTCATCTCCAATGGCATGTCCGACCTCCTCCGACCAATCTCGTGCCCTGTCCTTCAGAAGACAGGACGCCAGTCTGACCTTGTCCCCCTCGGGACATCTGCTCGTGCGGGAAGCGTTGGCCACATCCGCCAACCATCTAGTACTCGCTATGGGGTCCCGCGCCCCATGGTAATCTGGAGCTCCACATGCACAGAACTCCCTAAAGGTAAGCGTGCGCGACCCCATCATGGCCGCTACCTCAGCACAGAAAGTGCTCAATCTCTCGTCCATCAACTCTAAGATACCCTCCTTGATCGAACCAAAGATCACAGGAGTCTGTTCAAGTAATGTGCGAGTAATCTCTGAAGAGAGAAACTCCCTAGTCTGCTCATCCAACTGCCCGACCTCCGGGCCTGATCCTGATCCCCCTCCGGCCTCTGAACTGCCGACTGCTGGCCTAGGGCGTAGTACCACCATTCTGAAAACACATCATAATAAACTTCAGAAACATAGATATATCTCGAGGGATCACTACTACCACAATTTTCCTGGTCTCATCTCAACTTTCCTTGATTCGAGTACGGATCCTCTGCTTTCAGTAGTACGGGCCCCTACTACCTTCCACATCTATCCGTACTTTCCTCAAGTATCGCCTTGACTCCACCAAGATTGCATATTTATGAACATACAACTCATATAGTTCTGGAATATGATAGATCTAGGCCAATGGAGACTACTTGCTCATAAAGTCTCCATCTTGGGACTAAAAACCCTAGAAATTGGTCCAAGAAGCTCACCATATAAACCACAAGGAAAGATCTGAACTTTTTACCTCAGGAAGAAGCTCCAACCCTTGTAGTCCTCAGACCTACACTTGTCCACCAACTTCTAGCCTCCACAATGGTTTCCTCTTCTCTTTCACCACCTTGAAAAGGCACTTTGAAGCTTAGAACACTCACAGCCAAGCTAAAAATGAAGGAAATGCTCTCCTAGGGTTTCTTTCTGAAAGATGGTGGCTGAGGGACAAAACCATCTCATTCCTTTCAGAGCCCTCAATTCATACTAGGGTTTTGAGTCTGGGCCGGTTACGCCCGGCGTAACCTTAGGTACGCCCAACGTACCTGGATGGAACCGTGTACAAAATAAGCGCGCGAGTACGCGCAGCGTAATCACAAGCTTAACACTCAACATAAAGGACCGAATATGACAACTTAGAAAAGATGAAGGGTTAAATGGTTGAACCTGAATTTCGGTCTGTTACAATCTTGCCGTCAGCCTCTGGTGTTCTGCCTTGACCTTCCTGCAGGTCAGGCACCTCTCCATATACCAGGCAACATCTCGCTTCATGCAGGGCCACCAATAATAGGGTCGAAGATCTCTATACATTTTTGTCGCCCCTGGATGGATAGAAAATCTAGACTTATGGGCCTCATCCATCAACACCTGTCGTACTCCTCCCCAGTACGACACCCAAACTCTCCCATGAAGGGTCAACAATCCTCGACTGTCATAGTCGAAGGAAGCTACTCGGCCCACGATCCTTTCACATTTCTGCCTCTCCTCCTTGAGGCCCTCGACCTGTGCCTCTTTGATCTGCTCCAATAATCGGTCAGCACACGCGACTCATGAGATCCATGAATGTGGCTGGAGCGTTGGTGATCCCAAACGGCATCACCACAAACTCATAATGACCATAACGGGTCCTGAAAGCAGTCTTCTACGCATCCTCATCCCTGAATCGCATCTGATGATACCCGGAGCGTAAATCGATCTTGGAAAACCAAGACGCTCCCTGAAGGTAATCAAAAAAATCATTTATCCTCGGAAGTTGGTAACGGTTCTTCACCGTTACCTTGTTCAACTCCCGGTAATCTATACACATACGATGTGACCCGTCCTTCTTCTTCACAAACAAAATCGGTGCTCCCCAGGGCGAACTGCTCCAACCGATACGGTGCCTTGACTATCGGAGCCACACCAGGGATCAGGTCAATCCTGAACTTGACCTGCCTCTCGGGAGGTATTCCAGGAAAATCCTCTGGAAATACATCCGGGTAGTCTCGCACAACCGGAACATCATCAACCAATAACTTGCCCTTCTACCGGGCATCTACAACATAGGCAATATAACCGGCACAAGCCTATTGGAAGTAGCGCCTCGCTCTCGCTGCTGAATACAGAACTGGTCCGCGCTGTGGCTTGTCTCCCTGAATCACTAACTCCACCTACCGGGAGTGCGAACCCTCACGAACTTGAGCACACAATCTATCACCGCCCCATTGGTGCTCAACCAATCCATGCCTACTATAACCTTATTCCCTCGCAGTGGAATAGGGACCAAGTCCAGCGGAAACTGCTCATCGAATAACTGCAGGGAACATCCTCTGTGTACCCTTGCAACCTTAATGGTCCTATCCGCTGCTATCTCAACCTCAAGTGGACAATCTAGCTCCCCTGGAGCTCTGCTAAACCTCTTGCTAAGCGCAAGAGAGACGAATGATCGGGTAGCCCCCGAATCAAACAATACTGTAGCTGAAATGCCGTTCACTGAGAACGACCCTATACAAAACATATAACCATAAGAAACAATCAATAATAAATGCATAGGTAAGGGAGAAATACATACCCATCACCACAACAGGAGTCGCTCGTGCCTCCTCTGCCGTCAGCTGAAAAGCCCTACTCTTCGCCACCGGCGTCTCAACTCGGCCCTGACGGCCATCCGCAACCCTCAAGGTAGCAGGAGCAGGTGCTGACACCTTCCCTGCAGCAGCTAAACTCGGACATTGGGACTTTTTATGTCCCCTCTGATTGCACTAAAAGCAAATCAGATCTGATGCCGCAACGGCGGTAGTAGCGGCTTCTACAATCTCTACTCATATGCTGTGTCTAGCCGCACTTGTAACAACTGGCACTCCCTGCCTTGCACGCCCCATCGTGCAATCTCCCACACTTGCCACACTAACCGTGGCTCTGTTGACTCCTAGCTCTATGATCTGAACCCTTGGGCCTTTTGCCCAAACTCCCTGAACCTGGAACCGCCTCCGGCTTCCTCTTTCTCTCCATCTCAAGGTCAATCTCTCTCTCGAGCCCTAGCAATCATGTCATCTAGCGTTTTACAGCTGGACCGACTCACAAACTGGTGGATGTCAGTCTGCAACATCTCATGATACCGAGCCTTCTTCATTTCCTCATCAGCTGCGTACATAGGAACGAGAAGTGCTCTCTCCCTGAACTTGGCGGTGATCTCTGCCACTGTCTCTATCGTCTGGGTGAGGTCCTTAAAGTCTCTGGCCAACTGCTGCACCTCAATAACCGATGCAAACTCAGAACTGAACCTGACAGTATAGTCAGCCCAGGTCATAGCATCCAAAGCTGCGTCATCTCCAATGGCATGTCCGACCTCCTCCGACCAATCTCGTGCCCTGTCCTTCAGAAGACAGGACGCCAGTCTGACCTTGTCCCCCTCGGGACATCTGCTCGTGCGGAAAGCGTTGGCCACATCCGTCAACCATCTAGTACTCGCTATGGGGTCCCGCGCCCCATGGTAATCTGGAGCTCCACATGCATAGAACTCCCTGAAGGTAAGCGTGCGCGACCCCATCATGGCCGCTACCTCAGCACAGAAAGTGCTCAATCTCTCGTCCATCAACTCTAAGATACCCTCCTTGATCGAACCAAAGATCACAGGAGTCTGTTCAAGTAATGTGCGAGTAATCTCTGAAGAGAGAAACTCCCTAGTATGCTCATCCAACTGCCCGACCTCCGGGCCTGATCCTGATCACCCTCCGGCCTCTGAACTGCCGACTGCTGGCCTAGGGCGTAGTACCACCATTCTGAAAACACATCATAATAAACTTCAGAAACATAGATATATCTCGAGGGATCACTACTACCACAATTTTCCTGGTCTCATCTCAACTTTCCTTGATTCAAGTACGGATCCTCTGCTTTCAGTAGTACGGGCCCCTACTACCTTCCACATCTATCCGTACTTTCCTCAAGTATCGCCTTGACTCCACCAAGATTGCATATTTATGAACATACAACTCATATAGTTCTGGAATATGATAGATCTAGGCCAATGGAGACTACTTGCTCATAAAGTCTCCATCTTGGGACTAAAAACCCTAGAAATTGGTCCAAGAAGCTCACCATATAAACCACAAGGAAAGATCTGAACTTTTTACCTCAGGAAGAAGCTCCAACCCTTGTAGTCCTCAGACCTACACTTGTCCACCAACTTCTAGCCTCCACAATGGTTTCCACTTCTCTTTCACCACCTTGAAAAGGCACTTTGAAGCTTAGAACACTCACACCCAAGCTAAAAACGAAGGAAATGCTCTCTTAGGGTTTCTTTCTGAAAGATGGTGGCTGAAGGACAAAACCATCTCATTCCTTTCAGAGCCCTCAATTCATACTAGGGTTTTGAGTCTGGGCCGGTTACGCCCGGCGTAACCTTAGGTACGCCCAGCGTACCTGGATGGAACCGTGTACAAAATAAGTGCGCGAGTACGCGCAGCGTAATCACAAGCTTAACACTCAACATAAAGGACCCAATATGACAACTTAGAAAAGATGAAGGGTTAAATGGTTGAACCTGAATTTCGGTATGTTACAATCTTGCCGTGAGCCTCTGGTGTTCTGCCTTGACCTTCCTGCAGGTCAGGCACCTCTCCATATACCAGGCAACATCTCGCTTCATGTAGGGCCACCAATAATAGGGTCGAAAATCTCTATACATTTTTGTCGCCCCTGGATGGATAGAAAATCTAGACTTATGGGCCTCATCCATCAACACCTGTCGTACTCCTCCCCAGTACGACACCCAAACTCTCCCATGAAGGGTCAACAATCCTCGACTGTCATAGTCGAAGGAAGCTACTCGGCCCACGATCCTTTCACATTTCTGCCTCTCCTCCTTGAGGCCCTCGACCTGTGCCTCTTTGATCTGCTCCAATAATCGGTCAGCACACGCGATTCATGAGATCCATGAATGTGGCTGGAGCGTTGGTGATCCCAAACGGCATCACCACAAACTCATAATGACCATAACGGGTCCTGAAAGCAGTCTTCTACGCATCCTCATCCCTGAATCGCATCTGATGATACCCGGAGCGTAAATCGATCTTGGAAAACCAAGACGCTCCCTGAAGGTAATCAAAAAAATCATTTATCCTCGGAAGTTGGTAACGGTTCTTCACCGTTACCTTGTTCAACTCCCGGTAATCTATACACATACGATGTGACCCGTCCTTCTTCTTCACAAACAAAATCGGTGCTCCCCATGGCGAACTGCTCCAACCGATACGGTGCCTTGACTATCGGAGCCACACCAGGGATCAGGTCAATCCTGAACTTGACCTGCCTCTCGGGAGGTATTCCAGGAAAGTCCTCTGGAAATACATCCGGGTAGTCTCGCACAACCGGAACATCATCAACCGATAACTTGCCCTTCTACCGGGCATCTACAACATAGGCAATATAACCGGCACAAGCCTATTGGAAGTAGCGCCTCGCTCTCGCTGCTGAATACAGAACTGGTCCGCGCTGTGGCTTGTCTCCCTGAATCACTAACTCCCCCTACCGGGAGTGCGAACCCTCACGAACTTGAGCACACAATCTATCACCGCCCCATTGGTGCTCAACCAATCCATGCCTACTATAACCTTATTCCCTCATAGTGGAATAGGGACCAAGTCCAGCGGAAACTGCTCATCGAATAACTGCAGGGAACATCCTCTGTGTACCCTTGCAACCTTAATGGTCCTATCCGCTGCTATCTCAACCTCAAGTGGACAATCTAGCTCCCCTGGAGCTCTGCTAAACCTCTTGCTAAGCGCAAGAGAGACGAATGATCGGGTAGCCCCCGAATCAAACAATACTGTAGCTGAAATGCCGTTCACTGAGAACGAACCTATACAAAACATATAACCATAAGAAACAATCAATAATAAATGCATAGGTAAGGGAGAAATACATACCCATCACCACATCAGGAGTCGCTCGCGCCTCCTCTGCCGTCAGCTGAAAAGCCCTACTCTTCGCCACCGGCGTCTCAACTCGGCCCTGACGGCCATCCGCAACCCTCAAGGTAGCAGGAGCAGGTGCTGACACCTTCCCTGCAGCAGCTAAACTCGGACATTGGGACTTTTTATGTCCCCTCTGATTGCACTAAAAGCAAATCAGATCTGATGCCGCAACGGCGGTAGTAGCGGCTTCTACAATCTCTACTCATATGCTGTGTCTAGCCGCACTTGTAACAACTGGCACTCCCTGCCTTGCACGCCCCATCGTGCAATCTCCCACACTTGCCACACTAACCGTGGCTCTGTTGACTCCTAGCTCTATGATCTGAACCCTTGGGCCTTTTGCCCAAACTCCCTGAACCTGGAACCGCCTCCGGCTTCCTCTTTCTCTCCATCTCAAGGTCAATCTCTCTCTCGAGCCCTAGCAATCATGTCATCCAGCGTTTTACAGCTGGACCGACTCACAAACTGGTGGATGTCAGTCTGCAACATCTCATGATACCGAGCCTTCTTCATTTCCTCATCAGCTGCGTACATAGGAACGAGAAGTGCTCTCTCCCTGAACTTGGCGGTGATCTCTGCCACTGTCTCTGTCGTCTGGGTGAGGTCCTTAAAGTCTCTGGCCAACTGCTGCACCTCAATAACCGGTGCAAACTCAGAACTGAACCTGACAGTAAAGTCAGCCCAGGTCATAGCATCCAAAGCTGCGTCATCTCCAATGGCATGTCCGACCTCCTCCGACCAATCTCGTGCCCTGTCCTTCAGAAGACAGGACGCCAGTCTGACCTTGTCCCCCTCGGGACATCTGCTCGTGCGGAAAGCGTTGGCCACATCCGCCAACCATCTAGTACTCGCTATGGGGTCCCGCGCCCCATGGTAATCTGGAGCTCCACATGCATAGAACTCCCTGAAGGTAAGCGTGCGCGACCCCATCATGGCCGCTACCTCAGCACAGAAAGTGCTCAATCTCTCGTCCATCAACTCTAAGATACCCTCCTTGATCGAACCAAAGATCACAGGAGTCTGTTCAAGTAATGTGCGAGTAATCTCTGAAGAGAGAAACTCCCTAGTCTGCTCATCCAACTGCCCGACCTCCGGGCCTGATCCTGATCCCCCTCCGGCCTCTGAACTGCCGACTGCTGGCCTAGGGCGTAGTACCACCATTCTGAAAACACATCATAATAAACTTCAGAAACATAGATATATCTCGAGGGATCACTACTACCACAAATTTCCTGGTCTCATCTCAACTTTCCTTGATTCAAGTACGGATCCTCTGCTTTCAGTAGTACGGGCCCCTACTACCTTCCACATCTATCCGTACTTTCCTCAAGTATCGCCTTGACTCCACCAAGATTGCATATTTATGAACATACAACTCATATAGTTCTGGAATATGATAGATCTAGGCCAATGGAGACTACTTGCTCATAAAGTCTCCATCTTGGGACTAAAAACCCTAGAAATTGGTCCAAGAAGCTCACCATATAAACCACAAGGAAAGATCTGAACTTTTTACCTCAGGAAGAAGCTCCAACCCTTGTAGTCCTCAGACCTACACTTGTCCACCAACTTCTAGCCTCCACAATGGTTTCCTCTTCTCTTTCACCACCTTGAAAAGGCACTTTGAAGCTTAGAACACTCACACCCAAGCTAAAAACGAAGGAAATGCTCTCTTAGGGTTTCTTTCTGAAAGATGGTGGCTGAGGGACAAAACCATCTCATTCCTTTCAGAGCCCTCAATTCATACTAGGGTTTTGAGTCTGGGCCGGTTATGCCCGGCGTAACCTTAGGTACGCCCAGCGTACCTGGATGGAACCGTGTACAAAATAAGCGCGCGAGTACGCGCAGCGTAATCACAAGCTTAACATTCAACATAAAGGACCCAATATGACAACTTAGAAAAGATGAAGGGTTAAATGGTTGAACCTGAATTTCGGTCTGTTACAATCTTGCCGTGAGCCTCTGGTGTTCTGCCTTGACCTTCCTGCATGTCAGGCACCTCTCCATATACCAGGCAACATCTCGCTTCCTGCAGGGCCACCAATAATAGGGTCGAAGATCTCTATACATTTTTGTCGCCCCTAGATGGATAGAAAATCCAGACTTATGGGCCTCATCCATCAACACCTGTCGTACTCCTCCCCAGTACGACACCCAAACTCTCCCATGAAGGGTCAACAATCCTCGACTGTCATAGTCGAAGGAAGCTACTCGGCCCACGATCCTTTCACATTTCTGCCTCTCCTCCTTGAGGCCCTCGACCTGTGCCTCTTTGATCTGCTCCAATAATCGGTCAGCACACGCGATTCATGAGATCCATGAATGTGGCTGGAGCGTTGGTGATCCCAAACGGCATCACCACAAACTCATAATGACCATAACGGGTCCTGAAAGCAGTCTTCTACGCATCCTCATCCCTGAATCGCATCTGATGATACCCGGAGCGTAAATCGATCTTGGAAAACCAAGACGCTCCCTGAAGGTAATCAAAAAAATCATTTATCCTCGGAAGTTGGTAACGGTTCTTCACCGTTACCTTGTTCAACTCCCGGTAATCTATACACATACGATGTGACCCGTCCTTCTTCTTCACAAACAAAATCGGTGCTCCCCAGGGCGAACTGCTCCAACCGATACGGTGCCTTGACTATCGGAGCCACACCAGGGATCAGGTCAATCCTGAACTTGACCTGCCTCTCGGGAGGTATTCCAGGCAAATCCTCTGGAAATACATCCGGGTAGTCTCGCACAACCGGAACATCATCAACCAATAACTTGCCCTTCTACCGGGCATCTACAACATAGGCAATATAACCGGAACAACCCTATTGGAAGTAGTGCCTCGCTCTCGCTGCTGAATACAGAACTGGTTCACGATGTGGCTTGTCTCCCTGAATCACTAACTCCCCCTACCGGGAGTGCGAACCCTCACGAACTTGAGCACACAATCTATCACCGCCCCATTGGTGCTCAACCAATCCATGCCTACTATAACCTTATTCCCTCGCAGTGGAATAGGGACCAAGTCCAGCGGAAACTGCTCATCGAATAACTGCAGGGAACATCCTCTGTGTACCCTTGCAACCTTAATGGTCCTATCCGCTGCTATCTCAACCTCAAGTGGACAATCTAGCTCCCCTGGAGCTCTGCTAAACCTCTTGCTAAGCGCAAGAGAGACGAATGATCGGGTAGCCCCCGAATCAAACAATATTGTAGCTGAAATGCCGTTCACTGAGAACGACCCTATACAAAACATATAACCATAAGAAACAATCAATAATAAATGCATAGGTAAGGGAGAAATACATACCCATCACCACATCAGGAGTCGCTCGCGCCTCCTCTGCCGTCAGCTGAAAAGCCCTACTCTTCGCCACCGGCGTCTCAACTCGGCCCTGACGGCCATCCGCAACCCTCAAGGTAGCAGGAGCAGGTGCTGACACCTTCCCTGCAACAGCTAAACTCGTACATTGGGACTTTTTATGTCCCCTCTGATTGCACTGAAAGCAAATCAGATCTGATGCCGCAACGGTGGTAGTAGCGGCTTCTACAATCTCTGCTCATATGCCGCGTCCAGCCGCACTTGTAGTAACCGGCACTCCCAGCCATGCACGCCCCATCGTGCAATCTCCCACACTTGCCACACTGACCGTGGCTCTGTTGACTCCTAACTCTATGATCTGAACCCTTGGGCCTTTTGCCCAAACTCCCTGAACCTGGAACCACCTCCGGCTTCCTCTTTCTCTCCATCTCAAGGTCAATCTCTCTCTCGAGCCCTAGCAATCATGTCATCCAGCGTTTTACACCTGGACCGACTCATAAACTGGAGGATGTCAGTCTGCAACATCTCATGATACCGAGGCTTCTTCATTTCCTCATCAGTTGCGTACATAGGAACGAGAAGCGCTCTCTCCCTGAACTTGGCGGTGATCTCCGCCACTGTCTCTGTCGTCTGGGAGAGGTCCTGAAAGATTCTGGCCAAGTGTTGCAACTTAATAACTGGTGCAAACTCAGAACTGAACCTGACAGTAAAGTCAGCCCAGGTCAAACCATCCAAAGCTGCGTCATCTCCAATGGCATGTCCGACCTCCTCCCACCAATCTTGTGCCCTGTCCTTCAGAAGACAGGACGCCAGTCTGACCTTGTCCCTCTCGGGACATCTGCTCGTGCGGAAAGCGTTGGCCACATCCGCCAACCATCTAGTACTCGCTATGGGGTCCCGCGCCCCATGGTAATCTGGAGCTCCACATGCACAAAACTCCCTGAAGGTAAGCGTGCGCGACCCCATCATGGCCGCTACCTCAGCACGGAAAGTGCTCAATCTCTCGTCCATCAACTCTAAGATACCCTCCTTGATCGAACCAAAGATCACAGGAGTCTGTTCAAGTAATGTGCGAGTAATCTTTGAAGAGAGAAACTCCCTAGTCTTCTCATCCAACTGCCCGACCTCCGGGCCTGATCCTGATCCCCCTCCGGCCTCTGAACTGCCGACTGCTGGCCTAGGGCGTAGTACCACCATTCTGAAAACACATCATAATAAACTTCAGAAACATAGATATATCTCGAGGGATCACTACTACCACAATTTTCCTGGTCTCATCTCAACTTTCCTTGATTCGAGTACGGATCCTCTGCTTTCAGTAGTATGGGCCCCTACTACCTTCCACATCTATCCATACTTTCCTCAAGTATCGCCTTGACTCCACCAAGATTGCATTTTTATGAACATACAACTCATATAGTTATGGAATATGATAGATCTAGGCCAATGGAGACTACTTGCTCATAAAGTCTCCATCTTGGGACTAAAAACCCTAGAAATTGGTCCAAGAAGCTCACCATATAAACCACAAGGAAAGATCTGAACTTTTTACATCAGGAAAAAGCTCCAACCCTTGTAGTCCTCAGACCTACACTTGTCCACCAACTTCTAGCCTCCACAATGGTTTCCTCTTCTCTTTCACCACCTTGAAAAGGCACTTTGAAGCTTAGAACACTCACACCCAAGCTAAAAACGAAGGAAATGATCTCTTAGGGTTTCTTTCTGAAAGATGATGGCTGAGGGACAAAACCATCTCATTCCTTTCAGAGCCCTCAAGTCATACTAGGGTTTTGAGTCTGGGCCGGTTACGCCCGGCGTAACCTTAGGTACGCCCAGCGTACCCGGATGGAACCGTGTACAAAATAAGCGCGCGAGTACGCGCAGCGTAATCACAAGCTTAACACTCAACATAAAGGAACCAATATGACATCATGGAAAAGATGAAGGGTTAAATGGTTGAACCTGAATTTTGGTCTGTTACAATCTTGCCGTGAGCCTCTGGTGTTCTGCCTTGACCTTCCTGCAGGTCAGGCACCTCTCCATATACCAGGCAACATCTCGCTTCATGCAGGGCCACCAATAATAGGGTCGAAGATCTCTATACATTTTCGTCGCCCTTGGATGGATAGAAAATCCAGACTTATGGGCCTCATCCATCAACACCTGTCGTACTCCTCCCCAGTACGGCACCCAAACTCTCCCATGAAGGGTCAACAATCCTCGACTGTCATAGTCGAAGGAAACTACTCGGCCCACGATCCTTTCACACTTCTGCCTCTCCTCCTTGAGGCCCTCGACCTGTGCCTCTTTGATCTGCTCCAATAATCGGTCAGCACACGCGATTCATGAGATCCATGAATGCGGCTGGAGCGTTGGTGAGCCCAACGGCATCACCACAAACTCATAATGACCATAACGGGTCCTGAAAGCAGTCTTCTACGCATCCTCATCCCTGAATCGCATCTGATGATACCCGGAGCGTAAATCCATCTTGGAAAACCAAGACGCTCCTTGAAGGTAATCAAAAAAATCATCTATCCTCGGAAGTTGGTAACGGTTCTTAACCGTTACCTTGTTCAACTCCCGGTAATCTATACACATACGATGTGACCCGTCCTTCTTCTTCACAAACAAAATCGGTGCTCCCCAGGGCGAACTGCTCGATCTGATAAAACCCTTGTCTAGTAGCTCTTGCAGCTGTGTCCACAACTCATGCATCTCTGGGGGAGCCAACCGATACGGTGCCTTGACTATCGGAGCCACACCAGGGATCAGGTCAATCCTGAACTTGACCTGCCTCTCGGGAGGTATTCCAGGCAAATCCTCTGGAAATACATCCGGGTAGTCTCGCACAACCGGAACATCATCAACCAATAACTTGCCCTTCTACCGGGCATCTACAACATAGGCAATATAACCGGCACAACCATGTTGGAAGTAGCGCCTCGCTCTCGCTGCTGAATACAGAACTAGTCCGCGCTGTGGCTTCTCTCCCTGAATCACTAACTCCCCCCACCGGCAGTGCGAACCCTCACCAAATGTAGCTCACAATCTATCACCGCCCCATTGGCGCTCAACCAATCCATGCCTACTATAACCTTATTCCCTCGCAGTGGAATAGGGACCAAGTCCAGCGGAAACTGCTCATCGAATAACTGCAGCGAACATCCTCTGTGTACTCTTGCAACTTTAATGGTCCTATCCGCTGCTATCTCAACCTCAAGTGGACAATCTAGCTCCCCTGGAGCTCTACTAAACCTCTTGCTAAGCGCAAGAGAGACGAATGATCGGGTAGCCCCCGAATCCAACAGTACTGTAGCTGCAATGCCGTTCACTGAGAACGACCCTATACAAAACATATAACCATAAGAAACAATCAAGAATAAATGCATAGGTAAGGGAGAAATACATACCCGTCACCACATCAGGAGTCGCTCGCGCCTCCTCTGCCGTCAGCTGAAAAGCCCTACTCGTCGCCACCGGCGTCTCAACTCGGCCCTGACGGCCATCCGCAATCCTCAAGGTAGCAGGAGCAGGTGCTGACACCTTCCCTGTAGCGGCTAAACTCGGAAATTGGGACTTTTTATGTCCCCTCTGATTGCATTGAAAGCAAATCAGATCTGATGCCGCAACGGCGGTAGTAGCGGCTTCTACAATCTCTTCTCATATCCCGCGTCCAGCCGCACTTGTAGCAACCGGCACTCCCAGCCTTGCACGCCCCATCGTGCAATCTCCCACACTTGCCACACTGACTGTGGCTCTGTTGACTCCTAGCTCTATGATCTGAACCCTTGGGCCTTTTGCCCAAACTCCCTGAACCTGGAACCGCCTCCGGCTTCCTCTTTCTCTCCATCTCAAGGTCAATCTCTCTCTCGAGCCCTAGCAATCATGTCATCCAGCGTTTTACACCTGGACCGACTCACAAACTGGCGGATGTCAGTCTGCAACATCTCATGATACCGAGCCTTCTTCATTTCCTCATCAGCTGCGTACATAGGAACGAGAAGTGCTCTCTCCCTGAACTTGGCGGTGATCTCCGCCACTGTCTCTGTCGTCTGGGTGAGGTCCTGAAAGTCTCTGGCCAACTGCTGCACCTCAATAACCGGTGCAAACTCAGAACTAAACCTGACAGTAAAGTCAGCCCAGGTCATAGCATCCAAAGTTGCGTCATCTCCAATGGCATGTCCGACCTCCTCCCACCAACCTCGTGCCCTGTCCTTCAGAAGACAGGACGCCAGTCCCCCTCGGGACATATGCTCGTGCGGAAAGCGTTGGTCACATCCGCCAACCATCTAGTACTCGCTATGGGGTCCCGCGCCCCGTGGTAATCTGGAGCTCCACATGCACAGAACTCCCTGAAGGTAAGCGTGCGCGACCCCATCATGGCCGCTACCTCAGCACGGAAAGTGCTCAATCTCTCGTCCATCAACTCTAAGATACCCTCCTTGATCGAACCAAAGATCACAGGAGTCTGTTCAAGTAATGTGCGAGTAATCTCTGAAGAGAGAAACTCCCTAGTCTGCTCATCCAACTGCCCGACCTCCGGGCCTGATCCTGATCCCCCTCCGGCCTCTGAACTGCCGACTGCTGGCCTAGGGCGTAGTACCACCATTCTGAAAACACATCATAATAAACTTCAGAAACATAGATATATCTCGAGGGATCACTACTACCACAATTTTCCTGGTCTCATCTCAACTTTCCTTGATTCGAGTACGGATCCTCTGCTTTCAGTAGTACGGGCCCCTACTACCTTCCACATCTATCCGTACTTTCCTCAAGTATCGCCTTGACTCCACCAAGATTGCATTTTTATGGACATACAACTCATATAGTTCTGGAATATGATAGATCTAGGCCAATGGAGACTACTTGCTCATAAAGTCTCCATCTTGGGACTAAAAACCCTAGAAATTGGTCCAAGAAGCTCACCATATAAACTACAAGGAAAGATCTGAACTTTTCACCACCTTGAAAAGGCACTTTGAAGCTTAGAACACTCACACCCAAGCTAAAAACGAAGGAAATTCTCTCTTAGGGTTTCTTTCTGAAAGATGGTGGCTGAGGGACAAAACCATCTCATTCCTTTCAGAGCCCTCAAGTCATACTAGGGTTTTGAGTCTGGGCCGGTTACGCCCGGCGTAACCTTAGGTACGCCCAGCGTACCCGGATGGAACCGTGTACAAACTAAGTGCGCGAGTACGCGCAACGTAATCAGAAGCTTAACACTCAACATAAAGGACCCAATATGACAACTTGGAAAAGATGAAGGGTTAAATGGTTGAACCTGAATTTCGGTCTGTTACAATCTTGCCGTGAGCCTCTGGTGTTCTGCCTTGACCTTCCTGCAGGTCAGGCACCTCTCCATATACCAGGCAACATCTCGCTTCATGCAGGGCCACCAATAATAGGGTCGAAGATTCCTATACATGTTCGTCGCCCCTGGATGGATAGAAAATCCAGACTTATGGGCCTCATCCATCAACACCTGTCGTACTCCTCCCCAGTACGGCACCCAAACTCTCCCATGAAGGGTCAACAATCCTCGACTGTCATAGTCGAAGGAAGCTACTCGGCCCACGATCCTTTCACACTTCTGCCTCTCCTCCTTGAGGCCCTCGACCTGTGCCTCTCTGATCTAATCCAATAATGGAGTAATCACGGTCATTCTCAGACATATATCCCTGATCGGGGTTGTTGCCGCCTTGCGGCTTAGGGCTTCGACCACCACATTGGCCTTCCTTGGGTGATAAAGGATCTCACAATCGTAATCCTTCAATACATCTAACCATCGCCTCTGCCTCATGTTCAGATTCGGTTGATCCATCAGGTACCTCAAGCTCTTGTGATCCGTGTAAATGGTACAACGGACCCCACAGAGGTAATGTCTCTAAATCTTGAGGGCAAACACCACTGCCCCCAACTCTAAATCATGCGTAGGATAGTTAGCCTAGTGAGGCTTTAACTGTCTCGAGGCGTAAGCTATCACATGGCCTCGCTGCATCAACACTGCTCCCATACCTATGATCGAAGCATCACAGTAGACCACCAAATCCTCTACTCCCTCTGGAATGGCAAGAATCGGTGCCTCGCACAATCTCTGTCTAAGGGTCTCGAATGCTGCCTGCTGCTCAGGCCCCCAGCGAAACACCAGTGACTTCCTTGTCAGTCGGGTGAGCAGTACATCTATCTTGGAGAAATACCTGGATGAATCTCCTGTAGTACCCTGCCAAACCTAAGAAGCTCCGAATCTCAGATGGAGACTTCAGGACCTCCCACTGCATCACGACCTCTATCTTGGCCGGATCTACCAGAATACCCTTTTGGTTGACGAGGTGACCACGGAATTGCACCTCGCGTAACCAGAACTCGCATTTGGAGAACTTCGCAAAAAGTCTCTCCCTCCTCAAGATCTCTAGCACCTCCCTCTGGTGCTCCTCGTGCTGCTCCTGGGTCTTGGAATAAACCAAGATATCATCAATGAACACTATCACAGACCGATCCAGCATCGGTCAGCACACGCGATTCATGAGATCCAAGAATGCGGCTGGAGCGTTGGTGAGCCCAAACGGCATCACCACAAACCCATCATGACCATAACGGGTCCTGAAAGCAGTCTTCTACGCATCCTCATCCCTGACTCGCATCTGATGATACCCGGAGTGTAAATCGATCTTGGAAAACCAAGATGCTCCCTGAAGGTAATCAAAAAAATCATCTATCCTCGGAAGTTGGTAACGGTTCTTCACCATTACCTTGTTCAACTCCCGGTAATCTATTCACATACGATGTGACCCGTCCTTCTTCTTCACAAACAAAATTGGTGCTCCCCAGGGCGAACTGCTCGATCTGACAAAACCCTTGTCTAGTAGCTCTTGCAGCTGCGTAGACAACTCCTGCATCTCTGGGGGAGCCAACCGATACGGTGCCTTGGCTATCGAAGCCGCACCAGGGATCAGGTCAATCCTGAACTTGACCTGCCTCTTGGGAGGTATTCCAGGAAAATCCTCTGGAAATACATCCGGGTAGTCTCGCACAACCGGAACATCATCAACCGATAACTGCCCTTCTACCGGACATCTACAACATAGGCAATATAACCGGCACAACCCTGCTGGAAGTAGCACCTCGCTCTTGCTGCTGAACACAGAACTGGTCCGCGCTGTGGCTTCTCTCCCTGAATCACTAACTCCCCCCACCGGGAGTGCGAACCCTCACCAACTGTAGCTCACAATCTATCACCGCCCCATTGGCGCTCAACCAATCCATGCCTACTATAACCTTATTCCCTCGCAGTGGAATAGGGACCAAGTCCACCGGAAATTGCTCATCGAATAACTGTAGGGAACTTCCTCTGTGTACCCTTGCAACCCTAATGGTCCTATCCGCTGCTATCTCAACCTCAAGTGGACAATCTAGCTCCCCTGGAGCTCTGCTAAACCTCTTGCTAAGCGGAAGAGGGACGAATGATCAGGTAGCCCCCGAATCAAACAGTACTGTAGCTGAAATGCCATTCACTGAGAACGACCCTATACAAAACATATAACCATAAAAGACAATCAATAATAAATGCATAGGTAACGAAGAAATACATACTTGTCACCACATCAGGAGTCGCTCGCGCCTCCTCTGCCATTAGCTAAAAAGCCCTACTCTTCGCCACCGGCGTCTCAACTCGGCCCTGACGGCCATCCGCAATCCTCAAGGTAGCAAGAGCAGGTGCTGACACCTTCCCTGCAACAACTAAACTCGGACACTGGGACTTTTTATGTCCCCTCTGATTGCATTGAAAGCAAAAATCAGATCTGATTCCGCAACAACGGTAGTAGTGGCTGTACAATCTCTGCTCATTTGCCCAGCCCGGCCACACTTGTAGCAACTGGTACTCCCTGCCTCGCACGCCCCATCGTCCAATCTCCCACACCTGCCACATCGACCGTGGCTCTGTTAACTCCTAGCTCTATGATATGAATTGTGGGCCTTTTGCCCAAACTCCCTGAACCTGGAACCGCCTCCGGCTTCCTCTTTCTCTCCATCACAAGGTCAATCTCTCTCTCGAGCCCTAGCAATCATATCATCCAACGTTTTATAGCTGGACTGAGTCACAAACTGGCGGATGTCACTCCGCAACATCTCATGATACCGAGCCTTCTTCATTTCCTCATCAGCTGCGTACTGAGGAACGAGAAGTGCTCTCTCCCTGAACTTGACGGTGATCTCTGCCACTGTCTCTGTCATGTGGGTGAGGTCCTGAAAGTCTCTGGCCAACTGTTGCACCTCAATAACCCGTGCAAACTCAGACTTGAACCTAACAGTAAAGTCAGCCTAGGTCATAACATCCAAAGTTGCATCATCTCCAATGGCATGTCCGACCTCATCCCACTAATCTCGTGCCCTGTCCTTCAGAAGACAGGACGCCAGTGTGACCTTGTCCCCCTCGGGACATCTGCTCGTGCGGAAAGCGTTGGCCACATCCGCCAACCATCTAGTACTCGTTATGGGGTCCCGCGCCCCGTGGTAATCTAGAGCTCCACATGCACGGAACTCCCTGAAGGTAAGCGTGCGCGACCCCATCATGGCCGCTACCTCAGCACAGAAAGTGCTCAATCTCTCGTCCATCAACTCTAAGATACCCTCCTTGATCGAACCAAAGATCACAGGAGTCTTTTCAACTAATGTGCGAGTAATCTCTGAAGAGAGAAACTCCCTAGTCTGCTCATCCAATTGCCCGACCTCCGGGCCTGATCCTGATCCCCCTCCGGCCTCTGAACTGTCGACTGCTGGCCTAGGGCGTAGTACCACCATTCTGAAAACACATCATAATAAACATCAAAAACATAGATATATCTCAAGGGATCACTACTACCACAAGTTTCCTGGTCTCATCTCAACTTTCCTTGATTCGAGTACGGATCCTCTACTTTTAGTAGTACGGGCCCATACTACCTTCCACATCTATCCGTACTTTCCTCAAGTATCGCCTTGACTCCACCAAGTCACTACTACTGCTACTAATCTTTGCTACTCCCATCCTAGGCTTGCCCTAGGGAAATCTTTGACTCTACCCAAACCAGTCCTCAACTGCTGAAAGGCCCCCTTGTAATGCCAATTAGCCATCACCTGAATACCATCACATGTGGCGAGGCTTAGATAATCCTTCGAGTAAAAGGCCCGTCCCCACAACGGTTAAACTCATACAAGAGTTGCACAACAGGGCCAGATCTAGCACTCTGAGATTATTCAACCATGTTCACATGTGATGTGACGTATTCACCTAATGGCTAACTCACATCACTCAGAGCCCCACAAAGCACATAGCAAGCAGCATTCAGACACAAGAAACTACTCAAGCAATTCTATCCTCATTACAAGGAACTGTATTGGCATACAATGCTAAGCTCATAGTATCAGACATAACCTAAACAGGCTATCCTACTGCTGTCTACTCAAAACTAGCATGCAATTCTCATAAAGCTGATACACATATAGCAGACACATAAGGCATCCTCCTAGATCCTCAGTCCTATTCTAGCATGTTGTTCTACTGAAACTGATAATCATAACATAAACTTGTATGGGTAATTTGGGAGTACTTACTTGAGCTCGGCTGATCGCATGCACCACACCCTTTTCCTCTTCTCAAAACTCTTTCTCTTTTTAGGTTTTTTTTCTTTTCAAAATCTTTTTGAAATACTTTCTACCATTTCCTCATTTTGAGTCCAGTTACACCCGAGAGTGCGCCTGAATCCCTCAAACCAAGGCTCTGATACCAACTTGTAACATCCCAAAAACACGACCCAAAATTTTTTGTTTTTACATATAATAAAAGTCATAACACTAAATGTCATATAATAAAAACCATACGTCGGGTATCCCAAAAGACAAATAAAAATATCATATCAAAAACTGTATCAAATCATGTCTAAGTATCTGAACAAAACTCCCAGGAATAAAGTTGAAGTTGTGGTGTGTGTGATGCTATCATCCCGAGCTCTTCCCTTTACTTGTGGAAGTACCTGAAACCAAAACTGAAACTTTCAGCATAAAGCTTAGTGAGCTCCCCCAAACTACCTAATACCAAACAAACATATAAACAACTACTGGGCCCCCGCCCACTACATCGGACCGAAGCCCATAAACTGCATCAGACCTAGGTCCGGAACTAACTGCCTTGGACCGAAGTCCGGAACTAGCTGCATCAAACCGAAGTCTGGAACTAACTACATCAGGCCTAAGCCCGGAACTGACTGCATTGGACCGAAGTCCGGAACTACTGAACATAACATAGCATACACATATCAACTAGTATAACAACATGGACTGCATACTGAGTCGGGCCATACATGAAACACATAACACACAAAATCTATCTGAGCCACAAAGGCATCAAACATTCTAACTACTGCATCAGACCGGAGTCCGGAAACTACTACTAATTAATCGGGCCGACATTGTGGCCTTAGACCCGTTCCTACTGGAAGGAAACTCACCTCGTAGCCTAGCTGCTGAAAGAACTGCTCCGGAATCTGTTTGCTACGGCTCCGGCTTCACCCTGGCTACAATTTCCATAAGTACCCTCAATCAAATAATGATAATAATACTGAGGGTAAAAAGACTATCTTACCCTTGGTCAAAGTCAACCTATCGGTCAAAGTCAACATTCAGTTGACCTGACTCGTCAAGTTGGGTCACCAACTCGTCGAGTCCTTACTCTCACTTTCTTGCTTCAGCCCGTTACTACTCGTCGAGTTTGGCATAGACTCGACAAGTTCCTCTTCGAAACTAACACTCAGTCAATCTGCATCCGGCTCGCCGAGTTGTATGAACAACTCGTTGAGTTCTCCTTCAACATATGAACACTCTGACTGTGACTCGCCGAGTTGTATGAACAACTCGTCAAGTTTGTTCTTGAGGCATGAAGATTGCCTTGGACTCGCCGAGTCAGGCACGAATGAGTCTAACCTCTAGCTCACTGAGTCCATCTCTCACTCACTGGTTCCACTCGGCATAACTCGAAAAGGGGAAAACAAGGGACTCACGACTCGACTCGCCCAGTCGTATACATGCAATCACTATATACTCGATTCTGCTTGAAACCAGTTCATTCCATTCATAGATCTGGGTTCTTGGGGCTTGATTAACCCGTAAAGTTTCCAACTTTACGTGTAAATAACATCAAATGAAGGTTTTAAGGCTCAAAGCACACTATAAGAGTAGATCTAGATCTTTCATGCGAAATGGCTCCATAAAGGTACTAGATCTGAGCTTTTGGAACTCAAACCTAGCTAGATCCAAAGGCTATTCATCTCAATGAGTCCTCTATGCTACTACCAAGCCAAGAAAATGGTTCAAGAATAACTTTAATGGCTTTCCAAAGGGGATTAAAGCATAGAAACAGAAAAGGGTCAAGTTATACCTCACTATACTCTGAAATGCCACAAAGATCTTGGATCTTCTTCTTCTCCTCTTATTCTACCTTCCTTCTTCTCTCAAGATCTTCAAAGAATCACACCAAAACACACAAGAAGCTAAGAGAGTTCTAGGGTTTCGAGAAGGATGCTCTGGGGGGTGATGGGGACTGACTTGGGGTCCCAAAAAGTTGTTTAAGTAGGGTGCAAACCCATGAAATGAGGGTTTCATCCAGACTGGCGGACTCGCCGAGTCCAGAATATGGACTTGTCGAGTAGCCAACTTAAATGTGCTCAAAATCCCGACTCTACTCGATGAGTCTGGCTACTGACTCGTCGAGTTCCTCTTGAAAACTTGAAAAATAAATATTTAAATAACATACCAGAATTTGGGGTGTTTCATAGGATGTCTTAACATTGTCAATTAGTAGTTTAAAGACTAATTGGATACATATATGTGTGATTATATGTTAACTAGGATCTTTGAGTGTGTACAAGTCTTCACTTGACACTTAGCAATCCTACATCGTTCCGTTCATCCAAACCACCATCTACAGGTGAGTTCATACCCCTTAATCAATGTTTTAACTGATTTTAAATGCTTTAATGGGGGGGATACAAGTAGAAAACAGCATGCTATAGAATCAATCATATGTGATTCATAACTGTGTTTTCATCCAACTGATTTCACATACTTCAAAATGTGATACATGAAATGGTTTTCTGTCTTTAAATGTTTTGTTATCAAACGAATTACTTTTGAAATGTTTGATAAAATGACATCAAGTCATTGTTATTTATTGTTCAAAACTCTTAAATGTTTTACAAAACCTCTTTCATGTCCTTGGTCAAATCTATATCTATACATTTATGTTCATATATATATATAGATGTATTGATATGACAACTTTCATTCTTCATTCAGTTCCCACACTCTTGAGTAGCAAGGGTGTATAAACCTTCTTGGACCACAAATACATTCCAGTAAACTATTATAGGGATAGTTTCGGGGATACAAAACATTATTCCTATTACAAGGAATCACACCAGAGTCAGTTCATTCATGAGTCTATACTAAATGCTATATGAAGAGATACACATACATGGATCCTCTTACATGGATACACTTACATGGATACTTGTACCTAGATACTATATGATGAGATACTGTTCCATACTATACGTGTAGATTAGTTCTGTCTATCCTAGTACAAAAGGATACTATACGGGACTAACCATTCCAGCACCCACCTGTTAGCAACAGAGGTAATGAACATCTACGGATGCCTACGGTCAATACTTATACTAGGGGTACCTTTACGGGACTAACCATGCCTACGACATGTTGTTAGCTACAGAGGAAAATGAACATCTATGGAGGTTCTAGGTTAATACTTTTCGGCAGTCGCGATGTCGTGTTTATCCTAATACAAAAGGATAATACTTATATGGCTATATTTTCCCTATTACTTTAATTTTATGATACGTTCATGTAAACGATGAGGTAGACTATATATTGTTAATAGTAGTTATGCAGGGGAAAAACCATCTTTGTTACAGCAAAACATTCAAGTCTTGGTAGAAGACTACTTTCAAAACATTCGGGTCTTGGTAGAAGACTACTTTTATACTAGTAGGAAATATGGGATTTTCTAGGGTTTTCACACTGATGCTAACCCAGATCGGGTACCCTCGCCATATACTATAAGCACTTCCCCACTAGGGTCTCGTATGGTCTCCAGCTGACGCTCACAGTCGATCACAACTCTAAATTGACTCAACCAGTCCATGCCCACGATGACACAGACATCCCCCATCGCGATCGGTACCAGATCTATCGAAAACTTAACTCCGAAGATCTCAAGCTCACATCCACGAATCACATCAGACGCAAACACAGCATGGTCATCGGCTATGGAAACTATCAAAGTTCGACTCAACGCCTCTCGTCGGATACTAATGTGACGACTAAATGCTAATGATGCAAAGGATCGACTCGCACCCGAGTCAAATAACACCAAAGCAAGCACATAACTCACAACAAAAGTACCTATATATAATCACAATATAAGTACATAATATCTCAAAATAATATAGTAAGAACATGTACCAGCCACAACATCAGGTGTTGTGCGGACCTCCTCCGCTGTCAGCTGAAAGGCTCTCCCACGAACCCTCGGTGTCTCGACCTTCGCTGGTCGAATCTCAGTAGCACGCACAGAAGTGGGTGCAGATCCCTGGGCTGATCCCTGCACGAGCTGAGGGCACTCGGCCTTCCGGTGGCCGGTCTGGTTGCAATGAAAGCAAACCGAGAATCCCTTGGGGCAATCCTTCGCCATGTTCCCCTCTTTTCCGCATTTGTAGCAAATCCCCAAACGGCAAGAACCCTCGTGACTCTTGCCGCACTTACCACAAGTGCAATCCTTCTGGCCCCCAACTCTGGAATCAAGGGGCTTGGCCCGCTTTTTCGCTGACTGCGACTGAGCTGGTCTCCTGTCCCTCACTCGGGACTCCTCCTTTGCCTCCCTGGTCTGCAACTCAAGCTCAATCTCCCTCTTCATGGCATTTTCCTAAAGCTCGGCCAATGTCTTATACGATGAGTTCGTCACAAACTCTCATATGTCCCTCCACAGTATGCTTAGATATCGGCTCGCACGTGCCTGCTCAGTGGACACGTGCTCAAGGCAAAACATCGCCCTCTCATGGAACATCCTCGAAATCTCAGTCACTGACTCTGTCTTCTTCTTGAGAGACAGAAACTCCAGTGCCAAATGTTCCCTCTCCACCGGGGGAGCATACTCGTATCGGAACATCTAAACAAACCTCTTCCATGACACTGCAGCATGATCTGCAGGGGTAAAACCAGCTGTCACAAACTTCCACTAGTCCTTCGCTCCCAAACGAAGCTGGTTCAGCACAAAGCGAACTCTCAAGTGGTCGGGTCATGAACACGTGTAACAACACCCCTCGATGGTAGAGATCCACCTCATCGCAACAATCAGATCTTGTGTCCCATCAAACTCTGGTGGCTTCGTGTTGCTGAACTCTCGGAACAACAACGAGTCACCTCCCTGGGGCCTAGCAGTGGTGATGGCTGCAGTGGCTGTGGCAGCAGCAGCCTCAGTGATACCAGTGTATCACTCATCTCAGGAATCTCTGCTCGGATAGTTGCAACCACTTTCTCATGGATCATCCTCCGTATCTCCTCATCACTACTCTCACTGCTACTAGAGTTGTGGCGTGTACCCACCATGATGTCTCTGAAACACAACACAAAATCATCAGAGACTCGCTCGAGCATACTCACACTCGATCTCCCTCCCCTACTTGTTCCTCTGCATCCTATGGATTCTTACTTGGACTGCTCACTGATCCGGTGCTTTCGGTAGTACGAGCCCAATACTACCTTCCACACCGCATCAACATTCACTCCAAGCCCTCCTCCTTGGATCCCAATTACATCTATACCTCGCATGCTACTCTCACGGTAGACTTCTCATTGTCTCGCTCCTGTTAGATACTCATACTCAAGGCAAACCACTGGTCACAGAAAACCCTAGGCTAAGGCATCACAAATTAGGCCACCCTAGTCCAAATATATGAATTACCTAGCCTATTCTCTAGCATGCATTATATCTTATAAAATATCTCGTAACACAAAATAAGGGTATTTTGGGAAATCACTGCTCGGCTCTGGCTGATTGTACACACTACTCCGGCTCTTCTTCTCTTAAACTCTTTCTCATTTTTAGAAAAATTTATCTCTTTTGAAAACCTTTCTCAAATCCTCAGTTTGAGTCCAAACACACCCGAGGGTGCATCCGAATCCCTCAAACCAAGGCTCTGATACCAACTTGTAACAACGTAAATTTTCAAAAAAAAATTCGTTTTTAAACAAATTAAATTCTCATTTCACAATCTCGAAAACACAAGTATCCAAAATGACAATCATGTCCCAATGTAAATCACAATCCCCAAAATAAAAAAAAAACATCTTCCGCCAGTGTGTACAATCATGCCGGTGCCTTGCCGCGATCCTCGAAACTACCTAAAACACATATCACATAACACGATAAGCATAAAGCTTAGTGAGTTCCCCAAAATACCACACACAACTCATTAGCCACTCAAGGCCATAACTCAATAAGACCCTCCGGTCAATGTGTCTCAGTGGGACCCTCCGGTCCCACAACTTAGATGGACCCTCTGGTCCCTCAACTCAAGAGCTCAATATCATACACAATAAGCATGTCACATAGCAAATAGCATGATATCTCAATACATAGCTCAATCACATAAGACCCTCTGGTCACAAATAAAATTACCACTCAAGGTATGTATAGTGAAAAGACTCACCTCGTAAGCTAGCAAATATAAACCTCGAACTCGGAATCTCGAACTCTACCCACCAGTCTACCCTCTGCCTAGCACATAATAAACATCCCTAATCAATATTGGCTCTCAAGAACTAGACTAACCCTTTTACACTCACAGAAGGGTGAAAAGACCATTTTACCCCTCCATAGCCTAAATAGTCCACACTTTTTACCAAACCCTAAAGCTCAACAAAAGTCAACGGCAGGGAGTATGTTGCGCGTACTCGGCTGCCATGAAGGCATCGGAGATGCTCGACCCCTACGCCACGCGTACTGGGATTACGCCCAGTGTACGCTCCAGATTCCCTCTTCTCACATTTTTGGTCTTAACCAGTTAAGACATAAGCTCATATCTCAGATCTGGACTCTCTAATGTCTCTTAATCCATAAAGTCATCAACTTTAAGCCTTTGCATGGCTGATTAGGCACCAAACTCCCAAAATCTACACTCTTTTGTCTCAAGGGTCTCATAACTCATGCATGGAGTGATTTCACCAACCAAGATTGGATTTTTATGACATAACACAACTCATACACTCAAAAGGGGCTTGTCCTAGACTCTGGAGTTCAAGATCTCATAAAGACTCCACCTTTTAGGGACAAAACCCTAAAATTCTCAACATCATGCTCATAACAAAGGAAAGGAAAAGTTTGAAGCTTTATACCTCAATAAGAAGCTTCTCACTCTGATTTGCTCGGATCTAGAAGCTTGGGCTCCAAATCCTCCTTCTTCAAGTCCTTCTCTTCTCTTCAAAAATCACACAAACACTCTCAAGGCTCAAACACACAAGCTCTAGAACAAAAGTTATAGTTCTCTTAGGGTTTTTTCTCTGGGAATGATGGCCAAAAATGAGGCCATCATATCCCTTATATAGGGGCTCACCCCAAATTAGGGTTGCATTCTGGGCCTATTACACCCAACGTACTAGGTGGCCTCCGCGTCAAGAACACGCTCACGAGTATGCACATCGTACTCTCACGTACGCCCAACGTACTCGATTATATCATGAACTTCTCAAGGACCACATTTGGCAACTTAAGGTTAGATGAAGGGTCAAAGAGATATACTTGATCCTGGGATGTTACAATTTCTATCACCGACTCCGTGTCCTATTTCAACACCAAGAACTCCTGAGCTAGCCACTCATGCTCAACCCACAGAATGTAACGGGAGCGGAACATCTCCCTAAACTGATCCCAAGAAACTGCAACTCTTTGCTCATCCAAATAAGACCCTGTCATCAATCTCCACCAATCCTTTACCCTAGACCTCAACATGTTCAGGGCACACCTGACCTTCTGGTTAGTCGGGCAACAACATGTGAAAAAGCATCCCTCGATATCCGATAGCCACCTCATGGCTATGATAGGGTCCTGAATCCCATCAATAGTCACGGGCTTCGGGTTGTTGAAGTCCTGGTACAGAAAAACTCGTCCGGCTCCCAATCCTGCCGCTAATACAGCTGCAGTGGCTGCTGCGGAAGCTGCCTCAGTGAAGGTTGCATACCGATCATCAAAGTACTCCACCATAGCGGTCTTGATAGACCCAAACATATCTGGCAGCTGAGTCCGGAACATTGCAGCAACCTCATCATGCAGGATCTCCCAGATCCTGTTATCCATCTCGTCTGGCCTTATCTAGCCGATTGTCCCGGGCACTGTCGGCACCTCCTGTCCGCCCTCTCCTGATCCTAACCCGGATCCAGCCACGAATCGTCATGTAACCACCATGCTGGAAACATACCGAAAGGATATCAACTTCTCCTCACAACAATCCGGGAACCAACTCCCAACCAAAACCCTAGGGGTTGTGACTTCCTTGCTACGCGTATGGGTCCTGTGCTTTCAGTAGTACGGGACCATACTGCCTTCCACACCTACCCATATTTGTCTCAAGTATCATCACAACGCCCTATAACTATACATAAGCATGGCATGTGCTCAGTCCTCACTCCTAGAGGAAGGCTAAATATCTCATAACAGGCAGACACGTCCAAACAACCCATCCATCCATGAACTATCACACGACCCTCCATTGGTGCCAGTTAACTATTTCTTGAATACAATCACATGCCACATGGCTTAAACAATCTTAGGCTAAAATATTTAATCCTACAAGGGTTGGACTCTGACAAGAGCTACGCAGCAGGACCAAACCCCTTACCCTAATTCCATTTAACCCATGTAGCATGTGACTTATAGTATTCACTAAATAGTTAGTTCACACGCGAAAGAGTCATAAACAATCAATAAAGCACTCTACATAAAGATAAGGTATCAAATATCAGGCAATTCTATCATACGATTACTGAGGGTCCCTATCTTATTACTAGCATGTTGTTCTAACATATCACATTATCAAATAAATACATGGTATTTTGGGGTCTACTTACTGGCTCTGGCTGATCGTATATTCTGCATCCTCATTTTCTTCTTTTGAAAACTATTTTAAAAAAACTTTTGAAAAAATTATCCTTAGTTTGAGACTGGATTCACACGAGTGTTCCTCCAATTCACTCAAACCAAGGCTCTGATACCAACTTGTAACATCCATAAAATTCATGCCAATTTAAAACTTTTTAAATCATATAAAACCATTCAGTTATTACAATTTGTTTTCAACATAGTTTAAACATCAGAGTTCCCAAAAATCATAATCATAAATCGAGGAAGTGTACAGTCACGCCTTCGCCTTCCCGCGGCCATCCACTGAACCTGAAACAATAAACTGAAACTTTAACCTTGAAGGCTTAGTGAGTGGCCCCCAAAATACCAACCTCATACAACCATGAACACATCATATAAAAAACATAGAAAAACCATGCATCTCGAGTCTACAGTGTGACTGGTCCGCCCACACTGGGCCTTCAGTTCTCCTAGTCCACTCTCTGAGTCTACATTATGACTGGACCGCCTGCACTGGGCCTTCATTCTGTCTGGCCCACTCTTCGAGCCTCGGCATGTATGGACCGCCCTCTCGGGGCCTTCAGCCTATCCGGACTGCTCGCCAGGCCTTCGGCCTGACTAGGTGCCCTCCTGGGCCTGCAGTCTATCCTGCCCGCCCTGAGTGTGTTGGCCTACAGCACGAAGCAGGACCCGCCTCAACCCAACCCCATACCAATCAAACAATCATGTGCACATAAATATCATACGCTAGCATATATATATATATATATATATATATATATATATATATATATATATATATATAACATATAATCATACCGATCTAACAGATCGCTATCACAGCAACCATCCTATAACCATGATACCAACCTAACTGGTCACTAACATAGCATCATCCTATATACCAGGATACCGACCTAAACCAGGTCACTAACATAATACCATCCTAACGACCAGGATGCAAATCTAGCAGATCAATAACATATCAAGCAAATACCCGGATACAAATCCGATAAAGGGTCGGCCTTGTTGCCTTAGACCCTGTTGATATAGTGAGAATAACTCACCACGTAATGCCAATTCCATAACATTGAAAGCCATCATGTCCATTCTCTTTATTGGGACAAGGCCCAATGCCAATTCCATAACCTTGAAAGCCCTTAAGCAACACCCATTATTGGCCCAATTTACCAAATTGGGCCTAACTCCCTAATTGGGCCTCACTCCAAGATCCATTATCAAAAATTGGCCTAAAACACAATATTCATAAAGTCCAACAAAGCCCAAATCCAACTAGTCCATAGACAACCCAAAACCTGAAGCCCAATTGTCAAAGGCCCGACAGAGAACGTATGCGGGGCGGACTCTCTCTGGAACGCGGGGCGTACTCGTCCAGATGTCGACCACCATCAAGGTGGTTGACCCAGTATGCTGGGCGTACTGGATTTACGTTGAGAGTACATTGGGTTTCACCAAAACCCTAATAAGTGCTTAATAGCTTAAGCGCTTAATAGCTTAAGCACTTAAGCCCAAACTCCAGATCCATTGACCAAATGTGCCTTAGGACTATAAAGTCTCGAACTTTATCACTTTGGACGTCTAGATAGTTCTTAACACAAGTTCTTAATCCATTAAGACCTTCCTACTTCATGCATGAGACAAATCTAACTATTGGGACACTATTTTTATCACTTAGGACATCCTCTAAGGTCTGAAAGGACAGCTCATTTCGTCCAAATCTTAACATGCACCATTTTGGGACTTTTGGGACAAGAATGCTTCCATAAACCTAAAATGACTAGATCTATCTCATACAAGTATAAAGTTCCAAGCTTTTTACCTTCTAGAGTTTCTAGGGCACAAACCAACTTCAGATCTACAAGCTTGATCTTCTTCTCCAACTCCTTGATGCAACACCTTCTTCTTAAAACACTCAAAAAACTCAAACACTCAAGGAAATGGATAGGGTTTGGGGAAAACGACTCTAAGTAGTGGAGGCTGGGGTAATGGATGGTCTTTTGCTCATAATGTTGCTTATATAGTCCCCAAACCCTAAATATTAGGGTTTGCATCTGCGATGAGTACGCCCAATGCACTAGGGCGCGCCTAGTATGCTCATCGTATCCTTATGCACGCACAGCGTAATCCTCCTAATTCCAATAATTGCAATTTACCCCTCAGACTTTCATGGCTTCACCCTTCTATCCCCAGGTACTATAAATGAAAAATCTTGGGATGTTACAGATCTAGTGTAGTTTGGTTTTGGAGTTATTTTGATCCAAAATATAGATCTTTATGGTTCAAATCCGATTCCAAGACTTAGAGTTTCCACTCTCAGTCCTGAATGAGTCCATAAGGCAGAAATTTACCATATTGGATGTCTTATGGGGTTCATGCATGAGTTAAGATCATTTCTATGAGAATAGAATGCCATTTTGGAGTTTGGGATTATTAGGGTCATGTAATGTGACCAAGTTAGTGACTTTATTAATTAAGACGTTGAAGAGGACCTGGATATGTGTTTATAGCCGGTGGAAGAGACTATTAAGCACTTAATGGGAAAAGTGACTTAACAGTGGAGCACGTTGGGCATAAATGCATGTACACACAGCGTACACACCATTCAGCTAGTACGCTTAGCGTACAGTGGAGTACGCCCTGCGTACTCAACAGATATGGGCTTGGCGTGTCTTCGGCCTCAGATTGGGCCATGCATTGGATTTTAGTTCTTTGGGCCTTAGTGGGCCATCAGAAGTCAGTTAATTTGAGCCAAGAATATGTTTGGGCTTAGTGTAAGGTCCATTAGAGGGATTGGGCCCAATTTAGCAAATTGGGCCACTAGTGGGCTTGGGAAGCCTACCTAGTGTTGGGCCTTTTTGTATTATGGCTTTAGGCCTTAGATATGGACCAAGTTAGACTAGGGGTAAAATGGTCATTTTACTCTAAGGAGGATTATTGATTTGGACTAATTGTTATTTTGGGTAATGGTAGCTTGGGGAGTCAAGAGATCAGAAGTTCGGGGATCTACCAGCTAGCAGCAAGAGGTTTATTCACAGGATTCTACTGTCAGCTTGAGAGGTGAGTCTCCTCACTGTTTGTATGGGTCTACGGCCACAATGTAGGCCCATTTAGTTTATGTATGGTAGGAAGACTTAGGGTTTAGCCCTAGACACTATGTATGAAAGACCAGGGGGTTGCTCTTGGAACACAGTATGTTATTATGTATGATAGGAAGACCCGAGGGTTAGCCCTAGGGAATATGCATGAAAGACCAGGAGGTGGCTCCTGGCACACTATATGCTGATTCGCTAAGTAGAGTAGTATGTATGCTAGTTGTCTTTGTGATGCTTGTATGAAAGACCACGAGGCGGCTCTTGGCACTTGTCTGTAAGACCCAGGGGTTGGCCCCCGACTTGGCAAGAAAGACCATCTAGCGGCCCTTGGCATAACAGCAAGACTATGTGCAACACATATTAACTTATTTGATATATGATTGATCTGTATGGCTCACAATATGTATGGCATGTATGGCCCATTTGATATGTATAGTATGTGGTATTTGGGGAACTCACTAAGCTTTGTGCTTACGGTTTACAATTTTGGTTTCAGGTAACTTCAATTTTCAGATAAGGAGCTCGGAACGATCGCATCGCATTCACCCATATTATTCCGCATTACGTGATATTTGGGATTAGACTCTGATATTTATTTTAAATGAAATGTTTTCAATGTTTGGGCCAAAGTTACTAAGTGTTTTCTTATATATCAAATGAAAATATTGGTCTTGAATTTTGGGATGTTACAAGTTGGTATCAAAGCCTTGGTTTGAGGGATTCAGACATACTTTTGGGTGTGTCTAAACTCAAATTGAGGACTTGGTATGAAAGTTTTCAAAAGAGAATCATATTTTCATAAAAAAGGGTTTAAAAAAGGAGAAAAAGGGGTGATGCATGTAATCGACCGAGCTCAAGTAAGCGATTCCCAAAATACCAAAACATATTTGTTATGTGATATGATTATGTGATTCTCATGCTAGATTAGAGCTAAGGATCTAGGAGAGATGCCTTTGTATGCTTATATGAGCTTGTAGATTTGCATGCTAGAACTGATCAGCCAGAGGTAGGATGGTCTGTTTGGGTTATGCCTGATTGTGTGAGCCTTTGAGTTACATGCTAGTATAGATTCCTGATAAGAGGATAAAATGAATTGTTTGGTTAGATATTTAGTTTGTCTGAATGCTGCTTGCTTTGTGCTTTGTGGGACTTCGAGTGATGGAGGTTAGCTACTAGATGAATATGATAAGTCACATGTGACTAGGTTTGAATAATCTCAGAGTGCTGGATTTGACCCTATTGCACAACTCTCATTTAATTCTAATCATTGTAGGGATGAGTGCTTTACTCAAAGGATTATCCGAGCCTCGCCACATGTGATGGTATTCATGTAGTGGTTAATTGGCATTACAAAGAGTCTTTCAGCAGCTGAGGACTGGGTGGGTTCGGGAACCTAAGAAAGCTTAGGATATGTTTTAGCGAGCCTAACGATGCGGTATCATGAGTTTTGGTGCTTGTATTGAGAAAGTGACTTAGGGGATTCGGGATGATTGCTGAAGAAAGTTTGGATAAGTGTTGAAGGTTGTATCGGGCCCGTACTACTGAAAGCATAGGATCCATACTCGAATCGGTGAAAGTCTTGGAGAATCTAATAAGCTTATGGGGGAAAGGACTCTTGGTTATGTTTTTAATTTTGGAATGTCATATTTCAGTTGGAGATGAGCTCTCAGGGAGATGGTCCAGGTTCAGGTTCTGGTTTAGGTGCATACGTTGAGCCAATTAGCGAGCTGTTGTGAGAGTTCATTTTATCAGAGGTTTCTCGCAGTGTTTCAGAGATAGTGGATGAGCGATTGGGCTCATTTCGTGCGGAGGTTATGGCTATCATTGGAGCTCGCACACTGACTTTCTGGGAGTTACGTGCTTGTGGAGCTCCTGCGTTTCATGGGGAGAGGGATCCCATTATCAGTAGGAGGCGGTTAGTAGATATGGCTAATGCATTCAGGATGAGTTTTTGCCCCGAGGAGGCAAAGGTCAGATATGCTTCCTGCCTGTTGAAGGATCGAGCACGTGATTGGTGGGAATAGGTCGGTAGTGAGTTGGGTGATGATGCGGTCGATGCTATGTCTTGGGATGAATTTTCGACTTGATTTCGAGCTAAGTTTGCACCAGAAATCGAGGTACATCAGTTGGCGCGAGAGTTTCTGGATCGTCGCCAAACCACAGAGATTGTGGTAGAGATCACTGCCAAGTTTAGGGAGAGGGCTTTATTGGTATGGTAGTATGTGGCAGATGAGGAGATGAAGAAAACGAGGTATCACGACATGCTGCGGGATGACATTAGGAAGTTCGTGAGTATTTCAGTGTGCGAGACCCTGAACGATATGATCTCTAGAGCCCGAGAGCCGGATATTGATTTGGAGCACATTGAGAAGAGGAGGTCAAATCGGGTGTATACTATGCAGGGTCCTGGGAAGAGGCCAAAGACTTCAGATCAACGATTGGTAGGCCGGCAGGGCCGAAGTCAGTGCATCACGTGCGGAAAACTGCACAAGGGAGTGTTTTGTTCTAGGGGTTCAGGCTGCTACAAGTGTGGAATACATGGTCACATCAGCAAGGACTGCCTACAGGGGCAAGCCCATTATGTTTTCACTGCGATCAGGTGGGCCACAAGAAGGCCAACTATCCGACGATGAGGGAAGAGGTAGTAAGCATGTTTTCTCCGAACACTTTGAGGATCACTAATGGACGAGAGGGAAGGACATGAGTCCCAGCAGAGAGGATTCAGACTTTGCAGTGACATGCAAGAGTGATCCGGATTACGGTAGGTAATATTGCAGGTATGTAACAATTGCTCTTTCGATTCTATATGTATTATGGTTGTTCTTGCCTCGGTCTCGGGTAAGAGTATGTATGAGTTATCTCCCTTCTTATATTCAGATTGTATTTGTGAAAAAATGTGATATGCCAATTACATACCGAGAATTATTAGTAGCAAGTGTAAGGTCATGTCCCTTTTCTGGTTCGAAGTGTTCAGTGTTATCTCGGTTACAACCGAGATCAGTTCAGGAGCATCATGAGAAAATCTGCGGTCAGGGTTCAGCAGGATGGTTATTCACCATCGTCAGGATTCGGTGAAGTTCAGTCTTTGTGCTAGGGATAGTTTTTGGAAGTATCAAGAGAAGTAGTCTATCGCTAAAGAAGATGCGATGAGCATCGGCTAATTGGACTTTAGGGTTGAGAGGGACATCAGGTTAAGATTTTGGGGTCATTAGTGTTAGGATTTCAGAAAGCGTTCATCTAGTCTTCAGTAATTGTGCAATCTTTAGAATGGGCTAGTAATGGATCACTAGCAAGACTGAGCGTTGGTAGTCAGTGTGTCTATCGGGTAAAGAAGGAAGGAATGGGAATCCTCCAACACTCACATTACATGAAGACTTAGTCGAATCTAAGTGGGAGAGAAACAATCATGTTGCGGGAGCAGGAGCGGTTTTGAAACTGGGATAAGTTTCGCATTCAGGTGTGACATCCCCATTTTTACGGCCAGAAAAGACGGATTTCGTTTATGCTTTTTAATAAAAATCAGAGTAACTTCTTAAGAAAAGTATTGCGGAATTTGTTCTCAAAACAAAATATAATATAAATTTATCAAATCATTTCTTAAATAAATGTATTTTCATTACATTACAAAAACTCGGGATGTCAATCATCGATACAGACCATAAGCATAAACAAAAAAGAAATAAACATCTTAGGCCACAAAACACTATCTGGCCTCAAGTCCATAATATCTCGTCAAGTCATCCAACTATGCTTTTGCCACTACCTGTAATACAAGAAAACTGAGTGGGCCAGGCTGGGGAGCCTAGTGACCATATAGGGTTTTCAACCCACAATAATAAATTCATTATTTATTTTCCTCAAATCACTAACCCGAATACCCGTTCCCATTATCCTCACTTTACGTCCCCAAAGCATCTATTATCAGGGATCTATCCTAAGGAATTGCATCGAGATGGGCACTACTGCTAAGGGGATTCCTCTGCCATATGTGTCTGTAAGACAACCATGAGGGGGATGGAGTACATCTTCAAAAACACGTACAAGTTCGAGCCTGCTAGCGTTCCACTGGACTGCCTAGAAAAGTCCATGGTCGTCATCTATACTCCGCTAGACGACTTATCTATACTCCGTTAGATGACTGGATCATCTTAAACATTGTAAACATCGATGCCTCTCATCATTTTATCACATGTCATCTATTTCATCTACCCATTTTCTACCCAACATATTTGTAGATATAAAATACATACATTGTCCAGATCTGTAAAACAAAGCTTACATCTTTCATCCAGCATAACTTTCTAAGCATAGTGTAGCACCCGATTCCTGGTACGTATTTAAATTCAAGCAAATGTTTCATTTTACTCTGGGACTTGACGAGTTGGAGGCCCAAGTCGTCAAGTAGACTCGACTTTTGATCGGGGGCTTAAGTGACGTACTCGACGAGTCGGAGGACCGAATCGACGAGTAGGAGCTGTCTGGACAAAACCTCAATATTTAGGGTTCGCACCCAATTTAAACACTTTATCTCGTCCCAAACCAGCCTCCATCACCCTCCCAACTTAGAGAAACCCTAGATTGAAACCCTAAACCCTTTTTGAGTGATTTTGAGCTCTTTGTTCCATTTTGTGCAAGTTAGAAGGTTGGAGAGAAGAAGAAAGAGCTTGGAATTGCAGGAAGAGTAAGGAGATCCAGAGGTTTTGCTTCATTTCCTATTTATTGGAGGAAAAAGTCCAGACCTTGCTTCTTCTTTCATTAGATACTCTTTTTGGAGTTACTTAGGGTTTTTGGAAACCTTTTTGGAGCCATGCTTGGATGCGACCACGATTTTGGGATAAGGATTTCTGATCTGGAATCATTGAGGGTTCCAATGCCATAAAGGTGCCAACTTTATGGCCATGGGTGACCCATGCATCATATAAACCCCCTTTTTATGGCTTTTTGAGCCAAAAACCCCATGCATGGACATCAAGTTCGTAGCTTTACGTATAAAATGGACCCTAGGAGGTCAGATCTATGATTTGGATGCATTAAGACCCAATATAATCGACTGTATAGTCTTGGACAAAGAGGGACTCGACGAGTCGGGATGATTTTTCCCCCAAAACGTCTTTTGGAAATGGTTTTGATTGAGTGGAAGGAACACTCAGCCTGCTAAGGGTTTGTCTTGAGCATGGAAATCATTGGACTCGACGAGTGTATGAACAGACTCGGCGAGTCCAAGGAAATCTCCCAAATCATGAAGACGGACTCGACGAGTTGTCCATAGAACTTCGCAAGTCATAGACTGGACACATTCATAGCATGAAGATGAACTCGATGAGTTCAAGGATTAACTCGGCGAGTCAGTTGATGATGGTCCTAATACTATGGATGAAGGTGAACTCGTCGAGTTCTTGCTAGACTCGAAAAGTAGAGTCGGGGGTTGTATCATTTTGAAAGAATAGGGACTCGACGAGTAGGTGGACCAACTCGGCGAGTCAAGTCAACTGGATGTTGACTTTGACTAAAGTTGACCTTGACTTTGACTTTGACCGGAATTTGGGGTTGACCCTTGTAAGGGTTATGAGTATGAATTAGTAATCGGAAGAGGTTATTGTGTAGGGATTGAAGAGTGGAGTCGAGTTGATTCTCGTGCCAATGACTGTGCAGATACTACACGACATCAAGGTGAGTTATCTTCCAGTAGAAGTGGGTCTACGGCCACAATTCCGACCCACTAGTAGGGATTGTTTGTCGAGTAATTGTCTTTGTGATAATTACTTGGGTTTGCCACTATCTTATATGTTTTACATGCTAGTATAATATGATGTTATGTGATAGTGGTAGTAAGGTGAATAGTCCTTGGTTATCGGTTGATAGGGCCGAAGAGGTAGTAGTGTACCCGGCTATGCTGGACAGTATGATTATGTTATGTTATTGTGTGGTAGTAGTAGGGGGCTAAATAGTCCCTGTAACCGGTCAAGATAAACTGGAGGGGTAGGTCAGACACCCCGGTATGTCTGACAGTGGTAGGTTAAGCACCCCGGTATGCCTAGCAGGTTAGGTCGAACACCCAGATATACCTGACAGTATGTTTATTGATTATTGAATGGTATGTGGTATTATGGGGGAACTCACTAAGCTTCGTGCTTACAATTTATAGTTTTCTTTTCAGGTACCTCTTCATTGAAGGGGAAGGAGCCGGCATGGTAGCAGCGCATCGCACACACATGATTTCCGCACTATGACGACCTCGGGATTGTACACTGACATTATTATTACTCAAGGATATGTTTTTATGACATTTGACTTATGGGTTAAAAGTTTGATATGATATTGATGTTGTTTTTTAGAAATGGTTTTTATTAAGTTACTTAGTCAAAAACGAAATTTTTGGCCTTGAAAATTGGGTTGTTACACATAGAATACATAAACAGTCCAGATCGGAAAAATAATGTTTAAATCTTTCATCCAGCATAACTTTCAAAGCATAAAATACATATACGGTCTAGATCTGAATAAAAAGTTCAGATTTGAAGGAATGAAGTTCAGATCTTTATTCCAACATAGATCTCATAGTATACAGTTTAGATCTGAAGAAAATTTTAGATCTGAGATGAGAAAGTGTAGATCTGAAGGAAAAAGTTTTAGATCTGAAAGAAAGAAGTATAGATCTTTCATCCAACAAACATCTCACGTAAACATATAACATATATATACACATAGAATGTAATTTATATAAAATACTTCATATCTATGTGTAAGATGAGAGCGACTATACACTTACCTGATAATGAGTGATTCCGAACTCAGACAACGCTTCGCTTCTATTAATTTATTTCCTTTTGACGAAACAATGGCTTTTTAAAAAAAAACCGGGCTTTGTTGGAGCAGTGTTCCGAACCGGAAGGCTTTTTTTCTCGAGGCTTCAGGAGCCTCGGGGCTTCCTTCGGGTGCTAGGGGGTTTAACTTGACCTAAGAGGGGGTTAGGGAGGTAGGGAGAGAAAGTTGTGATGCAAGGGGTGAGAAAGTCGGCTGCCCTCACAACCCTTTTATAGGTTGGTCCTCAGACGTATACTGGGCGTACGGAGCCTAGGACGCGGGGCATAAGTCCAATAAGATCACAGGTATCATCGCTTCGGTGGGGCGACGAGGATGATGTTGGGTCGAGGAAAGCAGCTGTATGCGGCGCGTTTCGATCTTGGACGTTGGGCGTATGTGAAGGCGACATGTCACGATCCGAAGCGAGCTCTATGATCAGCATCGGACGAATGGGATTCGACCACGTCATCGAGTTCGCATCAGGCTTCGCAAATTCATACTCCGACTTAAAAAATCGTATCTTTCACATATGAGCTCCGTTTTCGACGTTTTTTATATCCACGTGTAGGCAGGAACGTACTCTACAACTTTCATTTAGACTCTGTCGGCTAATTTTGAATTTATTTTAAAATTTATATTTTTAACAGGGCGGGACAGGATTGGACCGTTAAAATCCATAACTTCTTTGTCCGACGTCCATTTTTATCTGTCTTTTTATCGTTACGCTACTATTAACGAGAACTTGGATTCTTGTTTAGGTTGTGTCGGCTAAAAACCGCTCGATCTAATATTCGAACTTCGGGTTGTACACTGCTAAGCCAAAACTTCGAAAAATCATAACTACCTCATACAAAGTGTAACGCCCCGATTCTCGAATATCAATTTATGGTGATAAATTCTCATGAATTCAAGGTCTACTCGACGATTTGATTTCTTTACTTGTCGAGTAGCAGCGGGTTAGGCCACGCACTTAAGTAATCTACTCGCCGAGTCCAAGAAGGGACTCAACGAGTAGGAGCTGGAGGATGAAACCCTAAATTTCGAGGTTGTGCACCCTATTTAAAGGGTCATTTTCCCCTTAGCCTCCATTTGCAACCTCTAGAGAGTTCAGTAAAACCCTAATACGTGTGTGTGTGTGTGCTCTGTTTGTGTGTTTCAAACCTTGGAAGAAGATTCTTAGAGAAAGGAACTTGGAGATCAAGTAGCTAGCAGCAAGGAGCTTGTGTGGACCTGAAATCTACCTCGGTTAGCAACACTTGAAGGTATCAAGTCATTACCTTGACCTTCTTTCCTTCTAGATCTCTTTTGGGTTGAAGATTAGGGCTTTTCAACATGTTATGAAGCTATTATTGGGTATGAGTTAAGATCTGAAGTTGCAACTTCAGATCTGAACTCTCCTTGGTCTTTAGGTCCATAAAGCTTAAAGCTTTAGCAAGTATGAACCCTTCCTTTTGAGTTAAAATCCATTTCAAGTTTAGATTTGGCATTATGAGTCATTAGAGCCTTGAATGCACGTAAAGTTTGCAACTTTATGTGATAAACATACATTAGGAAGCTGGATCTACAATTTGGAGCCTTAGCATGGCTTAAAAATTGTCTGTATGAGTAAAGGTCTGAAGAGACTCGGCGAGTTGTATAAACGAATCGGCGAGTCCAATGAAGATTGTCGTAGACTCGGCGAGTCCGATGAAGGTTGCCGTGGGCTCGGCGAGTCAATCGAGTGACTCGGTGAGTCGCCGAGGGTTTTCCCAACCTTTGGACATGTATGAACGCGGCGAGTTTTAAAGGGGAAAACTCGGCGAGTTGTCCAAGGAGTTACGGCCACTGACACTAGGAACTCGACGATTCACACGAGTGACTCGGCGGGTTAGCGCGTTATGCAAGGAACTTGGCGAGTAGCTAAGAGTACTCGACGAGTTAAGGTTAACATGGACTGTGGACGTTGACAGTTGACTTTGACTTTGACCAAGGGTTGACCAGTTGACTTATGAGGGTATTCTGGTAAATTGGATATTTATAGCAAAGAACATTGCTGAATATAGGTGTTGGAGTTGGAGCTACATATGAAGGAGTTTGGCACTACCTTCCAAGCTACCTGCGAGGTGAGTTATCCTCACTATACTAAGGGGTCTAAGGCACCAAGGCTGGCCCATTGAATATGTTATCCATGTAGTGTTATTATGTTGAGTATAGGTTAGTTATTTCATGCTAGTGGTTGTGCCAGTTAGGTAGACCTATAGGACTACCTGAGTTGTTATATGATTAATTGCATGCATAGTGGTTATGTTATATGTTGACATGTTATGTGGAATGGGTTGAGGTGATACTGCTTCGTGCGGTAACTGAGAGCATTCCAGATGCGAGCTAAGGGAGACTCGTACAGTGGGCTCGATGGCAAGCCATATGTGAGTTATGGGCCCGTAAGGCAATCCAGAGTCACACTGTGGGCCCAGGGGTAATCCAGTCTACAAACCTATGGACCCAATACATGCTATTATTTATGTATATGTGTTATGTGCAGTGTATCAGTATTTTTGGGGGAACTCACTAAGCTTTCGGGCTTATAGTTTCAGTTTATTATTTCAGGTACAACGGATGACCGCGGGAAGGTGAAGGCGTGACCGTACACTTCCTCATATTTTGATTGGATTTCTGGGATACTCTGATATGAAATTATTTTGAAAACATATTTGTAATAACTAATGGCTTTGAATGATTTAAAAAGTTTTAAATTGGCTTGAATTTTATGGGTGTTACATGAAGTCAGATTTACACGTTCTTTTTATGCATGCTCTCGGTTTAACGAACACTACGGCTTTCGTGTAGATCACCAAGGCTAAAAAGTCCTCTATCGTAAATTCACTATTTATGTCACACAGTGGCGTGCTAGGTTTGTCGCAAAACTTCGACAAGCCATAACGTCTTCGTTAAAACTCGGATTTCGGTGCTCTTTAGGAATCCTTGTCACGACCACTATTTTTCGATAGCGGGTTTTTATCCTTTATTTATTATATTTTTATAAACAAGGAATAAGCACACAAAAGCACATAATTCACATAATATTCAAGTAATTGATCTTTATTACTTTAAAACGAGTTACAATGGTTTAGCTAGACTATTACATCATCATTAGTGCTAAACCCAGAAACACGGGTTTAGGTGAATTCAGATCTTTATTCACAATAGACGTTTAAATTCTCCTTATCACTCCGAAACGTTACATGCTATTTCTAATATCGTAATCGAACGCTTAGAATCCTAAACACATAAGGTTTCCTAGATCCGGTCGGCAACAGACCATAGATCCGAATAAATAATAGCATACAAGGAAAACATAGAGCATTTAGCACATAAAAGCATTTTAGGCATCTTTCCTAAAATAAACTAGTGCTCGTGTCTAACATATGGAAGACACTCATCTCATGAGCATCGCTTAGCATTCTAAGTTGAAGCCTAGAAATCCAACAAATTCCTAGTTCACTTAAACTAATGCTTTGATACCAACTGTGACATCCCCATTCTTACGGCCAGAAAAGACCGATTTCGTTTATGCTTTTTAATAAAAATCAGAGTAACTTCTTAAGAAAAGTATTGCAAAATTTGTTCCCAAAACAAAGTATGATATAAATTTATCAAAGCATTTCTTAAAGAAATGTATTTTCATTACATTACAAAACCTCGGGATGTCAATCATCAATACAAACCATATGCATAAACCAAAAAGAAATAGACATCTTAGGCCACAAAACACTATATGGCCTCAAATCCATAATCTCTCGTCAAGTTATCCAACTATGCTTTTGCCACTACCTGTAATACAAGAAAACTGAGTGGGTCAGGCTGGGGAGCCTGGTGAGCATATAGGGTTTTCAACCCACAATAATAAATTCATTATTTATTTTCATCAAATCACTAACCGGATTACCCGTTCCAGTTATCCTCACTTTACGCCCCTAAAGCATCTATTATAAGGGACCTATCCTAAGGAATTTCATCGGGATGGGCACTACTTCTAAGGGGATTCCTTAGCCATATGTGTCCGTAAGGCAACCATGGAGGGATGGAGTACATCTTCAAAAACACCTACAGGTTGCGAGCCTGCTAGCGTTTCACTGGACTGCCAAGAAAAGTCTGTGGTCGTCGTCTATACTCCGCTAGACGACTGGATCATCTTAAACATCGTAAACATCGAGGCATCTCATCATTTTATCACACATCATCTATTTCATTAACGGATGTTCTACCCAACATATTTGTAGATATAAAATACACACATGGTCCAGATCTGTAAAACAATGCTTACATCTTTCATCCAACATAACTTTCTAAGCATAAAATACATATACAGTCCAGATCTGAAAAATAATGTTTACATCTTTCATTCAGCATAACTTTCAAACCATAAAATACATATGCAGTCTAGATCTGAAGAAAAAGTTCAGATATGAAGGAAAGAAATTCAGATCTTTATTCCAACATAGATCTCAAAGTATACAGTTTGGATATGAGATGAGAAACTGTAGATCTAAAGGAAAAAGTTTCAGTTATGAAAGAAAGAAGTATAGATCTTTCATCCAACAAACGTCTCAGGTAAACAGATAACATATATATACACATAGCACGTAATTTATATTAAATACTTCATATCTATGTGTAAGATGAAAGTGACTATATACTCACCTGATACAGAGTGATTCCGAACTCAGACAACGCTTCGCTTCTATTAATTTATTTCCTTTCGAAGAAACAGCGTGTTTTTATCAAAAACTGGGCTTTGCTGGAGCAGTGTTTCTGAACCGAAAGGATCTTTTTCTCGAGGCTTCGGGAGCCTCGGGGATTCCTTCGAGGGTTAGGGAGGTAGTGAGAGAAAGTAGGGAGAGAAAGTTGTGATGGAAGGGGTGAGAAAGTTGGCTGCCAATGCAGCCCTTTTATAGGCTAGTCCTCAGACGTACGCTGGGCGTACAGAGCCTTGGACGCGGGACGTAAGTCAGATATGATAACATGTTTCATCGCTTCGGTGGGGCGACGTGGACGATGTTGGGCCAAGGAAAGCAGTTGTACGCGGTGCGTTCTGATCTCGTACATTGGGCGTATGCGAAGGCGATGTGTCACGATCCGAAGCGAGCTCTATGATCAGCATCGGACGTCTGGGATTCGACCATGTCATCGAGTTCGCATCAGGCTTCGCAAATTCATACTCTAACTTCAAAAATTCACATCTTTCGCATACGAGCTCCGTTTGCGACGTTCTTTAGATCCACGCATAGGCAGGAATGTACTCTACAACTTTCGTTTAGACTCCGTTGGCTAATTTTGACTTTATTTTAAAAGTTATATTTTTAACAGGCCGAGACAGGATTGGTCCCTTAAAATCCATAACTTCTTCGTCCGACGTCCATTTTCGTCTGTATTTTTATTGTTACGCTACTATTAACGAGATCTTTGATTCTCATTTAGGTTGTGTCGGCTAAAAATCATTTGATCTAATATTCGAACTTTGGGTTGTACACCGCTAAGCCGAAACTTCGAAAAATCATAGCTTCTTCATACGAAGTTAGATTTGGGTGTTCTTTTTATGCGTACTCGCGGTTTAAGGAACACTACTGCTTTCGTGTAGATCACCAAGGCTAAAAAGTCATCTATCATTAATTCACTATTTACGTCACGGAGTGTCGTGTCGGTTCTGTCGCGAAACTTCGACATGTCATAACTTCTTCATTATAACTCGGATTTCGGTGCTCTTAATATGTTCGAAATCCTTGTCTCGACCACTACAACTTTCTTCTTCGATAGAGGTTTTTCTAACATTTTATTTTTGACGCTTATTTTTATCCTTTATTTATTATATTATTATAAACAATCAATAAGCACACAAAAGCACATAATTCACATAATATTCAAGTAATTCATATGTATTACTTTAAAACGAGTTACAATGGTTGACCTAGACTATTACATCATCATTAGTGCTAAACCCATAAACACGGACGTTACATTAGGTTAGGAAGAAAGGTGGCCCAAGCAATTGTGTAGCGTGAGGGTAGTGTAAGTTGGAGTTCGGAAAACTAGACAACATTGAGGTCGTGTTCTTATGATGATTGATGGCATGTATTAAGAAATCAGCATGGAGATTTCATTCAGGACATGATTTCAGCTCGGGATATTAGATTGTGCATGTACGCTCGATTATGGGTGTGTTCGGAGTAGTAGTCAGCGAAAGACCATGGTCAGCGGTTGAGTAGTAGGAAAGTGATTAAGACTACGGGATAGCCGTAGCATTCACTAGTAGCCGGTCAGTGTGGAAAGCGTTATATGACTGTGGGATAGTCGTAGCATTCATTAGTAGTCAGTCGGCGGGGGAAGTGTTATAAGACTACGGGATAGACGCAACATTCACTAGTGGCCAGATAGCATGAGAAGTGTGATAAGACTGCGTGGTGGTCTTTAGAATTAGTTAGCAGGTAGTATAGAAGTGTTGTAAGACTATGGGGTGGTCCATAGCGTTCACTAGTTGGCAGATGGAGTAGGAATGTCGTAAGATTGCGGTGTGGCCTGTAGCATTCGTATATTGGTATAGTAAGCCTGCGGGGTGGCACATAGCACTCGTCAGATAGCCGTTAGTATATTGGTATAGTAATACTTCCAGATGGCCCGTAGCACTCGTCAGATAGCCATTAGTATATTGGTATAGTAGGACTGCGAGGTGGCCATAACATTAATTCGTGGTCAGTTAGTATGCGAGCGTAAGACTGCGGGGTGGACCGTAGCATTCGTCGGTACCTATTCGGCATTAAGAATGTATCAGATGCGTGACTCGCCTGTGGAGTTTTTCAGATAGGTTAGACTAGGACAGGACAGCCCACGTGGATATGAGTATGCCACAATATGATTGTATTCAGGAAGCAGTATTTCGTTGAAGATTAGGTGGGAAGTAAGACTACAGCGATTCTATTAGCATTCACCTTTTTGTAGTAGATTTAGTGGCAGTGTGTATAGAGTAGTTTGCGATAGCCGAAGTTCCTTCGGAAGTCGCTGGAAGCAACTGAGAAAGTGTTCATTGGTTCTGTAACCGGGTGGAATCCAGTATTTCTAGATAGTCGACAGATAAGTTGGGAACTGGAGGACTCGGCCCATTCAGAAAGTGGATAAGAAGCAGCAGGATGTTTTGGCGGTAGTGATGCGAAGATTCTTGGTTGTATGGAGGTAGCTTGTGGATCGAAAATGCTAAGACACTTGCAGCAGGGTTAAATAATCTCAAAGTAATTGATTTGAACTTTTTGCACAGCTCTCGTCTGAGTCTAACCGTTTTAGGAATGAATCTTCTACTTGAAGGATTACATGAGCCTTCTGTCAAGTATAATTGTCCTGCAGATGGTTATGCAGGGGCGGTCTGTCAGGGAGACAGATCAGTATGGATTTAGACTTTATAAAGGCAGAAGTAAGTTGCGGAAGCTTGAAGTTTTCTTTCTTCGGGATGGAAGTTCAGATGGTTTTCGGTTGTCTAGAGAAGATGGTCTTACGCGTGGAATCTTCAGTGGTGTTCCTTAGATCCAGCGTTGGACACGGGTGCTAGTAAGGAGCAATTTCGAGGATGAAATCAAATTTAAGTGGGGAGAATTGTAACACCTGGTTTTGAAAATGTTCGGTTGTGGCTTTGGAGGACAAGGGCATAAGCGTAATATGATGATTCAGTCTTTTATGGGTCTCGGGTTCTATTCGGAAGGGTTTTAGGCTTGAGGGTGTAGCTAGAAGCGTAGGGTTACTTGCCACCTTTTCGTAGATATAAAGTTCATCGGAAACAGACTTGGGATGAAGACGTTATAGCACTTTGAAGTACGCCCCACATACAAGAAGTACACCCATCATAGGGGTGTAAAGTGCTCGCGGGCGTTGGAGGCGTACGCTCAGAGTTTCTAAAACCCTAATTTTAGGGCTATGCCACTATAAAAGGAATAATGTGCCTTAGTGGTCAGCCTCCATCTCATTCTTAGACAGCCACCTCGAAACCCTAACCCTCCCTTGAGTGTTCTTGGAGCTTTGGAGGCCATTAGAGAACATCTTGATGTTGTGAAGCCATTTTCCAAGCAAGTGAAGAGCAAAGCAAGGTGGCAGTTCAGAGGAGAAGCTCTAGATCCGAGATTTTGGTTCCATTTCAGAGCACCTTGAGGTATAAAGCCATAAACTTTCCTCATGTATGCTTAGATCTAGTGTAGTTTGGTTTTGGAGTTATTTTGGTCCCAAGCATAGAGCTTTATGGTTTAAATCCGATTCCTAGACTTAGAGTTGCCACTCTTAGTCCTAAATGAGTCCATAAGGAAGAAAGTTGCCATCTTGGATGTCTTATTGGGTTCATGCATGAGTTAAGATCATTTGTATGAGAATAGAATTACATTTTGGAGTTTGGATTATTAGGGTCATGTAAAGTCACCAAGTCAGTGACTTTATTGATTAATACGTTGCAGAGGACCTGGATCTGTGTTTATAGCCTGTGGAATAGAGTATTAAGCACTTAATGGGAAAAGTGACTTAACAGTGGAGTATGCTGGGCGTAAATGAATGTACGCGTAGCGTACACACCATTTAGCCAGTATGCTTAGCGTACAGAGGAGTACGCCCCGCGTACTCAATAGATATGGGCTTGGCATGTTTTGGGCCTCGGATTGGGCCATGCATTGGATTTTAGTTCTTTGGACCTTAGTGGGCCATTAGAAGTCAGTTAATTTGGGCCAAGAATATGTTTGGGCATAGTGGAAGGCCCATTGGAGGTGTAACGTTCGTGTTTCTAGGCTAAGCATTAAAGACGATTTAATAGTCTAGGTCAACTTTGTAACATGTTTTGAAGTAATAAGAATGAATTATGTGAATTTATGTGCCTTATATTTAATTATGATGATATAATAAATTAAGGAAAAAAATAAGCGTCAAAAATAAATGTTAGATATAGCTGATATCTATGAAAAAAAGTTGTAGTGGTTGAAACAAGGATTCCGGAGATATAAAGAATACCGAAATCCGAGTTATAATGAAGAAGTTATGATATGTCGAAGTTTCGCGACAGAACCGGCACGACGCTGTGTGACGTAAAAACTAAATTTACGATAAACTAGTTTTAGCATTAGTGATCTAAACGAAAGTCGTAGTGTTCATTAAACAGAGAGTGTGTGTAAAAAGAACGCCCAAATATGACTTCGTATGAGGAAGTTATTATTTTTCTAAGTTTCAGATTAATAGTATGTAGCCCGAAACTCGAATTTTAGATCGAGTTATTTTTAGCCGAAACAACCTAAACGAGAATCGAATATCTTGTTGATAGTAGTTCAATGGTAAAAAGAAAGACGAAAACGAATGTCGGATGAAGGAGTTATGAATTTTGAATAGACTTTTCCTGTCCCGTCCTGTTAAAAATATAACTTTAAAAATAAATTCAAAATTAGCCGACGAAGTCTAAACGAAAGTTGTAGAGGATAGTCTCACCTACGCGTGGATATAAAGAATGCCAAAAACAGAGCTCGTATGCGAAAGATACGGATTTTTGAAGTTCTGGGCACAAACTTCAAGGTTGGTCTCAAGGAGTACGCCCAATGTACTTCGCACGTATTCGATCCAGAGTTAGCCAGGTCACCCTTCCTTCGCTAAACACATATCTTGACACGTCTGAGGCATAAGAACAAAACACAAGCCATGTTTACCTCATACGCCCAGCGTACGAGGGTACGCTTAGCAGAAGAACCGAACACAAGCCACGTCTACCTCGCACGTATTCGATCCGAAGTCAGCCACGTCGCCCTTCCTTCGCTAGACACGTATCTTGACACGTCTGAGGCACAAGAACCAAACACAATCCATGCCACCCTTCCTGGCAGCTACGCCTAATGGATAATATTGGCAGCTATGCCTAATAGATACAACATAATCCTGGCAGCCGTGCCTAAAGGATAGTATCGGCAGTTGCGTCTAATAGAGAACGCCATAATCCCGACAGTTGCGCCTAGATGATAATATTGGCAGCCGCGCCTAAAGGATAACATTGGCAACTGTGCCTAATAGATGATATTGGCAGCTACGCCTGGTTGAGAAGAAAACAATCCTGGCAGCTGTGCCTAAAGGATAACATTGGCAGCTGTGCCAAATAGAGAACATTGGCAACTGTGCTATTGGCAACAATCCACTTTGTGCCTATTCCTTAGGACAATCCTTTGGAATGAATGAGTGAATGATAGAGGATTCTTAGGGTGGAACTCTAAGAAACTGCAGAAGTATCCCTTAAGCAATATCATTACCCCGATGATGATCCTTAGGCTAGGTCCCTTATGATAGGTGTTTAGGGACGTAAAGTGAGGATAACGGGAACGGGTAATCAGGGTTATTGTTGGTTGATGAAATTAATAAATTTATTGTTGGTTGATGAAAATTAATAAATTTATTTATTATAGGTTGAAAACCCTATATGCTCACCAGGCTCCCAAGCCTAACCCACTCAGTTTTCTATATTACAGGTAGTGGAACAAGAGCATAATTGGACGATGACGAGGGATTTTGGATTATAGGCTAATACATATAAATAACTGTTGTAAGGCCTATATTGTATTGTTTATGCTTTTGGTCTGTATCAATATGGACATCCCGAGTTTTGTGATGAAATGAAAAATACATTTCTTTAAGAAATGCTTTGATTATTTTTTTTATCATATTTTCTTTTAGGAACAAATTCCTCAACACCTTTTGAAAGATTACTCTGATTTTATTTTAAAAGCATAAACGAAATCGGTCTTTTCTGGCCGAGAAACTTGGGGATGTCACAGAGGGATTGGGCCTAATTTAGAAAATTGGGCCACTAGTGGGCCACTAGTGTGCTTGGGAAGCCTACCTAGTGTTGGGCCTTTTTTATTATGGGTTTGGGCCTTAGATAAGGACCAAGTGATGTTGGGTTATGAGCATTCTAACAGTCCTAAGTGTACATGCAACCCTAAATACCTTGGATCTATGTTTTCTCTATTATACATGCAAATATGAACTTTCCAAGGTATTCATCCTAACTAGCATAATAACATTGATTCATATGAATATAACAAGTTAGAATTACATACCTCTTTGATGTATAATGTCTTCATGAAGCTTGAGTGCCTAGTGCCCCAAGTGTGACACCTCAAATGGTTCATACAACACCAAATACACATGGAATGACTTGAGAGAAAACCCCACTTCATGAAAATCGGCTAGCCATTTCTCATCTCACATATATTGGCCAATTTTTCCCAACAATATGATCTTTATATAGTGTCACAATTAGGGTAAACCCTAATTGTCATGGATTTCCATTTCCTTGGATCCATGGGTTCAAATACACCATGGAGCATCCTATGGGTTTTAGCCCAACTTGATAATCCATGGAGTCTTAGCCCAATATACAAGTATGGATGATTTACACAATCAACCCATATATTTAATTACTGTTCTTTTGATCACTTAATTAATCCTATATTAATTCTTGATCAATACTAATTAAATAATCTTATTATTATATTAGAACTTATAATATATTAATAAACCATAACTATTATTTCTCTCATTTTAGTCTATCCAAATGCAAGATGCCATGCAAACCAAATGGACCATGCCGAGTCGGGTCAAGTCTAACCAATTATAGTTATGGACTTAGACATTAATCCAACAGTCTCCCACATGGATAAGTCTAAAACTATTATTGCGTATGACTTCAAGAACCGACTGGCAATCGTAGCACTCAAAAGCTTCTGTCGAACTCTGACCTTGTCGATAAACTCTGACCTTTGTCAATGAGTCATCCATTAGATAAGGGATCATATATTCCTCCATTCTAGATATCATATGGACTGAGACATGGATTATATTCATTCTCTCTGTCCATTTTTTGTTTCCCGATTTCCGATGTATGAAGACTGACTAATTGAACAAATCGAATCAGTCCTGGCCCGGCCACACACTTACATTTGTCATCACCAAATCATCGAGGGTCCACATAAATCGCTTTTATCCCGAAGGTAAAAGGAATGGATAAACTTTGAGTCATATGGCTTGTTCTACTACTTGTTGAATCATACTCAAAGGTGCGTTTTATAACATGGAGTTACCGAATGCGTTTTCGTGCAATCAATGTACAACCAACTCATAGTAACAACTCATATCTGTAGGTTTGAAGAATATAAGATATTATCGTCTCATGATCACTCGTGATAAAATCCATGAAGTGATTCAAATGAGCGCGGGTTGAATCCAGTACTCAGAACTTATGAGCACTCATGAGTGTTGTAGCACAACTTTGTCCACCAACTTGGACCTCTACAAGCTAACCCATGACAGTCTTGATTCATATCTACTTCCAACATATGACTGACTGTCGATGGGTTTGAATAACTTAGTCTTTCCGGAAGAATAACCTAGTTATTATGGAAGTCAAAACATGCAAGGTGAAAGACAAGAATAAATGAATCTAATATGGTATCAAAACCTATGAATATAAATAAAACACTTTCTATTTATCACCATACTAATTACTCATTATTCATTGTTTCGGTTTTATCAACTTTATACTTGAATTAAAACACTAGGTGTCCCATGCTCCAAGCATGTACATTATGTTTTCTAAACAATAGCTTTGCCATACACCAAGTATGCACTCTATGTTTGTCTATGATCTTTACTTTGTGAATTAGATCAATTGAGCATAACTCCAATGATCCTCTTTTCACAGTCCCAAATCCTTACTGCAAATGCAAGAATTCCAAATGCATGTCATTTACTGAAATCTGTTAGATTCTAAAATTATAAGCATTGATCCTCTTGTAATGATTATGAACAAAGTCGCAAAGACTTGACAACAAACATTACAGAGCATTCCAAAGGAGAACAACTCCTTGGAAACATCCTTCTTGCATTAAGTTTCCTAATCTTACACAGATTGAATAATTTCTAACTTTGAAACATTTCCATATTCCATTTTGACTATCACTTCTGAACAAGAGTTGCCTCCTTACAGATTATGTCAATCTGGTCCTTCCAGAATTAACACTATACTTCCAACTGTCCCTGAGCAACCAATATTTGGTAAACCTTAGATTGCCTCAACAATTGCTTAATCCTTTTACTCATATCCAATTCTAGACCATTTCTCTTCTTAATGCCCCAGGCATTTGGAAAATTTTAGAAATGATGAATATAGCACATGTAATCGATCCTATATCCGAAGCATATGGTGTTAGATATAGTGTCTAAGTTCATAACTATATTTGGTATGTACTTGACCCGACCCGACATGGTCCATTTGGGTTGCACTTCACCCGAACAATTATTGGATAATATTTGAGAATAGTACAAGTTATGATTTATTAATATATTATAAGTTCTAATATATTAATATAAGATCATATTATTTAATTAGTAGTGATCTATAATTAATCTAGGATTAATTTAGTGATCAAAGATATTACTAATTAAATATGGGCTTCTATATTTATATGATGTGGGCTTATGCTTATTTGGAATGGGCTAGGCTTGCATGGAAAAGTCCATGGATACTCCATGGAGCTTTAACCCATGGATCTCATGGAAATGAAGAGACATGGGTATTAGGGTTTACATGGATGTTACCCTAATCCACCACACTATATAAAGGAGGCTTTGGTTCTTGAAATCATACTAGTTGACACTTGTTGAGGTGAGGCCGATTTCAAGATAGTAGTATCTATTCTCTCAAAGTTCCAAGTTTGTGGTGATTTGTGATTTCCACTTGAGGCATCCACACTATTGGTGCTAGGCTCTAAAACTCCAAGAAATCAACTACTACTTCAAGGTAAGCATTTCTACTAGCTTTATTTGATTCATGTTCCCCATGCCATGCTAGTTAGGATATGAACCTTGGAAAAATAATTATTTGCATGTATCTTAGACAAACATAGATCCAAGGTTTATTAGGGTTGCATGTACACTTAGGAAGTGTTAGAATGCTCAAAACCTATCATATGGGACACGATTCATGATGTCTCACATAAAGACTAAACCAGTCTTTTGCTATAATATTTCCATTTCAATTTGCCAAGTTCTCATAATTCAGATTATTAAAAGGGGTGTCGTAATCATAATCGAATTTTAGAACGCAAATAATGGACCCATATATAGAATTTCCTTATGTTGAGCCATTCCAACATGAAATTCATATATATTCTTGACTAAATTTGATTAAAATCTCAATCTAATCTTATATAATTGAAATGAAGTATAATTTCCTCTCCCTTAATTATAGCAAAACAACTTTTTCCCAATTGAAACCTTTTGTTTTCTATATTTAACATTGCTAACTTGCAAGCTTTATCATAATTATCATGCTCCCACTAACATGATGATTATTAGCATAACACTTATGCATCCACTATCTTTGACATGTACTCAAAAATCAGTTGGACTTCTAGAAATCAATACCCTATTGACTTTCTTACCAAAGTTCATATTTCTGATACTAGATTGTTTTGATAAAAATTTATCAAAATCATACACCTTGCCTTAGATAGCACACTTGTGTGTCTAAACAATTTTAAGAACTATGAAAAGGGATGCCGTAATCATAGTCTCAATTGTTTAGACCTTTTCCACTTCTCACAAGTCCATGTTAGTGTGTCGGTTAACCACACATGCTCCACTAACGACTTTGAGAATGCAAATATCACAATTGCTATCTAGCTAAAATCTACTTAGTGAAAGTGTTTCCTCACCATCATTTTCATGAATCAGAGAGAAACCTTATGACACTTAGATTTAATGGTGTATGTGTTCTTATCCATGTGAATTATCAAAACCATAGTCACAAGACAAGGATAATGACAAATCCAAACTCATATGGACTGAACTCAATCTTAATTTCTTGCCATCTGGCAGCTCAAGGGCCTGCCATTGCTTCCAAGTTGTTGTGTAACCAATTGAGAACTCTAAGAACTCATATGCAAAGCCAACTTTAATTGGAATGGGCATAGAATATGTCAACACGATAGGTTATAAACCTCAAGTCGTGTGCTAGTGAAGAACTTCAGGTTTTATTCTTGATTAGTTCTTGAGACTTTCAAGACCTTTAAGACTCCCACTGTCCTCTTGACATATAAGACTTTCTTGTCAGATATTCAAGAGATGGTATGGATTCTAATCAAGACAAACACTTCACACAATTGGCCTTAGTTGGTCTTTGTTTTATCCAAAACATCACAACTTACCAATTTCAAATGTACAAGAGTAGAAAACTTTTACTCTTACATTTGACATGTGTTTTAAACCTTCTCTAAGACATGTCAATCAAGTTACAATCTTGGATTATGACTCTAAGACTTGTATTGGAACGAAGTATGACTCATCTTCTTCATTTAACCATTTCAACAATTCAAGATTCCTCTTCTTAGCTATCAGAATTCACTTAGAGGATGAATTGTGATATGGTTTCTTAATCATTAAGATGATCATATAACATGATACTAAAGTACTCTCCCATCTTTTTAGATTTGAGAAACTTTTATCTTTCTGTCATAATTTGATTCTTCTTATTCTCTCTGCCATACATTGGGACCTTTCTAATGTATCAGAATTACACTTACACTTGCAAGTGTAACCGTATTTACTAAACTTTAGTACATCATGACGAATAGTCTTATCAATCTTTTGTGGTGGACTTAATCAGTTTACAAGATTGTGTACTCGATCCCTTAGTCCTTTACATGACTCACACATCCATGTGAACAAGTAGTTAGTCTTAAATTTTCCAATGCTTGAAAGTTCTCATTCATCATGCTATACAACTTGCATGATTCCAAGTCTCTATCCACCTGAAACTTGGGTGATGAGAATCTTTCCTTATTTGGTAAATTTAAAAAATACCACAAATGAAAGAATCAAATTCATATCTCCACTCTTGCTCTTAATGGAATCTTATAAGCAACACAGTTTTTAACAAATCCCATTGTAAGGATATTTAAAATAAATAAAATCAAATTTTTTCCTTTTATTTAAAACCTTTGCGGAAAAACTATCCTTACAGTGCAAAAGCACATGAAAACTTTGTTGTTATCTATTCCTAAGCAAAATATCATAACTCCTAAGAAGTAGCTCAAGAATCCGATCTTCAAACTATGCAATAGAAATCCATCTACGCGATCAGATTCAACATATTCTTTCTTTAAGTTTCTTCAATTTTTCTTTGATTCTTAAAACATCAACATGTGACCCAATCACATCATATATCAAGAATCTCAGAATAGAAACTTAGCAGAGTTAGATAGTGGACTTTACCTGAAGTAAAGTTAAACTTATTGACTTTAACATCCTTAGGTAAGTTTGGCATCTTCGCAACTAATGTCCCTTCCTTTGGCAATGGACCCTTGATAATGGGACTATCTCAGACTTAGCCTCTCTCTTTACCATTTGGTCAACCAAGTTGACTATGGCCGATCCCTTTCTATTGGGAAGAGAAGGCTTTTTCTGGATTTCCAGTGTCACCATTTTCAATGTCCACAAAGTGTTGGGAAGTCGAACTTCTTAATCAAATTTGCTTTACTATCCTTCCAAATAGTTGTTGATTTAGCAGCACCAAGCAAATAGATAAGATTATTAAGGGTCTTGTCATAGTCTGTTTCATAGGAGTCCCAAAGGAACTCACTATGTGACTTAGAAAGTAGTTGAGCCACCATCTTTCTCAAGACTTTGACACCCAACTCTCTCGGCTTGTCAATATGTGACTACATCTCCAAGATGTGATCACACATAGACCTTTACTTGCCAATAGGGCTTGAGTGACCTTAAACTTTTCAAGAACTTGTGGGTTAGGGAGAATAATTGAGGAGGTGAAAGAAGTATGATTTCCATGGGACATCATCTTCATTTAGGAAAGCTTGTTTCAAGAGACTTGAGAAGATCATAAATGTCTAAACCAGACATCTTTTTGGGAGATATTCAAGATAGTTGATCTAAAGTCCTTAATATGACACCCAATATGAAATAGTAAGGCTAGGACCCAACAAACTATTTTATAACTTAGAAGAGGGATTCCGTAATCCAAGCTATAAAATATTTGAAGGTAGGTGAATGACGATTCACCAATTTCCAAAAAGATAAACGAAATGAATTATTAGGTTTTAATTGGTTTTGAAACTCCTAGATCTTTTGAGATTCATTGAACTGTTCAATGGCATGTTTCAATCTCGAGTGTGCCCTTCAGGTTTTGTGACTGGGATGCTGAGGATCACAAAACAAGGTGTGAAGTAACCATGAAAATATACTTGGTACCCTTAATATTTACCCCTTAATCGATGTGACGGTTAACCACACACGCTCCATCGATACTATGATAAATATTAAGTTACCCTTTTCCTACCTTGTTAAGTCCAGGTTAGTGTGTCGGTTAACTACACATGCTCCACTAACGGCTTAAATAGAGTGCAAAGTGTAATTTCATGGATTAGCAGCTTATTAATTTTTCCTAAGTAATTAAGATTGGGTATTTATAAAATGTTTAGTTACTTAGTATTTATCATTAATACTTTTAATGAAGGGAGAATTATAGTCCTTGTCCTACCCGTTCGGCTAACGACCCTCCACTAGTCAAGGAAGCGGTGGATGAGAGTGGACACCCATTAAACTGCCATTTTATAGGCAGTAACCTTATACCCCCCTTATAGACCGGCTTCGTGAATGAGGCCTACTAACGGTAAGACTGACTTTACTCTTATACATATATATAAATATTATTAACTTATAATATTATAAAGTATAAGGGTTGAATTTTAACTTTTAAAATTCTAAGGGCTAACTTGGAATTAAAGTATTCATAAGAGAAATTTTTCAAATTCCAAAACTTGAGGGCAAGTTTTGAAACTATTCAAAACTAATTAATTCCATAACTTATGTATTTAAAGTAGTTTTAATTAAAAGACTCTTCAAGTTCCATAACTTGAGGACAAGTTATGGAAGACTTTAAACTAATAAAAGAATGTAACTTTTCTTTATTTTGTAACTTATGGAATTAATTCAGGTTACACATTTTATTACTTAATGAAGTGACTCTTGAACCTCCATAACTTGAGGACAAGACTCTTCATTTTTTGTAACCATTGCCAACTTTTATGAGTTTTATGAAACTTAAATGTGACTTTTCATATAACTTGAGGACAAGTTACAAAAACACATTTTAGAATCAACTCTTAGATTAAAATGGATTGAAAACACATAATTAATTAACTTTTCTATTAATCTAAGCAACTCATAAGAACAAGATAAGTCACATCCAACTTTTTCATGTAATTAGCATAACTTTTAGACTAATACAAAACATGAATCTATTGACAATTACCTTTGAAATTGGATTAGCATAAACATTACCACATCAAAAACAAGTTTATAAGGTCAAAAACAGCTTAGGGTAATGTTCCTAGTCCAATTCCAGCCAAAACAGCAAACAACAAGCTGTCAGCACCCAAAACTCGTCGAGTTCCTTAAGAAACTCGTCGAGTTCATGCCCAAAATGATGAAATCGTCGAGTTTTTCGCATAAACTCGTCGAGTTTTATCGTCTGGACATATTCAAATTTGAATAAACACATTTGCATCAAGTATAAGAGAAAACAAGCCTAGGCTCTGATACCACTGTTGGGTTATGAGCATTCTAACACTCCTAAGTGTACATGCAACCCTAAATACCTTGGATCTATGTTTTCTCTATTATACATGCAAATATGAACTCTCCAAGGTATTCATCCTAACTAGCATAATAACATTGATTCATATGAATATAACAAGTTAGAATTACAAACCTCTTTGATGTAGAATGTCTTCATGAAGCTTGAGTGCCTAGTGCCCCAAGTGTGACACCTCAAATGGTTCACACAATACCTAATAAACATGGAATGACTTGAGAGAAAACCCCACTTCATGAAAATCGGCTAGCCCTTTCTAATCTCACATATATTGTCCGATTTTTCCCAATAATATGATCTTTATATAGTGTCACAATTAGTGTAAACCCTAATTGGCATGGATTTCCATTTCCTTGGATCCATGGGTTCAAATACACCACGGAGCATCAATGGAGCAACCTATGGGTTTTAGCCCAACTTGATAATCCATGGAGTCTTAGCCCACTATACAAGTATGGATGATTTACACAATCAACCCATATCTTTAATTAGTCTTCTTTTGATCACTTAATTAATCCTAGATTAATTCTTGATCAATACTAATTAAATAATCTTATTAATATATTACAACTTATAATATATTAACAAACCATAAGTGTTATTTCTCTCATTTTAGTCTATCCAAATGCATGATGCCATGCAACCCAAATGGACCATGTCGGGTCGGGTCAAGTCTAACCAATTAGAGTTTGGACTTAGACATTAATCCAAAAAGTTAGACTAGGGGTAAAATTGTAACATCCTGAGTTCGGGTATGTCAATTTAATTATTTATTTATAATTTTATTGAGGAACTCGACGAGTTGATGCCTCAACTCGTCGAGTAGTGTCTGACCTATTGGCGCATTTCGCGACCGGACTCGACGAGTCGGGACCTGATTCGCCAAGTCGGTGCTGATTAGGAAAACCCTAATCCCCGGGTTTGCGAGCCTATTTAAAGACCTTTATGACCTTCATTTGTGGCCACCTTGTTCCAGAGAAACCCTAGAGAGATGAGATAGTGAGTTTGGGGGCAAAAGGAGGCCATTCCTTCATTTTTTTGTGTGATTTTTCTTGAAGGAAGAGAGTAGCACAAATCTAGAGTGTGAAGGGGACTGGATCAGAGCTAATCATCTCGTGATATCATCTTTGGAGGTATAATCCTTTCCATTTCGTGTTATATTGATGGACTTCTTGATTTCAGGGTTTTTACCCTCATTTTATGGAAGACCTAGTGAGTATGAGGTCCTCTTTGGGATTATGACATCAGATCTGGACCATGAGAGGTCCCTAGAGTCATTACCTTCTAGTATTTTGCAAGCAAGTAAGCAATTGGAGACTAGGTTGCCATTTCTAGTGTTATTTCTCCATTTGAGGCTTGAATTGGGTTGCATGCACGTAAAGGTTGCACCTTTACGTGACTTTTCAGTGTTTAGGGGTTAGATCTATGATTTGGCTAAGCAGATCTGACTTCAGGAGGTTGTATGAGCAAGTCCATGGAGGAAACTCGCCGAGTCCATATGTAGACTCGACGAGTCGAACTGTGTTGCCCTGGGGTCTGACTCCAGTGGTGACCCGATGAGTTGAGGGGTGACTCAGTGAGTCGAGTGAGGCTTAGAAAGGGAAGAGTCTGTGGGGACGATGGGACTCGCCGAGTCATTGTATGCACCCAGCGAGTCTGGTCAAAATGGACAGTTGACTTTTGTGTTGACTTTTAGGGTTTGTCAACAAATGGGCCTTAGGCCTGTTGAGGGGTAGAATGGTCTTTTACCCTTCTAGGAATTTTCATGAGAGAATATCCGAAATATGAAGAGACATTTATTTAGTGAATTTATTACTGTCTCTAGGCGGAGGCTTGGGCAGTATTCTGAAATCGACATTTTACCGAGATTCCCGAGGTGAGTCTTCTCACTATACTTTACCTAGAGTGGTAACCAGAGCTATGTGACAGTGTATCTTGTATTCTATTTATGTGTTGTGATTCTATGTGATATGTGATATGCATGATTCAGAGTTTACAGAGTTAGGACTAGTGGGTCCACAGAGTTATGGGACCAAGAGGGTCCCACAGAGATATTCGACCAGATGGTCATTAGAGTTACAGCCTTGAGTGGCTGATATGTGTTTATTTAGTAATTTGGGGAACTCACTAAGTGATGTGTGTAAAATGCACTGGTTTTAATCCTACTTTTAAATTATAAATTTAGCACACAAAGGTAGTGAACCTGTCTTTTAGTGGTATAATTGGATAAGTAGAGTGTCGAACTCAGGGAACGGAAATTAAACTAATAACTAATTTTAACTAAGCAAGTAATAATAGTAAAGTTTTTCTCTAGTTTTACAAGACTAGAAACTTAAACACACCACCTAATAAGTGATTAACTAAAAACTAAAACAAGTAAAAGTTCACCAAATTTGATAAAGAGTTTCTGTTTAGGTCCAACCAATTCACTCCTATGGTTATTTGTGTAATAATGTGATAAATTAATTGTTATTGGTTACCAACTATAGTGGTTAGATTCATGTTCACTAATACTAACCCTTAGACGATTAATCAATTCAAGCAGTGGCCAATTGTTTAAACTAATTAATTCCCTAGTTCAATTATTTGGATTAAATAAGATTTGTAATTGGTTAATCAAGTGGGTGTTTCAATTAACCTCTTGTTTGTTGGTTTCTCAAACAAGCTTACACATTAATTTACCCATTCTTTTATTAATTCTAGTTTCATGTTCATTATTCCTAGACATATGATAAAGTGGTCACATAAACATATGAGGTTAAAAACTAAGAGATGTTCATGCGGCTTAATTGTCTCCCAATTAACAGAAAATAGTTATGGTTAATGCATAAGGTTCTTTAACAAACTTAATTTAATAAAATCACTAATAAACAATTAACAAAAGTAATAATTAAACCATAGGAGTAATTTGGTTCTTCCTAAACAGAAACAATACGAATTTAGTTCATGATTACAGTAGAAACAAGCTCAAACACGAATTTAACTAAGCTAAACATGACTCAATCCTAAGATTAAGTGGAAAATATAACCTAATTCGCCTTGAGTCTTCAAAAGATCGAAGGTTAGGGTTCTTCAGGTCTTCCAAGGGTTCTTCAATCGCAGTTCTATTTCCAAGAAAGCCAGAAAAGTCCTCAATTCGGATTAAGGTCGTGTACTCGCCGAGTACAAGTGCAAAATCCGTCTACGGTAAGGATTTTTGACTTTTCTTCGGGAACATTCTCATAAACTCGCCGAGTTGGTGCGTGGACTCGCCGAGTAGGTGTGGATTTTTCCTTCTTCTTCATTCTTTGGTCTCTAATTGCTTCTCCTTATTCCTTTTTACTTCCGACCATGTCTTTTGAACTGAAAACACAATTAAAGCATTATTAAGTACCTTTTGTCCACATTATGCACATAATTAGCTAAAAATGAATAAAAATATATGCTAAACATATGGTTAATTATGCAAATATCAAAATACCCCACACTTGACTTTTGCTTGCCCCCAAGCAAAACAGAATTTTAACACATTAGAATCACATAGGACAACTCCAATCGAACCCAACCATTATGCCAAGACCGTAACGCATGCATTTGTGTCTAAAATTTTCCTAATAACCCCCATACTCTAAATACTCACAATCCTCATAAACATTCGCCCACTTTTTCCGAACAATGCTCATTTTATGCATCCCTCCGAATCCATCCGCAGAAAACCTCTTAACCTCAAGGTGTTTTTGGTTGAGCAACCCAAGCATACGTAATCTAGAAAATTACAACTTTTCGATACCACATTGGAGATTTTTGGAATTCTTCACTTCTTTGATCTTTAATCTTTAATTTCTTTGAATTCACCACCTTGTTGTTTGATTTTTGGTATCTTATTTTGAATTTCTTTAGAATTTTTGATCTTTTACTTCATACTTTAACTTTGATGCTCCAAAAATTCTTCAAACTTTTCTTGTAATTCTCTCTTTTTTTAACATGTAACTCACTTTTTTCCACTAAAAACCCTACATGCTTAAGCAGGGGCGCTCAACTTAAAACTTTATTGGTTAACGATAATAATTTTCCTCAATACATTTCTGGTACACGATGCAAAACATATTGCATCATTCAGGCTAAGCGAGGTCGTGTTTTTGTCCCATGATTTCACTAGAATAAGGAAGCCACAAATGCACTAGAAGGTATATAGGCTCAACTAAACATATGAGTTTTCATGCAATCATCCACACAATTCTAACATGGAATCCTAATTACTTTTTACCAAAATTTTCTAAATTAAACCTAAGTAACATTTTTGGTATGCAAAAAAAAAAAATATACCTAAATTAGGATATTAGGATTCTAAATTCACTAAGATGTAACCAACACCCTACCCCACACTTAATTCATGCACTGTCTCCATTGCATGGTATGCATGAAAAATAAAAACATGAAATATAGAGAGAATTGGAACAAACTCCCCTGGGGTAGTAGTCACGAAGGTGATTTTCTTCAATTAAGCTCCATCTTTGAATGACTTTAGACGTAGGAACAGCTCATCCATGTCTTGGGTGCCATGTCACGTGTGGTAGACTTGCAAATGACTCAAATATGTAGGACAAAGCTCCTAGAAACCTCCAGTAATGAATCTTCACAAAAAATATGGATAAGGACTAGAATGAATGTGCCCAAAACAACTTTGGGATTCGAAAAATGTTGATGGCCTCGGCAAGTAAGTCATGTACTCGGCGAGTATATTTCCAACTTGCAGTAATGTCGTGTAATTGTCCATGTACTCGGCGAGTAGGATGGATGCACTCGGCGAGTAGGCACTGAGTTGAGAAAAATTGTCTTGCTCGTTTACTTCTTGACTGAGATGCTGAATTGGGATAATTCGGTGACTCTTCTTCTAATTACTTCAGTAATAATGCACCCAATCACTCCCAACTCTAACGGACTCAACCTTAATGGAAAACACCTCGCACTCTCATCTAAGCATTCCTCACTTGAACTTTGACCCTTAAGACTTCTAAATGCATCCTAACCTTCCAATCCTGAAAAAAAAATGCAACCACAAGTGAAAGCAACCAAATAAAAGTCCTAAAAACATAATTATCCAAGTTCAACAATAATCCAAACCCAAACACCATAAAAACAAATAAAAACACAAAACAACCAATCTTCAATCTTCTTCATCCATGTTCGCTCCTCCAGCACCACTACCTCCTTCTTCATTGTTTCTACGCATCCTTTCATCCCAATTCATGATATAGGGATAACCAGGCCCGGGTCTTGGGGCGATGTTCATTTGTTGCAAAAGATACTCGATTGACGCATTGTTGTAGTTAACACCTCGCCCAATGTCATCCAACTATCTTCGATATTCAACTTGGTTCCACCCGTCATTCTCATCTTCCACCGGAATAACCGGTGGGTCTTCTCGGGCCCTCTCACTCCTTTGCCTTACCTGTCGTCCCAGATCTTCCAGAACAACCGCCTCGTCTGCATGTGGAATTGCATAAGAATCTCCAAAAATTTTCCATAATTCTCGCCCTCCGATATAGTGTAGTGTTGAACGGAGGAGGAGAAATGACGGTTAGGGCCCTCGCCGCTGGTAAATCCAAGATCCCATATGATCTCGCGAGCCTCGTTACGAACATTCCTCCATTGATTTTGGAGGTCACCTTTTCTTTGACAGCCCCATCCAAGAGATATTTGGCTAAGCAGTAGGGAAGGTTGCAAAAGACATCGGGAGTAATGATGCTCCAAAGGTAGAAGATATCAAGGGTCAGGACCTTGTCATCGTCCTTCCGCATATTGATTGTGCTAGCAATGAGGCAGTGGATGAGACGATGAATTGGTGAGCGGATGTGGCCTTCCTGTGCGGAAGATGGAATGTATACCCGGTTGGCAATGGTGTTCCACCAAGTGGAAGCAACAACCTCTTCATGGAGGTCTTTATGGCACTACTCCAAGAAGGTTTCAAAATCTTCATTTAACATGGCATTTTGATCGTAAATGCCAATTCTCCATGCAAGCTCTGCCATGCTGCATTGTCGCAGCTCCCCACCGAGTGAAAATGAAATAGCATTGGAATTATAATACTCACTACCACCCCGAAATGAGATGGTAGCGAAGAATTCCCAGCACAACTCCGCAAAAAACGGCTCTTGGATCTTGAATAATTGTAACCATCCGTCACAAATGATGATAGAATCCCCCCACATCACAAGATTTCACCAAGTAAGGCGTCAATTCTTCCTCCAACCCGATCTTTCCCAACCAGTCCCAGTTTATTGCATTGGGGAGGTGGATCTCCTTCTGCTTTAAAGCTTCTAATTTGTTTTTAGCGCGGGCCTGTGAGGATTTAGAAGTTATTTGGCGAAAAGAAAGCCACGGGATGTCTCCTTGGCTTCCCCCTCGTGAAGTTTGCCCTTTTCTGGACATGGTTCCTGCAAAATAACATTAAGAAAGCACAAACAAACAACACCCAACAATTAAAATTAAACAAAACAGATCTATAAAAGCTCCTACTCATCGAGTTCATGAACTACTCGGCGAGTAGGAAGAACATCGGGACCAGATTCCAATCGGACCATATTAGGTCACTCGAAACATCTAATTTTGTAGAGGGGTTTGTTGTACTAAGTCCATTAAACACTAATCCATAATAAATTTTGACTAAAGCCTCCTAATTCATAGTAAAATCAAAACCCTAGAATTGGAGAAAACCCCCAAATCCAAATTTTTGGCAAAATAAGGACTAAGAATCGATAAAGCTTCAACCTTTAACAAGTATTGGGAGTAAAGATAATACCTTTATGCTTGAAAGATAGAGATTCAAAAAAATTGAAGACGTGGCTTGAGAGGAGAAGTGCACGGCGAGTATGAGGGTTATGGTTAAAGTGAGTGAAAGAACCCTTATTTACAGATTGTAAATAACCCGTGTAAAACTTCTACTCGCCGAGTAGAAACGCATTTTTGTGATTATCTAGGTTTTTAAACATGTACTCGCCGAGTATACGTGTAAACTCGGCGAGTAAAGCTTGCAGTTTGCAAAAAACTTAATTTTATATGATTTTTAAGTTAATTTTTTTAAGCTGCCACCCTACACTCTGAGCATTGCTTGCCCTCAAGCAATCATTTTGAACATATTTTCAGAAGAAGAATGAAAATAAAACAGATCCTAAGAAATGAAAAAGAAAACAAAGGGAAAACAAATGCAAACTCTAAACTCGGTTTGCCTCCTGGAAGCGCTTCTTTTTAAGGAGTTATTACCTGGACTCCTTCCATGCTACGTTTCTGCCATTCCCTCCAACAGTAGGCCTTCTTCTATGTCTTCATTTCTTGGGACTCCTTCTTCATATCTTTTCACTCTATGTCCATTGACCTTGAAAGAGGTACCATCTTTTGATAATAACTCTATAGCTCCATGTGGAAACACCTTCTTCACTGGAAAAGGACCATCCCATCTTGACTTGAGTTATCCAGGAAAAAGTTTAAGTCTTGAATTAAAAAGCAACACCTTTTGCCCTTCATGAAACTCTTTATTACCCTTGATCCTCTTGTCATGCCAACTTTTAGTTTTCTCTTTATAGATTAAAGAACTAGTGTAAGCATCATTTCTAAGTTCCTCAAGAGCATTCGTTTGCATCAACCGGTTGTTCTTGAGCTCCGCTATGTTGAAGTTGCACATTTTTAAAGCCCAAAAAGCTTTATGCTTGATTTCCACCGGTAAATGACATTGCTTTCCATAAACTAGCCTATATAGTGTAGTACCAATAAGTGTTTTGAAAGCTGTTCGGAAGGCCCAAAGTGCATCATCTAGCTTGTCCGACCACTCTTTCCGATTGCTCCCCACCGATCTCTCCAAGATTCTCTTCAAGGCTCTATTGGTCACTTCGGTTTGCCCACTAGTTTGTGGGTGGTAAGATGTAGATAATTTATGAGTTACCCCATATCTCCTTAACACCTTTTCTAGTTGATCATTGGCAAAATGAGTGCCACGGTCACTTATAAGAGCTTTTGGAACTCCAAATCTTGAAAATAGCTTCTTCAAAAATCGCACCACCACCCGAGCATCATTAGTTGGTAATGCTTGTGCCTCCGCCCATTTGGATACATAATCCACTGCCACCAATATATATTTGTTGCCTTTTGACATGGGAAATGGTCCCATGAAATCGATCCCCCATACATCAAATACTTCACACACTTGAATACTTTGTTGTGGCATTTCATTTCGGGATAAAATGTTTCCCACTCTTTGGCATGCATCACATTCTTTGACAAATTGGGCTGCATCTTTAAAAATTGTGGGCCAATAAAACCCAATGTCAAAGATCTTCTTAGCAGTGTAGCGTGCTCCATAATGTCCACCGGTGAGCCCGCTATGACAATGCTCCAAGATTTGTTGGCTTTCATTTCCAAACACACATATTCGTATGATTCCATCCGCGCAACTTCGGAAAAGGTAAGGCTCATCCCAAAAGTAATATTTTATTTCTAAAAAGAAATTCTTCTTTTGTTGGCGGGTAAGATCTTTTGGGATGTACTTGCTAGCTAAGTAATTAGCTATGTCCGCGAACCATGGCTCTTCTCCCGTAGTCACCATAATGTACTCGTTCGGAAAATCATCTCCAACTTCATCTTCTTGCAATTGCAGGTTTTCTAGCCTTGATAAGTGGTCGGCTGCTACATTCTCCATTCCTTTCTTGTCGCGTATCTCGGTGACAAACTCTAGAAGAAGTAGAACCCAACATATCAATCTTGGCTTGGCATCCTTCTTGGGAAACAAATACTTGATAACAGAGTGGTCAGCAAAAATAGTTGTTTTAGATAAAACTAAACAAGGGCGGAATTTATCAAAGGCATACACCACAGCTAATAATTCTTTTTCAGTGGTGGTGTAATTCTCTTGGGCCAGATTTAAAGTTTTACTTGCATAATATATGGGTCGAAAGTGCTTATCAACCCTTTGAACAAGGACAGCTCCTAAAGCAAAGTCACTAGCATAACACATTATTTCAAATGGTAAATCCCAATTCAGGGCAATAATGATCGGGGCATTAGTCAATTTTTCTTTCAAGAATTCAAACGCCTCTAAACACTTTTTAGTAAAATTGAATGGTGCATCTTTCAAAAGCAATTGTGTTAGAGGTCTAGTTCTTTTGGAAAAATCTTTTATAAAACGCCGGTAAAAACCCGCATGTCTAATAAAACTTCTAATGCCCTTCACATTAGTTGGTGGGGGTAATTTGGCAATGGTGTCAATCTTTGCCCAGTCACTTCAATTCCCGGTTTAGAAACCTTGTGGCCTAGAACTATACCCTCCTTGACCATAAAGTGACATTTCTCCCAATTAAGAACTAAGTCAGTTTTTTCACACCTAGCAAGCATCAAATCAAGGTTAGTGTGACAATCATGGAAGGAAGATCCAAAAATAGAAAAATCCTCCATAAAGACTTCCATGAATTTTTCCACCATTTCGTGGAATATGGCTGTCATGCACCTTTGAAATGCCGCGGGTGCATTGCATTACCCAAAGGGCATGCGACGATAGGCAAAAGTTCCACTTGCCACCACTATTCCTCGCATTATCGCATTCCTCCATCAATTCATCAAACATGTCAATCGAGAATGCCATGTCATCACTATTCCTCGCATGCTTCATAGCTTGATCAACCACGAAAATGACTAAATCATCTCCTACCCGTAAAGTAAGCTTCGAGTCTCTCATGTCCACTATAGCACTTGCCGTGTTGAGGAAAGGTCTTCCAAGGATGATCAGGACTTGAGGATCCGCTTCCATGTCTAGAATTATAAAGTCTGTGGGAAACACAAATTTGTCCACCTTGACCAATAAGTCTTCATATATTCCTCTTGGAAATCTAACTATCTTGTTTGCTAAGTGAATTGCCATACGAGTTGGCCTTCGTTTCGGGAGATCCAGCTTCTTGAAGAATGAATAAGGCATGAGGTTCACACTTGCTCCCGAATCAGCCAAAGCATGAATGGTAGCCAAGTTGCCAAATTGGCAAGGCAAAGTCAAGCTTCCCGGATCACCCTTCTTCTTTGGTAATTTGTTTAGCATGGCAGCTGAGCAATTTTCATTTAGAACTACTTCTTTCACTTTCTCCATCTTCCTTCTATTGGTTAGAAGCTCCTTGAGGAATTTTGCATATTTTGGCATTTGAGAGACTGCTTCGATGAAGGGTATGTTGATTTGAAGAGCTTTAATATGGTCAAGAAACTTCTGGTACTCCTCTTCCTGCTTTTCTTTCTTAGCTCGAGCTGGATATGGCATTGGAGGCTGAAAGGGCTTTTCAGGGATTTGATTTTCGGAATTTGGCAGTGGACTCGGCGAGTAGAGTCTGTTTTATGCAGAATTTGATTTGGATCTTGTTTTTCTGCGTCCTCCTTTTGCAAGTCTCTGGGTGCTTCATTCTGAATGGGGCCAGAGGAGTAATTATCTTCCCACTTCTTGTTGTGACTATGTTTATGTGCGCGCCTCATGGGTTGTTTTCGGTTTTACTAGGAAGTTTGCCCGGTGATCTTTGATTGATTTGTTGAGCAAGTTGCCCAAGCTGTGTTTCAATGTTGTGGATAGATGCTTGCTGGTTTCTAAGCATGGTTCTTGTTTCTCGGATTGCAGCATCATGTTCATTATGTCTCTTTTCTGAAGCAGCTACAAACTTGGTAAGCATCTCTTCCAAACTTGGTTTTATTTCTTGTGCCGGATCCTCCTTTTGGTAAAAACCTCTTCCCTTTTGCTTGTACTTCTCCTCCTTAGCCTTCATGTACTCGTCATAAGGGTGCCACTCTTTCTTTGGTTTGTGCCAATCTTCATCATATCGGTCCCCACTTGAGTAACATACTTGCACCTTCTTATTGCCATTTTCATCCAAGTCGCAGTCTCTAGTAAGATGAGGCCCATTGTAGTTCTCACAACCCACCCGAATAGCATGTATCGTTTGATCCATTTTGTCCATCCTCCTATCCATGGTTTTTAGCATAGCCATGACTACTGACAAATCTTCTGAAGCTGCATAAGCTGATCCCCTTGTCACATCATTCATTGGATTGTGGTATTCTCTAGAATGCTTAGAGAATTCTTCAATTAGTTGCTTTATCACTGGAGGTGCCTTCTTTGTGAATGGACCTTGCGAGTCAAGTAATTGCATTGTGGTAACACTTACTCCATCATAAAAGTTGGAGACTTCTTGTTGACTATTGAGGTCATGATGTGGGCAATTCCTTAGCAGGCTCTTGTACCTCTCCCAAGTTTCATATAGTGACTCTCTACCTTGTTGTTCAAAGTTGGCTATGGCTTTCTTTAACTTAGATATCTTGGAGGGTGAGCAGAATTGATCCATAAATTCTTCTTTCATCTTGGCCCATGTAGTGATGGACCCGGGGGAAGTGACTTGAGCCAATCCTTTGCAGCACCCTTCAATGTAACCGGAAGCATGCGAAGTAGCTGAGTTTCACGAGGCACGTTTAGGACATTAAAATAATCAGCTACATCATTGACTTGATCCAAGTGTTTGTAAGCATCTTCGTGGTCTTTTCCATAGAAGGGGATCTCCTTGAGTAGAGCAAGAATGTGACCCTTTAGCTCAAAAGTGGCAGTCACGGGAATTGCGGGTTGCACAAGTCCCGGCCCGGAATCATCACATATCCTCTTCTTCCATTCCCCCATGGGGACTTCATCAATGTTAGCCATGAGAATAGCAAATTCGTTGTCGGAATCGGAATCGTGCCCGAATGTAGGTTCTTCTTCTTCCTCGGTTTCGTACTCGGTGTCTTCTTTGATCAGGTCTTCGTTTGCTAAAGAGGCACTGGATGCTCCTGATTTTCCGTTGTTCTTCTTCCCAAAAACAGTCTTCAAGTTAGACAAAGGTGACTTCTTAGGTGTATTCGAGCTTTCCACGTCTTTGTCTTTGTTCTTTCTCAATGCGGATTATGGGTCTTCAAAGGGGGGCACTAGTGGGGTGTTGGATCCTCTGGTCATGAAAAGCATGTAATAGAACAAGACAAATGCGTAAAAAGAACAAAAGACAAAACATAATGAAATTAGAAACTACTTGCCAAACAGTAGGGTACTCGCCGAGTAGGTGTGAGTGCACTCGGCGAGTAACCTGTCTAAAGAAATTGAAAACTAAATAAAAACTTCTAAAAACTAAAAAATTCTAAAACCTAACCTACTTACTGAATTGCTAAAAAAATAACTTGGTGCAAGAAAAACTCACACAAAGGGTCGATAAAATTTGGAATTAGATTTAATTTTTGAACCGTTCCCCGGCAACGGCGCCAAAAACTTGATGTGTGTAAAATGCACTGGTTTTAATCCTAATTTTAAATTATAAATTTAGCACACAAAGGCAGTGAACCTGTCTTTTAGTGGTATAGTTGGATAAGTAGAGTGTCGAACTCAGGGAACGGAAATTAAACTAATAACTAATTTTAAGTAAGCAAGTAATAAAAGTAAAGGTTTTCTCTACTTTTACAAGACTAGAAACTTAAACACACCACCTAACAAGTGGTTAACTAAAAACTAAAACAAGTAAAAGTTCACCAAATTTGATAAAGAGTTTCTGTTTAGGTCCAACCAATTCACTCCTATGGTTATTTGTGTAATAATGTGATAAATTAATTGTTATTGGTTACCAACTATAGTGGTTAGATTCATGTTCACTAATACTAACCCTTAGACGATTAATCGATTCAAGCAGTGGCCAATTGTTTAAACTAATTAATTCCCTAGTTCAATTATTTGTATTAAATAAGATTTGTAATTGGTTAATCAAGTGGGTGTTTCAATTAACCTCTTGGTTGTTGGTTTCTCAAACAAGCTTACACATTAATTTACCCATTCTTTTATTAATTCTAGTTTCATGTTCATTATTCCTAGACATATGATAAAGTGGTCACATAAACATATGAGGTTAAAAACTAAGAGATGTTCATGCAGCTTAATTGTCTCCCAATTAACAGAAAATAGTTATGGTTAATGCATAAGGTTCTTTAACAAACTTAATTTAATAAAATCACCAATAAACAATTAACAAAAGTAATAATTAAACCATAGGAGTAATTTGGTTCTTCCTAAACAGAAACAATACGAATTTAGCTCATGATTATAGTAGAAACAAGCTCAAACATGAATTTAACTAAGCCAAACATGATTCAATCCTAAGATTAAGTGGAAAATATAACCTAATTCGCCTTGAGTCTTCAAAAGATCGAAGGTTAGGGTTCTTCAGGTCTTCCAAGGGTTCTTCAATCGCAGGTCTATCTCCAAGAAAGCCAGAAAAGTCCTCAATTTGGATTAAGATCCAATATTTATAGTTATCACAAAACAGGGGCAACTCGGCGAGTAGGTCGTGTACTCGCCAAGTACAAGTGCAAAATCCATGTACGGCAAGGATTTTTTACTTTTCTTCGGGAATACTCTCATGAACTCGCCTAGTAGGTGTGGATTTTTCCTACTTCTTCATTCTTTGGTCTCTAATTTGTAACACTCTAAAAATTTCAACCAATTTAAAACTTTTCAAAAACAATCCACATTCATAAAGTTATTACAAAAAGGTTTTCAACACTTTTATTATCAGAGTGTTTCCCCAGAACCATATCATAAAACATAAACGTGAGGAGCGGTACGATCACGCCTTTGCCTTGCCACGATCTCCTGAAGTACCTGAAACATTTAAACCACAACTGTAAGCCCAAAAGCTTAGTGAGATACCCCCAAAATACCAACCACATATACCATACGCATAACATGCCATATCATAACAGAACATAGAACAGTCATGCACTTCAGGTCTACTGTGTGACTGGTCCGCCGCATCGGCCTACAGTTCACTTGGTCCACCCTCCGAGTCTAGCCATATACAACAAGTATACAGTGTGATTGGTCCACCCGCACAGGGCCTTCGATCCACCTGGTCCACTCTCTGAGTCTACAGTACGACTGGTCCGCCCTCATGGGGCCTACAACCTATCTGGACCGCTCGCTGGGCCTTCGGAATATCCGGTCCGCCCTGGGTATATTGGCCTACAGCACAAAGCAGGACCCCCCTCTGCCCAACCCCAGTCCAACAACCATATGCACATAAACATTCAATCATATAACAATTCACATCCAATCAAACCGATCTAGCAGATCACCTAACATAACATCATTCTAACCAGGATACCGACCTAACTGGTCACTAACATATCATCATCCTATATACCAGGATACCGACCTTAACCAGGTCTCTAACATTGTAACACCGTAAATTTCAAAACAATTTTTCGCATTTTATAAAAGCATAATTCATTTAGTATTCATAAAAACATCAGTGTTTGAAACTCAAATCCATAACATATAAAAATCCCAAGATCTCATTACATAAAAATCCCGTGTGTGTACTAATCAGGCCAGCGCCATCCCACGGTCATCACTAGTACCTGAAACAAATAACACCAAACACTGTAAGCACAAAGCTTAGTGAGTTCCCCAAAATACCACACATAGCACAAATTAGCCACTCGAGGCTATAACTCTGTGGGTCCGTGGACCCTACTCTGTGAACTCTCTGGTTCTAACTCTATGAACCTTTCAGTTCCAACTCTATAAACATGCACAACATAAATCACATAGAAATAATGCAGTACACCACATAACATACATATAGCATACAAATAATTTGTCACATAACTCTGATTACCTACTCAAGGTAAAGTATAGTGAGAAGACTCACCTCGCGTATCTCGATAACTCGCAAATCCCTGAAATCACTAGTGCTCGATCTCCCGAGCTATAGTCCTCCTATAACACAATACATCTCTAATTAACACTTTCCCAACTAAGGTTGACTAACCCTATCAAGTCAACATTGGTCAACGGTCAACGGTCAACGGTCAAATCAACTCGCCGAGTCTGGCGTGGACTCGCCGAGTCTCTACGAGGACCCGATTCCTCTGAGTCCCTTCCGACTCACCGAGTCACTCACCCAACTCGGTTACTCAAACCCTGGTTCGAAATCACTGAACAACCTGCAACAACTCATCGAGTCTGGAAATGGACTCGGCAAGTGCATTCCATGCACAACCCTAAACGACCTTCTGAGGTCAGATCTGCTTCACTAACTCATAGATCCAGTCCTTCCAAGCTTATTCATCACGTAAAGTTCATGTCTTGGCGCTCATAACACACCTAATGACTCATAAATGGTGTTTTGACCTCAAGCACAAAGAACCCAATCCAAAACCTCCATGGATTCATAAAAAGCTTGGACAAAGGGACACTCTGGACCTCCAAGGGTCCAGATCCAGAACCTAACTCGCTTAAGGGACCAAGGAAGCACTAGATCTAGCCACAAAAGGGCTCAATAAGCCCTAAATCAACATGAACATCACCATAATAGAGAATGGTTCGAAAAATAGTACCTCAAATGTGATGTTCTGGACCTCAGATCTTCAGGAAGTTGATCCTCTTGTTTCCCCTTGGCTATTGCTTCCTTTCCCTTGCTAGATAACACCTCCAAGGTCAACAATGGCTCCTTATCTCACTCCAAACGCTCAAGCTCACTAAGGTTTCACTCTGGGGATTGGTGAGCACAAATGACGGCCATAAGGCCCTTTAAATAGGCCCCAAACCCGATAAATTAGGGTTTCATTAAACAGCGCAGACTCGCCGAGTCCACCAATGTGACTCATCGAGTCCGGTCATTAATCCTGGTGAGAATTCGCGTCTCTACTCGGCGAGTCTTTGCACCAACTCGCCGAGTTCTTCCACAAAACTCAAAATAAAATGAATAAATATAATACCTGAAATTCCGGATGTTACAAACATATACCATCCTAACTACCAGGATTCAAACATAGCAAGCAATAACATAACAACGATAGCCGGATTACAATCCGATAAAGGGTCGGCCTTGGTGTCGTAGACCCTGTCGATATAGTGAGGATAACTCACCTCGCAACTGTTGACCGAAAAGATAAGATCACGTTGCTCCAACCTCCGACACAAACTCCACCACTGAACTCAATAAATGCCCATAATTACCAAATTACCCCTGGAAGTCAACTGGTCAACTCTTGGTTAAAGTTAAAGTCCTCAGTCAAAGTCAAACTTCCTGATTGACTCTACTCGCCGAGTCAGCCCGCTGACTCGTCGAGTCCCATGAATTCTGAGTCACCTCCTGCTCAACTCACCGAGTCGCCCCAAGACTCACCGATTCACAGCTCAACCAGCAAATGTTAGGACCTCACGACCAGACTCGTCGAGTCCAAGAACAGACTCGCCGAGTCCAAGGCTATCTTCAACCAACTCGCCGAGTTGTTCTTCCAACTCGTCGAGTTGCTGCCTATCTTCATGCAACTCGCCGAGTACACCCATGTGACTCGCCGAGTACCACTAGCTCTTAACCCATACAGAGGCTTTCCAAGCCATGCAGGGTCTCCAATCCATAGATCTACTCTTATATAAGCCATCCATCATGTAAAGTGACAAACTTTACGTGAATCCAAGGAGATCTAAGCATAATACACTCTTGGGCTAAGGTTTGGGACTAAAAGGATTCCTCAACAGCTCTTGAACAGGGACTTTATGCTCTATTGGATCATCACTACACTAGATCTGAGGTAGCAACCTCAAATCCAACCTCCAAACTCATGATAGCACTAGATATACTCCCAAAAATCCCACAAATGATAAATCTAGATGGATAACAGCCCAAGCAACGAATCATTACCTCAAAAGAAAACTCCAACAGAAGAAAAAGCCAAAACCTTTAAAAGCCCCTTGCTCCAAGCGTCTTAATCTTCAAAGATCTCCTCAACAAACAATCCTTCAAAATCCAAATGCTCTCTAATTCTCTCACAAACGAATATTAGGGTTTCTGGACTTCAAGGGAGAGCAAAGAGGCTGGAGAGAGGGTATTATGTTCTTTATATAGGGCTCAACCCTAGGGATTAGGGTTTTCTCCACACAGCACCAACTCGCCGAGTCCAGCCACCGACTCGCCGAGTTGGCCACTTAACACGTGACCAGAATCGCAACCCTACTCCTCGAGTCTACCCATGGACTCGCCGAGATGACCATTCACATTTTTACTTTGAACCCTGAACTCGCACTCCTGAACTCGGGATGTTACAATTCTCCCCCACTTAAATTAGGCTTCGTCCTCGAAGCCTACGGCAACACAACTCCAGAAACTACTCTCGCAATGCACCACCTGGCATTAACCAAACCAGGTTCCTCAAGACACTACCACCGAAACCCAAAACCCAACTCTTCCCCCGCGGTGTCCTGACCACCACCTCAAGCTAGTCATCGGCTTCATCCTCTGATAACCACACTCATTAACCGAGTACCACTCCATGATACTTCACTCGTTCCAGGTCACAACAATCACTTGACTCTTACGAGCTAGATATAACCCTGAACCACCAAGATCCCGACCCGGTACCACACTGCTATCATTTTCCTCGTCAGACATATCCTTCACCGAATTCACTGCTGAGACTTAACCTACTCCCTTTCTGAGTCAAACTATATCCCTTCCATGCTGACAGGATGACACATCCTTCAGCTTCAGAGCAACTCCCATGAGTTCTCTTCTGCAAACACATACACATGCTGAACTGGCTCTAGCACCCTCGGGTTGGGAAAACCCGACATACTGACGACCCCTCCAAACATCCCCACAGGATGAATTACCACTATATGTATAATTTCTTGTTCACACCAAACTGGGAATCCAAGGCTCCATCTTTGCATCCCTTCCGAGCCTCTTGGCTCTACACCCTCGGAACTCCTTCCGTGACCTCAGCAGACATCCAACCCGGATGTGATTCCATACCACCGCCGCAAACACACTGCTCAATAACCATAATTGGAACACCTCAATCATACCTCCGCGCTACTGCTTTCACTTCCGTGAAATTACACTCCCTCTCGGAGCTACATACCTTTCCCTTTCCTTATCCAAGGAAATCTACTTGGCCGCCTTGTCACTACAACAAGTGCCACGGTGCTCGCCCAACGCTACACCATTCCCTTATAGCATAACCACTATCCCATGCACCACACATGCTCTAAATCTGCTCGCAAGGACTCTCGAGTCCATGCACTACCCTCCACTAGTCATGATCAATACCCGGGGCCACACCTTCGGATGCTATCACATCACAACATACTCATTCCATCTCCTCATATAGATCTATCAACATAAGCAAAGTCTTCAACATGGATTGACCGCTCTACCAGGCCTTCAGCCAATCTGGACCACTCTCAGAACCTTCAGCATTTCTGGACCTCCCTCCAGGGCCGTCAGCCTGTCTGGACCGTCCTTCGAGCCTTCAGCCTGACTGGTACACCCACCGGCCTTCAGTCTATCCGGACTGCTCAACTAGCATTCATCATCCCGAATTATCCCTCCTAGAAAAATCTCCCATGCATATTGTTCTAGCCCTCTAGGGGTTCCGAACTCTAACTCCATCCCACATACTCAATTCCGGCCTGATCCTAGGACTTCCACAATCAATCGCCCTTTTTACGAAACCATTGGTCTGTATCCCGCCCCGTTTGCCTGTCACTTGCTCATACCAGCCTACACTCTTGGCTGACAGAACCGCTACTAAATCCCAAACAACTAATCAACCTCTCATGCTTGTCGATCTTCCGGAGAATTTTCCAATTCTCCCCACTTAGAGCACTGACTATCAACCACCGGTTTCCATAACCGACCTCCCTTAACAACCCTACACAACACATTCCTTTACACGTGAACTGATTCCCACTAGAATGAGCAACCTTCACAAAATCACATATCAACATTGATCATCTCGGACTTGAAAGAAGCCTGACCTTCAGCTAACCACTCCTCAGACTGCCGATGCTACCCGACATTCAGACCAAAAGTCTGATTTCCCACTAATAATCCCCATGGATGATAACCAATGAAACTCCCAATACATAAACCCTTAACCATACCAAAACCCTCAAGGAACAAACGAATAAAATTCACACAATGAGACTAGCAGATATACAATACTCCATAATAATCACAAGATAACAAAATATCAAGAAGGAAACATACCCGCAGCTGTATCCGGCACTGCCCTGACCTCCTCTGTTGTAAGCTGAAAAGCACGACCCTGAGCCCTCGGGGGCTCCGCTCCACCCTGACCTCCACACGTAATCCTCAAAGTGGCCGGTGTTGGAGCCTGCACCGGTCATGCGGCAAGCTGTGGACAGTTGACCCCCAAGTGTCCAACCTGATGGCAGTGATAACAAATCCTCAAATCCTGAACCGGGGCTGTCTGCCGACAATCCCTCACATAATGCCCCTCCTTTCCGCACTTGTGGCATGCACCAACGGACCTACAAACTCCAGTGTGACCCTTCCCGCACTTCCCACAAGTGTGGCTGCTCCGATCTCCCAACCTAGAATCAACGGTCTTGGATCGTTTCGGTGCCGGCTGCGACTGTGTCGGGGCCTGCCTCTGCTCTCTCAACTGAAACTCAATCTCCAACTCACGCCGACGAGCGGCCTCCTACAACTCTAGCAAGGTCTCGCACCTCTGCGTAGACACAAACTGCCTGATATCCCTCTTGAGCATACTCAGATATCGAGACATCTGAGCCTGCTCTGAAGCAAACTCAGGGCAAAACATCGCCCTCTCCGTGAACATACTGGTGATCTCCATCACCGACTCTGAATCCTGCTTCAGTTCCAAGAACTCCTGAGCCAACCTCTCCCTCTCAACCCGTGGAACATAACGGGTGCTAAACATCTCCCATAACTGATCCCAAGAAACCGCAGCCCGTTGCTCATCCGAATATGACCCCGTGGTCAGTCTCCACCAATCCTTCACCCCGAGCCTCAACAGGTTCAGAGCACACCTCACTCTCTGATCAGCAGGGCATGAGCACGTGAAGAAACACCCCTCCACGTCTGACAACCATCTCATAACAATAATCTCCATCGAAGGTAGGGCCTTCGTATTATCGAAATCTCGATACTGAAAACCTCTACCGGCTCCTCCCCCTGCCGTTGCTACAGCCGCTGTAGCTGCCGCGGCAGCCGTCTCTGTAAGAGCTGCATAACGCTCATCAAAATACTCAACCATAGCAGTCTTGATCGACCCAAATAGTTCCGGAAACTCAGCTCGGAACGTCGCAACAACCTCATCATGCAGGATCTCACGAATCCTAGCATCCAACTCGTCTGTGCTCATCTGACCAATAACCTCAGGTGGTGCTGACCCACCCTCTCCTGCTCCCGATCCTGACCCGGATCCACTCCCAGTATGCCTCGTAACCACCATACTGAAAACACCACAAACATCAGATACCTCCCACTAACCCGGGAACCGACTCTCAACCCAGTCCTAGGCATTGTGACTTCCTTGACACGTGTATGGGTCCTGTGTTTTCAGTAGTACGGGCCCATACTACCTTCCACACCTACCCATATTTATATCAAGTATCACCACAACACCCTAGTGAAGAACAGGCATAACAAGCACTCAACCCTCACTCCTAGAGGAACACTGGAAATCTCATACAGAAAGAAACCTTAGGCTAACAGGCATCATAAATCAGGCAATTCTATCATGCAATTCCTGAAGATCCCTAGTCTAGTACTAGCATGTTGTTCTGTCATATCTCATAAACAAATAACTTGTGTGGTAATTTTGGGGTAACTTACTGGCTCCGTCTGATCGTACCTCCGCGCCCTCCTTTGCTCATTTTGAAAACCATTTTAAATTCTCTTTTGAAAACTCTCCTTGATTTGAGACTGGATTCACACGAATGTTCCTCCAATTCACTCAAACCAAAGCTCTGATACCAACTTGTAACACTCTAAAAATTTCAGCCAATTTAAAACTTTTCAAAAACAATCCACATTCATAAAGTTATTACAAAAAGGTTTTCAACACTTTTATTATCAGAGTGTTTCCCCAGAACCATATCATAAAACATAAACATGAGGAGCGGTACGATCACGCCTTTGCCTTGCCACGGTCTCCTGAAGTACCTGAAACATTTAAACCGCAACTGTAAGCCCGAAAGCTTAGTGAGATACCCCCAAAATACCAACCACATATACCATACGCATAACATGCCATATCATAACAGAACACAGAACAGTCATGCACTTCGGGTCTACTGTGTGACTGGTCCGCCGCACCGGCCTACAGTCCACTTGGTCCACCCTCCGAGTCTAGCCATATACAACGAGTCTACAGTGTGATTGGTCCGCCCGCACTGGGCCTTCGATCCACCTGGTCCACTATCTGAGTCTACTGTACGACTGGTCCGCCCGCACCAGGCCTTCAGTCGGCCTGGTCCACTTACCAAGCCTCGGCACGTCTGGTCCGCCCTCATGGGGCCTACAGCCTATCAGGACCGCTCGCTGGGCCTTCGGAATATCCGGTCCGCCCTGGGTATATTGGCCTACAGCACAAAGTAGGACCCGCCTCAACCCAACCCGAGTCCAACAACCATGTGCACATAAACATTCAATCATATAACAATTCACATCCAATCAAACCGATCAAGCAGATCACATAACATAACATCATTCTAACCAGGATACCGACCTAACCGGTCTCTAACATATACCATCCTAACTACCAGGATGCAAACATAGCAAGCAATAACATAACAACAATACTCGGATTACAATCCGATAAAGGGTCGGCCATCGTGCCGTAGACCCTGTCGATATAGTGAGGATAACTCACCTCGCAACTGCTGACCGAAAAGATAAGATCACGCTGCTACAAACTCCGACACAAACTCCACCACTGATAATACCAAAAGACTGAACTCAATAAATGCCCATAATTACCAAATTACCCCTGTAAGTCAAATGGTCAACTCTTGGTCAAAGTCAAAGTCCTCAGTCAAAGTCAAACTTCTTGACTAACTCTACTCGCTGAGTCAGCCCGCTGACTCGTCGAGTCCCACGAATTTTGAGTCACCTCCTACTCAACTCACCGAGTCGCCCCAAGACTCACCGATTCACAGCTCAACCAGGAAAGGTTAGGACCTCACGACCAGACTCGTCGAGTCCAAGGCTATCTTCAACCAACTTGCCGAGTTGTTCTTCCAACTCATCTAGTTGCTTCCTATCTTCATGCAACTCTCCGAGTACACCCATGTGAGTCGTCGAGTACCACTAGCTCTTAACCCATACAGAGGCTTTCCAAGCCATGCAGGGTCTCCAATCCATAGATCTACTCTTATACAAGCCATCCATCATGTAAAGTGGCAAAGTTTACATGAATCCAAGGAGATCTAAGCATAATACACTCTTGGGCTAAGGTTTGGGACTAAAAGGCTTCCTCAACAGCTCTTGAACAGGGACTTTATGCTCTATTGGATCATCACTACACTAGATCTGAGGTAGCAACCTCAAATCCAACCTCCAAACTCATGATAGCACTAGATATACTCCCAAAAATACCACAAACGATAAATCTAGATGGATAACAGCCCAAGCAACGAATCATTGCCTCAAAAGAAGACTCCAACAGAAGAAAAAGCCAAAACCTTGAAAAGCCCCTTGCTCCAAGCCTCTTAATCTTCAAAGATCTCCTCAACAAACACTCCTTCATGATCCAAATGCTCTCTAATTCTCTCACAAACGAATATTAGGGTTTCTGGACTTCAAGGGAGAGCAAAGAGGCAGGGGAGAGGGTATTATGTTCTTTATATAGGGCTCAACCCCCGGGATTAAGGTTTTCTCCACACATCACCGATTCGCCGAGTCCAGCCACCGACTCGCCGAGTTGGCCACTTAACACGCGACCAGAATCGCGACCCTACTCGCCGAGTCTACCCATGGACTCACCGAGTTGACCATTCACATTTTCACTTTGAACCCTGAACTCGCACTCCTGAACTCGGGATGTTACATAATTGCTTCTCCTTATTCCTTTTTACTTCCAAGCATGTCTTTTGAACTGAGAACACAATTAAAGCATTATTAAGTACCTTTTGTCCACATTATGCACATAACTAGCTGAAAATGAATAAAAATATATGCTAAACATATGGTTCATTATGCAAATATCACTAAGCATTTATGCTTACAGATTTTTGTGTATGTGTTTCAGGTACTAGTGACGATCGCGGGAAGGCACCGGCATGATCTGTACACACTCATGGAGCTTTTGTTTATATGATTATGGGATATGTTTTTCTATGATGACAGTGGATACATTATGTTTATTACTATTTTATGAATGAAAGTACGTTTTAAAATTATGAAAAATTATTTGAAAATTTGGGTGTTACAAGTTGGTATCAGAGCCTTGGTTTGAGGGATTTCGGTGCACCTTTGGGCGTATCTGAACTCAAACTGGGGATTTGAAGGATTGTCAAAATAAAATTCACAAAATTTCTCAAGAGTAAAAAGATTTTGAAAGAGCAGAGTAGTGCAGTGTGTACGACCAGCCAGCGCCCGAACGGTGATTTCCCAAAATACCCTTACATTATGAGTTATGAGATATGTTATGATATGATATGCATGCTAGAGTAGGCTATGTATTCTTATTAGGACTAGAGTGGCCTGATTTGTGATGCCTTAACTTAGGGGTTTTGCTGCTAGGAGATGCTTGAGAGTGAATAGATAGCAGCGAGGAGCTTATGAGAGATCTGCTAGAGAGTAGACTATGTATAGAGAGAGTAGAGTACTTAGGACTTGGGATCCTAGGAGGAGGACTTGGGGTGAATATTGATGCGGTGTGGACGGTAGTATTAAGCCCGTACTACCGAAGACACTGGATCAGTGCGCAGCCCAAGTAAGAATCCTTAGGGTACCAGGGATCAAGTAGGAATGGGATATCGAGTGTATGTACACTCGAGCGAGTCTTTGATATCTTGTGTTGTATTTTAGAGAGACATCATGGTTGGGACACGCCATAGGCCAGGGACTAGAGAGGGGGTGTGAGTGATGAGGAGCTCCGCCAGATGATTCATGATGAGGTGGCTGCTGCCATCCGCGCTAAGATTCCAGAGATGTTCGGGTCTATCAAGACCACACTCCAGCCGTTGCTGCTACCAGGCCGCAGGGGGTGACGCGTTGTTGTACCGGGAGTTCAGCAACACGAAGCCACCAGAGTTTGATGGGACTCAGGATCCGATAGCCGTGATGAGGTGGATCTCTGACATTGAGGGGTGCTTCTACACATGTTCATGTCCGGAGCATCTGAGAGTTCAGTTCGCGCTGAACCAGCTTCGCTTGGGGGCGAAGGACTGTTGGAAGTTTGTGACAGCGGATTATTCTACTGCAGAGCTTGTTGCGGTGACCTGGGAGAGGTTCACCGCTATGTTTCGTGATGAGTACATTCCCCCGGTTGAAAGGGAGCATTTGGCCCAGGAGTTCTTGACCCTCAAGCAGGGTACTGAGTCTGTTACTGTGATCATTAGGATGTTTCATGAGAGGGCGATGTTCTGCCCTGAGCACGTGTCTTCCGAGCAGGCACGTATGAGTCAGTATTTGAGTATTTTGAGGAGAGACATCCACGAGTTCGTGGCAAACTAGACGTACCAGACGTTTTCCGAGCTTTAGGCAAATTCCTAGAAGAGGTAAATTGAGCTAGAGACTCAGGCTAGGGAGGAGGCGGAGTCTCAAGGGAGGGATCGGCGACCGGCACAGTCCCAGCCGGCTGCCAAGCAAGCTAAGCCCGCCGATTCGAGATCAGGGAACCAGAAGGGCCGCACTTGTGGCAAGTGCAGCAAGAGTCATGAGGGGGTGTGCAAAGCAGGGTCTTGCTACAAGTGTGGCAAGGAGGGGCACATGGCCAAGGATTTCCCCAAGGGGTTTGCAGTTTGTTCTCACTGCAACCAGACCGGAAACCGGAAGGCCGAGTGTCCGCAGTTACGAGGGTCAGCTCAGGAAGCTCCTCAAGGATCTGTCCCTGCTTCTGTTCGAGCTACGGAGAGTCGGCCAGTGAAGGCCGAGGCGCCGAAGGCTCGCGGGAGAGCCTTCCAGTTGACAGCGGAGGAGGTCCGCGCAGCACCCGATGTCGTGGCTGGTATGTATTCTTTCATATGTTTATTTTGAGTTTGTGGTGTTATGCTTATATTATGATATGTGTAGGTACATTTCTTGTGTGTTCTGTACCTACTTTGGTGTTATTTGACTCGGGTGCGAGTCGGTCTTTTGTGTCATTAGCCTTTAGTCAGCACATCAGTATTCGTCGAGAGGCGTTGAGTTGACCTTTGTGAGTTTCCATAGCTGACGAGAGAGTAGTGTATGCCACTGATGTGATTCGAGGATGTGTACTCGAGATCTTTGGCATTGAGTTTCCGATTGATTTGGTCCTGATTGCCATGGGAGATGTCTATGTCATCGTGGGCATTGACTGGTTGAGCAGATTTGGAGCGGTTATCCACTACGAGCGACAGCTGGTGACCATACGAGACCCTAGTAGGGGATTTCTTTCGGTTTATGGCGAGGGTACCCGTTCTGGATCAGCATTTTGTTCAGCCGCGAGAGCGAGGCAGAGTCTACAGCAGGGCTGTAGTGGGTTTGTGGCTTATGTGGTGGAAACGAGGGTAGGTTCATAGAGACCGAGGTCGGTTGATGAGGTTCCGATAGTGTGTGAGTTCCCGGATGTTTTCCCCGAGGAGTTGCCGGGTGTGCCACCCGAGAGGCAGGTAGAGTTCCGTATCGATTTGGTTCCGGGGGCAGCGCCTATCGCCTTGCACCTCCAGAGATGCAAGAGTTATCCTCACAACTTCAGGAGCTACTGGGAAAGGGGTTTATACGGCCGAGTAGCTCGCCGTGGGGAGCGCCGATCCTTTTTGTCAAGAAAAAGGATGGTTCACACCGGATGTGCATTGATTACCGGGAATTGAACAAGCTGACGATCAAGAACCGTTACCCCTTACCGAGGATGGAAGATTTGTTCGATCAGTTGCAGGGAGCGTCTTGGTTCTCCACGATTGATTTGAGGTCTGTGTACCATCAGATGAGGGTGCGTGACGAGGATATCCAGAAGACAGCGTTCAGGACTCGTTACGGGCATTATGAGTTCGTGGTGATGCCTTTCGGGCTCACCAATGCACCGGCGGCATTCATGGATCTCATGAATAGGGTGTGCAGGCCGATGTTGGATCATTCGGTGATTGTGTTCATTGATGATATATTGGTGTATTCGAGATCTAGAGAGCAGCATGAGGAGCATTTGAGGGTGATCCTCAGAGTTCTGAGATTGGAGAGGCTTTACGCCAAATTCTCCAAGTGCGATTTCTGGTTATGAGAGGTCCAATTTCTAGGACACCTCGTCAACCAGAATGGGATCTTGGTCGACCCGGCCAAGATTGAGGCGGTGATGAGTTGGGAGGTACCGAGATCCCCTTCGGAGATTAGGAGTTTCCTGGGGTTGGCTGGTTATTATCGGAGATTTATCCAAGATTTCTCTAGGATTGTTGTTCCTCTCACCAGACCAACCCGGAAGGGCGTGACTTTCAGTTGGGGCCCGGAGCAGCAGGCCTCATTTGAGACACTTCGCCAGAGATTGTGCGAAGCCCCAGTGTTGGCCCTTCCGGAGGGAGTGGAGGACTTTGTGGTATATTGCGATGCGTCGATATTGGGACTGGGTGTGGTGCTGATGTAGAGAGGGCATGTGATAGCATACGCATCAAGGCAGTTGAAGCCTCATGAGACGAGGTATCCTACTCATGATTTGGAGTCGGGGGCTATGGTGTTCGCCCTCAAGATCTGGCGTCACTATTTTTATGGGGTTCGGTGTACCATATACACGGATCACAAGAGCTTGAAGTATCTAATGGATCAACCCAACCTGAACATGCGTCAGAGGAGATGGTTGGATGTGGTAAAGTGTTATGAGTGTGAGATCCTGTACCACCCGGGCAAGGCTAACGTGGTAGTCGATGCCTTGAGTCGCAGGGCAGATAGTGCCCCTTTGCGAGATGTTTGTCTAAGGTTGACAGTGATGACTCTGGTGTTGAACACCATTCGGGAGGCCTAGGTAGAGGCCATGAGACCGGAGAACCGCAAGCGAGAGCAGGTGATTGGACAGATATCTGAGTTCATTACCGATAGTCGCGGGCTTGTGACCTTCCAGGGCCGGATTTGGGTGCCATTTGAGGGTGGAGCACGTGCGATTTTGATGGAGGAGGCGCACCGGTCGAGGTTTTCGATCCATCCCGGGGCCATTAAGATGTATTTGGACATGAAAAGGGACTATTGGGGGTCGTGTATGAAGAGGGATATGGCGTGGTTTGTAGAGAGGTGCTTGACTTGTCGTAGGGTTAAGGCCGAGCACCAGTGTCCACATGGCAAGTTGCAGCCGCTTGAGGTTCCCCAGTGGAAGTGGGAACAGATTTCTATGTATTTTATCACCAAATTGCCAAGGACTGCAATAGGCATCGATGCAATTTGGGTGATCGTCGACCGGCTGACAAAGAGCACTCATTTTCTTACTATCAACGAGAGCTCTTCCGCGGAGAGGCTGGCAGAGGTGTATGTGAGGGAGTTGGTATCGCGGCATGATGTATCGATCTCGATTGTGTCAGACCGAGATGTGTGTTTCACTTCCAGCTTCTGGAAGAAGTTCCATGAGGAGTTGGGTACTAGGCTGCATTTCAGTACCGCTTACTACTGACAGACGGACGGGCAGAGTGAGCGGACGATTCAGACGCTCGAGGATATGCTTCGGGCATGTGTGTTGGATTTCGGAGGGAGTTGGGACACGTATCTGCCTTTGGCTGATTTTTCCTATAACAACAACCACCATTAGAGCATTGGTATGCCTCCCTTCGAGTTGTTATATGGGATGAAGTGTCGAACTCCCATCTGTTGGGGAGAGGTAGGACAGGGAGTGATGGGTAGCACGGAGATAGTGCTTAAGATGACTAAGCAGATACAACAGTTCAGGCAGAGGTTGCTGACGGCTTAAAGTCGTCAAAAGAGCTACGCAGATAGGCGTCGCTCAGAGCTCGAGTTCCAAGTTGGTGATTTTGTTCTCCTAAAGGTGTCACCTTGGAGAGGTGTGATCCAGTTCAGGAAGAGAGGCAAGTTGGGGCCTCGGTATATTGGTCCATTCTGGGTGATTGCGAGGGTAGGCAGGGTAGCATATCGTTTGGAGTTACTTGCAGAGTTGAGTCAGATTCATGATACCTTCCACGTGTCTCAGTTGAGAAAGTGTATTGCCGATGAATCGGCGGTGGTACCATTAGAGAATATTCAGGTGGATGCGAGCCTGAATTATGTCGAAAGGCCAATTGTGATTCGGGATCGGAGAATCAAGGTTTTGAGAAAAAAGGAGGTGTCCTTAGTGCAGGTTCAGTGGCAGCATCGGAAGGGGTCCGAGCTGACATGGGAACCAGAGATTGAGATGTGTGAGCAGTATCCAGAGTTATTTGCAGAGCGAGACTTCGAGGGCACAGTCTGATTCTAGTGGGGGAGAATTGTACCATCCTGAGTTCGAGTATGTCAATTTAATTATTTTTTTATTTTTTTATTGAGGAACTCGACGAGTTGATGCCTCAACTCATCGAGTAGAGTCTGACCTATTGGTGCATTTTCGCGACCGGACTCGATGAGTCAGGACCCGACTCGCCGAGTCGGTGCTGATTAAGAAAACCCTAATCCCCCGGTTTGGGATCCTATTTAAAGACCTTTATGGCCTTCATTTGCGGCCACCTTGTTCTAGAGAAACCCTAGAGAGCTGAGATAGTGAGTTTGGGGGCAAGAGGAGGCCATTCCTTCATCTTTTTGTGTGATTTTTCTTGAAGGAAGAGAGGAGCACAAATCTAGAGTGTGAAGGGGACTGGATCTGAGCTAATCATCTCGTGGTATCATCTTTGGAGGTACAATCCTTTCCATTTTGTGTTATATTGATGAACTTCTTGATTTTAGGGTTTTTACCCTCATTTTATGGAAGACCTAGTGAGTATGAGGCCCTCTTTGGGATTATGACATCAGATCTGGACCATGAGAGGTCCCTAGAGTCATTACCTTCTAGCTTTTTGCAAGCAACTAAGCAATTGGAGACTAGGTTGCCATTTCTAGTGTTATTTCTCCATTTGAGGCTTGAATTGGGTTACATGCACGTAAAGGTTGCACCTTTATGTGACTTTTGAGTGTTTAGGGGTTAGATCTATGATTTGGCTAAGCAGATCTGACCTCAGGAGGTTGTATGAGCAAGTCCATGGAGGAAAATTGCCGAGTCCATATGTAGACTCGAAGAGTCGGACCGGGTTGTCCCGGGGTCTGACTCTAGTGGTGACCCAGTGAGTTGAGGGGTGACTCAGTGAGTCGGGTGAGGCTTAGAAAGGGAAGAGTCTGTGGGGACGATGGAACTCACCGAGTCGTCGTATGCACTCGGCGAGTCTGGTCAAAATGGACAGTTGACTTTTGTGTTGACTTTTAGGGTTTGTCAACAAATGGGCCTTGGGCCTGTTGAGGGGTAGAATGGTCATTTACCCTTCTAGGAATTTTCATGAGAGAATATCTGAAGTATGAAGAGACAATTATTTAGTGAATTTATTATTGTGTCTAGGCAGAGGCTAGGGCAGTATTCTGAAATCGAGATTTTACCGAGATTTCCGAGGTGAGTCTTCTCACTATACTTTACCTAGAGTGGTAACCAGAGCTATGTGACAGTGTATCTTGTATGCTATTTATGTGTTGTGATTCTTTGTGATATGTGATATGCATGATTCAGAGTTTACATGTGACAACCCAAGGTCTATTCCGTTACATTATCCCGTTACAGTTAACGGAATATTCCATTTTATAAAAGTTCCGTTAATTTGAGGTCGTAAAATAAATAAACGTTTCATTTATTTATATTCTATGTCGTTATTTATCGGAATAAAATAAAGTAAAAGTGTAAATTACATTTCCATATTATTTTGGAGAAAATTAAATTTTATTACGACCACTAAATCGGGTGCAACCAAAAGCCCCGTATAACGACATTATCGGGTAGATTTCCACTGAGCTTCAACTCCAACCCCTATATAAGGGAGAGTAAACTCCATTTCCACCTTTTTTTACTCTCTCTCTCTAAACTCTCTCTCTACAACTTTTTTCCGAGCAAAAATCGTCCGTTTCGAGCCCCAAACGAGTAGGTAAACTATCGTAACTTGTTATATAGCTTATCTAGCCTGAAAATTCGAGTTTAAAACATAAAATAGGGACAAAATGATGTGTTTACGGCCCAAGAACACTCTTGGACCGTAAACACCATTTAATGGGGTTTTTAAGCCCCAAAACCCCTCCAAATTGCCCCTAAGGCTTAGATATGACTTTTAGGCTTACATATTCGGACTTAGAATACCTTGGAACGAGTTTTTGGAGAGTAAACTTGAGTTTACTGCCCAAGAACTTGCTTGGGCCGTAAACTCCCTTTCATGGGGAGTAAACTTAATTCCATGTGTTAGAAATGCCCTAAACACCCCCTATGGCCTTGGAAAAATAGCTTGAATGCAATACCATTGTTGTAAGGGCCTTAAAATTCAATAAAACCAAAGGGATAGGAGTTCACGGCCGTGAACTCCCAAAGAGGTGGTTCATGGGCCGTAAACTCCCATTAAGTGCCCAAATGGTGCGCAAACTCCATCATTCGACTTGGAAAAATACATAGGATTTACTCTCTATCACTTAAGCCCTTAAAACACCCAAGGAATATGTCCATAGGATTTTACGGCCGTAAACTCCCTTGGTTAGGTCCGTAAACTCCAAATTGGTCCATATAGGTGCCTTAAATCCATTCATACACTTTATATTTGGACCTAGCAAAATTCCACAATTGATATATGGCCTTTAAGCATCCTAGAACACCCTCACCATGATTTTACGGCCGTAAACTCATGGGGAGTTGTCCCAGGGCCGTGAACTCTATATATAGAGTTTACTCTTGAAGATTAAACTCCATTCCTAAGTCATTCTAGCCCTTAAATGTTACCCGGGACACCGCAAACACTTAACCAAAGTGTTTTCCGCTCTTTAGGGTGCGTATACTTGTTTAATTAGTATTATATATACTAATTGTATGTGAACATATGTTATCATATGTTAAATAGGTCACTAAGTTTGTCCAAGTCTTTACTTGACACCGAGCACCCAACCGGCACCTTCGTCGGATCCACTTACACCAGGTGAATTCATACCCCTGAATGAACCTTTTAAATGTTTTTACATGTTTTATAGGGGGGAATACAAGTTAAACATGCCAGTTATCATATCAATCACATGTGATTGATAACCCGCATGTACAAGGATTTACCACACTGTAAACTGTCTTACCAAGTAGGATATTATAAATGGTTTTCTAAAAGGCTTTCACTTGTTCAAAGCTCTTACTTATACTGTTTTATCAAGTTCATTTTAATCTGGTTTATGAAAAGTTTTCAAAGAATTTCTAAAGGCTTTCAAACTTATTTTACCAAAGAACACCAAGTTGTGATTTTCTCAAGAATAAAGGTTTTCTTCCATGTTTTGATAGTCCCTCTGAGTTTAAACTCCTACTTGATAACGCTTTCACTTTGTGATGCGTTTATACTTGTTATTGCCTCTATTGCACTTATACTTGTAGTCGCTTATACCTGTTAGACGCTCTTACTTCACTTGTTGTCTCTTCTACTTTGTGATACACTTATATTTGGTACGCTTATACATCACCATTCGGCTATTCCACACTGTACGTTATACATCACAAGTCGGTTATTCCACATTGTACGTTATACATCACGATTTGGTTATTCCACACTGTACGTTATACATCACGATTCGGTTATTCCACACTGTACGTTATACATCACGATTCGGTTATTCCACACTGTACGTTTACACACCACGATTCGGTGTTACTTCACGATACGTTTCCACTTGTTACACACTCAGTCGAAGTTAGATGTATGTCTGTGCTTGTATAGGTGCATATAAATAATGATTGAAGGACTTAGGAAAGTTTGTCCGCCCTATTTCCTTTTCTTCGTTGAGATGTGGTCTGGTGGGATCGGATGGCCGTCCGAAGGTCGTTTGATTCATTAGTTATATATTATGTATACGAGCACAGACATATAGGTTTACTCTAGTCAGTCTAGTTATAAGTCTCTAGCTCTAATTCAGCACTTACATATGAAACCCACTACCCACTATTAGGGATTCATCTTCGGGACACGGCCTTCTCCGTCGTCTAGTTGGTAACCAGAGTCTCCTGTAGGGAGAGCGGACATTGTATGTATAGATCTATACAGGATTGACACCCCCGCACCCTAACTGCTAGCTACAGTCCACGGCCTACCAAGCCAAGGGGTGACAAATGTCATATTTTATAGACTCTTGTAGGGCGTCAGGTACTCTAGTGTCGGTTAGTATGGTTACGAGTATCCCAGGTTACCTTATAATTCTTGGCCTTAAGGTAACGGTATTTCACCAGCAATTTACAATGTATGCTGCAAACCCATTCTCAGAGTCACGCTATTTTTAGACCTTGCTAGCTGTATCTTTCATTTGATACTGCATGCGGTCTGTATTCGCTGTTCTAGACCTTGCTAGCTGTATCTTTCATTTGATACTGTCTGCGGTCTGTATTCTCTGTTCTAGACCTTGTTAGCTGTATCTTTCATTTGATACCGTCTGCGGTCTGTATTCTCTGTTTAGACCTTGCCAGCTGTACCTTTCATTTGGTATCGTCTAGGGTCTGTGTCTCCCTTTGTTAGACTGAGCCAGGCGTGTTGTTCGTTCGATACTCTCCTGGAGTCTATGATTCCTTTGCCTTAGTCAGCAGTCCTCACTGCTGAGGCATACGTCATTTCCCTGATTTTCTGGAAACGACACTAATGTAATGGATACTCTAAAACTACCACTTTTATTAAAGTTATTTGATTAAAATGACACTAAATACTTATGAACTCACCAGCATTTGTAAAAATGCTGATACTCGCTTTTCAAATAACTTGTATTCTCAGGTCAGCATTAGACAGGTACATCCCCAGAGCTGTTGATGAAGATAGCTTAGTACCATGTTGTACTTATTATATTTGCTTGTATTACTTTGATATATTGCAATGTAAACCATGTAAAACTATTACTATTAATGCAATGTTTTGTTGTACTTTGATTACTATAATGCATGTGTTGTGATACTTGACATGACGTCATCCACCCCAGAACGTTTCCGCCGTTCCGGTTTTGGGGTGTGACAGATTGGTATCAGAGCATTGTTTATAGTGAGCTAAGTATATCAATTCATAAAAGACATGCATCCTATAAATACAATAGGGATAAAACACTCTGACCAAGAATTATACTTTAAAATATAACCATATTTTACCAAAGTATAACAACATCTAGAACCTAACCACTCGAACACAAGTATCATAAGAACAACAAGAATAAAAGTCTTCGGATGTTAAGCATTACCGTCAAACCTGGGCAGTTATGAAATCGTAAGCAGGAATAAATGTAACCTGATCAACTACATTTATTCGAGATGCGATGAACATGTGCTTGGGAGTGATAGTGGTGTGCAACAGGTCTGAAACTTACCTACTAGGAATGTTAGAGCCAAACATAAAGTTAAAATACTATAGGAGTATTTTAGAACACTAAAAGACTCACACTAATCCCAGAATCATGCTCAGAAGATAAGAAAGCAAATAAGAAATTAAAATACCATAGGGGTATTTTAGAATCCATAACCAACCTTGTGTGAGAACTAAAAAGATCCTTATTGATATACCTACAACTACATAGGGTATACTTCCGAGGTTATATATAATAAGGACCCCATAGGCTAAGAATGTGTGCTTTCTCTCTACTTCGTTTTCCTCGTTGGGATGTGGATATAGAGTAGTATCACATATTCGAAGGCATCGGATCTAAGCTATATATGATTTGTATACCCTGTGTAATCGTAGCAGGACTCGATATGGATCACTCAGTGAAATGTTAATAATCTCTTAGGATTCTTTAGACATTTCCATTCTCGCACGAACCCTGTAGACAACCCTATCCACTTCAGTTCTTGACAGAAGATTTGATGCAGACCCAGCAAAGGTTCATTGAGAATATTTCCTGTTTGGAAATAGATGAACTGGGTCGAGACTATTGAATTCACCAAGCGCCCATATCTTTTTAGGGACATCGGTGAGAAACTCGCCTAAACTTCCGAGATTTCCAGTCATCCATCATGAAGTGATGACACCCAGAGACGGATTCGGAAGTGAGGCGGAGTAGAAATTCAATATGTCTTCACAAGAGAAGAACCCTAGGTAACTACCCGAAGGAAACCAACGCCAATTTCAGCCAAAGCTACCAGGTAGACAGAGGGAGCCAGTACATGGAACCCGAGAAGTGTCTTTTCCTCGTGTTCGTCACGCTAATACACCCATAAAATAATACAATTTAGTGAGTTAGTGGTTACACTACTCACGCTATGTGTTAGGTAAATCGCCGTTTCCCGTTGCCAGTAACACAATTAGAGCGGATCCCCGCACCTCTATCGAGAGTGTTTAGTCATGAGCTTTCATGATGCCTCTCTTTCCGTGATTTTCGTTCCGAATCGTTCTCAAATCTCTCCAGGCCGGAGAGTGAAACCTTTCCCAGTATTAAGGTAACTTAGTAGGAACGACACCCATCTTATGGCCTTTTCCGATACTCACACTCCTACCTTGATTACCAGGACTACATTATAGGGATGTAGGTCGACACTCAGACAACCAGTACCCGAGGCACGGGAAAAATTTATGCCTAATACATTCAGGATACATATGTCCGGGGCTAGCCATCATCTCTCATTATCCCGTATTCCTTTCCGTGTAGGAAAACCATGCCTCCGAAGAAGCGTAACCAGTCCGCAAGCAAGAAACCTACTCTCCTATTTGATGAAGCTACGTTCCAAGCTGCAGTCTCAGTAGCCGTAGCAGCTGTCATGGCTCACCTGAATGCTAACAACGCCAATGTTAGCAAGGGCCCTATTGGGATTTCCGATCCTAGCAATGGACAGCAGCAACCAACGCCTACATACCGAGCCACCCAAGAACCTCAACCGAATCCACTGAAGAGAAAACTCAAGATTGAGGAGGGAGGTACCTCGGCTCAAGGACCCTCCGAAGGGCAACGAGCTGAGGCAATCAACACCCCTGTCAATCCTTCCCTCCCGACTTCAAGAAGACCATACCTAGGAAACCTTCCCCACTGCGGCAAGTGTAGCTACCATCATCATGGTATATGTCGGGAACTCTTATGTGCTAGGTGCAATATGAAGGGGCATACTGCTCGCGTATGCAGAACTCCAGTTGAGTTTATTACATCAACCACTAATGTGGCGGCTAATCCAGTTTGCCGTCTATGTGGTGCAATTGGACACCTCAAGAAGGACTACCCGACCGAAGGAAAAGACAAAGACACAGGAGGAGCCTAACTCTACTACTTAAGGAAAAGCATCAAGGAACCCGGTAGATTTTAGTACGTCTCTCGATCTCAGCTAACTAACGCAAAACATCAAAAGACTAATTCAAATGTAAATGCTTCCTCATTAAGGCGAAAGTTCGGCATACTGCTCGCGTATGCAGAACTCCAGTTGAGTTTATTACATCAACCACTAATGTGGCGGCTAATCCAGTTTGCCGTCTATGTGGTGCAATTGGACACCTCAAGAAGGACTACCCGACCGAAGGAAAAGACAAAGACACAGGAGGAGCCTAACTCTACTACTTAAGGAAAAGCATCAAGGAACCCGGTAGATTTTAGTACGTCTCTCGATCTCAGCTAACTAACGCAAAACATCAAAAGACTAATTCAAATGTAAATGCTTCCTCATTAAGGCGAAAGTCCCAGCACTATTATAAAATTTAAAAATTCATCAGGTAAAACTATAATGGCTAAACATATACGTTACGGCCATGTATAGTTAAGATGGATAGACCTGGAGTGAGTGAATGCCGCCTCATTTCCTGTTCCTCGTTTGGTTGTGGATTTAGGGCGGAGTTGCTCAGTCAACAGTCCTCCCCACCTTAATTATACATGACTAGTATATGTTAGGCGATTATAGAAATGCCTCGTGAGAATTCATTCATGAAAAGGTACTCTACTCGAAAACACTTAGGACTCTCTATAGTTCCGCGTCGACTCTATTGGTCCAAGTATCTGCGGCAGTGATACACAGGACTAAACCCGAGACACCTAGAACTTGTGTGCCTATTCGGCGCATGACTCTATCGATCTTCATTTTATATCATGTTGAGGTATGCCAACTTCGACGACTCTATCGATCATGGTTTGTGTAACGCCCCATTCCTGGTACATTGCTTCTGTGGCATTTATTTAGAAGTTTTTGAGAGGGACTCGGCGAGTCTATGGCCCGACTCGTCGAGTGGGGACGAGACTTCGAGCACGTGTTAGTCGGTGACTCGGCGAGTCCATATTCGGGACTCGGCAAGTCTGCCTGCCAGGTAGAAACCCTAAATCCCCGGGTTTGCACCCTATTTAAACCACCTTATGAGCCCCAAACTCATCCCCTTCATCCTCAGAGCATCATTTAGCAAACCCTAATCGTTTCCTTGGTTATTTGTGCATTTTTGTGTGAATCTTGAAGTTTTGAAGAGAAGAAGGAGGCTAGATCCAAAGGAGAAGAAGAAGATCCAAGGTCCTGCTCCCATTTCAGAGTTCATTGAGGTATTAGCCGAATTCCTTCTGTTTCTATGATTGATTTCTCTTTAGCAAGCATATTTAGCCTCTTTTAGCCATTTCTTAGCTTGTTCTTGGTAGAGAGGTCACATTATATAGATTAGCCTTCGAATCTAGCCATGTTTCAGTTCCAAAATCGTAGATCTATCACCTTTATGGAGCCATTTTGCATGATAACCCTAGATCTACTCTTCTAAGTGCCTTTTTAGCCTTTATCTCCTTTTTCATGTGGATGTACACGTAAAGTTGGAAACTTTACGTGGTAAATCAGCCTTAGGCACTCAGATCTATAATTTGTATGCGGTGGTGTTAAGCAGAATCGAGTTTTTAGGATCTGCATGAATGTGACTCGGCGAGTCGTTCTTCGGACTCGGCGAGTCCGGTCGCGAGTCCCCGATATTTACCCCCTTTGAGTGATTCCGAGTGGAGGTCAGTGAGCAGTAGGATGGACTCAGTGAGTCGGAGGGTGGACTCAGTAATGGTGGGACTCGACGAGTTGTTCATACAACTCGGCGAGTCCAAGGCAATCTTCTTAGATCGAAGAACAACTCGTCGAGTTGTTTATATGACTCGGCGAGTCGGATGAAGATTGTCTGAGTTCTTGGATCGAGAGGATACTCGTCGAGTCGATGCCTTACTCGATGAGTAGCCACGAGTAGGGTTGAGAAGTGAGACTAGAGACTCGGAGAGTTGGCGGCCCAACTCGACGAGTCAGGTCAACTGTGGGTTGACTTTGACCGAGAGAGTTGACTTTGACCAAGGGTAAAAGAGTCATTTTACCCAAGTGCAGTGTTTAGCATTTGATTTAGTGTGTTTATGGACTTGTAGCCGGGGAGATACCGGAGCAGCAGCAGTTAGCTTCCAGAGCCATTCAATCAGCAGCCAGTTCACGAGGTGAGTTTCCCTTTAGTAGGAACGAGTCTAAGGCCACAATGCTGGCCCGTTCAGTTAGCCGTAGTTTCTGGACTTCGGTCCAATGCAGAAGCTAGTATGTTTGACGCCTCCGTGGCTCAGACAGGATTTATGTGTTTATGCTAGTTGATATGTTTATGCTATGTTCAGTCAGCTTCGGACTTCGGTCTGATGTAGGGGACAGAGGTGCCAGTCAGCTTCGGACTTCGGTCCGATGTAAGGGACGAAGGTACCAGTCAGCTTCGGACTTCGGTCCGATGTAGGGGACAGAGGTCCCAGTCAGCTTCGGACTTTGGTCCGATGTAGGGGACGAAGGTCCCAGTCAGCTTCGGGCTTCGGACTTCGGTCTGATGTAGGGGACAGAGGTCCCAGCCAGCTTCGGACTTCGGTCCGATGTAGGGGGCAAGGCCCCAGTTAGCCCGGACTTCGGTCCGATGCAATGGGCAAGGCCCAGTATGTGCTTATATGTTATTATGTGGTATGTGGTAGTTTGGGGGAGCTCACTAAGCTTCGTGCTTACAGTTTTAGTTTTTGGTTTCAGGTACTTCCGTAAGCAAAGGGAAGAGCTCGGGATGATGGCATCGCACACACCACAGCTTCAGTTTGTCCTAGGAGTTGATTTAGTTTTCTTGATATGTTTGGATACAGTTGTGATATAGTTTTTCTCACAGTATTTTATTATGGTTTTTGAAACACGTAGCATATGGTTTTATTATGTGATACTCAGTCTCGTGGTTTTTGTTATAACAAAAATTGAAATTTTTGGGTGGTATTTTTGGGTTGTTTCAAGTTTGTATAAGAGCCCTGGTTTGAGGGATTCGGATACACCTCCGGGTGCATCTGAACTCAAACTAAGGGAAAGATAAAAAGATTTTAAAAAAGAAAAATGTTTTCGAATGAGATTTTGAAAAGCACTTAGAAAGAAAAGAACTTTTTTTAACAAGATAAGGGTGTGGTGCATGCGATCAGCCGAGCTCAAGTAAGTACTCCCAAATTACCAATACAAGTTTTATTATTATGATTAATTGTTCCAGTTTCAGTAGAACAACATGCTAGTATAGGACTAAGGATCTAGGAGGATGCCTTATGTGCCTGCCTTATGTGTTACAGCTTTATGAGAATTGCATGCTAGTATTGAGTAGACAGCAGTAGGATAGCCTGTTTAGGTTATGCCTGGTAGCGCGAGCTTAGCATTGTATGCTAGAGTAGCTTCTCGTTATGAGAATAGTTTTGCCTGAGTATGTTTCCTTTATCCGAATGTTGCTTGCGTTGTGCTTTGTGGGACTCTGAGTGGTGGGAGTTAGCCATTAGGTGAATACGTCACATTACATGTGATCAGGGTTGAATAATCTCAGAGTGCTGGATTTGGCCCTATTGCGCAGCTCTTGTCTGAGTCCAACCGTTGTAGGGATGAGTCTTTTACTCGAAGGATTATCCGAGCCTCATTGCATGTGATTGTATTTAGGTAGTGGCTAATTAGCATTACAAGGAGGCCTTCAGCAGCTGAGGACTGGTTTGAGTGGAGTCAGAGATTTCCCTAGGGCAAGCCTAGGATGAGAGTGGCAGAGATCAGTAGTAGTAGAAGTAACTTGGTGGAGTCAAGGCAGCTCTTGAGGAAAGTACGGATAGATGTGGAAGGTAGTATGGGCCCGTACTACTGAAAGCAGAGGATCCGTGCTCGAATCAAGGAAGGCCGAGACAACACCAGGAAGTTAGTAGTAGTATCAATGATCCCTTGAAATATTTCAGTTTTCTGATGTTGCTATGATGTGTTTCAGAATGGTGGTTTTGCATCCGAGGACAGCAGCCGGCAGTGGAGGTGTCGGGGAGGGATCAGGATCAGGCTCGGGGGACGAGCGCATGGATGAGCAGACCAGAGAGTTTCTTTCTTCAGAGATTACTCGTATCATTTTAGAGCAGACTCCTGTGATCTTCGGTTCGATCAAGGAGGGTATCCTAGAGCTGATGGATGAGAGGTTGGGCACCTTCCGTGCCGAGGTGGTGGCCATGATGGGGTTGCGCACACTTACGTTCAGGGAGTTCAAGGCATGTGGAGCTCCAGACTATCACGGGGCGCGGGACCCCATAGCGAGTACTAGATGGTTGGCGGATGTGGCCAACGCGTTCTGCACTAGCAGGTGTCCCGAGGGGGACAAGGTCAGATTGGCGTCCTGTCTTCTGAAGGACAGGGCACGGGATTGGTGGGAGGAGGTCGGACATACCATTGGAGATGATGCAGCGTTGGATGTCATGACCTGGGCTGATTTCTCTACCAGGTTCAGGGCGGAGTTTGCACCAGTCATTGAGGTGCGGCAGTTAGCCAGAGAGTTTCAAGACCTCACCCAGACTACGGAGACCGTGGCGGAGATCACCGCCAAGTTCAGGGAGAGGGCTGTTCTTGTTCCTCAGTATGCGGCCGATGAGGAGATGAAGAAGGCCCGTTATCATGAGATGTTGCAGAGCGATATCCGCCAGTTTGTGAGCCGGTCCAGCTGTAAAACATTGGACGACATGATTGTTAGGGCTCGAGAGAGGGAGATTGATCCCGAGATGGAAAAGAAGAGGAAACCGGAGGCGGTTTCGGGTTCAGGAGGTTCAGACAAAAAGCCCAAGGTTTCAGATCACAGATCAAGCATTCAGCCGAGCCACAATCGATGTGGCAGGTGTGGGAAGATGCACGATGGGGTGTGCAAGGCAGGGAGTTCCGGCTGTTTCAAGTGCGGTCGGACTGGACATTTGAGCAGGGATTGTACGGCCCCTGCTACTGCCGTTGCAGCATCAGATCTGATTTGCTTTCAGTGCAATCAGCGGGGACATAAAAAGTCCCAATGTTCGAGTTTAGTTGCAGTAGGGAAGGTGTCTGCACCTGCCCCTGCTACTTTGAGGATTACAGATGGCCGGCAGGGCCGAGCCGAGGCGCCGGTGGCGAAGAGTAGGGCGTTTCAGATGACAACAGAGGAGGCGCGAGCGACTCCTAATGTGGTGACGGGTATGTATCTTCCCTTCATCTCTTTATTATTATTGATTGATTATTGCTTATGATTGTATGTTTTATATAAGGTCGTTCTCTGTGAACGACATTTCTGCTATGGTATTATTCGATTCGGGGGCTACCCGATCATTCATATCGCTTGCGCTTAGCAAGAGATTTAGCAGAGCTCCAGGGGAGCTGGATTGTCCACTAGAGGTTGAGATAGCAGATAACAGGACCGTGAGGGTCACCAGAGTGCATAGAAGGTGTTCTCTTCAGTTGTTTGACGAGCAGTTTTCGGTGGACCTGGTTCCTATTCCCCTGCGAGGGAATAAGGTTATTATAGGCATGGATTGGCTAAGCCCCAACAGGGCGGTGATTGATTGTGAGCTTCAGCTAGTGAGGGTTCGCACTCCCAGTGGGGGAGAGTTAGTGATTCAGGGCGAGAGGCCACAGCGCGGACCGACCTTTTGTTCCGTCGCAAGGGCGAGGCGCTATTTTCAGCAGGGTTGCGCTGGTTATGTAGCTTATGTCTTGGATGCCCGGGAGAAGGGCAAGACGACAGTTGATGATGTTCCGATAGTGCGAGACTTTCCAGATGTATTTCCCGAGGATTTACCAGGAATACCTCCTGAGAGGCAGGTTGAGTTTGGGATCGACCTGATTCCTGGTGCGGCTCCGATAGCCAAGGCACCGTATCGCCTAGCTCCCCCTGAGATGCAGGAATTGTCTACGCAGCTGCAGGAGCTGCTAGACAAGGGTTTCATCCGGCCGAGCAGTTCGCCTTGGGGAGCACCGATCATGTTTGTGAGGAAGAAGGATGGGTCGCATTGTATGTGTATAGATTACCGGGAGTTGAATAAGGTAACGGTGAAGAACCATTACCCACTTCCGAGGATAGACGATTTGTTTGACCAGCTTCAGGGAGCGTCTTGGTTCTCCAATATCGATCTACGCTCCGGGTATCATCAGATGCGGGTTAGGGATGAGGATGTGCAGAAGACTGCTTTCAGGACCAGGTATGGTCATTATGAGTTTGTGGTGATGCCATTTGGGCTCACCAATGCCCCAGCCGTGTTCATGGATCTCATGAATCGCGTGTGCAGACCGATGCTGGATCGGTCAGTGATAGTATTCATAGATGATATCTTGGTATATTCCAAGACGCAGGAGCAGCACGAGGAGCACCTGAGGGAGGTGCTAGAAGTTTTGAGGAGGGAGAAACTTTTCGCAAAGTTCTCCAAGTGTGAGTTCTGGTTGCGCGAGGTGCAGTTCCTTGGTCACCTCGTCAACCAGAAGGGTATTTTGGTGGATCCGGCCAAGATGGAGGCCATGATGTAGTGGGAGGTCCCGAAGTCTCCATCCGAGATTCGGAGCTTCCTAGGGTTGGCAGGGTATTACCGGAGGTTCATTCAGGATTTCTCCAAGATAGCAGTGCCGCTCACCAGACTAACCAAGAAGTCGGTGGTTTTTCGTTGGGGACCTGAGCAGCAGGCAGCGTTCGAGACCCTCAGGCAGAGATTGTGCGAAGCTCCAATCCTTACCTTGCCAGAGGGAGTAGAGGACTTCGTAGTCTACTGTGATGCCTCAATCATAGGTATGGGAGCAGTGTTGATGCAGCGAGGCCATGTGATAGCTTACGCCTCGAGACAGTTAAAGCCTCACGAGGCTAACTATCCTACCCATGATTTAGAGCTGGGGGCGGTTGTGTTTGCCCTCAAGATTTGGAGGCATTATCTTTATGGGGTCCGTTGTACTATCCACATGGATCACAAGAGTTTGAGGTACCTTATGGATCAGCCGAGTCTGAACATGAGGCAGAGGAGGTGGTTGGATGTGCTGAAGGATTATGATTATGAGATCCTTTACCATCCAGGGAAGGCCAACGTGGTGGCTGACGCCCTGAGCCACAAAGTGTCGGCAGCCCCTATCAGGGATTTGTGTTTGAGGATGACAGTGATTACTCCATTGTTGGAGCGGATCAAGGAGGCTCAGGTTGAGGGCCTCAAGGAGGAAAGGCAAAAGTGTGAAAGGATAGTGGGCCGAGTAGCTTCGTTTGATTATGACAGTCGGGGATTGCTGACACTTCATGGGAGAGTGTGGGTACCGTACTGGGGTGGGGTACGGCAGGTGTTGATGGATGAGGCTCATAAGTCTCGATTTTCTATCCACCCAGGGGCGACGAAGATGTATAGAGATCTTCGACCCGATTATTGGTGGCCCTGCATGAAGCGGGATGTCGCTTGGTATGTTGAGAGGTGCCTGACCTGTAGGAAGGTCAAGGCGGAACACCAGAGGCCTCACGGCAAGATGCAGCCGTTAGACATTCCCGTGTGGAAATGGGAGGACATCACCACGGATTTTGTCACCAAGCTTCCCAGGACCGCACGAGGAGTAGATTCGATATGGGTAGTAGTGGATCGGTTGACGAAGGGTGCTCATTTTATCCCGATCCAGGAGAGTATATCAGCAGAAAAGTTAGTCGATATCTATGTGCGTGAGATCGTGGCACGTCATGGAGTGCCGGTATCGGTGGTGTCAGACCGAGATGTCCGTTTTACATCCAGATTCTGGAAGCGGTTTCACGACGAGATGGGTACTCTTCTTCATTTCAGCACCGCTTTCCACCCTCAGACGGACGGGCAGAGCGAGAGGACGATTCAGACTCTCGAGGAAATGCTCAGGGCATGTGTTCTAGACTTCGGTGGCAGTTGGGATAAGTATCTTCCGTTAGCGGAATGTTCGTATAAGAACAGTTATCATGCGAGCATTGATCGACCTCCCTTTGAGATGCTTTATGGGAGGAAGTGTAGGACCCCGATTTGTTGGGGCGAGGTTGGTCAGCGGGTCATTTGGAGCACAGAGGTGGTGCTCAAGACGACCGAGTTGATTCAGCAGGTCCGTAGTAGACTGCAGACTGCGCAGAGTCGGCAGAAGAGCTACGCCGATAGGAGGCGTTCAGACTTGGAGTTCCGGGTGGGCGATATGGTCCTCCTGAAGGTCTCACCCTGGAAGGGTGTCATCAGGTTTCGGAAGAGGGGCAAGTTGGGCCCCAGGTTCATTGGTCCTTTCAGGGTTTTGGCCCGAGTGGGTCGGGTTGCTTATCGGTTGGATATTCCTGTAGAGCTTAGCCAGATCCACAAAACTTTCCATGTGTCTCAGTTGAGGAAGTGTTTGGTGGATGACTCAGCAGTTGTTCCCTTAGAGGATATTCAGGTTGATAGCAGCCTGAATTATATTGAGAGGCCAGTCGCGATTCTGGACCGGAAGACAAAGACCTTGAGGAACAAGGCAATTCAGTTAGTGAAGGTGCAGTGGCAGAACTAGAAGGGGTCTGAGTGGACGTGGGAGGCTGAGGAGGAAATGAGAGAGCACTACCCGGAGTTATTTGCAGATTCAGCCGTGGCAGACTTCGAGGACGAAGTCTGAGACAAGTGGGGGAGAATTGTAACGCCCCATTCCTGGTACGTTGCTTCTGTGGCATTTATTTAGAAGTTTTTGAGAGGGACTCGGCGAGTCTATGGCCCGACTCATCGAGTGGGGACGAGATTTTGAGCACGTGTTAGTCGGCGACTCGGCGAGTCTGCCTGCCAGGTAGAAACCCTAAATCCCCGGGTTTGCACCCTATTTAAACCACCTTATGAGCCCCAAACTCGTCCCCTTCACCCTCAGAGCATCATTTAGCAAACCCTAATCGTTTCCTTGGTTATTTGTGCATCTTTGTGTGAATCTTGAAGTTTTGAAGAGAAGAAGGAGGCTAGATCCAAAGCAGAAGAAGAAGAAGATCCAAGGTCCTGCTCCCATTTCAGACTTCATTGAGGTATTAGCCGAATTCCTTCTGTTTCTATGATTGATTTCTCTTTAGCAAGCATATTTAGCCTCTTTTAGCCATTTCCTAGCTTGTTCTTGGTAGAGAGGTCACATTAGATAGATTAGCCTTCGGATCTAGCCATGTTTCAGTTCCAAAATCGTAGATCTATCACCTTTATGGAGCCATTTTGCAAGATAACCCTATATCTACTCTTCTAAATGCCTTTTTAGCCTTTATCTCCTTTTTCATGTGGATGTACACGTAAAGTTGGAAACTTTACATGGTAAATCAGCCTTAGGAACTCAGATATATAATTTGTATGCGGTGGTGTTAAGCAGAATCGAGTTTTTAGGATCTACATGCATGTGACTCGGCGAGTCGTTCTTCGGACTCGACGAGTCCGGTCGCGAGTCCCCAATCTTTACCCCCTTTGAGTGATTCCGAGTGGAGGTCAGTGAGCAGTAGGATGGACTCAGTGAGTCGGAGGGTGGACTCAGTAATGGTGGGACTCGACGAGTTGTTCATACAACTTGGCGAGTCCAAGGCAATCTTCTTAGATCGAAGAACAACTCGTCGAGTTGTTCATATGACTCGGCGAGTCGAATGAAGATTGTCTGAGTTCTTGGATCGAGAGGGTACTCGTCGAGTCGATGCCTTACTCGACGAGTAGCCATGAGTGGGGTTGAGAAGTGAGACTAGAGACTCGGCAAGTTGGCGGCCCAACTCGGCGAGTCAGGTCAACTGTGGGTTGACTTTGACCAAGAGAATTGACTTTGACCAAGGGTAAAAGAGTCATTTTACCCCAGTGCAGTGTTTAGCATTTGATTGAGTGTGTTTATGGACTTGTAGCCGGGGAGATACCGGAGCAGCAGCAGTTAGCTTCCAGAGCCATTCACACAGCAGCCAGTTCATGAGGTGAGTTTCCCTTTAGTAGGAACGAGTCTAAGGCCACAATGCCGGCCCGTTCAGTTAGCCGTAGTTTCTGGACTTCGGTCCAATGCAGAAGCTAGTATGTTTGACGCCTTCGTGGCTCAGACAGGATTTATGTGTTTATGCTAGTTGATATGTTTATGCGATGTTCAGTCAGCTCCGGACTTCGGTCCGATGTAGGGGACAGAGGTGCCAGTCAGCTTCGGACTTCGGTCCGATGTAGGGGACGAAGGTACCAGTCAGCTTCGGACTTCGGTCCGATGTAGGGGACAGAGGTCCCAGTCAGCTTCGGACTTCGGTCCAATGTAGGGGACGAAGGTCCCAGTCAGCTTCGGACTTCGGTCTGATGTAGGGGATAGAGGTCCCAGCCAGCTTCGGACTTCGGTCCGATGTAGGGGGCAAGGTCCCAGTTAGCCCGGACTTCGGTCTGATGCAGTGGGCAAGGCCCAGTATGTGCTTATATGTTATTATGTGGTATGTGGTAGTTTGGGGGAGCTCACTAAGCTTCGTGCTTACAGTTTCAGTTTTGGTTTCAGGTACTTCCGCAAGCAAAGGGAAGAGCTCAGGATGATGGCATCGCACACACCACAGCTTCATTTTGTCCTGGGAGTTGATTTAGTTTTCTTGATATGTTTGGATACAGTTGTGATACAGTTTTTCTCACAGTATTTTATTATGGTTTTTGAAACACGCAGCATATGGTTTTATTATGTGATACTCAGTCTCGTGGTTTTTGTTATAACAAAAATCGAAATTTTTGGGTGGTATTTTTGGGTTGTTTCAGTTTGACGTAGTGTAACCATGTGTACATCCTTAGTGCTATGTAAGAAGAACTTTCTCCGTAGCCATATCGGCAAATAAAGGTTCTTCCGAACCTAAACATAATACAAATAATCAAACCCAATGCGATCCGTCAGTCGTCACTTTTATTTCAAACCTTCCGAAGTACCCAGGAGAAGGGTACCACGCGCTGTTGACCAACCCCTCTTAGTCAGATGGAAACCGAAGCGGAAGACACTGCGAGATACTCCAGAAGACGATAACCATCCGAAGCATACTTCGTAGGTTCCCCAGAAAGACCCTTCGCACCTCGCACACTAGGTTCGCGAACCCAGAGAATAGAACTCATAGGAATGACCACTATAACCAGGTATATGCGTAAAGGTGGTATATAATCGAGATCAAAAGATTTAAGATGTGTGCTTCCTCCCTACTCCCTGTTCCTCATTGGATTTTGGGTCTGGGGTGGAGTCTCACAACTGAACATCCTGCCAGTCTCAATTATATACGGCCTGCATACACCAAGTATTAGTGGTTAAGCCAAGTATGAGCTCTACCACGAACCTCATAGTAAAGCCCTTCATCCTATTCCATAAAATAGGAGTTGGAGTCAAGAGAACCACTGCGGGTTGAGCTACTATAACGACCACAAATCCGAAATTTGTTGTCAGACCGGTTAAGCCAACACAGTAGCTAACCCCCTCAGTTAGTAAAGAGATTAAAGTTCCGAGAGATGTGAACCTGTACTCACTAGATTTGACCTAGACCGGGAAAACTCAGAACCTTCGGAAGAGTAGTTGTAGTAGATGCTCGCACTACTTTGGCACTTCGTCCATCGGTTACCGACGAGTAGTGCCTAGGATCCTCCGCCCTCTCACATGGAGGAAGTCATCGGCGCCCTGTAGACGATAGACTTCATTCTCCGAAGTGAACACTAGAATACCGAGAACCACAGGATAACCTCCGCAGCCAAGAATACTTGATCAAAGTGCGAAAGTAGTTGCGTTAAGCCTCATGACCCAGATCCCGAAGAGATTATATACTTGACACCAGCCTTAGTGTTAGTCGAGGGGTTATGCAGGAGCGTGCGCTTTCCGCACTTGAATAAACCAAAGTCTTAGAGATTCATTGGACTATTAGGTGTTCCACGAATACTATCTCACGCATAAATAGTAGAACCACCTCTCGAGATAGTCCAACACTCATCTGGTGAAACCCTATCTCCCTGACCCTGAGGGTTTCCATTAGAAATACCTCAAGCATCAGAAGTGCAGGGTCATTTTGCACGAGCTTGAGATAGACACTCTACAGCAGACAGATAACCGTAGACACACAACCCATTCAATGATATAGAAAGTCTCTAAAAGCCAATGGACAGGAAACGTGAAACCAAGGACAACCTGAGCTTCCTAAGAGCCAACCTGAAGGACTACCCTACCAGTATGAGAGAGAACGTTAGGAACTTCGGAATGGCAATCACGCCAGTGATGATCTTGCCATAGAAGTACACTATGTTCTAAGAACTGAAAAGGCCTACCCTTCCGAGAGCTTAGGACCATCTAAGAATCCTCGCGGAGATTTGGTCCAACCCTCATCAGACCACTACTACTTCCGGATATTCCACAAGTTTCATACCCGATCGATCCACTCCTTAGACTTGATATGTGTTCACCCGACGCCACTCTTCGTATCCCACTCATTTTGATAGAGACCATGGAGAACCCTAACCTCGTAGATACACCAGTCGGAACCTACAAACTACACGAGACAAAATCCGCATCCCGTAGGTGAAGGTTTGTTGGAATGACAAACGCAGATCAGACTTCACTTGGGAATGCGAGGACAAACCGAATAGGAAGTACCCTCCTGCCTCTACTCGGTCATTCATACCTACTACCTTGCCTAGACCTGAATTTCGGGACGAAATTCCCTCTAACGGGGGGATGATGTGACAACCCAAAGTCTATTCCGTTACGTTATCGCGTTATAGTTAACGAAATATTCCATTTTATAAAAGTTCCGTTAATTTGAGGTCGTAAAATAAATAAACGTTTCATTTATTTATATTCTATGTCGTTATTCGTCGTAATAAAATAAAGTAAAAGTGTAAATTACATTTCCATATTATTTTGGAGAAAGTTAAATTTTATTACGACCACTAAATCGGGTGCGACCAAAAGCCCCGTATAACGACAGTATCGGGTAGATTTCCACTAAGCTTCAACTCCAACCCCTATATAAGGGAGAGTAAACTCCATTTCCACCTTTTTTACTCTCTCTCTCTACAACTTTTTCCCGAGCCAAAAATCGTCCGTTTCGAGCCCCAAACGAGTAGGTAAACTATCCTAACTTGTTATATAGCTTATCTAGCCTAAAAATTCGAGTTTACAACATAAATTAGGGACAAAATGATGTGTTTACAGCCCAAGAACACTCTTGGACCGTAAACACCATTTAATGGGGTTTTTAAGCCCCAAAACCCCTCCAAATTGCCCCTAAGGCTTAGATATGACTTTTAGGCTTACATATTCGGACTTAGAACACCTTGGAACGAGTTTTTGGAGAGTAAACTTGAGTTTACTACCCAAGAACTTGCTTGGGCCGTAAACTCCCCTTCATGGGGAGTAAACTCAATTCCATGTGTTAGAAATGCCCTAAACACCCCCTATGGCCTTGGAAAAATAGCTTGAATGCAATACCATTGTTGTAAGGGCCGTAAACTTCAATAAAACCAAAGGGATAGAGTTCATGGTCGTGAACTCCCATAGAGGTGGTTCATGGGCCAAAAACTCCCATTAAGTGCCCAAATGGTGCCCAAACTCCTTCATTCGACTTGGAAAAATACATAGGATTTACTCTCTATCACTTAAGCCCTTAAAACACCCAAGGAATATGTCCATAGGAGTTTATGGTCGTAAACTCCCTTGGTTAGGGCCGTAAACTCCAAATTGGTCCATATAGGTGACTTAAATCCATTCATACACTTTATATTTGGACCTAGCAAAATTCCACAATTGATATAAGGCCTTTAAGCATCCTAGAACACCCTCACCATGAGTTTACGGACGTAAACTCATGGGGAGTTGTCCCAAGGCCGTGAACTCTATATATAGAGTTTACTCTTGAAGAGTAAACTCCATTCCTAAGTCATTCTAGCCCTTAAATGTTACCCGAGACACCACAAACACTTAACCAAAGTGTTTTCCGCTCTTTAGGGTGCGTATACTTGTTTAATTAGTATTATATATACTAATTGTATGTGAACATATGTTATCATATGTTAAATAGGTCACTAAGTTTGTCCAAGTCTTTACTTGACACCGAGCACCCAACCGGCACCTTCGTCGGATCCACTTACACCAGGTGAATTCATACCCCTGAATGAACCTTTTAAATGTTTTTACATGTTTTATAGGGGGGGAATACAAGTTAAACATGCCAGTTATCATATCAATCACATGTGATTGATAACCCGCATGTACAAGGATTTACCACACTGTAAACTGTCTTACCAAGTAGGATATTATAAATGGTTTTCTAAAAGGCTTTCACTTGTTCAAAGCTCTTACTTATACTGTTTTATCAAGTTCATTTTAATCTGGTTTATGAAAAGTTTTCAAAGAATTTCTAAAGGCTTTCAAACTTATTTTACCAAAGAACACCAAGTTGTGATTTTCTCAAGAATAAAGGTTTTCTTCCATGTTTTGATAGTCCCTCTGAGTTTAAACTCCTACTTGATAACGCTTTCACTTTGTGATGCGTTTATACTTGTTATTGCCTCTATTGCACTTATACTTGTAGTCGCTTATACCTGTTAGACGCTCTTACTTCACTTGTTGTCTCTTCTACTTTGTGATACACTTATATTTGGTATGCTTATACATCACCATTCGGCTATTCCACACTGTACGTTATACATCACAAGTCGGTTATTCCACATTGTACGTTATACATCACGATTTGGTTATTCCACACTGTACGTTATACATCACGATTCGGTTATTCCACACTGTACGTTATACATCACGATTCGGTTATTCCACACTGTACGTTTACACACCACGATTCGGTGTTACTTCACGATACGTTTCCACTTGTTACACACTCAGTCGAAGTTAGATGTATGTCTGTGCTTGTATAGGTGCATATAAATAATGATTGAAGGACTTAGGAAAGTTTGTCCGCCCTATTTCCTTTTCTTCGTTGAGATGTGGTCTGGTGGGATCGGATGGCCGTCCGAAGGTCGTTTGATTCATTAGTTATATATTATGTATACGAGCACAGACATATAGGTTTACTCTAGTCAGTCTAGTTATAAGTCTCTAGCTCTAATTCAGCACTTACATATGAAACCCACTACCCACTATTAGGGATTCATCTTCGGGACACGGCCTTCTCCGTCGTCTAGTTGGTAACCAGAGTCTCCTGTAGGGAGAGCAGACATTGTATGTATAGATCTATACAGGATTGACACCCCCGCACCCTAACTGCTAGCTACAGTCCACGGCCTACGAAGCCAAGGGGTGACAAATGTCATATTTTATAGACTCTTATAGGGCGTCAGGTACTCTAGTGTCGGTTAGTATGGTTACGAGTATCCCAGGTTACCTTATAATTCTTGGCCTTAAGGTAACGGTATTTCACCAGCAATTTACAATGTATGCTGCAAACCCATTCTCAGATTCACACTGTTTTTAGACCTTGCTAGCTGTATCTTTAATTTGATACTGCATGCGGTCTGTATTCGCTGTTCTAGACCTTCCTAGCTGTATCTTTCATTTGATACTGTCTGCGGTCTATATTCTCTGTTCTAGATCTTGTTAGCTGTATCTTTCATTTGATACCGTCTGCGGTCTGTATTCTCTGTTTAGACCTTGCCAGCTATACCTTTCATTTGGTATCGTCTAGGGTCTGTGTCTCCCTTTGTTAGACTGAGTCAGGCGTGTTGTTCGTTCGATACTCTCCTGGAGTCTATGATTCCTTTGCCTTAGTCAGCAGTCCTCACTGCTGAGGCATACGTCATTTCCCTGATTTCTCTTGCTTTCTTTAATAATCAAATTCTATATTTGATAATGATAGCGATTAAGGGAAAACTACTTTTTACCACATAACTCTGTCCAGTGTTGGTAGAAGACTGCTTTTATTAAAGAAAATATAGGATTTTCTAGAAAGGACACTAATGTAATGGATACTCTAAAACTACCACTTTTATTAAATTTATTTGATTAAAATGACACTAAATACTTATGAACTCACCAGCATTTGTAAAAATGCTGATACTCGCTTTTCAAATAACTTGTATTCTCAGGTCAGCATTAGACAGGTACATCCCCGGAGCTGTTGATGAAGATAGCTTAGTACCATGTTGTACTTATTATATTTGCTTGTATTACTTTGATATATTGCAATGTAAACCATGTAAAACTATTACTATTAATGCAATGTTTTGTTGTACTTTGATTACTATAATGCATGTGTTGTGATACTTGACATGACGTCATCCACCCCAGAACGTTTACGCCGTTCCGGTTTTGGGGTGTGACAGATTGGTATCAGAGCATTGTTTATAGTGAGCTAAGTATATCAATTCATAAAAGATATACAGCCTATAAATACAAAAGGGATAAAACACTCTGACCAAGAATTATACTTTAAAATATAACCATATTTTACCAAAGTATAAGAACATCCAGAATCTAAACACTCGAACACAAGTATCACAAGAACAACAAGAATAAGAGTCTTCGGATGTTGAGCATTACCGTCAAACCTGGGCAGTTATGTAATCGTAAGTTGGAATAAATGTAACCTGATCAACTACATTTATTCGAGATGCGATGAACATGTGTGACATGCCCAATTTCACGGCCAAAAAAAACCGATTTGTTTATGCTTTATTTTAAAATCAGAGTAATCGTTTAAAGAAAACGGTTGCGGAATTTGTTCCCAAAACAAGATATGATAAAAACTTATCAAAACATTTCTCAAAGAGAATGTATTTTCATTAAATAATAAAACCTCGGGATGTCATGTTCCGATACAGACACATAAGCATAAACAGAACATACATTCATTAACTTTAGTGATTTACATCTCCTTAAATCTCTCAGTGCAAAGCAGCTTCGTGTCGATACCTGTGATACAATTAAACTGAGTGGGTCAGGCTTGGGAGCCTGGTGAGCATATATGGTTTTCAACCCACAATAATATAATTAATATATTTATTTAACAAACAATCAACCCAATTACCCATCCCCATTATTTTCCTTACTCTTAAGGGTCTACCCTAAGAATCATTTATTCGTTCACTCCGTATTAGGCACTAAGACAATAGCTGCCAAGGTTCCTTCATAAAGCACTAATTTCATAGCTGCTATGGTTCATTCATCGGGTACTAAATCCATAGCTACCAGTGTAGGTACTAAGTCCATAGCTGCCAACGTTTATCTAATAGTACTATATCCATAGCTACCAGCGTTCGTCTTTATGGTACTAAATCCATAGCTACCAAGATTTGTCTATACGGTACTAAATCCATAGCTACCAAGGTTTGTCTATACTGTACTAAATCCATAGCTACCAAGGTTTGTCTATACGGTACTAAATCCATAGCTACCAAGGTTTGCCTATATGGTACTAAATCCATAGCTACCAAGGTTTGTCTATACGTCTCATCCTCAAGCTCATCCGTCATCACTGTAACAACCCGAAGTTGTTCATCGCCGAAAACCCATTCTACCCGTATAACTCGTCGGAGATCGAAATGTCCCGATATCGTTTTTGGGTTTAGTTAACAAAAATTATATGTTTATTATCATTCAATGAGGGTCCAAATCATTTAGGAACTCATGAATTTAGCCCAAAACATTTATTTCATAAGTTCTAGAAATATCCTCGTCGGATGACGGAAACTCAATCGGGTGCGACCTAAAGCTTCGTTTAAGGCCGGTATCGGGTAAAATTCCACCGTGTCCAAGTTTTAGGAACTATATAAAAGTGTTTAATCTCTCATTTGAAGCTTTTTCCTTCTCTCTCTACTCTCTCTCTAACCTCTCTCCTAAATCTAAAGATTAAGGGTCCAAACCTCAATTTTAAGGCCTCAAATCCTTAAGGTACCTTCCTAGCCTTAATCTATAGCATATTTCGCTTCCAAATTTGACATTTAATCATGAAATAGTACATCATATGTGAGTTTACGGCCCAAGAGGCTGCCTAGGCCGTAAACACCATTTTGAAGGGTTTTAAGCCCTTAAACTCCTTCCTAAACTCATTTGGACTTTAGATATGGCTAAGGGACTTCAAGTTATGGACTTAGAACATTTAAAACATGAATTTGGAGGACTTTGAAGGAGTTTACGGCCAAGGCACAAGCTTGGGCCGTAAACTCATATTTAAGGGGTTTTCTTGACCTTAAACCCTTCCAAATCACTAATATGGCTTAGTTATGAATTATAGAACATTGGTTTTAGCATTTGGACACTTGAAACATGATTTTTGGGGGACTTATGTGAGTTTACGGCCAAGGCATGTGCTTGGGCCGTAAACTCCCCAAAACATGGCATAAATTCAATTCTAAGGTGTTAGAAAGCCATTCAACACCACCAAAAGCCTTGGAATAAATCAAAGGACCAACCAAAAATAGTTTAAGGGCCTTAAACACACTATTTGTGGGATTTTTAAGAGTTTAAGGCCAAGGCTTGTTCTTGGGCCGTAAACTCCTTGATTCATGGTGTTAGAATGCTAACTAAACACCCCTAAAGCCTTTAGATGAATTTTAGAAGTCCTTCCATGCAAGTTTTAGGCCTTAAAACACTTTGTATCACCCTATAGAAGAGTTTACGGCCATGAGAGGGGTCTCATGGGCCGTAAACTCCATAAACCCCTCAAATGTCCCTTGCAAACTCAAGTTAGGCCTTGGAATAATTCTATTAATCACATGTGATTTGTTTTGGAACCATTTAACACCATTTTCATGAGAAAATAGGAGTTTACAGCCAGGAAGCCATGCTAGGCCGTAAACTCCCATAAGTGGGTCTATTTGATGTTTTAAAATCATTTCAAGTCCTTAAACCAAGTCTAGAAATTATCCCCTAAATGTTTGAAGTCATTTTGTGCCATAACTCACCTCACCATGAGTTTACGGCCGTAAAATCATGGGTAGAGGGTCTTGTGGCCATAAACTCCTTATGGAGTGTTCCTTTGATGTCCCAAATCATTATCCTAACTATATGTGACCCTAAACGCCACCCGGGTCCCTCCAAACACTCGTATCGGAGTGTTTTCGCGACTTGAAGCAAGTGTCCCTATCATATAAATAAACTAAGTCCTAATTACATACAAATGTGTATCTTTACATTATAATTAGGAACCTCGTGTATTTACAAGCCCCGGATCAACTCTTAGCATCCAAATCGTCACATTTCTCGTCCGGTGAGTTCATACCCCTACGCCTTTTCCGTGTTTTTCAATGTTTTCAGGGGGGGAATATAAGCAAAACTATAACTGTTTTCGAATTATAACATTGATGTATTTCAAATAATATCTGGCAAACTTATAAACTCTTTTACTCCTTATGTATTATACTGAGCATAAGGAATGATTTATCAATTTCAACTAAATGGATTTTAGTTAAGAAAATAACCAAATTAATCAAATTATTATGGGAATAATTTGGGGTTCTATGTTTCTCTTTATATCATGTATTGATATCTGTATAAAGTTATTAGATAAACTATGTCTGATTCAGTTTATCTCCGTATCATTTGAATGTATTGCCAGATAGTTTCCTGTATGTGACTATTTTCACTGTATCATGTCTTAAAATCTTTGTATGACTATTATCGTATGAGAATCCTGTGAATAGTTTAATACTAGCTTGTGAGATAGTCACTACCCTTTATGGATGATCAAGTAAATCCTCTCCGGAAGTGTAACCAGAGTCTCCTGGAGGGAGAGCGAGGAATTTGTGAATAGATCTATTCGGGACTGACAATCCCACACCTTAACTGCTAGCTACAGTTAGGCGGGCACGCCTGGGGTGACAAATTCTGTATATCATTCGACGTCTGACTAACGTCAAGGAGGTCTCGTTGTCGTATCAGTATGGTTACCCGACTCACAATACGTATTAATATAAACTTATTCACAGCTAGGATTTTGTTTAGAATCTATATCTTGTTCGGGATGATAATCCCAGGGTCTTGTATCTATATCTCGTTCGGGATGGTAATCCCATGGTTTTATGTCTATATCTCATTCGGGATGATAATCCCATGATCTTATGTCTATATCTCGTTCGGGATGGTAATCCCATGGTTTTGAAACTAAATCTTATACGGGATGATAATCCCATGATTTTATCAATCTATCATATATCTAGTTTCGGGATAGTTATCCCATGGTTTATCAAGCTATCTTATATCTATTTTCGGGATAGTGATCCCATGGTCTTTATCGAATTATCTTATAACTGGTTCGGGATGTTAGTCCCAAGGTTTTCAAAATACTTTCTATATACAGTTCATCTAAATTATAGTTTTGTATATTAAACTATACTCTATGTTATTTAATCAATCTTGTATTTAGGAAAATATGGGATTTTCCTGGGGTTAACGTATATCACATAACTGAACTGTAATGAAAGTTAACGAAACTAATTAACATAAGAAAACATGGGATTTTCTTGAATAACAAACCTTTTCGGAAAACTAAAGGAAATCGATACATTTTCACAAAACAAAACCGCTTATGAACTCACCAGTTTTATGCTGATTTTCAAACTGCTTGTATTCTTAGGTCCAAGTTAGACAGGTACCCGGCGATATCTTTTGGTGAAGACAGAGTGTTTCGAAGACTTGTCTCTTTTGTTCATATGATATATGTATAACTTTTGTACAATTTACTTTTGAACCAAATGTAAACTTTCATATATATGTAATGTAATGGTTGTTTACTGTGATTACTATGTACATTGGATTTGATACTCAACGTGGAGTCAACCCCGGGAACGTTTCCGCCTTTGGTTTTCGGGGTGTGACAATCACACACCAACTAATCCGTCTACCCATGTTCTACCCAACGTATTTGTAGATATAACATACATATACAGTTTAGATCATTTAAAAACCTGTATAAAACAATCATTCAACAACCATCTCAAGTAAACCAACAACATATAAACACATAGCACGTATTTCATAGCAAATACTTCATATCTATGTGGTAGAAGAAAGTAACCACACACTCACACATATAAACAACAATATACTTAATACATTCAATCAATACTTGTATTATTATCGTGTTTATGAAAGGGACTATACACTCATACATATAAACAACTTTATATTATACACATACCACGTATTTCATAGCAAATACTTAATATTTATGTGTTAGAAGAATGTGACCACACACTCACACATATAAACAACAATATATAAACACATAACACATATTTCATAGCAAATACTTCATATCTATGTGGTAGAAGAAAGTAACCACACACACTCACACATATAAACTACAATATACTTAATACATTCAAACAATACTTGTATTATTATCATGTTTATGAAAGGGACTATACACCCACGCATATAAACAACTTTATATTATACACATAGCACGTATTTCATAGCAAATACTTAATATATATGTGTTAGAAGAAAGTGACCACACACTCACACATATAAACAATAATATACTTAATACATTCAAACAATACTTGTATTATTATCGTGTTTATGAAAGAGACTATACACTCACTTGATCAGAAGATGATCAGACAACACTACGGCTTGTAGAAGTAGTATCTCTCCGCAGATCTGGAAGATCTTCATAAAAATCGAACTTCTCGCGGGCAGAGCTTCGGCTCGGGAATCACGCTCTTCGGGATTCTCGGGGCTTCGGATCTTGCTTCGGGACTCGGTAATGATACCGGGGCTTCGGGGTACTTCTGGCACGCAAATCGCGGTAAAACGGGAGGGAGAAGAGAGAAAATAGCAACCCTAAACAGCTGGCCCTTCAAATCTATTTATAAGGCAAATTTGGCCCTTTCCACGTCGTGGCAACCTTTTTTCACGTCGTGGGCTTGGTCGTCACTGCATGCGTCATCCCAAGTTGCATCTGGGGGCCTCCCGGAGGTGTCAGGAGACTTGCCACGGCGTGGCACTGCTTGCCACGTCGTGGTCTTTGACAGTTTTGGGGTTTCGCGCCCCGAACTTCAGAAATTCATAACTTTCGCATACGAACTCCGTTTTCGACGTTCTTTATATCGACGCGAAGGTGAGATTATGATCTAAAAATTTTGTTTAGACTCCATTGGCTAATTTTGACTTTATTTTTAATATATTATAATTATATTACTTATATATTATTTTTAGTAGGCCGGGACAGGAAAACTCCGTTATAAACTCATAACTCCTTCATCTGAACTTCGTTTTCGTCTGTCTTTTTATCGTTGGACTAATATCGATGAGATATTCAATTCTCATTTAGATTGTTTTGGATAAATATCGCTCTAACGTAAATTCGCTATTTACGTCACGTTGTGTCGTGCCGGTTCTGTCGCGAAACTCTGACAGGTCATAACTTCTTCGTTATAACTCGGATTTTGGCGTTCTTTATATGCACGGAAACCTTGTGAAATATATTACAACTTGGTTAAGATTAATCCTTCTAAATAATCTTCCATCAAAAAGTCATTTTTGATGCTTATTGTCTCTAAATTGACTAGCCCGGATCTACGAGCGTTACAATTATCTCCACCTTAGGATGATTACGTCCCGGAATCATCAACGAAAATAGGACTTGCATAATGATTCCACACGTTATTTATTCATCCTAGGTAATAACCATAACTTCTATGTTTCCTCGAAAGAGTATTTAACTCTATGGCTTTCTTGACCGTAGAAGATGCCAAATCTTGCATCTGCTTAGCGTACTATGTTGTACTTTCAATCGTAACCTTCAAGTTACCAAATAAGTCCTTATTGTGGACTCCTTCTTCTTCTCAGGATAATTACTTTCATTTATCTATTGTAACGAACCGATGGGTAGTTCTCTATTGACCTCTCATCGCACGATGCGACGCTTAGACTCAGTCTTTAATAAATTTAAATCCCAGAATGGAATATACCTTTCTTCATATTCTAATGTGATATAATCACATTTCAGCATGTAGCATTTCTACCTGCAAACTTCTTTTAACAACGAGCGCGACACTATCAATCGCATTAACTTCAACCTTCTGAATTTAGTCGGATGTTACATCTAACTTGGTCCTCTAGACCACGTAACGTACTCCTCGTAGTCTAACTCAAATTTAAATATGACCACTAGGTTCGAAACAAGAACCATCTTACTAGTCATTACCGAAACAATGGTAATGACATACCAGAATAAAATGGAATCAATCACTAGCTTCTTGGTAACCTTGTGACATTCCCTGATCCAAGTGTGAGTCCTGTGCTTCCGGTAGTATATGCATCTACTACCTTTCACACCTACTCATACTCATCCCAAGTATTGTCCCGCAGTCGACCAAGTCACCATACAATAAAATCACAAAACAATTTAACACATATGAATGTGTCCAAATAATCATAAACAATTTCCCTAGACTCTACTAGGACTTCTTCATTGCTAAATCTTCAATCATCAACTCTACTTCAACTCGATTGGTGATGGAAATACTAGACGATGAGACAACTTCAAGAATTTCATCAATCGTTCCATAATCCTGCCAATCGAAGGTTTACTTCAGACGTACCGTACTCCTCTAAACATACTGTTATTTCATAAGACATACTCTAAAGGCAAGATACCACTCTTACGATATCTTCTGATAGGTTTCATCCACTATCATAAGCCTTCTTCAATTCCTCCATTTACTCAATTTCTCTACGAGTCTTCACCATGACCTCTTGTACATCCAAGCAGACATTCGGTGTACCAAGCGAGAATTTAATATAAGAAAGCTTTAATTACGATAAACGTATAAATCTCCTTATCACTCCGAAACATTTACATGCTAGTTCTAATATCGTAGTCATACGCTTAGAATCCTACACACATAAGGTTTCCAGATCCGGTCGGCAACAGACCATAGATCCGAACAAATAATAGCATCAATTTAGCTATCACACAAAACAATTATCACATAAAAGCATTTTAGGCATCATTCCTAAAATAAACTAGTGCTTGTGTCCATTTAGGTGTACTACCTAACATATTTTAGACACACTCCTCACAATCATTACTTAGCATTCTAAGTTTAAGTCTAGAAATTTCCTACAAATTCCTAGTTCGCTTAAACTAATGCTCTGATACCAACTGTGACATCCCCAATTTCACGGCCAGAAAAGACCGATTTGTTTATGCTTTATTTTAAAATCAGAGTAATCGTTTAAAGAAAACGGTTGCGGAATTTGTTCCCAAAACAAAGATATGATAAAAACTTATCAAAACATTTCTCAAAGAGAATGTATTTTCATTAAATAATAAAATCTCGGGATGTCATGTTCCGATACAGACACATAAGCATAAACAGAACATACATTCATTTACTCTAGTGATTTACATCTCCTTAAATCTCTCAGTGCAAAGTAGCTTCGTATCGATACCTGTGATACAATTAAACTGAGTGGGTCAGGCTTGGGAGCCTGGTGAGCATATAGGGTTTTCAACCCACAATAATATAATTAATATATTTAATTATCAAACAATCAACCCAATTACCCATCCCCATTATCTTCCTTACTCTTAAGGGTCTACCCTAAGAATCATCTATTCGTTCACTCCGTATTAGGCACTAAGACAATAGCTGCCAAGGTTCCTTCATAAAGCACTAATTTCATAGCTGCTATGGTTCATTCATCGGGTACTAAATCCATAGCTACCAGTGTAGGTACTAAGTCCATAGCTACCAACGTTTATCTAATAGTACTATATCCATAGCTACCAGCATTCGTCTCTACGGTACTAAATCCATAGCTACCAAGATTTGTCTATACGGTACTAAATCCATAGCTACCAAGGTTTGTCTATACGGTACTAAATTCATAGCTACCAAGGTTTGTCTATATGTTTCATCCTCAAGCTCATCCGTCATCACACACCAACTAATCCGTCTACCCATGTTCTACCCAACGTATTTGTAGATATAACATATATATACAGTTTATATCGTTTAAAAACCTGTATAAAACAATCATTCAACAACCATCTCAAGTAAACCAACAACATATAAACACATAGCACGTATTTCATAGCAAATACTTCATATCTATGTGGTAGAAGAAAGTAACCACACACTCACACATATAAACAACAATATACTTAATACATTCAATCAATACTTGTATTATTATCGTGTTTCTGAAAGGGACTATACACTCACACATATAAACAACTTTATATTATACACATACCACGTATTTCATAGCAAATACTTAATATTTATGTGTTAGAAGAATGTGACCACACACTCACACATATAAACAACAATATATAAACACATAACACATATTTCATAGCAAATACTTCATATCTATGTGGTAGAAGAAAGTAACCACACACACTCACACATATAAACTACAATATACTTAATACACTCAAACAATACTTGTACTATTATCGTGTTTATGAAAGGGACTATACACCCACGCATATAAACAACTTTATATTATACACTTAGCACGTATTTCATAGCAAATACTTAATATTTATGTGTTAGAAGAAAGTGACCACACACTCACACATATAAACAATAATATACTTAATACATTCAAACAATACTTGTATTATTATCGTGTTTATGAAAGGGACTATACACTCACTTGATCAGAAGATGATCAGACAACACTACGGCTTGTAGAAGTAGTATCTCTCCGCAGATCTGGAAGATCTTCACAAAAATCGAACTTCTCGTGGGCAGAGCTTTGGCTCGGGAATCACGCTCTTCGGGATTCTCGGGGCTTCGGATCTTGCTTCGGGACTCGGTAATGATACCGGGGCTTCGGGGTACTTCTGGCATGCAAATTGTGGTAAAAAGGGAGAGAGAAGAGAGAAAATAGCAACCCTAAACAGCTGGCCCTTCAAATCTATTTATAGGGCAAATTTGGCCCTTGCCACGTCGTGGCAACCTTTTTCCACGTCGTGGGCTTGGTCGTCATTGCATGCGTGTCACAACTAGAATTTTTGTGTCCTTTAATCACTATAATCAAGCAATTGGAAACCCTAGAAGTTCTTGGTTAGGTCCATTTTGGACTAGGGCTTCCTTATTGGACTCAATGGACCAATAAGCTTCCAATTTGACTATCATGGGCTTAGAACCCTAATTGGGCTCTAATTGGACCCACAATCATTTATTTCAACATTTTGGGCCATTTTGGGCCTAGAATGAAATGAATTAAAAGCTTTGATCCATGAATAACCTAAACTAGTCCAACAAAAATGTAAAAATCATACTATATTCTTTTAGGTTAAAACTCACCCAAACTAACTCCAATATTGGGCTTAGGGGCAAAAAGCCCAAATTTTCCTTTTTCCTTCAAGATTCTCGGCCCAAGGCCCAATTCCAAGAAGAAATGGAGAAGTGTTGACTATTTGCATGCCACCTCACTTATATCCAACATGTTTCCATGCACCTCTCATACTTCTAGGAACATATCACTTCAAAGATCACTTCTTCTTTCCCTCTCTCACTCTCGGCGGAAACACACACACACACATACACAAATCTCTCACAAATTCTCTCTAGAATACTCAAGAACACATCCTTTCTCTCCACTCAAAAATCTCGAAAATTAGGAGGCTTTCAAGAAGATATTTCCACAAACTCTTCATCTAAGGTAAGGTTATGCTTGGATCTATTGCTTAGATTCTTTGTTTTATCAAAATCTCTTCCTAATCCATGCAAAAATCGTGATCTTGCATCCTAGAACCACCTCAAATTCGAGATCTTCAAGAAAAGGGTGCTAAGGCCAAAAATCACCAAGTTTTCTTCCATCTTTTCTTCAAAAACCGAAACTACACCCTAAGGTGAGCTTCATACTCCCTATTTTTCTATTTTATAAGTTTTGTGGGGGGGGGGGGGGGGGAATACAAGTGAAAGTGTAGATCTATATGTGTTTTGTATGCCTTGTATGATTTCTATGCTTATATGTGTGTTTTTGTGTGTTTATAATGTTGGATCTAGCCATAAACCCCTAAAAATCGAGATATACTTCATGTTAAATGATACTAGCATCAAATATATTTCTACATACAAAGTGTTCCAAGAAAAATAGCTAAATGGCTTAATAACATTTTATTTGGGCTAAAAACTCAATTTTTGGACATTAAATGTTAAAAATATAAAGTTAAAGGGCCCAAAACGAAATATTTCGAATTCTGATGGATGAGATGAGTCAAAACAGTTCCCATAATGTATTTTCTGAAAATATACCCTTTTGGAGGATTAAAAACATAAATTTCAAGCTTAATGGGCTAAAAATGACATTTTCGGCCCATTAGGGCCCAATATGCGAAATTTTCTGTTTTGAAGGGCCAAAACTGTGTTTTTCTGTAAAACAGTGGACTACTAGTGTTCCAAGACCTTTTCTAAGGTTTAAAATGCTTTTCAAATTTAAAAAGGATCAAAGTTGCAAAAAATTTCCAATTTGGGCCAAAATTGTAAAAACTACGAAACAGAGGGGTTATAACCGAGAAAACTGAATTTTCAGGGACTCAAACTGTTTTCAATTAAAAATATGCTGAAAAATATCAATTTCAATAAGTTTTGGTGTTAAAATGTCAAGAAAATTGGTTTAAGGACCAAACCGGAAATTTATTTAATTAGAGGGTTGAAAAAGTAAATTTTCAAATAAAAGGGTGGGCTGAAAACAGAAAATTTTCAAGGCTAATTCAATACACTCAACGTGATCAAATATAGGCACCGCGACTACCGACGAAATACAATACACAACAATACCAAAAATCGTTGTTAAACGAATTGATTCGGTCTCGAATCAATAACAACCCGAAACTACTAACACGGCGATAACTCGATTCACACAAGTAATATTTGGGAATTTAACACACACGTGAGAGTGCACAGACGTCGACGCACCATCTTTGGGCCCCAAAGTGTAAAATCTTGTTTGTTGGGCCTAGCTAGCCCAATGACCTGATCTTAAGGCCCGAAGACTTCTACCTTACGAGTTGTTGGGTCTTACATGATCTAACACAGCGTAAAAGGACTTTCAATGGCTTTTATACTATTGGTCCCCAAGGGTCCTTTGGTACTGCTAGTAAAGTCGGTTATTTAATGCGAGGCGGGTCAAGGGCCCCTCGTACTCTTTTTTTTTATCCCCAACCGGCTACGGAGTTATCGAGGTCTTCGTGCCCTCTTTCTCTTCGGATGTGGGATTACTCGAAGTCAGGGCGGTTGGATTACGTGAATAGTACGGACGACGCCTATGGGATCGTTAGTATAGTTGTAAACTAGTCGTTTGTGTAACGCGTGTTTATAGCAATTCACCATGCACAATAATCCGACGTCGCCTGGAATTGATGACTTCACACGCAGCGATGGTTTTATTTTCAACTTCATGGAATTCAAAGAATTAGGAAAACATCGGGTTTTCCTAGGGTTTTTCAATACATACGGTTTTCCGAAACATACGCAAGTTTAATGAACAAATTTTTTTTTTTTCAACTATAGAAACAAACAAGCATACTTATGGATCTTCACAAACTTTTTCAGAAACTCTTTTCAGAAAATATCGGATTTTCTGGTGGTTTTCCAAATAATACAAAACGTTGCTTTTCAAATACCGCTTATGAACTCACCAACATTTCACATGTTGACGTTTTTCAAAATACTTGTATTCTCAGGTAACAAGTGAACCAAAGGAAAATGTGCTCAGTGATGGCTTGCAGTTTGTTTATTTATGAACCGAACAATTTATTTTTGGGAATGTAATGTTAAGACAATTTACTCAATGTAAACTTTATCGGTTGTACTATATTAATGCATGGTGACGAATGATGTTATGTTTCATATATATTCAATGTTATGGTATTCAATTAAGTCACAACAGCCCTCGGACGTTTCCGCCGTCTGGTTCGGGGGTGTGATAATGCGTCATCCCAAGTTGCATCTGGGGGCCTCCCGGAGGTGTCAGGAGACTTGCCACGTCGTGGCACTGCTTGCCACGTCGTGGTCTCTGATAGTTTTGGGGTTTCGCGCCCCGAACTTCAGAAATTCCTAACTTTCGCATACGAACTCCGTTTTCGACGTTCTTTATATCGACGCGAAGGTGAGATTATGCTCTACAACTCTCGTTTAGACTCCATTGGCTAATTTTGACTTTATTTTTAATATATTATAATTATATTACTTATATATTATTTTTAGTAGGCCGGGACAGGAAAACTTCGTTATAAACTCATAACTCCTTCATCTGAACTCCGTTTTCGTCTGTCTTTTTATCGTTGGACTACTATCGATGAGATATTCAATTCTCATTTAGATTGTTTTGGATAAATATCTCTCTAACGTAAATTCACTATTTACGTCACGTTGTGTCGTGCCGGTTCTGTCGCGAAACTTCGACAGGTCATAACTTCTTCGTTATAACTCGGATTTTGGCGTTCTTTATATGCACGGAAACCTTGTGACATATACTACAACTTGGTTAAGATTAATCCTTCTAAATAATCTTCCATCAAAAAGTCATTTTTGATGCTTATTGTCTCTAAATTGACTAGCCTGGATCTACGGGCGTTACAACATGTGCTTGGGAGTGATAGTGGTGTGCAACAGGTCTGAAACTTACCAATTAGGAATGTTAGAGCCAAACATAAAGTTAAAATACTATAGGAGTATTTTAGAACACTAAAAGACTCACACTAATCCCAGAATCATGTTCAGAAGATAAGAAAGCAAACAAGAAATTAAAATACCATAGGGATATTTTAGAATCCATAACCAACCTTGTGTGAGAACTAAAAAGATCCTTATTGATATACCTACAACTACAGAGGGTATACTTCCGAGGTTATATATAATAAGGACCCTATAGGCTAAGAATGTGTGGTTTCCCCTAAGGAGGATTATTGATTTAGACTAATTGTTATTTTGGGTAATGGTAGCTCGGGGAGTCGAGAGATCAGCAGTTCGGGGATCTGCCAGCTAGCAACGAGAGGTTTATTCGCAGGATTCTACAGTTATCTTGTGAGGTGAGTCTCATCACTGTTTGTATGGGTCTACGACCACAATGTCGGCCCATTTAGTTTATGTATGGTAGGAAGACCCGGGGGTTAGCCCTATGCACTATGTATGAAAGACCAGGGGGTGGCTCCTAGCACATAGTATGTTATTATGTATGGTAGGAAGACCCAGGGGTTAGCCCTAGGCAATATGCATGAAAGAAAAAGAGGTGGCTCCTGGCACACTATATGCTGATTAGATAAGTAGAGTAGTGTGTATGCTAGTTATCTTTGTGATGCTTGCATGGAAGACCAGGAGGTGGCTCTTGGCACTTGTCTGTAAGACCTAGGGGGTGGCCCTCGGCTTGGCAAGAAAGACCACGTGGCGGCCCGTGGCATAACAGCAAGACTTTGTGCGACACATATCAACTTATTTGATATATGATTGATATGTATGGCTCATAGTATGTATGGCATGTATGTCCCATTTGATATGTATGGTATGTGGTATTTGGGGAACTCACTAAGCTTCGTGCTTACGGTTTTACAGTTTTGGTTTCAGATACCTTTAGTTTTCAGATAAGGAGCTCAAGACGATTGCATCGCATTCACCCATATTATTCCGCATTACGTGATATTTGGGATTAGACTTTGATATTTATTTTAAATGAAATGTTTTCAATGTTTGGGACAAAGTTACTAAGTGTTTTCTTATATATCAAATGAAAATTTTTGGTATTGAATTTTGGGATGTTAGAATGGTCTTCCAAACGTCAGCATGTTGTCTCACGCTCATCTGCTGAAGCAGAGTATCGAGGGGTAGCTAATGTGGTTGCTGAAGCTGCATGGCTTTGTAATCTCCTTCTTGAGTTATCTTGTCCATTATCTAAAGCAACTATTGTGTTTTGCGATAATGTGAGTGCCATGTATTTGGCATCAAACCCAATACAACATCAACGTACCAAGCATGTAGAAATAGATATACATTTTGTTACGGAGCATGTTTCCATTGGCCATGTGTGTGTTTTACATGTTTCATCGGCTCACCAGTTTGCAGACATATTTACTAAGGGTCTTCCCACTAAGTTATTTTTAAAATTTTGACAGGATTTAAACATTTGTAAGCCCCATGCTCAAACTGAGGGGGTGTGTTAAGTTTTATGTTATTTATTCGTATACTGTAGGGACCCCTTATGTAAATTATGTTGATATATATTCATTGCAGATTCGACCTGGTCCTCCGGTTATCTCGAATGATGGTTCTGATCACATGAGATGGTATTGGGTGCTCCGGGAAGACCTTCAAGGTCACAACTGGGAGAAACCGTTAGCCGTTCTCTGGGAGGGGCTCTCGGGAAAATGCTCCGACGGACAGTTAGTGGCTAAACTGAGAGTGTATGGTGTGAACTATAAAAACCGACTTACAGTACGGGGATAAGGTCGTTAGGTCCGACATGATACAACGCCTTGATTGGTTAATCGTGCTCCTCGTATTGCCAGAGTTAACGATTGATTCACGTAGTAATGATCTGAGCATACTCCTTGTCGCTTGGAGCCGTTGGGTTTGTCGCAAAGTGGAAGGTGCCCACTGAGGGATAAGCCTTCCACGGGAACTGCTGGGACACCCGCGAGCGCGAGACTTCGTCGAGGCAGCTATGCTGGGAGTAGCGTGGCCTGGTGGCCTGCCTTAAGGCATCTTTAGCGCGTCCTGAGCGCGGCTTCTAGCCCATGCTAGGGGCACGTTATCAATTGCAATATAATGCCCCTAATCAAGGAGGCTTTTCCACAATTAACACATTTGACTCATTTTTTCCGACGAGTCTTACCCTTGAGGATAGTAACTCCGAAAAAAAAGAAAGAGAATGAGATCTAAAGCAAAAGATATTATGGTCGACGTAAATTCTATTAATAATTAAAATGATGTTAAATAACAAAAGATGATTAAAATAAGGTTTTGGGCGTATATGATATTTTAGGTGTTTATTTAAGGTGTATATGATATATTAATACTAGATAGACAAGTTAAATATGATATTTAACTTTTTATTTAGAGCATATATGAAATTATTCGTTTTTTTATTTAATGTTGTGTTTTGTGAACAACGTTAAAGAAGTCATTTTCTTGTGTTAAATGTATTTGTGCCATTTTTTCCTTGTTTTCTAGGATTATTATTTATGAAAATATTAAGAATAGTCAACATAGACCTTATTAGATATGGGAATTTAACTTGAAAACCTAACCTTTAAATGTTTTAGTTTGATTGTTGATTAGGCCAATGAAATGCCAATGTATGCTTAATTGTGATATATTATTCGTCTTCCTAATAGATTATGCTAGTGATCGGTGTTGTGTTGAATTTATTAATTCTATATTGTTGACTCTATATTGTTGATTAAATGGACCAATATAAAATAGGATAAATAGCATAAAAGACATTACGTTTACACGAAAATCCTAATTTGACACTGTGTTATTTTTTTGTCTCAAATTTGACATTGTGTTTTCTAATTTGTTACAATTCTGACAATTTGACCGGTCAACCCGGTTACTTGCTGACGTGGCATGATGATATGTCAGTTTTGATGACATGGCATGTTGACATGACATGCTGACGTGTCAGAATTGAATTTTTTTTTTCCACAAAAGACATTAAGTTTTTAATTTTTTTTTTCAATTTTGTATACTATTGAAACCGGTAACCGGATTAAAACTAGATTTGAAATCGGGACGATTTCAATAATTTTTTTTTCAATTTGGTCAAAACCGGTTTTGACCGAACCGGTTCATATTGAAACCGGTAACCGAATTAAAACTAGATTTGTGTTTCAGACTAGGAATCGGATTGACCCCCGGATCAGGAACCAGTTTTAAGCCAAACTGGATTGAAAACCGGTTTGAAACCGGATTTGGAATATTACCGTTAAAAAATGCGCATTTTAACAAAAAATCGATTTTTTTTCATTTTTTTCTAGCTGTTAAAAAATGGGTATAAACGGCTATAATGCATTTTTTGTGTCTTTTTTATACCCTGACCACTTATAAATAGTATGTATTTTGCTAGATTTCAAGTTTTTAATATACACATATATTTTTCACGTCTTCTAGTTTTGTTAACACTTCAAACAAAAATGAGCTCGAGAGATTCTACCGCCACCGGTGCTCAAGAATCGGATGCAACGATGGTGAAAATTTTACCAATCGATCGGAATAAAGAAGTTTGGAAACATTTTGATATGGTGCTATTGTCGAACGGGAATCAAAAAGCTCGATGTAAGAAGTGCAGGTTGTTAATGGGTAAAGATGGCAATAGTACATTGAGGAGTCATGCAACTAAAACTTGTCCGATTGTAAAAGCTAAAGGCGATTCGAGTCAACCTAATATTACTCCCTACGGGGCGATATTTATTTACAACAATGAAGACATTCGTGAAAGCTTTTGCAAGTTTGTGATGCAAGAGAGATTGCCTTTTAACCACTTCGACAACCCACAACTGACACGGATTTTACGGGAAAAAATGCAACCTCAATATCGGCAAGTAAGTCGCACTACTCTTAGACGTGATGCTATAAAGTATTGGGGTATAGCCAAAAAAGATATGCAATTGGGATTCAAAAAGGACTGCCTTTCAACCACTTTGACTACCTTTTGGAGGAACAAAACAAACGAGCACACATTAACCCCTAGTAGAAAACTTGAAATTTATATGGGGTCAAACTTTTTAAAATTCATGAGTGCACCACAATTTAAAATTTTGGATCTTTTGGCTTGGTGGAGAGAAAAGGAAGCACAATTTTCTATTGTCTCCGTCATGGCCCGCGTTTTACTAACCGTCCAAGCTTTCATGGTAGCTTCAGAATCCGCTTTTGCTTTTAGTGGTAGAGCTTTATCAAAGTTGAGGACGAATCTTACCCCGGTTGCGGTAAAGGTTTGCGTTTGCTTGAAGGATTACTTGGATTCAGTGGAACGTATACAACACTTGACATCACTAGAAGGCTCACTAGGACAAAATGTTGAACCGTAGATAATGGAAGAAGATTATGAATAAGGCTTATCAACACCTCCAGAAATAAACGAAGACGATGACGATGAAAAGAAAGACGAAGATGAAGAATATGATATTGATGATACCCTTAACCAGTTGCATGACAGTTGAAGAACATTTTAGTGAAGGTGGCACAAAGTGGAAGACCGCAAAACTCTTTCTATTTGGCAAAATGTTATAAAACCACTTTATTATTATTATTATTATTAGTTAACTAGTTTCTAAACTCTTTCTATTTCGATGTTTGATGTATGTTTTAACTATTTTAATGAACCTATGTTGCATTTTGTGTTATATATGAGGTCCTAAAAATCTTTTATTTATTTATTTTTGTTTGTAAATTTCGGATCGGATTAAACCGATTCAGATTCGCAGAAGGGAAAACCGGTCAAAACCGGATGAATTTTTGATGAAAGCGGTTTCTGTTTGACATCATCAAACCGAATCGGATCGGATTAGATCAATTGTTTGGGCATCTCTACTAGCCGGTGGTTGTTGGTAGGAGTGGGAGTCGGAGGAATGGGAGTGCATGTGGGCCCCATTTGTTGATAAATAAATAAATTTATTTTCTTTAATTAAAAAAAACTAATAAAAATGAAAAAAAAAAGTATATATTAAGGGCATTATAGTCATTTCCTATTAGGCAAAGACTTGGAACGTAACAAAATCAATACTTAGGGATGGTCTGAATGCAAGACAAAAGATAGAGATCAAACACGAAATTTTGGTAAACCATGTGGAGGATTTCAGTAATTTATTCTAAAAATTAAAACTTTAATTGTCATATTTTCGAAATTAAAAACTACAAGAATAAAATCTGTAATTGTTATATTTTCTAAATTAAAAACCATAGCGATGAAAATTATTATTAATGCAACTTAAAAACTACATATATCAAAACTATAGTTAGTGTCCTTCCTGCAGACTAAAAAAAGATATAAATTTATAATCTAATTGGTTTATGTTAGGGTAGTGATCCCTACACAATAATTTTTGGTCATACAAAATAATTCGTGTTTTATGGAGTTGTACAGTACAAACATATAAAACACAAATTGTTGTGTATGGCTAAAAACTGTTGTGTACTCTTGGTTATGTATGCATATTATCGTAATAACTTATATATACCAACATCTATTTTGGCGGGAACCTTGAAATATATTTAATGTTGTGTTTTTCACTGTAAATGATTGAAATGGACAGGACGTGACTCGACAAAACTTGAAATATATTTAATTTTGTTTTTAGGAAATTAAGTAATCTAACCACATTTTAATGTGTAGAAATTAAATTGCTTCCTACATTTTATGCCTATAAATATTTTTACCCAATAATATTATTACAAGTGTCATCATTCCATATTTTTTTTAACTATCTCAATAAGAGTATATTAGGAATATATCAAATCAAATTAAATTGATCGGTGAAATGATGAAACGTGTCATAATATTAGTAGGTATAAATATTTGTTAAGATAAAAAGTATGAGATAATTTAATTTCTCTTTAATGTGTATTTAAAAAAAATAATAAACAAAAAAAATTGTTTTTAGCAAAAATAACCACTTGGTCCGGAATGAGGATTCTGGACCAAGAAGAAACACTTTTTCAGACAAAAAATATATTTCAAATTGACATTCCAGAATTACGAACCAACATTTCGGGTTCTAGACTGAAATTTTGGATTTCGAAAAAAAGCATTTCGAAATTTCAAGAACAAGTCTGAGATCTGATGAACAATTTCAGAATTTCGAGAAAAAAATTTTGTTTTTTACTTAAATCTAACAAAAAGTTAAACAAACATAGTGGATGTGATATACCATATTAGTGTATTAAATCAGACATTTTATTGAAAAAATGTGACATTAAAAACTTCGAAATAAACATTCAAGATATAAGTAGCGAGATTTTTTGAAAAAAACCGAAAAAAAAGAACTCTGGAATATAAATAATAGTCAAGAATTAAGAATTCCACATAAAATGGTTATTTTCAAAAACTTAATAACAATGATTATTTAAAAAAAAAAACCTTATTTACGATGGTTAGATTACTCTATTTCCCTATAAAATTGTAATCTAATTGGTGTTTGTTATGTACATTGATTATCTTTTTGGTTATGTATGAATATTATCATAATAACTTTTATATACCAACAAATATTTTGGCGAGAATCCTGAAATATATTTAACGTTGTGTTTTTTACACTATACATGATGGAAATGGTTCGGATGTGACCGGGCAATTTATTTATTTATTTATTTGTTTTTTGTATTACATGAACTAGTTGTGAGACCCATGTATTATATGAGTTTATATAAAAGAAATTTTAAATATAAAATTCAAAATATTTGAGAAGTTTGAATTTATAAAAAAAGTGAGAAAATATTGAATTATAAAATCTAAAGTGTTTTTTTTCTCTTTAAATTTAAACGAATGATTTAAATAAATAAATAAAGAAAATTAATAAAACTTTAATTTAGTAATTTTGAAATCGGAAGGAAAGTTCATTAATGAAATTGATATGCATTTATTATTAGGTTTAAATAATATATATAATTTAATAAAATAGAAAAACCATAAAATGACATGTTGATTAAAAATTAATTTAAAATAACCATAAAATTACATGTAACAAAAAAATCTTTATTTATTAGAATAGATGATGACATTCAATTTTTTTGTAAGAAAAAAAAATAAAAGAATGAGTTATTATTAAATTGTGAATTCCGATTGCTTTTGGATCTTATCGCCGATTTATTAAGACCAAACAATAAGGTCCCAATAGGGAATTTTTCCAGGCCCCGACCCATATACAATTTTGTGGTCGAAATCTAATACTTGGCAATTTTAGCACCTTATAAGTATCTAGCTTTATATATAGAATATCGATGTAATTTTTAATATAACTAAAATCAATAAACTTCATTACTTTTGCTTATCGTGTGAACCATATAAATCTTATGTGTTTTTTATTTTTCTCCTTATCATTAATGGTGATTTTGTTGTTTGAAACCCTAAGAGTTTTGTTTTACCTTGTCTTTACTTGTTCTATTTTTTTGGTGGAACAAACAGTTGTAACTTAAGAAATGTATATGTTCGTTGTTAATAATAATAATAATGAGACCGATTGGAGTGGGGCTTGTTGCACACCGTGGTAGTTGACGTGTCACTATGGAGAACATGACACCGTGTGGGTTGGAAAGGTGTGGTGGCCTTATCGCATGAGAAAGTTATACCGCATGAATGTATTTTGAACGTTTGAGGGGGGAAAATATATAGTAAGGTACGGTATCATTCCTATCAATTTTGTTAGATGAGAAAATGATAAGGGTGATACTACACAACTGACCATAAATACAGTAAAATTTAGTACAACATCCACCCGTTTAAAGAACATATAGGGTGATCTTAGATGTCCTTTTGTTGCAGAAGAAATCAATCATACTCAATAGGATTGCCCAAAATTTAAGAAGCGGTTGGATAAAGAAGGTACATGTATATTTATATCATTTATGAGTCATTTTTCGTTTATGCGCCTCTAATAGTTATTGGACTAATAATGGCTTCATGATTCGCCTCACTAACTCCGTATGGAAAAACACTGGAGAGAAACGAACGACCCATAAGATTGGAGACGAACTTGATATTCATGTTAAGTCAAAGTTAGTCTTCCATTATTGTTGGAAACTAATCTTTCTTACTATTTTTTTAAATATATGATATTTTAATTATATATATCAAACCTCGATCTAAATTCTACTTTTATTATCAAAGTTGACCAAGTGAATATATATATATATATATATATATATATATATATATATATATATATATATATATATATATATATATACACACACACACACGAAGCTTAGGAATAGTAAACTTGACATTTTTTTGGCAGAAATGGTCCCTACACTTTGTTCATCATTCTTTATCAATTTTGACATTTTTGGTCCTTGCAATAATATATTAACGATATGAATCTTAGGAATAGTAAACTTGATATTTTTTTGGCAGAAATGGTCCCTGCACTTTGCTCCTCATTATTTACCTATTTTGACATTTTTGGTCCTTGCAATCAATATTTTTACACTTTTTAGGAACCTTTTAATATTTAAAGTTTGACCACAAAACTTTAACGATTTGACAACTTTGATCCCTTTTCTAAGAATTTGCTAATTCCTACCCTTTTAATTTTTTAACCGTTTTGAAACTTCTGATCCTTGCGGTCAAATTTTTTTTATTTTTTCATAAAAACATGAAAAAAACGGTCCGGGGCAAACTCCGGGCTTTTCATCCTTGCACTTTCTACGTCTATCATATTTATCGATTCGGAAACAATATTGAAAGCGTCTGGCCCCCGTGTAATGGGGGTAACCTTTCTAGTTATTATTATTATTATTATTATTATTATTATTGTTATTATTATTATTACTAAAGAATTAAATAACAAGAAAGACAATAACTTCAAAATCGAGGCATTAGACATAGAAGGGATATATATATATATATATATATATATATATATATATATATATATATATATATATATATTATCAAGATGGATCTTGGAGGTTACGGACACCAACCTTGCCAAATAAAAAACGAAAACGTTCCGCTCTAAGCGGTTTGGTAAAAATATCTTCAACCTGGTTAACAATGGTGATGGGAAGCAGTTGAACATCACCACACTCGACTCTTTCACGAACGAAATAACAATCCATTTCAACATGCTTAATTCGTTGAAAGATTGGATTATTAGCAATTTGACGAGTAGCTTGATTATCATAGTAAAGAGTCGTTGGACCAGGTTGAGGGGCCTCAAGATCACGCAGCAGCCAACGCAACCATAAAATTTCATTAACGGTAGTCGCCATAGCTCGATATTCAACTTCTACAGAAGAGCGAGAGACTACAAACTGCTTCTTTGTATTCCAAGAGATTGGAGCTCCTCCCAAAATAATGAAATAACAAGTTTTGGATCTTCGAGTAAGTGGACAAAAAAGCCAGTCTAAATCGCAAAAAGCACTCAAAGAAAGATCTCCTTTTGACGAAAAGAAAATGCCTTGACCATGGGTCGATTTCAGATAACGCAAAACACATTGAGCTGCATCTAAGTGCGTCTTTCGGGGAGAGGAAACAAACTGACTAAGATTATTAACAGCAAAAGTAATATCAGGTCGTGTCACATGTAGATATAAGAGTCGTCCAATGAACCATTGACACTGGTCGACATCCACAACCGACGAGTCAACTGCATGATCTAACCAAGCGTTTAACTCCATTGGGAACGAACTTGGACGATATCCTTGATGCCCACTATCAGCTAAAATGTCCATAGTGTATTTTCTTTGACTAAGGACCATGCCATCAGGAGTACGCGCCACTTCGATACCAAGGAAATATTTTCAAGATCCAAGATCCTTGATGCTAAATTTTCCATTAAGATAAGTTTTGAACTTTTCAATTTGATCAACTTTAGTCCCATGAAGTATGATGTCATCAACATAAATGAGTGTTGCAACATAAATAGTCTTGATTTTGAAGATGAATAGAGAGTGATCTGCTCGAGAATATCGAAAGCCAATGCTCAGAAGCGCATTAGTGAGTTTCTTGTAGTAGTTGTGTGAAGCATGTTTGAGACCGTACAAGGATTTACTTAGGCAACATACATGAGAATCTCTTTCTTTTGCAAACCCTTGTGGAACCTTCATGTAAACTTTTTCTGTAAGGTCTCCATGTAATAAAGCATAGTTGACGTCTAACTGATGGATTGGCCAATTCTTTTGTATTGCAACAACTAGGATAGTTATAACAATTACCAATTTGGCAACCGATGCAAATGTCTCGTGAAAATCAACGCCTTCAACTTGTGTAAAACCCCTGGCAACTAATTTGGCTTTGTACCGTTAACTTCTCCGGAAGGTTTGTATTTTATTTTGTACACCCACTTGGAGTCAATAGATTTCCTTCCTAAGGGTAGTTTGGTCAATGTCCAAGTGTTATTACTTTCGAGTGTCGAAATCTCTTTCTGCATACCATCTCTCCATTAGGAATATTTAACTCCCTGTGAACAATGTTATGACATCCCCTAATTTCTCGTCCAAAAAAGAGTGATTTAATTTATGCTTTTTAAAATAAAGTCAGAGAAATCCTTTTAAAAGATGTTGTAGAATTGGTCCCCAAAACAAAACATGATAAAAGTTTATCAAAACCTTTCTTTAAGAAATATATAATTTCATTTCATATCAAAACCTCGGGATGTCATATTCCGATACAGATCAAAAGCATAAAGAAGAAACTATAAGCCTTACAACAGTTATTTACAACTATTGGCCTATAATTCAAAAATCTCTCATCACCCTCCGACTATGCTCGGGGTCCACTACCCGTAACATAAAAAGCTGAGTGGGTCAGACTTGGGAGCCTGGTGAGCATATATGGTTTTCAACCCACAATAATAATAAACTTATTAAGTTCGCCAATCAACAATAACCCTAATTACCCATTCCCGTTGTCCTCACTTTACATCCCTAAACACCTATCACAAGGGACCTAGCCTAAGGAATATCATCGGGATGGACGCTACTGCTAAGGGGACTCCTCAGCCATACATGTCCTAAAGGCAACCATGAGGGAGATGGAGTATGCCAATGAACATTTAGTTCACCAACACCTACAAGTTGCAAACCTGCTAGTGTTCCACTGGATTGTCTAGAAAGGTTCGTGGTTGTCATCTATACTCCGCTAGACGACTACAACAACAACAACAACAACAACAACATCTAGGCCTCTCACCATTTTAACACACATTGACTATTTCGTCTATCCATGTTCTACCCAACATATTTGTAGATAAAATACATATACAGTTTAAAACATGTATAAAACATCCATTCAACAGTTACCTCAAATAAACATTTAATATAATTACACATAGCATATATTTTATAGAAAATACTTCATATCTAGGTGTAAAATGAAAGTGACTAAACACTCACATGATTTGATGATAATCGGGCAGCACTTCGTTTCCTAAAACGATCGATTCTAATAAAACCGAGAGTTTTATTGAGAAACCGGGCTCTGTGAGGGTTGGGCATCGAAACCGAAAAGATAAATTTCTCGGGCTTCTCGAGCACTTCGGGACGTGTTTCGGGTGTTTGGTATAATACCGAGGCTTTGGGGGAAGTTGGAATGAAAGAAATATTGAAAGAGGGGTTAAAAATGGCAAATTTTCAAAGTATCACCGGGAGGTCTCGCACCCTTCTATTTATAGGGGCGAGGCTCCTGATCCAACGATTGAGAGGCTTCTAGGTGGCAGCAAATCCGAAGAGGAGGCAGATGGGTTGCACGTGCGAGGGTCCTGCTGGAGGCTTCTGATTTGACCGAAGTCTAGGGTCCGATGAGGGGGGGGGGGGGTTCGTGGCGCACCCGTGAGGCTCGGACACGTCAGTAGGGCACGCGTCGCTCTGCGGTTGGTCCAGCGCTTCGGATGCAATGAGTCACCTGGACACGCGTCGGACGGAGGCGAGGTGGCTTCCGACGGTTCTCCGCATTCGAACACGCGTCTGCCAGCTGCTCGGATGACTCAGCAATTTTGGACACGTGGCACATTATGAGCGAGGGTGACGTGGCCGAAGTCCACCATGCGAAATTTCTCGGATTTGACATTTTTTTCTCGATTTTTGTGCAAAAAACTTCTAATATCCATAACTTTCGCATACGAGCCCCGTTTTTGACGTTCTTTATATGCACGCGTAGGTAAAATTACGCTCTACAACTTTCGTTTAGACTTCGTCGGTTAATTTTGGCTTTAATTTTTATATTATTATTTTTAACAGACCGGGACAGGAATTCCGTTAAAAATTCATAACTTCTTCATCCGACGTCCGTTTTCGTCTATCTTTTTACCATTGTGCTACTATTGACGAGACCTTCGATTCTCGTTTAGGTTGTGTCGACTAAAAATTACTCGATCTAAAATTCGAGTTTTTAGCTGTCTACTACTAAGCTGAAACTTAGAAAAATCATAACTTCCTCATACGAAGTCAGATTTGGGCATTCTTTTTATACATACTCTCGGTCTGACGAACACTACGACTTTCGTTTAGATCACTAAGGCTAAAAAGTAGTTTATCAAAAACTCACTTTTTACGACATTCGGCACCATGTCGGTTTTGTCGTGGAACTTCGACAGATCATAACTTCTTCGTTATAACTCGGATTTCGGTATTTTTTATATACCCGTAATCCTTGTCATGAGCACTACAACTTTCTTAATAGATATCGACTTTATCTAATATTTATTTTTGACGCTCATTTTTATTCTTAATTAATTAAATCCTAATAAATAAGCATAAAACACATAATATTCACATAATTCCTTTTCATTTCTTCAAAATGAGTTACAAAGGTTAATCTAGACTATCACATCAATATTAATGCCTAGCCTAGAAACACGGGCATTACAATTCTCTCCCCCTTAGGATGATTCCGTCCCCGGAATCACACATCAACAAACAACTGCGGGTCCCGACTCATCATGTCACTCTCTGTTTCCCAGGTGAGAGTTGGCCCATTCGTATGTTTCCAACGCACAAGCACTAAATCGACCATCTTGCTTCGCAACTTCTTAGTCTTACGGTCAAAGATTGCCTCAGGTTCTTCAATTAACCTCTTGTTTTCATCCAACCTTAATTCAGAAATGGGAAGTATGTCGAGCACATCTCCTGTGAACTTTCTTAAATAACACACATGAAATATGTTATGAATACCCTCTAGTTCTTCCGGTAATTCTAGCTTGTAAGCTTGATTCTCGATCCTCTGAAGAACTTTAAATGGTCCAATAAACCTTCGACTCAATTTTCCCCTTTTACTAAATCTTATAAGTCCCTTCCACGGCGAGTCTTTAAGTAAAACCGAATCTCCAACTTTGAATGAATATCAGTTGTCTTTTCTTGTCAGCTTAACTCTTTTGTCGATCTTGAGCTGCTAACATCCTTTCCATAATCACTTTCAACTTTTCAGCAGTCTGATGGACTATTTCGGGTCCCATAAACTGCTTTTCCCCAGCTTCCAGCCAACATGACGGCATTCGACACTTTTCCAATACAAAGCGTGATAAGGTGCCATCTTTATGCTTGAGTGGAAACTATTATTATAGGAAAATTCTACTAGAGGTAAGTGTTCATCCTAGTTACCTTGAAATTCTAGGGTACATGCTCTCAGCATATCCTCCAATGTTTGAATTGTTCGTTCGCTTTGACCATCGGTTTGCGGATGGTAAGATGTACTCAAACACAACTTAGTACCCAATTCCTCTTGTAGACTCCTCCAAAACCTTGAGGTAAAATGACTGTAACGACCGGATACAATCGTTAACGGAACACCGTGAAGCCTCACAATTTCCTTCACGTAAGAATTCGCAAGTTTATCCATAGACCATTTCTCGTTGGCTGCTATGAAATGCGCACTCTTAGTGAAGCAATTAACGACCACCCAAATCATGTCGTGACTGTTCCTTGTTTTGGGCAGTTTAGTCACAAAATCCATGGTGATGTCTTCCCATTTACCCATGGGTACAGGTAAAGGTTCTAAACTCCCATACGGTTTCTGATGTTGTGTCTTAACCCTAGCACATGTTACACACTCGGCCACATACTTAGCAACATCGAGCTTCATCGTCGGCCACCAGTAATAGGGTTTTAGGTCCCTATACATTTTTGTACTGCCGGGATGAATCGAGTACATGGTCTTGTGAAATTCTTCCATCAGAATATCTCTTACTCCTCCCGTCTTAGGTACCAAAATCCTATCTTTGAATACCTTCAGTCCTTGACCGTTTGTATCAAACACCAACGTTTTGCCCAAACGTTCCTCCTTTCGGTCATTTTTCTCTAAAGCTTCCTCCTGAGCTTTCTTTATACTTTCCACAATTGTCGAGACAACTTTACTTCTTAATGCTCTTGGCCTTTTCTTTTCAAGATTTACCTTCTGACTGAGAGCATCAACAACAACATTTGCTTTACAAGGGTGGTAAAGTATCTCACTGTCGTAGTCCTTGAGTAATTCTAGCCAGCGCCGTTGCCTCATGTTCAATTCCTTCTGATTCAAAGAGATATTGAAGACTCTTATGATCAGTGAAAAGTTTGCATTTAGTACCATAAAGATAGTGCCTCCATATCTTTAAGGCGAATACTACCGCTGCCAACTCCAGATCATGAGTGGGGTAGTTCTTTTCATTCTCTTTCAATTGCCTCGATGCATACGCTATCACTTTATCCCTTTAGGTCAGAACACAACCTAACCCAACTCCATAGGCATCACTATAAACTGCGAAGTCATCAACTCCTTCAGGTAACGAAAGAATCGTTGCTTCACACAACCTCTTCTTTAACTTCTCAAAGGCTTCCTTATGCTTCTCATTCCAAGTATAAGTAGTTCCTTTGTGGGTCAAAGCTGTTAATGGAGTAGCAATCGAAGAAAAGCCTTGGATAAATCGGTGATAATATCTGGCTAATCCTAAAAAGCTTCGAATCTCCGTAGGACTTTTTGGTTGTTCCCACTTCATCACAACTTCAATCTTTGCTGGGTCAACCATTATTCCTTCTTGGTTAACCACATGACCTAAAATTTGGACTTCTTGAATCCAAAATTCACATTTGGAGAACTTTGCATACAACTTCTCCTTTTTCAAAACTTCTAGCACTTCACGCAGATGCTTGTCATGCTCCTGCTTGCTTTTCGAATAAATCAAGATATCATCTATGAATACTATCATGGATTTATCAAGGTATGGTTTACAAACCCTGATCATCAAATCCATGAAAGCTGCTGGAGCATTGGTTAGTCCGAATGACATAACGAAAAATTCATAGTGTCCATATCTTGTTCTAAATGCAATCTTTTTGATATCCTGCTCTCTCACCTTTAGTTGATGGTATCCTGACCTAAGATCGATCTTCGAGAAATAGCTCGAACCTTGCAACTGATCGAACAGGTCATCGATCCTCGGCAACGAGTACTTGTTCTTTTTTGTCGCTTTATTCAGCTCTCTGTAATCGATGCACATTCTCATGCTCCCATCTTTCTTCTTACAAATAACACCGGGGCTCCCCAGGGTGATGAACTAGGTTTTATGAAACCTTTGTCCAATAACTCCTGAAGTTGTGTCATAAGTTCTTTCATCTCTGTTTGTGCTAATCGATACGGTGCTTTTGCTATCGGCGTCGTTCCTGGTAACAAGTCGATACAGAATTCTACTTGTCGATCAGGGGGCAATCCGGGAAGATCTTCTGGAAAGTCTTCCGGATAGTCACACACTACCGGAATATTCTGCACCTCCTTCTTTTCCTTCATAGCATCGATCACGAACGCTAGGTATGATGTACATCCCTTGGCCAAACACTTTATGGCTTTCATTAGGGAAATGATTCCAGAGTTTACTCTGCGTTTGTCTCCATACACCATAAACGACTCTTTCCCTGGCGGGTTTACTTTTACTATCTTCTTCCTACACAATATTTCAGCATCATTGGCGCTAAGCCAATCCATTCCTAAAACTATGTCGAATCCATTTAACTCAACATGCAATAATTTCTCTTGGAACTTATTCCCATTCAAGTCAATGAAGATGTTTTTCATACGATGGCTAACAGGTACAAACTTGCCACTAGCAATCTCGACTATTATAGCATTAACTAGTCTAACTACAGGCAAAGCTAGTTTTCTACCAAATTTATGCGAAATAAAGGAGTAATTGACTCCAGAATCAAACAAAATTTGGGCAGGCAATTTGTTTACGAGAAAGGTACCTGAAGCGACATCGGCTTCTTCTTTCGCAGCTTCAAGTGTCATCTGAAAGGCTCTCGCCTTCGGATTTGGTGGAAGATTGGACTTTGCTGCATCCTTCTTCTTTGGACAGTCTTTCAAAATATGCCCTTCTTCATGGCACCCAAAACAGACGTTCTTATTGAAGGTGCATTCATTGGCATAATGCCCTGGCTTTCCATATTTGTAACAAGTGAGTTCCACGCTGCATTTCCCAGCATGTTTCTTCTTACACTTGTCACACCACTTGGCTTCGGCTCCTCCTTCGAATTTTCTCGAACCAGTCTTTGAGAATTTGTTCTTCTTATTGGAACCTGAAGTCCCTTCAAACTTTTTATTTTCGTCAACTTTAACCTTGCTGGCGGATCTCCCCTTAATCATATCTTCAACAGACTTGGCAGCCCAGATAGTTGCCTCCAATGTAAGTGCCTGACGTACTGGCACCGCATACTCCTATGGAAGTCCCTTTGCGTATCTATCAATTTTTTCCAGCTCATCTGGGACAATACGCAAAGCAAACTCCATTTTTTTTGTGAAGTTATTCGTATATTCGTCAACGGTCATACTCCCCTTCTTCAACGTTAGAAATTGGTTTTCTAACTCAAGCACGTTTTGGGCCGAGCAGTACTTGCGCTTAAAGTGCACCAAGAACTCTGCTTAAGTTAGTTGTAGTGGCTCATTAGGGCTTAGGGTTTTCCCCAAAGTGTTCCACCAACGAGCAGCACTACCCCTAAACTGACGCACTGCAAATGTGGTTTGCAACTTGCCTTAGCAACCACAAGTCATGAAAGCCAATTCCATTTCCGAGATCCAATCCATTACTCCGGCAAGATCTTCTTTTCCAGTGAAGGTGGCTTGCAAGTGATAAAGTCTTTATACTTGCACCCATTTATCTCCACTCTATCTTCATGGTTATTTCTCCAACCCACAAGCGGTTCACTATGACCAATAGATCTACTGTTGTTTCCTTCTTCAGATCGATCGTCATTTAATTCACGTTGTTTAACAGGAACTGAAGGTTCATGCTTGTTGTTCAGCAACATTTACCTAAATTCCTCCCTTTGTTCAGCCACCATGGTCTGAATCATAGTTCGTACTCCAGCCATGGTGATGGGTTCTGGTGCAACTCCTACTATAGGCACATGTTCCACCACTTGAGGTTGAGGTTGTTGGTTTCTATTTGCATTTGCCGCTCCACTTCGAGTTCTTGCCATTATAATCTATATACTGAATAAGGCAAATTTAGGTCTTTATCCTTGATAGATATTTCAATTCCCTTATTACTCCGAAACATTTACATGTTAGTTCTAATATCGTAATCATAAGCTTAGAATCCTACACACATAAGGTTTCCAGATCCGGTCGGCAACAGACCATAGATCCGAACAAATAATGGCATATATGGCAAACATATAGCATTTAGCACATAAAAGCATTTTAGGCACCTTTCCTAAAATAAAATAGTGCTCGTGTCTAAAATATGGTAGACATTCATCTCATAATCATCACTTAGCATTCTAAGTTTAAGTCTAGAAATCCTACGATTTCTTAGTTCACTTAAACTAATGCTCTGATACCAACTGTGACATCCCCTAATTTCTCAGCTAGAAAAGACCGATTTAATTTATGCTTTTTAAAATAAAGTCAGAGAAATCCTTTTAAAAGATGTTGCAGAATTGGTCCCAAAACAAAACATGATAAAAGTTTATCAAAACCTTTCTTTATGAAATACATAATTTCATTTCATATCAAAACCTCGAGATGTCATGTTCCGATACAGCTAGATCAAAAGCATAAACAAGACATTATAAGCCTTACAACAATTATTTACAACTATTGGCTTATAATCCAAAAATTTCTCATTATCCTCCGACTATGCTCGGGATCCACTACCCGTAACATAACAAGCTGAGTGGGTCAGGCTTGGGAGCCTGGTGAGCATATAGGGTTTTCAACCCACAATAATAATAAACTTATTCAGTTCACCAATCCACAATAACCCTGATTACCCATTCCCGTTGTCCTCACTTTACGTCTCTAAACACCTATCACAAGAGACCTAGCCTAAGGAATATCATCGGGATGGACACTACTGCTAAGGGGACTCCTCAGCCATACATGTCCTAAAGGCAACCATGAGGGGGATGGAGTACGCCAATGAACATTTAGTTCACCAACACCTACAAGTTGCGAACCTACTAGTGTTCCACTGGACTGTCTAGAAAGGTCCGTGGTCATCATCTATACTCCGCTAGACGACTACAACAACAACATCAAGGCCTCTCACCATTTTAACACACATCGACTATTTTGTCTACCCATGTTCTACCCAACATATTTGTAGATAAAATACATATACAGTTTAAAACTTGTATAAAACATCCATTCAACAGTCACCTCAAATAAACACTTAATATAATTACAGATAGCACGTATTTTATAGAAAATACTTCATAACTAGGTGTAAGATGAAAGTGACTTCACACTCACATAATTTGATGTTAAACGAATAGCACTTCGTTTCCTAAAACGATCGTTTCTAATAAAACCAGGAGTTTTATTGAGAAATCGGGCTCTGCGAGGGTTGGGCTTCAAAACCGAAAAGATAAATTTCCCGGGCTTCTCGGGCACTTCGGGACGTGTTTCGGGTGTTTGGTATAATACCGGGGCTTTGGGGGAAGTTGGAATGAAAGAAATATTGAAAGAGGGGTTAAAAATGACAATTTTTCAAAGTATCACCGGGAGGTTTCGCACCCTTCTATTTATTGGGGCAAGGCTCCTGATCCAACGGTTGAAAGGCTTCCAGGTGGCAGCAGATCCGAAGAGGAGGCATATGGGTTGCACGTGCGAGGGTCCTGCTGGAGGCTTCTGATTGGACTGAAGTCTAGGGTCCGAGGAGGGGGGGGGTGGTGGCGTACCTGCGAGGCTCGGACATGTCAGGAGGGCATGCGTCGCTCTGCGGTTGGACCAGCGCTTCGGATGCGAGGAGTCACCTGGACACGCGTCGGACGGAGGCGAGGCGGCTTCGGACAGCTCTCCGGATTCACACATGCGTCTGCCAGCTGCTCGGATGACTCAGCAATTTCGGACACATGGCACATTATGAGCGAGGGTGACGTGGCCGAAGTCCACCATGCGAAATTTCTCGGATTTGACATTTTTTTCTCGATTTTTGTGCAAAAACTTCTAAAATTCATAACTTTCGCATACGAGTTCCGTTTTTGACGTTCTTTATATGCACGCGTAGGTAAAATTACGCTCTACAACTTTGGTTTAGACATCGTTGGCTAATTTTGATTTTAATTTTTATATTATTATTTTTAACAGACCGGGACAAGAAATCCGTTAAAAATTCATAACTTCTTCATCCGATGTCCGTTTTCGTCTGTATTTTTACCATTGTGCTACTATTGACAAGACCTTAGATTCTCGTTTAGGTTGTGTCAGCTAAAAATCACTCGATCTAAAATTCGAGTTTTTAGCTTTCTACTGCTAAGCTGAAACTTAGAAAAATCATAACTTCCTCATACGAAGTCAGATTTGGGCGTTCTTTTTATACATACTCTCGGTTGGACGAACACTACGACTTTCGTTTAGATCACTAAGGCTAAAAAGTAGTTTATCAAAAACTCACTTTTTACGACATTCGGCACCGTGCCGGTTTTGTCTTGAAACTTCGAAAGGTCATAACTTTTTCGTTATAACTTGGATTTCGGTATTCTTTATATATATGTAATCCTTGTCACGACCACCACAACCTTTTTAATAGATATCGGCTTTATCTAATATTATCTTTGACGCTCATTTTTATTCTTAATTAATTAAATCCTAATAATTAAGCATAAAACACATAATATTCACATAATTCCTTTTCATTTCTTCAAAATGAGTTACAAAGGTTAACCTAGACTATCACATCAATATTAATGCCTAGCTTAGAAACACGGGCATTACAAATGTCTAAGATCGTCTTGGGCAGATATGGCAGCCAAGAAGATTTTTTGAGCATTAGAAAAAAAATTATAAGACACAAAGTTAGATAGATGGTGTACCACCGAGGTTGCTGAATTGGCCTTGGGGAGAGAATGGTCAATGGAGGATGACAAGTAAACTTCAAAATCATCATACCTATGCGGTTGAGTTTGAATTCTCTTAGAACGTCGAGTTCGTTCAACATCAGAATTTTCATTTATGTTTAATCATGTTTCGTTACTGTTCCTGTGATTAAGCTGCTAAGAATCTGAGTTTTATGGCCTTGACTGGTCTGCTGTAGGCACAACAGGCTCCCAGGTATTGGGCTACTGTTTCTCGATCTGTTGTGGCTCATCAAGAATGAAGTCACGTGGGTTATTTGGTGATTGTGAATCCTGCTTTGTGATCTGAACAAATTCATTATTTTGGAAGGGGAAGTAACATTCAACAAACCTAACATATCTAGAAACGACAATTCTTTTTTCACTCAAATAAAAAACTTGATAACGCTTTTATCCTTGTAGGTACCCAAGGAACACACACGGTCTCCCCCTTTCCTTGAATTTATCCTTTCCCGCTTTATTTTCTTTGACATAAACCAAACAACCAAAAACATGCATGTGTTCATAGGGTGGTTTGTGTTGGAACCTGAAAGTGAACCTCTAGCAATCCTAAGTCCTTATTCCGAAGGGTGTGACTTCCGAAGTGAAGACTGGTCCGGAACCTGTTCGGACCAAATAAGGAGATAAGAAGAGTGAAGGAATTCCGAAGCTGATCCTTACGTCCGGAATGCATGCTGATCCGGAACATCTTGTTTTGTCTCTTGTGCATTTATTTTTTTTGTCTTGTTATTGATGTAACGTTTCATAGGACTAAATCAATAGTTGTATTAGGATAATCAGAATGTCAGACTTATGTCTTTTGTCCGGTCCTATGTAAACACTTGGGTTAATTAGCTGTAACATTCAATCCTATCTAAAGGAGCTTTCAATACAAGTCAACAACGTATCTTTCACTCACTTTTGGCATTTACTCTTATCATATTCAAAACATTCTTCTTGTTCTTCATTTATTAACTTTACCTTGATCGTTTACTACTTGTCTTCAATTAATGTCTTGATCATTTGTTAAACTTATTATCTAAGACTTGACTGGTCTTTCCAACCTCGACTTGAACATCTATTAGCAAGTAGACATAGATCTCAAGCATTCACTCAAGGTTTGAGTTTTCAAACCTTGTCCCTGCGCATCGATCTTGTTCTCACAATTGGTATCAGAGCTTGAGTGGTTGTGCTTTGAATCCATAAGATCAGATTATGATTGGTTTGAATTTACCTTGGTATCTCAACCATTTTTGTGATAAGGATAAAAGTTCTTCTATATACAACTTTAGCTTGAAGATATCTTGACTTCAATGGCTGCTTCTAATCCTCAGCAAATGATTTCAATGCAAATTGAAAATAGTGTGGGTGGCTCTACACGTGCCCCATTGCTAGTTGTGGAAGAATATGATCACTGGAAAGTTAGAATGGAAAGGTTTTTACTAGCCAAAGATAAAGGTGAACAAATCTGGAGATCCGTCAAAGAAGGCCCTCATGTTCCTGTAAGAACAGTTGTAAGAGATGCAACTGCTCAACTCATGCGAGAAGATGAAGTTCGACCGGCTCCTCTAACTGCAGATGATATCGAAAAACTACATGTTGATCAAGTCGCCTTCTCAGACATGGTGTTTGGTATTCCTCATTCACTCTTTGAGCATATCAAGCTATGCAAATTAGCCAAAGAGATTTAGGACACTCTTTAGGATCTTATTCAAGGTTCGGTAAATATGATGGACAAACACCTCACCTCAGTTGTCAATGACTTTGACACCTTCACCACTACTCCAGGTGAATTTGTGGCCTTTGCCTCCAACCGTTACCGAATTGTTTAAACAACATGACTGCACATGGGATTATCCGAACTCCTCTGGAGTACAATCTTAAGTTCATAAACAGTCTTGGCAAAGGATAGGGAAATGTAAAATCTTTCCTTCAGAGCAATGGTTCTTTGAAAAAGTTAAAACTCTATCAACTTTTTGATGAGCTTCAAGGGCATGAGTCAAACGTTGCTCAAACCATAAGGGAACTTTCCGGAGGTCCTCTTGCCCTCGTCAGTTCCTTTGAATCAACCATTCCGAACTCATCCGCTCCAGAACCTTAAAAACCCACTGTTCCATTGATTCAGTCATCCGTACCTACCTTACCCACACAAATCTATCTTGCTGATGATTCCAAAACCATGGATTCTAAACTTCGTTTCCAACAAGAGTTTGCCTTACTCTCAATGAAATACAAACTTCCTTTCAATCCCTCTTACAAATCATACCAAAACAGATTCAGTGCTCCTCACCAAACCAATCCTCAACCATATTCCCCTCCGGAACCGAAATCAACTTCCGAAAACCCTCCTGCACACAAGCCTAACCTCACTAAACCAAACTCAGCTCCAGAATCTTCTCTAAGTTCCAAATCGGACAAACCAAAGATTTTGTGTCATAAGTGTGGACATGCAAACCATTTTGCCAAAGATTGTCTGGCTGGTGCTCCACAAAAACCAAAAGTCAAAGACTCAACTTACTATGTCCGAAGAGCACAAGAAATGGCTGAAAATGAGAAAGCCTTTGTTACAACGGTTTCAAGAGATGTTGAAGGATATTGGTCATCCAGAGATGATGATGACATGGTAACTGGAAGGAATATGTGTCTGATGGCAAGACAAATGGTTGAATGTGATGAAGGTTATTGGTCTTCTGGGTCCGAAGATGATGATGATGTTGTTGAACCTCACTACTGCTACATGGCCACCAACGATCCACCGAGTCGAAGCATTGTTCAGCAGGTAAAATCTATGATCTCTGATAATAATTTTGATTTGACTCTTTGTGAACCTTATCTGACCCAAATCCAAACAGATATGAACACCATCTGTAAAGCATATGAATCTGCCATAGAAGCCAGTGAGAAGAAGGACTGTGAACTAAGTCGTCTTAGGTTACGTTTTGAGGATAAGAAATTGAAAATCGAGTCTTTAGAGCATGAACTTGTAATGTCAAAATATGAATGTATCATTTTGAAAGATAAATGTGAAATCACTTATTCTTAACACAATATTTTGATTTCTGATAACAAACATCTTAATGCTAAGATAGATGCTTTGCATAATTCTGTAGACATACTTGAAGCGGACATTCGGATGACTCATAATTTTCGTCATCCATGATCCAAAGCTCCCAGTATCAGAAGCGAGTTTCCGAAACCAACTGTTAGTCCCCTTAAGTAATTACAGAATTTGACATTTATGGGAGAAGTTTCAAACACTAAACATTCGGACACCCCTGTCTCTCCCTTGTCACCACTTCCGGAGACTATAGACCGCTTTGAGTCCCTAATTCCTGAGTTTAAACCAATAGTTGTCAAATGTCCTGATTCCACGCCTTTTCCACCTCTGATAAACCTGAACCTGAATCAGACCACGGAATTTCATCATAGTCTCACAAATTGTGTAGACTATGTTCCTAGAAGTAATCACGTGAACAATTGTGTGATTGAGGAAATTATTCTGGAGACAACTGAAACCAATGCCTCTGAGTTTGTATGGGCATCTTTAGATGATAAAGTTGAAGTCTCAAGCCACGCGTCCTCTGATTCATGTGAATCGGATTCCTTAGTACTTTCAAAGACTAAATTGGTACCCATTACTCCTGAGTTGAAGAATCCATCCAAAGGACAAACTTCTAAATCCTCACCTCATCTTATGAAAAAACCAATGTTGAATAGGAAGGATTCTGTAGATCCCAAAGTAGAAGCTCAAAATGCTCACAAAAATGAGGTTATGATTAGACAAAATTCCAGGTTTCTTACCAACTCTAAATCAAATTCATCCCGGAATTCCAAAGCACCAACTCATCATAAAAACTCCTTTATTCCTACTAGGATCCTAAAAAGACCATCTGAACCTCTTGCTCGTATGGAACCTAAGGAAGTCATTAGCTCTACTCAGTCTCAAGCTCATGCCAATGCCAAAACCATCCGGAACACTTCACCGGAATCTCACACTTTTTCATCTATTTTTATTGCAAAATCTGATGGCACAATTTTTAAACCTAAGTTTTCAAAAAACAATGTGTCATCAAACAAATCCACAAGTGCAAAAACAACAACTGTTTCAAAATCTTCAAGAACAACTCTTATGTGGAAAGTCAAAACATCTGTTAATGAAACACCAATTCTGGAGGTAACAAAAGTTATCAATCCTCCGGATGTCATAGGTCCGAAGAAGTCAGCTCGGAACCCTCAAGTAGTTGAATATGACTACTGGATAGATGAAAAAACATTGGCCTTCTGTTTGTTCCCAAAAATCACCAAGAATGTCACCCAACAACACAGAGTTGTTCCCAAGTCACAATCTAAGTCCAAAGCCCGTGCCTATGTCCCAAAATATAATTCAGAGCCTAAAAACTCCATTACTCACTAATCTTTCCAGACACTTTGTGCTTCAGAGCAAGAAACAATATGGTATATTGATAGTGCTTGCTCCGTGCACATGACGGGGCAAAAAGATTTCCTGCGAGATTTAAAGCTTTCTCAAAATGCTAGTTACGTGACATATGGAAACAACTCCAATTCTCAAATTTGTGGTTATGGGACTCTCACCAATGGAAACTTCTCTATTTCACATGTAGCCTATGTAGCTGATTTGAAACATAATTTGATAAGTGTTGCTCAGCTCACTGACTCAAATCGTCGTGTGGAATTTTGCAAAAAGTACAACTATATAACGACTGAAGACCGGAAAGAGTGTTTAATAAAGTCACTTCGCAATAAGAACATGTACCCGCTTAACGTCAACATGATTATTGGCAAACCGCAACTCTGCCTTCTCTCCAAAGCTGTTCCTGACGTCAGTTGGTTATAGCACCGAAGGCTCGCCCATCTAAACTTTCGGTACATGAATGATCTTGTATCCGGCAAAATGGTAAGAGATTTGCCTCTTCTCAAGTTCGAAAATGATCATTTTGTGTTGCGTATGAGTGTGGTAAGCAATCAAATAAGGGTCATCCTGTTATCATAGAAAAGTCCATCTCGGAACCATTGGAACTTCTACACATTGATCTTTGTGGACCATCCACTGTAGAAAGTCTTCATCATAAGAAATACATTCTTGTGATTGTTGATGACTTTACAAGGTTCACCTGGGTCTTCTTCCTAAGGTTGAAATCCGAAACAGCCTCTGAGCTCATCAATTTTATCAAAGGAATAAAAGTTCTTATCAAACTCCATGTCAGGAGAATCCGAAGTGATAATGGTTCGGAATTTGTTAATTCCACCATTGAGAAATTTCTCATAGAAAAAGGAATCGACCACAATTTCTCAGCTCCCTATACTCCACAACAAAATGGTGTAGTTGAAAGACGCAATAGAACCCTTGTTGAAGCCGCTCGATCCATGCTGAACTATGCAAATCTCCCACTCTATCTTTGGGCTGAAGCTGTATCCATTGCTTGCTTCACTCAAAATCGGAGTATCATCAATCGACGTCTCAACATGACACCGTACGAAGAAATGAATGGTCGGAAGCCAACAATCTCGTTTTTGCATGTTTTCGGATGTAGATGTTTCATCAAAAACAACCGTGATCAGCTTACAATGTTCCAACCTAAAGCTGATGAAGCCATCTTCCTTGGGTACTCTTCCAAATCAAAAGCTTACAGAGTTCTCAACCGGAGAACTCGTGTTCTGGAAGAAAGTTTTGATATTACTTTTGATGACAACTTCGTTCGGAATTCTGGCCCCACTCACATCACAACTCACATCATGGAGTCCGATGCTCCTCCGCCAGGGTGTCCAAACCCTCAAACAATTCTTGAGGTTGACTTTGAAACTCTCTTTGGTCCTTCCGAAACCGCTCTTGATTCGGAATCTCGATCAAGACCATCTCTAATTCCAATTCCTCCTTCGGAAGCTCCAGTTTCTCAAAATCTCTCCGGTCCGATTCCAAGCCTCCCTCCATTTGATTTCGAACTGTTTCAACCTTCTCAGGTTGAGGGGGAGAATAATGCAAATCCCTCTCTTGAATCAAATGTAGATGGCTTCGGAGATGCAGCTGTTGATCGATGACTCTAATCCTCTCAACATTGATGAAAATGAAAACTTCTTTGAGTTCCCTTCTGATGATGATGTCAACCTCTCTGGTTTAGAAGTTCAGGGGAGCATCATCCCAATATTCAAATCATTCATGGGAGCAAATCAATTCCACTGTTGATATAGGATCAACGGCTGCACAAGAACTCCCATGATTACATGTTTGGACGAAGGATCATCCTCCGAATCAAGTAATCGGTAATCCTAATGTTGGTGTACAAACTCGCTCAGCTACCAACATCCAAAATGAATGTCATTTTTCAGCATTCATATCCATGGTTGAACCCAAATCCATCAAGGAAACATTGGAGCATGTTGATTGGATTACAGCCATGCAAGAAGAACTGGCAGAATTTGACTGAAATGAAGTTTGGACTCTCGTGCCTCCTCCTCAAAATCATCCCATTGTCGGGACAAGATGGGTATTTTGCAACAAGTTAGACGATGCAGGAGTTATCATCCAAAATAAGGCAAGATTAGTAGCTAAAGGTTTTACTCAAATTGAAGGGCTCGACTACAACGAGACATTTGCTCCTGTTGCACGACTTGAAGCTATCAGAATCTTTCTTGATTATGCTGCTCACAAAGGCTTCAAAGTATACCAAATGGATGTTAAGAGTGCCTTTCTTAACGGTGAACTTGACACTGAAGTATACCTTCAACAACCCCCCAGATTCATTAATCTTTCCTTTCCAAACTACTGTTATAAACTCCGGAAGGCTGTCTATAGACTCAAGCAAGCTCCTCGGGATTCTAGATCCCAAACGATCCGGTTTCAAAGAGGAATTCTAGATCCCACTCTATTCCGAAGATCAAACGGAAAGCATCTCATGCTGGTACAAATTTATGTGGACGACATCATTTTTGGATCTACGGAGTCATCTATGGTTGTTGATTTTGCCAAACTTATGATCAGTCGATTCAAAATGAGCATGAATCGAGAATTAAGCTTCTTTCTCGGCCTCAAAGTCGAACAGACTAACAGAGGTATCTTCATTCACCAAGAGAAGTACATTTCAAAACTTCTCAAGAAATACTCAATGGACACCTGTGCCTCCGCCAAGGTACCTATGGGCTTCAGACATAAGATTTTTGCCAACCCTTCGAGTGTTTCTGTTGATGAAAAGAAGTATCGTGGAATGATTGGATCCCTATTCTATCTCACAGCAAGTCATCCAGATATTATGTTCTCAACATGTTTATGTGCCAGATTTCAAGTCAACCCAAAGATGTCTCATCTTTTGGCTGTGAAGCAAATATTCTGTTACCTCAAAGGTACAAAGAGTCTCAAAATCTGGTATCCAGCAAATGAGAGCTTCCTACTGCAAGCTTACTCTGATTCAAACTATGGTGGTCTTCAACTCGATAGAAATAGCACTTCAGGTGGCTGTCAATTCTTAGGTGGTCGTTTGGTCAGTTGGTCATCCAAGAATCAGAACTGCATGACACTCTCTTCAGCCGAAGCTGAATACATTGGTGCTGCCAGCTGTACATCTCAGGTTCTGTGGATGAAATCTCAACTTCTGGATTATGGTTACCGCTTTCAGTGCATTCCTATCTATTGTGACTCTCAAAGTGCTATTTCAATTTCTCATAATCCAATTCAGCACTCCATGACCAAGCACATTGATATAAGGTACCATTTCATAAAAGATCATGTACTTAATGGTAACATTGAACTCATTTTTGTTCCATCTGACGATGAGATTGCTGATGTCTTTACCAAGGCATTGGACGAAACCAAATTCAATGGTTTTCTCAACAAAATGGGTATGATGGTACCGGATCCTCAGTTCTTTCAAGAAACTTGCTCTCTTTGATAGACGTATTTGAAAGAAATCTAGTTCCGATCTCAAAACCTTTTCATCTCGGAACTACTTTCTCTCGGAATACTTAGGATCGTTTTACTTATCTTTGTTTCTGACCTTCACTTGAGTTTTTAAGCTGTACAGTTCATCATGATCGTTTGCCATTTTAAGTCCACATTGGTTTTAGAATCATCATCTCGGAATATACCTCATGATTGGATCCGAAATTCTACTCCGGAAAGGATATAAAATTCAGCGCTCCGGAATTTCAAAAATTGCTCTGGTAATTTCGAAATTGCTCCGAAAATTTCAAAATCACTCTGGAATTTCAAAATTGCTCCAGAATTTTCAAAACGGTTCCGGAATTTCAAAAATTGTTCCAGAATTTTTCAAAATTGCTCCGGAATTTCAAAATTGCTCTAGAATTTTTAAAACGGCTCTGGAATTTCGAACATTGCTCCGGAATTTTCAAAATTGCTCCGCAATTTTCAAAATCGCTCCGGAATTTCAAAATTGCTCCGGAATTTTCAAAACGGTTCCGGAATTTCAAAAATTGCTCTGGAATTTGAAACCTTGCTCCGGAACTCTTAAATCTCACTCCGGAAGACTTTCACAATTTTGTTCCGGAACCATTTACAAATCTGCTCTGGAATTATCAAACAAACTGAAATTTTGCTCCTAAACTCAAACTTGCTCCGGATTTACTTCGCATTCCGGACCTCTTTTTAAAATCAGTAAGTTCCGGATCACAACTCTTTGTTCTCCAGATCATACTCTGTCCGGAACAGCTCGTCCGGAATACCACCGGACATTAAGGTGAAACGGTTTTTCTCAACGGTTACTTTTCAGAAAGATCCTATCCTATCCTCCTCGATTTGCGTGACACGATCGCACGCCCCCATAAAATAACCATCTAACTGTCGATTGAAATTCTCCATTTTTAGCCACAAATTACCTCACCTTTCACCTCCCGTGTCCAATCAACGTCTCTAACATTAAATACAACCCATTTTCTTCTCGGATCCTCTTCATTACACTCCTAACCCGACCCATTTCCCTTACCTATAAATACCCATTCAAAACCCCTTTTACCTCTTTACGCTCCCTAAACCCCCAAATCTCCCAAATTCTCTCTACTGTTCTTCGTGTTCTTCAAGCACTCATAACCTGCAACAATGGCGTCTTCTCAAGAATTCAAATCCACTGCTCCAGTTCCCAAGAAATCGATTGCCAAGAAAAAAACCTCCAAAGGATCAAAAGGTTCCTCATCCTCTGCTGATCAAGAACCTTTCTTGAGAGACACTACTCATTTGTTCTCTCTGAATCCAATGGATTATGACGAATCAATAAGGGTGATGATTGAGTTCATCACAAATCACCTCATTTCAGTTCTTCTCACGAATACCCCAGAACCGCCACTGCCGCTTCATCATCTTCATCGAGCTTTCACCAGTATTCGACTTGTCGATGGTGTTCTCAAAACCACGATCATTGGGGACATAATGGTTCCCATCTACAAATCGAACTTTCTCAAGGCGATTGGTGTCAAAGCGAATCCACGGGGATTCAAAGTAGTTGAGCCAACGACTGAAGAGTTTCAGACATTCCTCAACTACATCGGGTACACTCAAGACTACCGAGCCAAAGATTTCAAGAAGACGGCTGTGTCCGGACTATGGAATGTTCTAATGCACATCATCCTCAGAGGGTTGTTCGGAAAGAATGGAGGAACGGACACCTTAAGCAAAGACTGGCTCAATGTTGTCTTCAACATCTACTCTGGACGAGAGAATGTTGTTGATCTTCCGGAAGTCCTATGGCAAGACTTCTGCAAGTTTGCCACTAAGCGGAAGCCAAACGAAATCTCAAGCCCTCGATTTTGGGCACTGACGCTCCAACAAGTCTTCAAGGAGCTTTCGGAACCGCTTCTAGTCAACACCATCCCTTCAGAGGTATGTGTTACTTTCAAAACTATTAAGGCCTATAGGATACCGGACCAATCCTCCTTTGGTCCGGTTAGACGTCTTACGGAACATATGTTGGCCCTTATCCCTTCCGACTCCGTTTTTATCAAACAACATCTAGAGATTTCGGTTGTGTTTGACCCAACACACCCTGCCCCTGTCTCTGTTGAGCCTATCTCGGAAGAGTCCAAGTCTACACAGTCCGGACCCAAAATCAAGAAGACGTCCAATAGAAAGGCTTCTCCCACTAAGCCCAAAGCCAAAAAGAAAACCAAAGTCATTGCCCCCTCTCAACAGGAGGGTACCCATGACATTTAGGCTGATTCTGACCATCCGCACACCCCACCTACCCACTCATCCGAGTCACACCTCGATGTTTCAAAAACACAAGCACACACTCACAGGGATTCTCCACATAATCCACCCTCACCTTCCCAAAAAGTGATGCAGGTGTTGAACATATTTCCTTGCAGCCCCTTGGAACACACTCACGAGTCACTTTTGATACCCCCATCGTTTCTTCAACATGCACACACTCCGGAACCACTATTCCGGACACCAAGCATTCAGGAGGAGGAGCAGTCCCTCCACCTCCGGAAGGCATATAGGACGACCAGGTGTTAACGATCCCCTATGGGAAGATTTTGTGAACAAGACCGCATCCAAACGTCCAGATCTCACCAGAGCTCAGGTGGATTCCACACTCATTTCCATGAGGAACCGGGCTATCGAAAGCAATCTGCCCTATGTTCCTCCCACCGATGCTGATGTTATCAACGAGCTCACTGCGGAACTGCCTCCCATCACCACTCATCAAAGTATTTTCCACACCGATCCGAAAGAAGAAATTTCTAAAGAAATCATGCTGGAAGAAGATGCAAAAATCATTCTGGATGCACATCTCATGACTTCAGTTCACTACCAATCAAAGGCATCAGTCTCTAAGTCTACCTATGACTTCAGATCCTCTTCCTCAACCACTTCGGATGAAGGTTCCAACTCCCAACTTCATGAAGATGATGCTACCACAAAGCCTGGTCCTTCCACCAATCCTTCCTTCAACCAATCTCCTCCGCAACACTCCAGTTCTGACACGAAATCCAATGTTGGTGACTATGTCGACCCCTTTGCTCTGTTGGAAATCTGCACAAATGTCTCCGACACCATGAAGAAAGTATCATCTGTTGAGGCATCCGTAACAGAACTAAACACCAAACTAGATCAAAAGGTCTCCGGACTTGATGCAAAACTAGATGCCATTCTTCAGTCCCTGTCCCAGCAATCCGGACCATCTATTGCTGAAAGGGAAGCCCAGTTGGATCAGCTCATCTCCCTCCGACTCAAGCACACAATAGATGAATTCGACACCAAATACGACATCTTGGTGGATCACTACCTCAACACCATCACCTCAATGCTCAAGGTTCATGATGACTTGGTGTCTGCTACTAATGACCTAATCAAGCAGACCCATGTTCGTCATGAGATACAAATTCAACGGCTGAAGAAGGAGATCCGGAAGAAGGATGAAATGAACCTCATTATTCAACAAGTCCTCATCAAACTCCTGCGCTCAACTTGGAACATTGTTGATGTTTCGAACAGGAAGTTCGATGAGATGATTTCCATCCTCAGCAGCACATTCAAACATCTTTCCGAGCAAGCCCCCACTGCTAACGCTTATGTTGCTCTCACTCTTCAACTCACATCCGGTATTCAGAAAGTCTTCTCAAAATTTGATGATTTGAAAGAGGTTTTGCAGGTTGCACCGGTTCCAAGATTCACTGATGCAAGAGAGGGATAAGGCCCAAGCAGAAGATGAAAACCAACCACGAATTCATACTCCAGGATGAGGACATGGATTCCGAAGATGAAGACGTTCATATCGTCTCCGGAATCCTAGGGGTCACTAAAGGAAGCGAAGATGAAGACATATATGTTCCGGATGAAGCTCCCAAAGGATTTCTTGGTCTTTAAGCTCCAAAAATTTTCCATTCCAAAGGAGATGTCTGAAGAACAAAAGAGGATATGGTCCGATGTCTCCTGGCCATCCTCTCTTCCGGAAGCTTTTGAAATGGCTGTCAAAATGGCTACGACAAAATCTTTTTCTGACTACTTAAGCCTTCCGTGCTACTCCCTCAGTTTAATCTCCCATTCCGGAACCAAAAGTTGCTCCGATCGACTTGGGCTCTCCTCTCCAGACCCCTGATGATATTCCGAAAGAACCACTTCCAAATCCCACTCCAAAATTTTTGATCGACGAGAATATGAAGATTGTCATTGCTGCGCTTCAAAGAGCCAAAGGGAAGAAACCGATGACCACTGAACAACAAGCCTTTCACTCGGGACCTCCCCCCAAGCACAAACATGGATGGTCTCAGGAGGAAATAAATCAGGCACTTGAGGACAACATCCGGATCCAAGCTCTGAAAGACAATCCTGATTCGATGCGTGGCATCTCTCCTCTTTGCCGTGAAGGAATCCTCAAGGCTCAGGAAATTGTTCCATGCCTATATTATGAACTTCCCTCCAATGATGCTGATCAGCTGGATCTTCCTCTCTCTCTCTCTCTCTCTCTCTCCTTACAACAAATTCTACACTAAGTTTGCTCCTCTTCAACCCACTAATAATCCGGAAGTGATCATCCGGACAGAGTGAGAAAGGCTAAAAACCTTCTATGCAAAGAATGCTCAACCCTTCAAGGAAGTGTGGACAAGGAAGAGGATCACCAAAGTTCAAGGCTTCGGAAGAAAGATTTTAGTGAAATTTGAGCTGAACTGTCCCTTATTCCGTTTCCACCTCCTCCGGAACAAGCCAACTCCCCGGACCGTTACTGATGCAAATTTTCCTTCAATGAATCCGAACGACATCCTCACCCTAGCTGCTTATTTTAGAGAAAATCAAAAGGATGACATCAGTATGGGTGCTTACCACGCAACTCTCAGCTTTCGTAAAGATTACGTTGCTGAGTTATGCCGGTGTGACTACGAGCTTGCACACCTCTATGGAATAGAACAATTTGTTGCCAAGATCGACTTTGTTCTTCTGGAAGCTGAAATTCTTGCAGACGGTCCCATTGAAGAACCAGTTCTAGGGTTTGTTTACACCACCAAAAGAACAAACAAGAAGGACTTCTTCCGAGTCCTTGAAAAACACCTAGTTCCAACCAAAGCTCTGAAGAAGTTCATATCCCGGGCATCCAATTCTGATGCTCCGGAACAGGTTAATGCAAAGTTTGTAAGTCAACTGCGTGGTACATTGCGGTGCGAGAATGGTTGTTCAGAGCCTACACCTTCATCAAGGAAGAAATGAACTGAGCTTGTTGTATTACTAAGTTCACTTAAGGGGAGATTGTTGGAACCTGAAAGTGAACCTCTAGCAATCCTAAGTCCTTATTCCGAAGGGTGTGACTTCCGAAGTGAAGAGTGGTCCGGAACCTGTCCGGACCAAATAAGGAGATAAGAAGAGTGAAGGCATTCCGGAGCTGACCCTTACATCCGGAATGCATGCTGATCCAGAACATCATGTTTTGTCTCTTATGCATTTATTGTTTTTTTGTCTTGTTATTGATGTAACGTTTCATAGGACTAAGTCAATAGTTGTATTAGAACAATCAAAATGTCAGACTTATGTCTTTTGTCCGATCCTATGTAAACACCTGGGTTAATTCGCTGTAACATTCACTCCTATTTAAAGGAGCTTTTAATACAAGTCAACAACGGATCTTTCACTCACTTTTGAAATTTACTCTTATCATATTCAAAACATTCTTCTTGTTCTTCATTTATTAACTTTACCTTGATCATTTACTAATTGTCTTCAATTAATATCTTGATCATTTGTTGAACTTATTATCTAAGACTTGACTGGTCTTTCCAGCCTCGACTTGAACATATATTAGCAAGCAGACATTGATCTCAAGCATTCACTCAAGGTTTGAGTTTTCAAACCTTGTCCCTGCATATCGATCTTGTTCTCACAGTTTGTCCAAGCAAAACTTCATATGGGGTTTTTATTCCCAATGGCTCTTAAGGGTAATCTGTTTACTATGTAGGCAACAATCGTTATGCATTCACCCCATAATTTTATTGGGAGATTGACTTGAAACCTTAGAGCTCTAGTTATCTCAAGTAAATGCATATGTTTCCTTTCAACAACCCATTTTGTTGTGGGGTGTGAACACATGAAGTTTCAAGCAAGATACCGTTTTCTTCATAAAATTTCAACATGTGATTTGAAACAAACTCACCACCATTGTCACTAATGATTTTCTTAATCTTTTTCCTAAATTGTGTATTAACCATATTATGAAATGCTATTAAACTAGTACTTGCATCAGATTTGTTTTTAATCAAATATACCCATGTTGTTCTACTAAAGTCATCAATTATTGTGAAAAAATAATGAGCTCCTGATAAAGAAGGAACTCGATATCCACCCTATATATCACAATGGATTAAATCAAAACAAGAACTAGTTTTTATTGAACTACCAGGAAAAGGAAGTCGAGTTTGTTTTGATCGAATACAAATCTTTTATGCCATATTTCAGAATCAATTTTAATTGCCATGATGGCCACCCTTTTATCATTTCCTTCCATGCTGTAAAGAGCATTCTCACATCTCCCCATGCCAATCAGCTTCCGTAAGTCCTGAATAAAACAGAAATCCGAGAAAAAGTTCATGAAATAATTAAAATCTTTGGTAACTCTACTAAATGATAACAAGTTGCATTTAAAATTAGGAATGTATAAACATCGTTGATCAACTTCATGTTGTTGGGTAATTGGAGATCTCCTATTCATTTAACAGGAATTTTATCACCATTAGGAATGCAAACTGGAACTCCATCTTGTGGATGTGTTAAGTTAATGAGTGTGGATTTTTGACACACCACGTCTTTAGTTGCCCCCTGAATCGATTAACCAAGGTAACCGGAACTCAAACTTACCTGCCATGTTGACTTCCAATCTTTGTACATCTTGCAATTTCTTCATCAGCTTTGTATATTGCTCCGTACTAAGACCTGGTATGGGGATGGTCTCCATCTCAATGTTAGTTGCCTTTGGTTTTGGTTGGTTGGTACTATTATGATTAGTAGTGGTCTTGCATCGAGCGTCCCACCACTCCAGATAACCAATCTTTTCGAAACAACCTTCGATATTGTGCCCATTCTTCCCGCAATGCTTGCACTTCATGCCTTCATGGTTAGTGTTTTTTTCTTAACCAAGTTCTTGTCGGTGGTATCTGAGCACACATCTGATAAGTTGATGCGTCTACATTGGGTTTTCTTGCAGTTGAGATATTTCGATGTTGTTCATCCTCTGAAACCAAGTGGTAAGTAGATCCAAGTAAGGGCATGGGTTTAGTGCTAAGGATCTTAGTTTTAATAGTTTTAAAAGTGTCTTTAAGACCCATTGGGAACTCGTAAACACGTTCCTTGTCTCTTGATTCAACGAATCTTTTTCCAATGTCGCAGGTGCAATTGCCACAAGTGTAAGTTGGTGTCGGTGAAACAGAGAAAATTTCATCCCAGATCGCCCTCATCTTCGTGAAGTAGGTTGAAACAGAATCAGCTTCTTGTTTGAGTGTTGTTAGGTCACATTTTAATTCATAAGAGTGTGTTGTACTTTCCTTTCCAAACCTTTCTTCAAGATCATCCCATATCTCCTTGGTGGTGGTAGCGTATTTTACACTATTCCGAATATTCTTCTCCATGACTATAGTAGGCCATCCCTTTATCAAGGCATCAATTCGTTGCCAGACCCTATATTCATTCTTTCCTTCAGTCGGTTTTGCAATGGTTCCATCAATGAAGCCGACCCTATTCTTTTCTAGGAGGAAATCTTTCATCTCCATGGACCGGTTAGCATAATTGTTGTCACCAAGGTTTTCATTGACGTGAACTTGTCGTGGATAATCAGTGGGATGAATGTAAAATGGTGAGTTTGGATCTGATGACGGGTTGGTGTTGCTACTGGAGCCGCCTGGTGGAGTGTTGTCCGTCATCGTTTAACAGGATGCAGTATCCTGTTCTGATACCATAAAGAATTGAATAACAAGAAAGACAATAACTCCAAAATCGATACTAGCATTAGATGTAGAAGGGATATATAATCCCAAAAGACAACTGGATTACAACTGGTTTTCTAATAAAAAGGATAAAGATAAAAATAACTAGTAATTATCTAAGCTAATTATCTAATAATAAAACAATAACTCCTATTATTATTATTATTATTATTATTATTATTATTATTATTATTATTATTATTATGGAACTAATGAAAGACATTAAAAATTTATTATTATTATTATTATTATTATTATTATTATTATTATTATTATTATTATTATTATTATTATGGAACTAATGAAAGACATTAAAAATTTATAGGATACATGATTTTGATTTTGATGAGTGAAATTGATTTTCATACAAAACTACAAAGTTTAATGGATTTAATACCTAAACTGTTGGAATCCTAAGTCGAGTAGGACTTGGAAACCATGTAATAGCAACCTAGTTTTTAGGAAATCATAAACAAGTAGGTTTCTAGTTTCCTAATTGTAATCTAATTACAAGTCGGTAGTTAGGAGTATATATATACATTGTTTTAGGTTGAGCTAGGATCATTGGAAAACATTGTAATATCGTGAGTTTTGAGAGAGTTTCTCATATAATCAAAGAGTTATTTTGATTAAAACAATCGTGTTTACATATTCCAATCTTTAATTGGTATCAGAGCTAAGAAACAAGAAGCTGTAAGATCGATTTTACCTGTTGACGAGTCAGGTCAACATGGTTGATGCAAGGGAAGACGGAGGACCTGCTCAGGTGAGGACCAAGGAGGTCGGAGCGACTTCTGTTGTCTGTCCGATGCTCACACCAACAAATTACACTGTCTGGGCCCTGTGTATGAAGGTGGTGCTTAGAATTCACAAGGCTTGGACAGTGATCGATCCAGGAACAGAAAAGAATGAAGAGAAAGATTACCTTGCAATAGGATTGTTGTATCAGGTAATCTCGGAAGATCTAATCATGCAAATCGGAGATGTGGAATCTGCCAAGGGACTGTGGGAATCGATCAAGGCTCGCTATGTAGGAGCTGATAGGGTGATGCTCACGAAATCAGCGTCGTCTGGTAGTGGTCGGTCTTCTGGATTTCATGGAGGAATGACAGGGAAGGCAAAGGGAAAAGGCTGGTTAAGTGGAACTATTCATGGAGCAACCGGGTCGAATGGTGGATCAAGTGGATCAGGCCCAAATGTGTTTAAATCAAAACAGGCACAAGATGGAGAGCCCAATTCTAATTGCAAAAATTGTAATTGTTGTTGTCACAAGAATTGGAAAAATAGGGAAAAAGACCGATCTAGGGTAATTTGTTTTCGGTGTGACAAACCGGGTCATTTTGCTTCTGAATGTCCGGAACGACTCCAAAAATTACAAGAAGGTGATTTTTCGGAACGTGACGACAGTGACGAATCCGTTTTTTAAATAAGGATCAGGTTGAAGAATTCTCTAGAAGGACTTAGAGATTCGGGGGTGATTGTTGGAATCCTAAGTCGAGTAGGACTTGGAAACCAAGTAATAGCAACCTAGTTTTTAGGAAATCATAAACAAGTAGGTTTCTAGTTTCCTAATTGTAATCTAATTACAAGTCGGTAGTTAGGAGTATATATATATATATATATATATATATATATATATATATATATATATATATATATATATATATATCTATATCTATATATATATATCTATATCTATATATATATATATATATATATATATATATATATATATATATATATATATATATATATATATATATATACACATTGCTTGTCGAGCTAGGATCATTGGAAAACATTGTAATATCGTGAGTTTTGAGAGAGTTTCTCATATAATCAAAGAGTTATTTTGATTAAAACAATCGTGTTTACATATTCCAATCTTTATAAACTTGTATACTTAATAACATTTTATTTTATTTTCCATCATTATTATTATTATTTTATTATTATATAAACTACATATGATAATTAGAAGGAAATTATCCTAAAGCTTATACTCCTACTACCAATACTCTAATAATAATATAATAAAGTGTGGATACTTCTTTTTGTAACGTAAAACTTTATAGTTTTTGCTAGTTTATAATATTACGTTGTTCTACAAAATAAATGGTGGATGCACTTCCAATTTCAATTACAATAAAGTAATTATGTCTAACTATTTTATCACTGTGATTTCGATGATTTATAAGGAAACCTCTAAGGATTAAATTTATTTATATTGACAATGAGTCCATTTAATATTTACAAAAAAGTTGTCATGGAACTAAGAGAAAGTTAGAAAACAAGGTTTCAGAAAGTTGTTGCGTAAACGTTTTGGCCAAATATCAATGGTCAGAATGATATGTCTCATAAAAAATGGAATCCATTATCGACCTTGATTACTCATAGTGCCTTGAATGTACCGATTGTATGCAGGGAAAATTGCTAAATGGAATAAGAAAGGGGCCATAATACGAAAACTATTGGTTAATGACCGTAATAAAGTTTTAACTTTCGCATTAGGTTTTTAAGTTTTTTTTTTTTTTTTTTTTTTTTTTTTTACATATTACACCAATATGATTCTCATAACGGTTTAAAAAAAGTAATAAAGTTTTAATTTTATCCACATTAGGTCCCTAAGTTCTTTTTTTGTACATCTTACACCAACATTATTGTTATAACCGTTTAAAGAGGGGTAACAAGGTTTAGTTTTGTCCACATTAGACCCTTATTTTTAATATTTTTATCATTTCATCTAACTGTTTTACAATTTATATTAGTATCTAGTTAGATGACTTCAACATTTCATCTTTTCATTTTAGTCGCTAATTCACCATAACCACGGTTTCAATTGAAATGCTACATAACATTTTTTTTTGTCATTTTTACAAAACAATAATAATAATAATAATAATAATAATAATAATAATAATCAAAGTCTTAATGATTAACGCTATGTTTGGCGCGCCACAACAAACTGATAAACTAGTTTATTTTTCGATATTTTTTAAGTTGTCATGTTTGGCAAGCCAAAAAGTAACTTATAAGTTAGTGTTTAAAAAACTACTTAGACTAGTTAATTTTTTTTTCCAAATATACCCCTTAATTAATTAAGAAAACATATTTTTTAAATGTCATTTTATGTCATTATATAAGTTTCAGATAGCTTTTAAGCCAGTGACAGAGTCATTGTCAAAGTAAAAGAGTATCCCCGACAAGTAATGCAATATCTCCGATAAGTAATGGCGTATCGGAGATACATCATTGGTGGAGCCATTACTTATCGAGGATACCCGATTCTTTTCGGGGATACTCTTTTACTTTGACCCTAGCTTATAAACTATCTGAAATTTATATAATGACATAAAAGGGCATTTAAAAAATATATTTTCTTAATTAATTAAGGGGTATATTTGGAAATTAAACTAGCTTATCAACTAGCTATGGCGTACCAAACATAACCTTAATCATTAAGACTTTGAATATTATTAGTTTTTTTTTTTTTTTTTTTTTTTTTTTTTTTTTTTTTTTTGTAAAAATGACAAAAAATTGTTATATAACCTTTCAATTGACACTGTGGTTGTGGTGAATGGACGACTAAACTGAGAAGATGAAATGATGAAACCATCTAACTAGATACTAATATAAAATTATAAAAGAGTTAGATGAAATGATAAAAATATTAAAAATAAAGACCTAATTTCGACAAAATTAAAACCTTATTACCCGTCTTTAAACGGTCATGACAACCATGTTGGTGTAATATGTACAAAAAAAAGACCTTAGATATCGAATGTGGACAAAATTAAAATCTTATTATCTTTTTTAAATGGTTAAAACAATCATGTTGGTGTAATATGTACAAAAAAAAACCTTAAAAACCTAATGAAAACAAAATTAAAACCTTATTACACTCCTAAGGCATTAACCTAAAACTATTTACACAAGTATTTGTGACCAATTTTCAAAGAATTAAATGTTACAGACATTTTAGGAAATGACTTAATGGACACTTCATTTTACTAAAAGGACACCCATTGTCAAAATTCAAAATACTTTTGGGTGTTTTTGTTACATTGTTTTAGACCTAGTTATACTTGTTCGCACCTTTACAAACACCTAAACCACTTTGACATGTTTAAAACTGTGAAGGCCAAAATCGAAAATTAACCAAAACTGATACTGAAATTGGCCATGGAATAGATTTTGTAAGATCTGATAAAGACATGTAATAGTGAATTGTTTCACTATGAGAGGGACATATCAGTGTGTTGATGAGAGACCATGGAAATATTGGGATGCAAATGTGAAGTCATGCGATTTATTTAACAATAAATAATTTTTTATTGGATATGATCTAAAACCCTATTTGCAAGGAAATATAGTTTCCAACGATAATTTAATGGGAACATAACGGTTGAGATGTGAAATTATATAAAAAAATGTTTATGCTTTAAATCTTGTTTAAAATATGAAAAATTGAGTAACCTAACCTTTTTGTAATGATTTTTTTTTAAAGAACCGCAAATCTTTTTTTGAAAAACGACCACTCGGTCCGGAATAACCCATTCTGAACCTGTATTTCAAAATGAATAAATGGGTATAGTGATCCGATCCGTTAATGTGGGCTCTCCTATAAATAACATTTCAAACCCACTTCGGACTTCATTTCCAACTCGTCTTCATTCCGGACAATATTTCGGACACCAAACCAAATCAAACAATGTCATTCTTCTAGCAACGAAGATATTCATTTTTTGTAGGTATGTTTCAATTATTATTATTATATATATATATATATATATATATATATATATATATATATATATATATATATATATATATATATATATATATATATATATAAAAGTTTGACCTAGTTAGGAATAATAAAATTTTGTTGACCTTCATTTTGCCGCACCACTTTCTAAGCTTTTACACTTTTAGTCCCCTAGTAAACTTTGTTGACTTTCATTTTGCCACACCAGTTTCTAAATTTTTACACTTTTAGTAACTTATTAGTTGCCCTCTAAAAATAGAATCTTCCTATGACTTCTGATTTTTTTTTTTCACGATGTTTCCACAATTAACAAGAAGAAAAAAAACTGACCTGGGGCAAAGCCGAGGGTTTATTACTAGTTTTTATAATCATATGTTTTCATTTAAGATTATGTGTTAAAAAGTAGGTATTTTCGTTTATTTTGTGTGAATTGATGTGATTACATAGGTATTATTTGTTTTCCTATGACTTTTAATAGTTTTTAAGCTATTATAGGGTTATATGTGTGCGCTAGAACAACAAATCTGTAAAACATTCTAATTCTGCAATGTCCGGAATGACTCCGAAATACGAAGATCATATTTGGAATATGTAGAACACGTCCGTAATGCGTAGAACTTTTCCAGAATGTTGATCTGGAATTGTATTCAGGAATGTTGGTTAATCCGAAATGATGTTCCAGAATGTCCTCCTGAACATAAACTTAAGTTCGGAAGATGTAGTAAATGCCTAATTATAATTCTTTTGATTGTAGCATGACATGACTATGAAGCGGTTTTGACTACAACCTGCAGGCTTGAACTTAGCCGGGAAATCATGGCTCGTTTACAACACACACCACAATGTGCATCCATGTTTAGGGCATCATGTTTTGGTGCTTATGTTAACATGCTGATGAGTGTCAAATGCCACCCTTTACTATCTCATTATCTTATGTGCAAGGAATATACTATTTATCATCGGGGTGACCTATAGAAGCTTCTATTTCTGGTACACGACTATCGTGTTTGCTTTGACATGAAAGCTTTTTGCCTTATTATCGGCTTACAATTCAAGGAATATTTCCACCCTACTTCATTTTCGATGTAGTTTAGAGAATGTGTATTTCCATTTGTGTTGCCTTCACGTTTAGTGAAAGTTGTTGTCGTTCAGTGACAGTTCCTCTTCTAGTGTTATGTTTCTCTACAGAAGAAACAAGATCCATCTCTATTGGCTTTTAAGGATTTTTTTTGGGATTATAAGTATCTTTTCCATGAACTAAGAGCCCCTTAGAGCACAAATGGTGACTCTTTTCAGCCTTGCATTCTTCTCGTGTTTGAACTGGTTCATACCAAATATCATTGTATTTTAGGAATGTCTGCTTAACCTGAAATAACATATTAAATGCTTCTAAGCTTTCCAATTTATTCTGAAGGTAAGGAATAATTGTTCCCAATATGATGTCATAAACATCTTCAACATCACAGTGATGCTTCCACTAGAAATCATGTTCAAGTATTCTACTCCAAGGAGGTTGTTCAGGAATAGGGTATTCAATAATGTACAATTCTTGATCTCTCTGGAGATTATCTCTCAAGGTACAAACCCATTTCGTTGAATTGTATCCATAAAATGTTATTATTTCTTCTAGATCCGGCAAGTGAAAGGTGATGCATGGTAATGAAATTGGATCTTGTTTTAATCAACAAAATTTTAACATAATTCATTTAGTATTTTCAATATTAAACATTTAATAATTAATACACTTTATGTTTCCAAAAAAATTAATTATGTGTGACATCCCCAATTTTCACGGCCAGAAAAGACCGATTTTGTTTATGCTTTATAAAAATCAGAGTACTTCATTTCATAAAAAGGTTGCGGAATTTGTTCCCAGAAAAACATGGTAAATACGTTATTAAAACATTTTCGAAGGAACGTATTTATTTCATTTTAAAACGTTTGGGATGTCATCGTTAATACAGAAACATAAGCATAAACAGAACTTACAATTATTTACACTAGTGATCTACATCTCTTTAAATCTCTCAGTGTAATGTCACTTCGTATCGTCACCTGTGATATAAATAAACTGAGTGGGTCAGGTTGGGAAACCTGGTGAGTACATAGAGTTTTCAACCCACAATAATATAATTATTATGTTCAATCATCAAACAATTAACCCAATTACCCATCCCCATTATCTTCTTTACTCTTAAGGATTTAACCTGAGAGTCATTTATCCTGCATTCGTTTATTCCGAAGTCCCTTACTTCCAGGGTTATAGGACTGGCACTAAATCCATAGCTGCCGATGTTCGTTCGTAAAACACTAAGTCCATAGCTGCTATATCCTACTCATCGGGTACTAAATCCATAGCTACCAGTGTTCAATAGGTACTAAGTCCATAGCTACCAATTCCTAACAGGTACTAAATCCATAGCTACCAACGTCTAACAGGTACTAAGTCCATAGCTACCAGCGTTTGTCCCATAGGCACTAAGTCTATAGTTGCCAATGTATACTCACATCATCTTCTATCTCTCATCATTCATCTACCCATCTCATACCCAACATATTCGTATATATAAAATACGTATACAGTTTAAATTCTTTAAAACTTGTATAAAACGTTCATCTAGCATAGACAGCAAGTATTCAGATAATATGCACACATTGCATGTAGTTTATATAAAATACTTCATATCTATGTGTAAGATGAAAGGGACTATGCACTCACTTGAAAGGTGGTGACTCAGCACTCGGACAGCGCTTCGATACTCTCAAAACGATTTTCCTTCGATAAAACCTAGTACCAATACCACTAGGGTTTAGTCTAACGATAACCGCGACAAATTAATAGTCTAGCTATTATTATTATTATTATATAAGTGTTAAATAACACTCAATATAACTCATAATAATAGCCCAAATACTCATTATAAGTTCCTAATAACGTTACTATATCAAAACATAAGCTATACTAAAGATAGGGTAGGTACAGCTCACTTACAGCGGGTTTTTTCGCAAAACCGGGCTTCGCTGGAGCAACGTTCCAAAGCCGAAAGGCTCTTTTCTCGAGGCTATGGGAGCCTCGGGGCTTCCTTAGGGTGATAGGGGGTTTACCCTAGGCTTTAAGGGGTTAGGGAGGCTTAGAGAGAGAGTTTAGAGAGAGAAAGAAGAGGGTTGAGGTGTGAGGAAGTTGGAATGCCCGACACCTCTATTTATAGTGAAAATATCTGATGGACTCGCCGAGTAGGGGGACCTACTCGCCGAGTTGGTCCATGTGGTGGCCTTCTGGTGGTGCCACGTCACCCCCTATCGCGTATCAGCCTTCGAACTTAGAAAAATCATAACTCTCGTATACGAGCTCCGTTTTCGACGTTCTTTATACCCACGCGTAGGTAAAATCAAAATCTACAACTTTTGTTTAGACTCCATCGACTAACTCTCGACCGATCTCAAATTTAACAGTAGGAGGCGTTTAGACTATTAAATGACCGCGAAGAATTCGTAACTCCTTCATACAAACTCCGTTTTCGTCCATCTTTTTACCGTTGAGTTCCTATTAATGAGATATTCAACTCTCATTTAGGTCGCGTAAGCCAAAAACCGCTCGAACTAAAATTTGAGTTTCGGGCCGTGCACTACTAAGCCGAATCTTAGAAAAATCATAACTTCCTCATACGAAGTCAGATTTGGGCGTTCTTTTTATCGACGCTCTTAGTTTAACATATTCTACAACTTTTGTTTAGATTTCTAAGGCTAAATCTCGCTCTATCGTAAATTCACTATTTACGCTTCCCGGTACCGTGCCGGTTTTGCCGTAAAACTTCGACCGGCCATAACTTCTTCGTTATAACTCGGATTTCGGTGTTCTTTATATGTATGGAAACCTTGTGACATATTCTAAAACTTGGTTAAGATTATTTATTCTAAATAATCTTTTGTTGAAAAGTCATTTTCGATCCCTATTGCCTCTAAATTGACTAGCTCGGATCTACGGGCGTTACATTATGAAAGTCTTGGATCCAAGTTGAAAAACAAATAAATGGTTAGGTATCGTTTATCCTATTCATTAAATCCAACAAGGTAGATATCGATTATCAATTATCCCAACTACACTGTTTGTGGCAGTGTTCTGGGTGGAGACAGTTCGTGAAGCTGTTTCACAATTCTTTAGATGATCGATAAAGTTTCTGACTAAGATGCTCATTATCCCTATTGGATTTGAGTATATCATCATATTAACCAGGTGATTCTTAACTTCGTTCTATGAGAGCTATGGACTCCTGAAAGGTTCCAGACTTATGTTTATTCAGATAAACATGTTCATACTTTTGAAGGTAAGGAAGTTGGTCTTACCATATATCATGGTTAATCTGAACAATCCATTATTGTGAACTAATTCCTACAGATATTCAAATCACCAAGTGAAGTATTTGTCATCTATCTTGATAAACAAGATTTGCATTTGCCTTAAGACTTGTAGTCAAATAATTTCCATAATCATATCCAACTGGATATTTGGTAATGCGTTTCTTATCTAAGACTATGATTCCACAAATATATTTCACCCAAACTTTTGGATGTATTCGAATTAGCATGTATTGTGGTTAATCAGAACGGTCCATTATTTAAACTAATTCCAACATATATTCGCATTATAGCATAGTGCCTTTGTCATTTATCTTGACTAATAAGATCTACATTTATCATAAGAGTTATGGTCAAATAATTTCCAAAATTCGATCCAACTGAATAGTTGGTAATGCAATTATCATTTACATATCCAAGTAGATGATTCCGCAATAATACATATCATTCAAATATTCAAATCAACTTTGAACTATTGTTAATACACTAATTTCACAAATTTTCATGACTTTCTTTTAAACATGTTAAAACATTCTACATTTAAATAAGTCAAAACAATTTGAATCATAAGACCATAGACTAAACATTTAAGGAGGACTAGTTGTCTTTTGATCCTATAAATAGTAGCAAAGGCTCGATATCCATGATCAAATTCTTTTCTCCATGTTTTATTCTTCTGAATTTCTTTTAGTCATTGCACATTCTTGCAAATCTCAGTACTTTATCCTTGGTAAAATACTGAATAGTTAGAAGTAATGTTCCAATGGTATGATGAACTCATATATCTGACTGTGCCATACTCTTTGGCATGAAGCTTTTCATCTCTTTCAAATATGATGGGCATATATGCTTGTTTGGTCCTTTTCTTTGTTATGGAAACAAATAACCTATCAGAATATGTCTTAGATTAAGCATTCCTTTTTTCCTTAGCGTTTAAGGCCAGATATATGTATATCAACTCTAACCGTCTTTTACCCATGGGAAATTAGCTTTCTTCTTCTTGAAACTTCCATTCATGATAGAGAATATAAGAGCATATTAATTTGGAGTTTCTATGATTAGCTATGTTAGTTCGAAAAGGCCTTCAACATGTCATGCAACTCCTACATGGACATTTCAAAGTTTTTCATATCAAAATCAAAGTGAAGTAAGTATATGTACATGTTAGATAGTTGATAACCATAGTTAATTCCTAACTTAATGAATTTCCATTTTACTTTAGTATGTCAATATATAACGTACACTTGGTATCTGGTGCCTCATACAGTTTAAAATGTAGTGGCTGGAGGAACCTCAGGAAGAGCTTTATCTAAGGCATGATCTTTCTTTTTGTTCATGAGAACTATTCTTAAACTACAAATTTAGACAATAATGATCAGTCATATCAACTTATACTTTATAGGTTTTGTAACAGTAAATTTTAATGGATAAATTTATAGACATAATTTAATATTATGTTCCATTCTAGCTTGTTTTATTACGTCACACCCCCAAACCCGAACGACAGAAACGTTCGGGGGTGGTGGACGTCATGTTAAGTATCACAACATATGCATCATACTAATCAAAGTAACAACAACCATCGTATTGATAATATAATATTTACATTATGTTCAAAACATTACTTGAAAGACATAAAAAGTACAACAAAAGATAAGATGTAAAGCTCCGTCTTCGCAACACATGGGAGATAGTACCTGTCTACTAACGACCCTGAGAATACAAGTGGTTTGAAAAGGTGTCAACATTAAAGTTGGTGAGTTCATAAGTATTTTTTCTATAGAAAGTATTTTCTTTATCCTTTTGAAAAGTTCTCCAGTTCCTCTAGAAAATCCTATATTTTCTGCTGTTAGATGATAAGTAAAACAACTCATGATTGTTCCTTCTATGAGTACTTAGTGAATACAAGTCATATACATTTAGATCGAACAGATAGTCGACTGTGTGGTTTTGCCCCAAGCCCACAACTAAACAAGGAACAGGAAATGAGGCGGATTCCACACATCCCACTATCTGTTGGATCCTCATGTATCTAACTCTAACGTATTCTCTAAGTGCTTTTAACATTAAGTTTAATGATCCTTTAATTTGAAAACATCTCTTAAGAAAATCCTATATTTTCTTAATAATTAAAATAACTGAAGTTAATCCTTCTGTAATCATTCGGTGAATACTAATTATATATAATACAAATCGATTAGATAGTTGAATGTGTGAATCTGCCCTAAGCCCACAACCAAACAAGGAACATGAAATGAGGCGGAAGTCACACATTCCACTGTCTACCGGATCTTGATTATATATAATCCTAATGTATTCATCAAGTAATTACATAATTTAACGAATCTTTGGTAAAATAGTAACCACAATAGTTCCTTCTATAATCTCTTAATTCATACCAACTATATATAACCTAACATCGAAATGACAGTTGAATGTGTGAATCTGCCCTAAGCCCACAACCAAACAATGAACAGGAAATGAGGCGGAAGTCACACATTCCACTGCCTATCAGATATTATTTATATATAATTTGAATGTATAAACTAAGGAATTATAGAATTAACCATAAAGGTCCTTTATGTAATACTAGTTTAATAATAAATATTAAACCTTTTGTAAATAAGTTTCTATTCCAAAATAAATATGTAAACCATAGAAAATCCTATATTTTCTATAAAACCGATTTGTAGTCTTTAACGCTCCAAGACCGAGAAGCACAAGTATAATTACCATACTTAGCTTAATGATACTCAGATTTGTTTGCCAGTAACCCTATCTGAACATGTAATTACCCTGAAAATTCGACATGACGATACAACTGTCCTATGATCACTTAGTACACACGAGTTGTATAATACCGAGATCGAATAGACAGTTGGATGGGTGAATATTTCCTAAGCCCACAACCAAACAAGGAATAGGAAATATGGAGGAAGTCACACACTCCACTTTCTATCGGACTTCAATTTTATCTAACCCTATTGTATATACTGAGAAATCATATAGTTAGTATTCCTTGGGAAAGTTTAGGAAAAGCATATCTTTGTATAAAGAATTAGTTAATACTATTGTGAATATTCATTATAACCATACTAATGCAAAGTTAGTCCCGTATAGATCTATACACCAACTCACACTCTCCCTTAAGAAGACTCTGGTTATAATTAAGATTCTTACGGGTACCCTGAGTGGTACATCGAGTGGTTCACAATCTTGTATTAGTTATTTACATAAAATGTAAAATCTTTTTATAATTTAACAAGTAATTTTGTAAAAATATTTCCTTTTGTTTCATAAACTATACTTATTATAGTTTATAAGTTCATTTCCATGTTTTAACCTGGATTTTTGTAAAATAGTTTCTATGATTCATAAACCATACCTATTATAGTTTATAAGTTGATTTCTATGATTTTAACAAGTTTCAAGTTCAAATACATTTAAACAGTGAGAAAACATAATAAGTAAATTATGTTTTTAAACACAAGCAATCTTGTGTTTTACTTGTATCCCCCCCTTAAAACATTAAAAATCTTGGAAAATATGGGGGTATGAACTCACCTTTTTGTGGGTGATTCGATTGAAGGTTCGGTTTAGGATGTTTTCCACTAGTTAGATCTCGGGACAAAAACAAGACCTAAATAGCAATTTCTGCAAGATATACATATTCTATTAATGACTATTATCATAAGAATGATAGGAATTCGATCTAATCTGTAAGTATAACTTACAATAAAGGTGTTAGAAGCAAGTTTGAAGGCTGCAAGAAGGGTTCACGGCCCAAGAACACCAAGTGTTCTTGAGTTCACGGCCCAAAGTGTGAAGATTTGAAAGTGTTTGGAAGCTGATTTCAAGATCAAAGTGTGATTCTTAAAAGTTTCTAGGAAGATTTCGCATGTTCTTGAGGGGAGGGAAGGTTTTTCGTTGATGATACTTGAGAGAAAATTGAGTATTTGCGGCCAGAAGAGGAGAAGTGAAGAAAATTCTGGTCAAATCTATTTATATAAGGAAGAGTGTGGGACCCGAAGGAGTTCACGGCCGAAGTGTTCACGACCGAAGGCGAGATCACGACCGCAAACCAGAGGTTCATGGTCCGAGGTTGGTTCACGGCTGCGAGGCATGTTTATGGCTCGGAGTGTGTTTGCGGTCCTAACTTCATTTGCGGTCCCCATGCAAAGTTTCTTAGTTTGGAAAAATGTTCTTTATATTTCACTTCTAATTCAGCAACTCTTCAATTTTAAAGTTTTAAAACAAGTTAGGAGTTAAATCTATTTAAATAAGATAAATCAAAATTAGGAGGTTGACTTTTACTAGAATAAAAATTTTCGGGTTGTCACATATTAATCCCTAGAAAAATAATTACTCAATTCAACATTATTTAAATAAGGCTATGATCCATATTTCACTCCATGATGTGAGTTGGCCTTCGGATCTCTTCGTCCTCCGAATCCATTGACTAGACTTCAACTCTTCCAAACACATCATCCTGTTCCTGCACAATCAAAGTAGGTTTAGCGTCATCTATATTTTTCTTCTTTTTGATCACTTCCATCTTTATGAGATAATAGGCCTCATCATCCTCTTCCTCTTTCTTCTCATTCATTCTTCTTAGCATGCACTCCTTAGCTAGATGATTTTTTCCATGACAATAATTACAGTTATAGCCAGAGTCCCCCATAAGCTTCTTCTCCTTCTTCATTTCTTCCTTTTGAGAGTTGTTGGAACTTTCATCCTTCACTTTCTCTGAGCTGTAACTTCCCTACCAGTTTCGGTTTTGTTGCGTCCAAAGTTCTTCTTTGCAAACTTCCTGGGGTTTTACACCATGAGTGCATATTCCTCTTTTGTAAGTTCTCAATCTAAGAGATCCGTCTCTGAACCTTCTTCTTCTTTCTACAACCTACTTTCCCTTTGCAACTAGGGTTAAAGAAGGGAGGTAAAAGAAAACCAAAGGCAGAACCCTCTGAACCTGCTCAATTTCCAAAGAAGAAGAAAATTAGGCAAGCCGCTCGCATGCCAAGGACTCTAACTCCAAGTGTTCAGGAGGATTCGCAGTCCAACACCATTTCTGACATTAGCACACATGAGCAGGACCAACACGAACATGACGATACTGCTGCGACTTCGCAACCTATCGTCTCGCAGTCCACTCCTACTCAAACTAATCATGAGGTAACCTTCTCTATGCCAACTTCAGTTCCTATTTCTGATGATTTCTTTCAAGATTTTACTCCACCATCACCCACTACTACAACAACACTAATCTCAATCGCTCCCTGCCCAAATGTTTCTATGGGTGTTTCGCAACCTCAAGCTTCTATTCCGCCATCCACTCCTTTGTTCACTGACTCTACAACAACAACAACCACAACCACTAGCACACCTCCAATTTCTGTCACCGTATCTGATACGGGGGCAGGTGCTTCAGGTTTCACTCTTGGTCATGAGTCTACTCCCATCTCTCCTCTTCGACAAGGTGATCCTGATACTGTTTTCGGGTATGATGTCGATGATTTCGAGGCTTTTACTTATATTCCTTTCACAATACAAGATGACAGCAATGATGATGCTCCGATCACCAAAGGGCAACTCAAAGCTCTGAATGAGAAGATGGATTCCTTGCTTGAGTCCACCAAAGCATCCTCTCACAGTGACTATTCTCAGGAGGCGGTCAAGGCATTCTTTGAAACACTCACAAAAGAGCATTTTGCGAACCTTGACAAAACCAACCAAGCTATCGAGAATTCAGCATCCGTCTGCAAGGAAACGACCGAAAAAGTCGATAAACTACTTTCTGATGTCAAAACTTTCATGGTTGATTATCAGAATTCCTTGGAATCAAACACTACAAAAGCAAATCAAGTAATTTCCAATCTTAGAACCACTCTTCATAATGAGAAGGCAGCTCTTGAGAAGGTTCGTACTGGACTCCAGACCGATAATACAAAGTTCCAAACCTCCATCACTTCAAAAATTGAGAAGCTTCATGAAGATTTGGCACTTGAGAACAAAATAATGGATGACCTCGTCGTCAAAACAAAAAAGGTGAAGGTTTTATCCGTCAAGCTGGCTAATGCTAATCATCATATTGATGAGCTAAAATTCAAAAAAGCTGTGATGAAGAGCTGCATTGCCGACGTGAATGCCTTCCTGTCCAATCTCATTGAGATGCATGATTCTCAACTCATGATCTTTGTAAGGTAACATCTGGATGATAGACTTAGGTCTATGTTCTCTATGCTTAACAGGATTGAGGGTGTTTCGGAGTCTGGCACACTTCCGAAACAAGGGGGAGATAATGAGAAGCAATCTGCGAAAGAACCCCAGAAAGCAGCCAGAACTTCTAGTGACAATGAAACTAAGTCAAAGGGATCTGATCCGAAGGATAATGTAACTTCGGGATCAAAGGGAAAGGAAAATATCATTGATGATGATAATGAAGAAGAAGAAGGCGAAAACTCAAAACTTAAGCGAAAAGTACGTGATGCAGTTCTCGATGAAAACCTGCGAATTGCAAGAGAGGCTGAAGCGCGTGAAAAGGAGCTTTGTGATGCTCAGATTACTATAGAAGCTAAAAAGGTGTTAATTCCTGCTTGCTCCGTGAAAAGAATCTTGACCGAAGCAGTTGACAACCCAAGAATTCATTGGTTAGAGCCGGTCACTTCTTTCGATCTGGAAAACACCTTGGATTCGCAACTGGATTTCCCAATCACTCCGAAAGCTTTTATGTTTTGGTTTTTTGAGAGAATTTTGAATGCACCAGATTCAGACGAGAATGTGAACAAAGGGAAAGGAAAATATCATTGATGATGATAATGAAGAAGAAGAAGACGAAAACTCAAAACTTAGGCGAAAAGTACATGATGCAGTTCTTGATGAAAACCTGTGAATTGCAAGAGAGGCTGAAGCGCGTGAAAAGGAGCTTTGTGATGCTCAGATTACTATAGAAGCTAAAAAGGCGTTAATTCCTGCTTCCTCCGTGAAAAGAATCTTGACCGAAGCAGTTGACAACCCAAGAATTCATTGGTTAGAGCCGGTCACTTCTTTCGATCTGGAAAACACCTTGGATTCGCAACTGGATTTCCCAATCACTCTGAAAGCTTTTATGTTTCGGTTTTTTGAGAGAATTTTGAATGCACCAGATTCGGATGAGAATATGAACAAGTCCCTGATTGCTTTTTACTTACAGCATGGCAAGCCCCAACATCTCACTTGGAGTGTAATGAAAATAACTACTGTGAAGGTGATTGGTCCTGTTCAAACTGACAGCTTCGCCAATGCCAAATTTAAAACTGCTCGAGGATCTGAGAGTTTTGTGTTTGAGTTGTCACTCGAAGACTTGCCATGTTTGAACCCCTTCGATTTGATAACTTTGTTACATCTCTTGATGAAGGACAAAAAGAAGTACGAACCCATTGTGGCATATATCAAGAGGATGTTGGTTTCACACATCCTTGAAGTAGGGAAGATGGTGTTGGATTAATTTCTAAGTCCATAACTATAATTGGTAAGACTTGACCCGACCCAGCATGGTCCATTTGGATTGCATGGCATCATGCATTTGGATAGACTATAATGAGAGAAATAACACTTAAGGTTTGTTAATATATTATAAGTTCTAATATATTAATAAGGTTATTTAATTAGTATTGATCAAGAATTAATTTGGAATTAATTAAGTGATCAAAAGGAGACTAATTAAATATATGGGTTGATTGTGTAAATCATTCATTCTTATTTATGTTGGCATGCGATCCAAGATTCCTTATGTTGGAATAAGTCCATGGGGTGACCCATGGATACTCCATGGAGGTTAAAATCCATGGAGCATAAGGAATGGGGTAAAGTTATGAGTTACATGGTCTAACCCTAATAGCCACCATATAAAAGAATCCCATGGCTCAAGAAATCGGCCACTATGTGTGAGAATGAAGGGCTAGCCGATTTCATGAAGTGTGTATGTTCTCTCAAGTCATTCCATGTGCATTTGGTGATGTGTGAACCATTTGAGGTGTCACACTTGGGGCACTAGGCACTCAAGCTTCATGAAGACATTCCACATCAAAGAGGTATGTAATTCTAACTTGATATATTCATTTGAATCAATGTTATTATGCTAGCTAGGATGAATACCTTGGAAAGTTCATATTTGCATGTATAATAGAGAAAACATAGATCCAAGGTATTTAGGGTTGCATGTACACTTAGGAGTGTTAGAATGCTCAAAACCCAACAGATGGATGTTGAAATTGATTCAGTATTACGAAAGAAACCAACGGTCCTTCCCAAAGCTTCTTTGAAAGATATCAACAAGATGAAGATGGGGGTGATTGAAAAAGACAATTGGAGTGTGATGTTTCAACGAGGATCGAAAGAAATAGGCGATATCCATAAATGCCTGTTTGCTTTGCCCGATAAGCACCTGTTTTCCACTTCATGCTTGAACTACGTTTTGGATATCACGGAGCAATGCAAAGCGAATGATGCAGCTGGGAAGAAATGCTATTCGAATATGATCAAATGGTATATAGCAGTTTGCAGTACTTTTCTCAGTCTCATGCCCAAGCTCTTCAAGACACAGAAACGAACACATTAGTGAAGAGTCTTCTTCCTCAATTGACACAAAGGGGGAGATTGTTAGGTTTAATGGATTGCGTCAATTGTGTATTTTGTGTGTAAGTCCATTTTATGTAACGCGTTGGGCTTGTCCACCCGGTGTCTTTAATGATTAGGGTTTAGCTATATATAGTGCCTGCATGCACCGTGTTTAGTAAGGATAGTTTTTGTAACCATACCGTGCCTTTACAATAGAAGTTGTTAATTGAACTCTTCTAAGGCATACACTATAATCATAAACACGACTTTGATCTTCATTCTTTTGTGTTTGATTCTTATTTATGTTTTGAATTTATCGATCACTCTTACTGTTCTAACAAAACACTTAACAAATTAACAAACTATATCCTTATAATTATTCTCAATCCAGTGTTACTTATTGTGTTCTTGTATGTAACCTAAAAGGACTATGTTATTATTAGAAATATTACCAATAGTTATAACCTTGAACACTATCTATCTATCTATATCTATACTTTACTATAAAAAAACATTTTTCCTTTCACCATATGCATTTGAAACTCTTACGACTTTTCAATTTCTCTCAAATAATGATTTTAATAATATTAAATAATTGCAAAACCTAAGGTAATCCTAAATTAACTAAACTTTAATATTAAAATAACAGCTTTTACTATTATATAAAATTGTGTCTTTACCCTTTGACATGTTTTATATATAAATTAGTTTGAATATGTTGTTTTATATAAATCATTATCATTTTAAAGTCACAAATTTTGAATAATTTGTATAAAATACTTAAATTATTAATTTAAAGATAACCTTAAAGGGTTAACTTAAATTGAAATTTTAGTTATAATTAAAAGAAATTCCAAAGATTATTTTGTAAATAAATGAATGTTATAAATTATAGTGTTAAATGCAAAACCTAAATTGTAATCCCAAATTAACTAGAAAAAATTATAAAATTATTTTTATAATCACAAAGAGTTTCCAAATAAGTAGCTTAAAAATAATTTACAACAACAATAGTTAAAAGTAACATTATATAAAAAGTTATATTGTTAACTTTAAAAACAAAAACAATGTTTTATGTTTTAAGTAACTACAATGATAGAAATTAAAATTATAAGCAAATATTTTTTTAAAAGTGTTGTATATGAACCATTCCCATTTTAAAGTCACAAATTTTGACTAGTTTTTATAAAATATTTAAATTTTTTACTTAAATATAACGTTAAAGGGTTAACTTAAATAGAAATTTCAATTATACTTAAAAAAGTTCTAGATATTATTTTGTAAATAAATGAAAGTTATAAATTGCAATGTTAAATGCAAAACCTAAATTATAGTCCCAAATTAACTAGAACAATTTATAAAATTATTTTTATAATCACTAACATTTTCCAAATAAGTAGCTTAAAAGTAATTTACAACAACAATAGTTAAAATTAACATTATATAAAAAAATATATTGTTAACTTTAAAAATAAAAAACAATGTTTGATGTTTTAAGTAATTAGAATGATATAAATTAAAATTTGAAGCAAATATTTTAAAAAAGTTAATTAATCATAACAAAAACTATAAACAACATTAAATCATATCTTTAGTTTTATGCTCTTTGTGAGTAACCCACGTGTAGAGGTCATTGAAACGATTAAGATTATATAGTTTTAATAAAATGTCCGCCTTATCATATAATCCAGAACAATTAATGTTTTATATCAACTTAGTATGGGAATTATTATATCAAAGTTAACATTAATACCTTTGTTATATATAGAAAAATATATATATTTATAAATATTTCAACTATAGTTGTATTTTGTGCAACGCTCGTGTATTCACCTAGTTTCCAATAAACATTACATTAAATATGTCATTTGCTAAGGCAATATCAAAGTGAGCAATATTAACACCAATGACAACCCATGCGATATGACGAAAAAGTCTATTTTGATCGCCAAATTTGAAATTTGTTCAAGTTTGGTTAGTCTACAAGTTTATATCCCTAAGGAATTTTAGACACTATACAATTTCGATTATTTTTGAAGTTTCGAAGGTTACATTTTTGAAGATCCTTTTCATCCCAAGGTGGAGTTAGTTATATAAGATCTAAAACCTTATTTGCATGGAAACACGCCTTTTAGTGACATGAAATTGTTCCTAAAGTGTTGCATATGAATGTTCCTTTTTTCCTTTGGAAAATTTGTTATTTAATGCACCCTTTTCTAATAAGTATTGCTTGATAGTTTTTGAGTGTTTTTAGGATTTTAGTTGGCATACCTATATGGTCTTAAATCTAACTTTTTTTTATTCATTCCATCATATTTTTCTTCACTCCCATTGCAATTGTCGATAAAGTCTTTGTAACCATCTATATAATCGATTTTCAATAAAAGTGTCTTGTGGTTTTTCAATTTGAGGTTTCCACTTAAAATTTTGTGCTCTAGTTTATGTTCTTCGTATTCATCTTGTTATAGCAAGTAATGTGTGACATCCTCATTTTCACTTTCATAAATGACCTCTTTATTTATGTTTATTTTAAAACAGAGTATTCTTTACATTGCGGAATTTGTCCCATAAAAGTATTTTCGAAGAAATATTTTTCATTGATTTATTAAAAACTTGGGATGTCATAACTAATATAAGAAACATAAGCATAACCATAATCATTATAGACTTTACAACATCATTTAAAACATGGCCTATATTTCCTCGAATCTCTCATCGGATCCAAACATCATTATATTTGTACTACTACTTGTGATACAAAGAAACTGAATGGGTCAGGTTGGAAAACCTGGTGAGTACATAGGGTTTTCAACCGACAATATTATAATCTTTAATTATATATATCACAACAAACAAATAACCCAATTACCCATTCCTGTTATCCTCACTTCATAATCCCTAGATAATGATCTTGAGGGATCTCTCCTAAAGGATCTTTTATCAGCAACGGTTGCCATCTATTCTTCCGTAAACATCTAGGCACAACAATATAATAGTAATTTGGGCACAACACAACAATACGATAGTACATCGGGTAAACACAACAGTACGGTAGTACTTTGGTCACAACATAGCAGGTCACAACTTATTATTTTACACAAACTTTTACTAACTAATATTTTCCTAGATGGCTAGTTACATCGGTACAATAGTAGATTGGGTGAGCAGATCAGTACGATAGTACTTTGGTCACAGCACATCAAGTCACAACTTATTATTTCGCCTAACCCTTTACTAAGCTATCATAGATCCTCATTTATTATTTCACACAATCCTTCACTATCCTATCACAACCTATTATTTCTTGTGAGTAGAATTTACTCCAGAACCTTTGAGCCTCATAATTGGTCCTTGTTGAGGTTATTAAGTCATAAAAAGTTGGCTCTTGAGGAGTATTATCCTTTCATGCAAGAACTAGTGAAATTTGATGAAGTTATGAAGCTTGGATTTTGGTTTGGACCCCCATTAAGCGATGTAAAGTCATAAAGTCAGGAACTTTATGACTTAAGACATCCCTTAGAGGTTAGATCTAAATTTTGACGTTTTTTGTCTTAACCATTAAGTGCTTAAAGTGGGATTTGGATACCTAAGGAGTACTCTGGGGGTACATAATGTAATGCACGGTTTCCCTGGTTCCTTACTTTGACAAGTTATATGTAATGCATAGTACTCAACCTAAGGAGTACTTTGAGCCTTTTGGGCCTTGGGTCTTTTGGAAGTTGGGCCATGAGCTGCTGGATCAGATATAGGAAGGGTAAAATGGTCTTTTACTTATTGTAATGATAGAAATGAATTGGACATTGGATTATGGGGAATTTTCTTAATTATTGACTAGGGATAATTTGGTTGGGTTCACTGTGAGGAACCCGGTAGCAGTAGTGCGTGTGTTTCGGTTATCTTGGATTGAGGTGGGTCTACTCATAGTGTTTGACTAGTTGAAGGCACCAATGTCAACCCATGGATTATTTTTATTTGTATGCTAGCTGTATGTGTGAATCTTGCATATGTTGTATGTGTTTGTATGCATGTTGGACGGGGCCTGATGAGTGTGTTGGTCGGGGCCCATCGCATGTTACTGATAGGTTTGTATTGGGTGCAGCTCGATGCCTAGTGGGCCCGATAGAGGTCGGGCAGGGCCCGATGAATACCGGGAAAGGCCCGATGCCGGGTGGGGCCCGATGTATGTATGTATGTAGTATTTTAGGGAACTCATTGAGATTTGTGCTTACGGTTTTATGGTTATGGTTTCAAGTACTTGCGGTTTGAAGGGAAGGGTCCGACTTGATCGCAGCACATCTACCTATGTTTCCGCATTTTGTAATTTTGGGATTGCACTCTGATAACAAATTTTTTCTCTGATATGCTTTTGAATGATTGAAAATGATAAATGGTATTTATAGTTGAATTAAAAATGAAAATTTTACCTTATACTTTTTGGGACGTTACAAATTGGTATCAGAGCCTTGGTTTGAGGGATTTGGGTACACTCTCAGGTGTAACGGAACTCAAACTGAGGAATTAACAATCTTTTGAAAGAAAAACAAATTCTAAAAAGATTTTTATATAGAAAAAATGGTGTGATGTGTGCAATCAGCCGAGCTTAACTAAGTGATTCCCAAAATATCCCTACATGTTAGTTATGCTATATGTTATGAGAATTGCATGCTAGAATAGGGCTAAGGATCTGCTTAGGATTTCATGATTAGGAGAGATGCCTTTATATACCTGTTGTTTGAGCTTTTAGAATTGTATGCTAGTATGTATTTCAGATGATTGGGATATAACGGCCTAATTAGGTGATGCATTGTTTAGTTTTACGATGCAAGAATGTTGCTTGCTTTGTGCTTTAAGGAACCCTTAGTGATGTGAGTTAACTATTGAGTGAATATGTTAAGTCATATGATGCAAAGGCTAAATAATGTTAGAGTTGTGGATTTGGCTCTATTGCGCAACTCTCGTTTGAGTTTAACCGTTGTAGGGATTGAGTCATTTACTCAAAGTATTATCTAAGATTTGTTGCATGTGATTGTATTCGTGAAGTAGTTAGTTGAAATCAGTGACAGTTCTTGAGAAGTTGATGACAGGGTGAGTTCAGGAACCTAGGAGAGCCTAGGAAGTGCTTTGGTGGTTTGGTTGCGTTGTTTAGCAAGTACTTGGAGTACCGATTTGATAAGGTGATTTGGAGGATTCAGAATAACTCTTGAGGAAAGTATGGATAGGTGTGGAAGGTAGTATTGGGCCTGTACTACTAAAAGCAAAAGATCCATACTCAAATCTAGGGAGTCACGAAGAATCTAGAAAACCTGTGGGATAAGGATTCTTTGAGTATGTTCTGGTTGTTTTATGGTTGATTATCAACTATGGTTATGAATACTCATGGTGGAGGGTATGGTTCAGGATCAGGTGTTACATTGAGCCGATGGATGAGCGGATGAGGGAGTTCATCTCGTGATTTTGGAGCAGAATCCTATGATTTTCGGTATGATCAAGGAGGGTATCAGGGAGATTATGCAAGAGAGTCAGGACACGTAGCAAACTGGGATTATGGAGTTGTTGGGTAAGCGAATCAGGGCCTTTCAGTCCGAAATCGCGGCAGGATAGTTGCGAGCGCAAACTCCCTCATTTCGGGAGTTCAAGGCTTGTGGAGCTCCGACTTTCCTTGGGGAAAATGATCACATTGCTAGCCAACGATGGATCATTGACATGGAGAATGCTCAGTGGACGAGCTTCCGCCCTAAGGGGGGCGAAATTGGGATTTGCTTCTTGTCTTTTGAGGGACTGAGCTTGTGATTGGTAGGAGGAGGTCTGTAGTCCATTGGGATCTGCGGCCGATATGGCCATGTCTTAGGATAATTTTTCACTAGAAATTGAGGTACAATAGCTAGCGAGGGAAGTTTTAGGACCTTCTTCAGACTACTGAGACTGTGGTAGAGATCACTGCCAAGTTTTGGGTTAGGGCTTTGTTGATTCCGTAATATGCAGTGGACGATGAGATGAAGAAGGTGAGGTGTCATGGTATGCTAAGGGATGACATTAGGGAGTTTGTGAGGTTGTTAGGGTGCAAGACCCTAAATGATATGATTGCTAGAGCCCAAGCACCTCGGGAAGAGGATGTCAAAGCGGAATCAGATCATAGTGGGCCAGGCGAAGAAGCCCAAGACTCGAGATTCGCGTCTGAGAGGCCATCAGGGTCGGGGCTATTGTGCAAAAAATAGGAGGACCCATAAGGGAGGCTGTTGGAAGACAGGTAGGGGATGTTTTAGTTGCGGTCAGATGGGTCATTTCAGTAGGGAGTGCCCTCGAGGATTGGTTCCGTTGTGTTTTTCACTGCAACCAGGTGGGCTACCAGAAGGCTGACTGTCCAAGGTTGATGGGTGGAGCGATGAGTGCACCTCCTCCAAATACTTTGTTAATCACCGATGGTTGTGAGGGTAGGGCAGAAGCCCCAATAGTGAGGAGCCGAGCATTGCAGCTTCAATCGGGAGAGGCTAGGGTTTCATCAGATGCTATCACGGGTATGTTATCTTTTGTTCTTCTAGTGCCTTAATGTTATATTTATCTGACATTACCTTCGGTTTAGTTTCCCTATAAATGCCAAGTTAATATAATCAAGGGTCGTTATATTCCATTTTGTATGCTGAGGATTATGAGAGGGGAACATCTTGTTGAGCTGGATTTAGATTGTCAGGTATTTTGTTGTGGCCATCTATGGAAGCAATTTAGGGGTACCGCTTGGAAGACCAGTAGTCAGATCAGCGTGTTAGTTCAGCATCGGGGTTGAGGAAGTTGTAGTGCAAGTTATTTGACTTTTGGGAATTTAAGATAGATGTGAGGTGCATATGACTGATTAGGATTTCAGTGCAAGAGGGTTTTCGTTGGAACAATGTTCTCAGGACTTGAGGGTAGTCCTTGCATCAGAAGCTTGAGGAAAAGATCTCTTCGAAGTTGGTTGTGCCCTCTTGGGACAACAAAGTCAAAGTTCAAAAGTGTTTGCATCACTCAGTATGGATGGCAGTGGTTTATTGATGGACTCTCGGGTCTGATCGCTACCATTATTAGGGAAGGAGCGGTGGCGAGTGGATGATGATGATGGCCGCATGGGCTAGAATTTTCAAGGGAATTTCGAATTGTATTGGTTGAAGATGTTTAAAATGCATAAATCCTTCGATAGATAGGATGTTGGGATGGTGGCACGTCAGTTCCAGTAAATGGGTTCTTTATTCGTTGTATTTAGTAAGGTTGGTGGGGTGTAGTTAAATCCAAGTGGAGGAGAACCGTTTGGATTCTGCGGATAGAATCAGGTGCGGAACCAGGATGAGTTCCACATCCTAGTCGAGAGGGAAGCCAGTTCAAGAGGAAATCTAGATAGAGGTTGCACAAGCTTGGGGGTTCATAAACTTTTAACAATAGGGTTGCCCAATCATAGTGATTCATAGCAGATATGTGGTTGGATCCAGGTTGAGGGTTATGTTAGAGCCTCTCTGCCTGTTCTTGTCTGATGAAGGATTTAGGATTTGAAGCGTAACCCAAACACTTGATTGGGATGCAATAAATGTTTTTTGACCCATGTTTCATTGTGGGTTGGTATGGTAGATGGAGAGTAAGCCCACGAGTCAGGCTTATTGCTGATATGGTAGTGTTGTAAGGCTATGGGGTAGCCGTAACGTACACAAGGATCATAGGCCATCAAGGAAGTATTGTAAGTCTGCGATGTAGTTATACCATTAACAATAACTAGGTAGGCCATGGTAGGATTGGTCGTTGGGATGAAAGAGGATCAGTGCATGCTTGGGTTGAGGCGGACAATATTGTCAGATAATTTCTCTTGTTTTGGTATAGGGATCGTTGGATCCAAAGCAAGGTTAGGCCTGTACAACACTTATTTGGGTGAGACCGGTGGGCGAGGCCCATTCGATTATGCAGACTGGGTGAGAACCTTAGACGAGGACCATATGGTTATGATAAAGTGGGTGAAACCCGTTGAAACTTAGCTTGAGCAAGGTATTAGATCATGTTTAGGGTGGGATGACTCTATGGTCAGTGGTTGATATCAATGTGTTGGTTAGGATATGGTAACCTTATCAGCTAGACTCTTAGTCGGAGCCTTCTGGTGAGACAAGGTGTGAGACTGTTAGTCTCTGCGGTTGATTGGGGAGTTTATATCTCAGTTCAATGGGAGGTCACCATGGAATCAAAAGATTGTGGATAGATGCAAGTGTGAGTCTTTGGATTTTAGAATATGAGTCATGTTCTGGGAGGGCACCATGGGGTTGGGAATCGCGTTGGGAGTTGCCTTTTCCTTTATGAAAGATCTTTTCAACAACAAGGTATGGTTAAGGATTCTGCCTACTAAAGGTATCAGTTAGAAAATTTAGGATCGGAAGGATGTCTTCCAGTTTAGATTGCAGAGAGAGGACCTATTGGTTGTGTTTCATAATGGTTCTGCATATAAGTAGGTCAACTAAAGTTTTGGGGGTTTCGAACGTATAGCAATGAAGTGCAGGTTTTTCCGTATTGTATAGGTTAGTGGATCAATAATTCATTCTCCATCAGGGCGTATGAGTACTACTATGATTGGGTTTCGATGGTAGCATTGGAAGGTCGCTATGAGTATGAGTTAACTTCTCGTCGAAGCGGAGTTTGAAAGAAATTATATGGATCGTCTGATTTCCTGGAGGGTAGTAAGGAGTGATATCGAGGACAAAATCTAATTTAATTGGGGGAGAGTGGTAACACCCTGTTCTGAGTCATGTTATAATTTGGGGTCGTGACCAAAGATCAATTATCTTAGGGCTTCAGGCTTTGAGGAAAGAGAGATTTATACCCATTTGGATCAGGATAATGTAGATTATGTGATCCAAGAATTCGGTTTGTATTGGAGCCCAAGGGTATTGTAACATCCCATTTATTAAATAAATAAATAGATAAAATAAATGAATAAATAGTAGCCCTAAATGCGGGATAATTTAGCAAGGCGTTGCTTTTGGGGGTTTAAAAGTCATAATTGAGAGTTTGGGGAGCCAAATCTTACAATTTAGATTATTCGGGGGTTAAAATGTAATTTCCGGATTAGCTTGTAAAGAATTTTGGAGGTTGGGGGTGGTTTGGTAAATTATGGATTTAAATTGAAATAAAATCTTGAAGAGAGGGTCTGAATAGTAGCTATTGGATTAAAGTTGAAAATATTTTATGGAGGTAGGAGCTAAAGTATAATTTTTGGGCTTAAGTTGAAAAGAATTTAATGGGAGGGACTGAAAGCAGATTATGGCCAAAGATCTCATGTGAACAGGTATAAACCTGTCACCTTCTCCAAATCCAGATCTGAAGTTGCAACTTCAGATCTAACTTATCTTGGTCTCTATAACTATAAAGTTTCCAGCTTTAGCAAGTATGAGATATCCCCTTTGAGTTAAACACCATTTTAAGCTTGGATTTGGTATTCTAAGCCTTTAGAGCCTTGCATGCATGTAAAGTTTTCAACTTTACGTGATAAGCATGCCTTAGGAGGATAGATCTACCATTTGGAGCTTTGGAATTGCTAAAAATCATCTGGACAAGAAATGGATTGTATGAACTCGACGAGTTGGGAAGGATTTTCCCGTTTTTTGGTTTCTGCATGGACTCGGCGAGTCAGCAGGGGACTCGACGAGTCAGCTAGGGTTTTCCCCGATTTCTGGACACGCATAGAATCGACCAGTTGGTAGTAAACTGGGCAAGTTAGTGAGGGTTTTATGACTTTCTGAACTCTTAACGAACTCAACGAGTTGCTAGCTGCACTCGACGAGTTGGGTCAACATGGATTGTTCACCTTGGCCGTTGACTTTGACTTGTACCAAGGGTTAACCAGTTTGACCTTTAGGGGTATTTTGGTAATTTAGGAATTTATGGAAGGGAGTCACCGGTGGTTGTAGGTGTTGGACTTGGAGCCGCATTTGGAGGAGTTTGACTTTATCACTTCGAGCTACTTGCAAGGTGAGTTCTCCTCACTATATCAACAGGGTCTAAGGCACCAATGCCGACCCTTATTGGATTTGTATCCGGGTTTATTGAATGATATGATTATTGATTTACATACTGGTAGTTAGGATGGTGATATGCTTAGTGACTTGGTTAGGTCGGTACCCTGCTATATAGGATGATGCTATGTTAGAGATCGGTTAGATTAGTATCTTGGTTATAGGATAATTGTTATGTTAGTGATCGGTTAGATCAATATCCTGGTTATAGCATGGTTATCATGATTAGTGATTTATTATATCTGTATGACAATCTGTACTTGCTAACTAGCATATGATATGTATGTGCACATGTTTGTTGGTCTGGGGGAATGGGTTGAGGCAGGTCCTGCTTCGTGCTGTAGGCCAAGATACCTAGGGCGGTCCGGATAGACCACAGGCCTAGGAGGGCATGTTGGTCAGACCGAATGCCCGACGAGCGGTCCGGATAGACTGTAGGCCCTACGAGGCGGTCCAGACGTGCCGAAGGCTAAGAGAGCAGTCCAGATAGGCTGAATCCTTGGGAGGCAGTCCAGTCAGGCTGAAGGCTTATTATGCATGTTGTTCGTTATTATGTTATTGATATGTTTCATGGTGTTGGTATTTTGGGGGCAACTCACTAAGCCTTCAGGCTTACATTTATCGATTATTGTTTCAGGTACTTCTGATGAGCACGGGAAGGAGAAGGCGTGATAGTATAGCTCCTCATATTTCATAATTTTACGATTTGGTTATGGGATACTTTGACATTATACTATTTTGAAAACAAGTTTTTGTAATAATCATTGGTTTGGAAACGTTTTAAAATGTTTAAATTTGTTATGATTTTTATGAGTGTTACAAGTTGGTAACAGAGCCTTGGTTTGAGTGAATTGGAGGAAAAACTCGCCTGTCTCCAGTCTCAAATTGAGGACAAGAAATTAAAACGGTTTTCTTATAATGTTTTCAAAATAATAAAGGAGGATGCAAGTATACGATCAGCCGGAGCTCGTGGATAGACCCCAAAATACCTTACGGATTATGTGATTATGTGGTATGTTAGAACAAAATACTAGTACTAGGCGAGGGATCTTCAGAATTTGCAGGATAGAATTTATTGATTATATGATGCCTGGCAGCCTAGGGTTTTCCTTGTATGAAATTGACATCATTACTATAGTTGCTTAGTGTATGAATTACAATTGTACATAATTAAGATCTTATAGCCTGAGAAGGTTTGGTTTGGCCTTATTTCCTGTTCTTGTTTGATGAAGGGCTAAGGGTAGGATAAGGTATTCGAAAGTCTATAGGGTCCAGCGTTAATTATGGCTAGCATACATGAGTGTTGTAGGGTTGGTGGAAGTTTCATGGAAGGGTTGTTTGGGATGAGTCCGCCGGTTATGAGATATTTAGCCTTCCTCTAGGAGTGAGGACTGAGCGCATACCATGCTTATGTATAGTTTTAGGGCGTTGTGATGATACTTGAGATAAATATGGGTAGGTGTGGAAGGTAGTATGGGCCTGTACTACTGAAAGCACATGACCCATACACGTAGCAAGGAAGTGACAACCCCTGGGATTTTCTTGGGAGTTGGTTCCTGGATTGTTATGTGGGATATCTGATATATTTTTGGTTTATTTTTAGCATGGTGGTTACATAAAGATTTGTGATTGGATCCGGGTCAGGATCAAGAGAGGGCGGACAGGAGGCACCGACAGCGCCCGAGACTATCGGCCAAATGAGGCCAGACGAGATGGACAACAGGATCCGGGAGATCCTGCATGATGAGGTTGCGGCTATGTTTCGGGCTTAGTTTTCGGAGATGTTTGGGTCTATCAAGACCGCTATGGTGGAGTATTTCGATGATCGATATGCAGTCCTCACCGAGGTGGCTGCCGCAGCAGCCACATCAGCTATATCGGTGGCAGGGTTGGGAGCCGGTCGGGCTTTTCAGTATTGGGACTTCGACAACACGAACCCCTAATTTTTATGGGACTCAGGATCCCATAAAAGCTATGAGGTGGTTGTCTGACGTGGAGGGGTGCTTCTTCACGTGTTCATGTCCTACTGACGAGAAGGTCAGGTGTGCCCTGAACCTTAAGGACAAGGCGAAGGACTGGTGAAGGTTAGTGACCGGATCGTATTCGTATGATCAGAGAGTTGTTGTTACTTGGGAACAGTTTAGGGATATACTCCGTGCGCGCTAAATTCCACGAGTCGAGCGGGAACAGTTAGCTCAAGAGTTTCTGGATTTGAGATAGGATCAGGAGAGGGTGACGGAGATCACCTGCATGTTCACCGAGAGGGCGATGTTCGGATCGGAGTTTGCTTCTGAGCAGGCCCAGATGACATGTTATCTGAGCATGCTCAAGACTGATATTCAACAGTTTGTGGCGACCCAACGCTGTGAAATGCTCCTGGATTTACAGGAGGCCGCTAGGCGGCGTGAGTTGGACATTGAGCTACAGTTGAGGGAGTAGCGGCCGGCCCCGACACAGTCACAACTGGCGCCGAACCGGTCTAAGACCACTGATTCCAGATCAGGGGGACAGCAGGGCCGCACTTGTGGCAAGTACGGGAAGGGTCACTCGGGGGTTTTTAGGTTTAGCAGCGCATGCCACAAATGTGGTAGAGAGGGGCATTATGCGATGGATTGTCGTCAGACGGCCCCGGTTCAGGATATGAGGATCTGGTACCATTGTCATCAGTTTGGTCACGTGAAGACCAACTGTCCACAGCTCGTAGCCAGGTCGGTGCAGGCTCCAGCGCCGGCTACACTGAGGATTACTGACGGGGGTCAGGGTCGCGCAACGCCCCTGAGGGCCCAGGGACGCGCTTTCCAGCTTATAGTAGATGAGGCCAGAGCAGCACCAGATGTGGTTGTTGGTATGTTTCTATCCCTTATCTTACTGATTATATTTGTTTGATGCATATATGTTTATACCTGTGATTAGGTACGTTTATAGTGAACTCCATACCTACTTTGGTATTATTTGACTCGAGGGCGAGTCGGTTGTTTGTCTCTAGACATTTAGTAGGGAGTTCGGTTTGACAGTAGGAGAGATAGAGTGTCCTTTGCTAGTCTCTATCGTCGACGAACACAGGATTTCCGCTTCTTCAGACTATCGGGGTTGCGTATTGGAGATCTTTGGAGTATTTTTCCCGATATACCTGATTCTGATTCCCATAGGGGATGTATGTGTGATCGTAGGTATGGACTGGCTTAGTCGATTCGGTGCCATGATCGAATGCGAGGGTCAACGGCTAGTAGTACGAGCCCCAAGTGGGGGAGAACTGATTGTTTACAGCGAGGGCACCAGATTGGGATCAGGGTTTTGCTTGGTTGACAAACCTCGGCAGTACATTCAGCATGGGTGTGCGGGTTATATAGCATATGTGGTGGATACGCGAGTCAGGAATCAGACCTCGGTTTTAGAGGTTCCTATAGTCAGAGAGTTACTGACGTGTTTTCATAGGAGTTACCAGGAGTGCCTCCGGAGAGGCAGGTTGAGTTTAGGATCGACCTAGTGCCTGGTGTGGCCCCTATCGCCAAGGCACCATACCGGTTGGCACCACCAGAGATGCAGGAACTGTCATCACAGTTGCAAGAACTGTTGGGCAAGAAGTTCATTCGTCCGAGCAGTTCCCCGTGGGGAGCGCCGATACTCTTCGACAGGAAAAAGGATGGTTCACACCGGATGTGCGTTGATAACCAGGAGTTGAACAAGTTAATGGTGAAAAAACGTTATCCACTCTCGAGGATAGATGATCTTTTCGATTAGTTGCAGGGAGCATCTTGGTTCTCCAGGATAAACCTAAGGTCCGGGTATCATCAGGTTAGGGTCAGGGAGGAGGACGTGGAGAAGACCGCGTTCCAAACTCGTTATGGATATTATGAGTTCGTGGTGATGCCGTTTAGGCTCACAAACACACCAGCAATATTTATGGACCTGATGAATCGGGACTGCAGACCGATGCTGGATTGCTCAGTCATAGTGTTTATAGACGATATCTTGGTGTATTCCAAGACCTGAGAGCAGCATGAAGAGTATCTTCGGGAGTTATTAGGAGTTCTGAGGTGAGAAAAACTTTATGCCAAGTTCTCGAAATGCGATTCTTTGTTACGAGAGGTCCAGTTCCCGGGACGCCTCGTTAATTAGGAAGGGATTTTGGTAGATCCGGCCAAAATCGAGGCGGTTATGCAGTGGGAGGTTCTGAAATCTCCCTCATACGTCACGAGTCTTTTGGGATTGGCAGGGTACTACCGGAGATTCATATGGAATTTCTCCAAGATTGCAGTACCCCTCACTTGTCTGACGAGGAAGGGGTGGCTTTTCGTTGGGGCCCTGAGTAGTAGAGGGCGTTAGAGAACCTCATACAGCGACAATGTGAGGCTCCAGTCTTGACTCTTTTGGAGGGAGTTGAGGATTTTGTGGTGTTCTGTGATGCATCCATCACAGGATTGGGAGCGGTTCTAATGCAAAGAGGACGGGTGATAGCCTATGCATCACGGCAGTTGAAGCCGCATGAGACGAGATACCCCACTCATGATCTGGAGTTGGGAGCGGTGGTATTCAGTCTCAAGAGTTGGAGACATTACCTCTATGGGGTCCGCTGTACCATTTACACGGAACACAAGAGCCTGAGACATATCATGGATCAGCTGAACCAGAACATGAGACAGCGCAGATGGATGGATGTAGTCAAGGACTACGACCGTTAGATCCTTTACCACCCAGGTAAAGCGAATGTGGTTGCAGACGCTATGAGCCACAAGTAAGCTAGATCTGCTACTCCAGTGACATGCATGACGATCTCAATGGATTCTCCACTTGTGGGATTAATCAGGGAAGCCCAGGTAGAGGGTATGCGTCAGAAGAATTGGAAGCTTGAGAGGATTAAGGGTGAGAACACCCAGTTTGTTCAACATAGTCGGGGATTATTGACCTGTTGTGGTACAGTCTGGGTTACGATGTATGGTGGGGTCAAACAGACTATATTAGAGGAGGCTCATACGTCTCGTTTCTCTATTCACCCGGGGGCCACCAAGATGTATCGAGACTTGTGATTGAGTCACTAGTGGTCGTGCATGAAGTGAGAAATCGCTTGGTATATTGAGAGGTGCATGACCTGCAGGATGGTCCAAGCCGAGCACCAGAGGCCGCATGGAAAGCTACAACACCTAGAGATTCCCATATGGAAATGGGAGCAGATCATGATGGACTTCATCACCAAGCTACCGAGAATGGCGAAAGGGTTCGACGCTATTTGGGTCATCGTTGATCGATTGACCAAGAGTGCTCATTTTCTACCCATTCGGGAGAGCTCATCAACTGAGAAGTTGGCCGATGTGTATATACACGAGATTGTCGCTCGTCATTGGGTTCCGGTCTCTATCATCTCAGACCGTGATGTTCAGTTTACCTCCCGATTTTGGCAGAAGTTCCACGAGGAACTGGGCACATGGCAACACTTCAGTATAACCTATCATCCATAGACAAACGGCCAGAGTGAGAGGACCATACAGACTCTCGAAGATATTTTCAGGGCCTGCATCATTGAATTTGGTGGGAGATGGGACTCGTACCTACCCCTTGCCAAGTTCTCCTACAACAACAACTTTCACTCTATCATTGGTGCTCCATCGTATGAGTTGTTATATGGGCGGAGATGCCGCACTCTAGTCTGTTGGGGTGAGGTGGGTCACAAGGTGATGGGTCGGACCAAGGTAGTCCTACAGACTACTGAGATAATTCAGAAGATTAGACAGTTTTTGCAGGCCGCACAAAGTCGGCGGAAGAGCTACGACGACCGACGCCAATCTGAGTTGGAGTTTCAGGTCGGTGACATGGTACTCCTGAAGGTCTCACCCTAGAAGGGTGTGATCTGCTTCAGGAAGAGGGGAAATTGGGTCCCCCATACATTGGATCGTTCCAGATCATTTCCAGGGTTGGCAAGGTGGCATATAGACTCGAGCTACCAGAGGATCTTAGTCAAATCCATAGTACTTTCCACGTTTCACAGTTACGGAAGTGCGTGCTGGATGAGGAGGCGGTAGTGTCATTCGAGGATATTCAGGTTGATGAGCGCCTGAATTTCGTGGAGAGGCCGGTAGCCATTCTGGAGAGGAAAGTGAAGGTGCTACGGAATAAGGAAGTACCTTTGGTAAAGGTAAAATGGGAACATCGGAGGGGATCTGAGTGGACTTAGGAGCCGGAGGCTGAGATGAGGGAGAATTCTCCAGAATTGTTCACCACAGCGGACTTCGAGGACGAAGCCTAGTTCAAGTGGGGGATAATTGTAACACCCCGACTCTCAGGTATAAACTTCTCAGTCTTCTATTTCCATTTGAAAGGTCAACTCGACAAGTTGGATGCCTTGACTCGTCGATTAGGCATGTATTTGGTCGCGTGTTTGAAGTGACCAACTCGACGAGTTGGAGGACCGACTCGACGTGTTGGATTTGGAGGATGAAACCCTAATTTTTGGGGTTTTGCACCCTATTTAAAGGGTCATTCGCGTCCCTTATCCTCCCTTACAGCCCCCTTTGAGCCTAGAAACCCTAAATCACATTTTCTCTCCATTTTGTGTAATTTTCAATCTTGGAAGGTGATTTGGAAGAAGAAGGCTTGAAGTATAAGAGGATTGAAGTATAGAGGAGCTGGTGGATCTGACTCTTCTGCTTATTGGCATCACTTTGAAGGTAACATGTCGTTACCTTGACTTTCCTGCTTTTAGATCTCTTTATGTTTTAGATTAGTGCCTTTCTAGCATGTATGTGAACCATTTTCGGGTATGGGCTAGGATTTGTAGTTCCAACTTTAGATCTGAACTTATCTTGGTCTCTATAACTATAAAGTTTCTAGCTTTAGCAAGTATGAGTTATCCCCTTTGAGTTAAACCCCATTTTAAGCTTGGATTTGGTAGTCTAAGCTTTAGAGCCTTGCCTGCAAGTAAAGTTTGCAACTTTACGTGATAAGCATGCCTTAGGAAAAATTAAATTGTATGAACTCGATGATTCGAATAAGGAACTCGACGAGTTGGGAAGGGTTTTCCCGTTGTTTGGTTTCTATATGGACTCGGCGAGTCAGTAGGGGACTCGGCGAGTCAGCTAGGGTTTTCCCCAACTTCTAGACACGCATAGAATTGACTTGTTGGTAGTAAATTCGGCGAGTCAATGAGGGTTTTATGACCTTCTGATCTCTTAAGGAACTCGACGAGTTACTAGCTGTAGTCTACGAGTTGGGTCAACATGGACCGTTGACCTTGACCGTTGACGTTGACTTGGACCAAGGGTTGACCAGTTTGACCTCTGGTGGTATTTTGGTAATTTGGGAATTTATGGAAGGGAGTTACCGGTGGTTATAGGTGTTGGACTTGGAGCTGCATTTGGAGGAGTTTGACTTTATCACTTCGAGCTACTTGCGAGGTGAGTTCTCCTCACTATATCAACAGGATCTAAGGTACCAATGCCGACCCTTATCAGATTTGTATCCGGGTTTATTGAATGATATGCTTATTGATTTACATACTGGTAGTTAGGATGGTGATAAGCTTAGTGACCTGGTTAGGTCGGCTTCCTGGTATATAGGATGATGCTATGTTAGAGATCGGCTATATCAATATCCTAGTTATAGGATGACTGTTATGTTAGTGATCAGTTAGATCGATATCCTGGTTATAGGATGGTTGCCATGGTTAGTGATCTGTTAGATCTGGATGAATATATATACTTGCTAGCTAGCGTATGATATGTATGTGCACATGTTTGTTGGCTTGGGGGAATGAGTTGAGGCACGTCCTGCTTCGTGCTGTAGGCCAAGATACCTAGGGCGATCCGGACATGCCACATGCCCTGGAGGACATGTTGGACAGACCGAAGGCCCGACGAGCGGTCCGAATAGGTTTTATGCCCTGCGAGGTGGTCCAGACATGCCGAAGGCTCGGAGAGCGGTCCAGATAGGCTGAAGGCCTGGGAGGTGGTCCAGTCAGGTTGAAGGATCATTATGTATGTTGTTTGTTATTATGTTACTGATATGTTTTATTTCATTGGTATTTTGGGGGTAAATCACTAATTCTTCGAGCTTACATTTACTGATTATTGTTTCAGGTACTTCTGATGAACGCGGGAAGGTGATGGCATGATCGTATAGCTCCGCATATTTCATCATTTTATGATTTGATTCTGGGATACTCTGACATTATACTATTTTGAAAAAATGTTTTTGTAATAATTATTGGTTTGGAAATGTTTTAAAAATTTTAAATTTGGTATGATTTTTATGAGTGTTACAATTGTTTTCAAATTCATATCCATAACAATATTATTTCCAAACATCAGAGTGTCCCATAAAATGCCTGAGAGAATGCACGCTATGCCGTTAAGCCTTGCCTTTGCCCTTAGTCTCAGATGTACCTAAACAAATCCACAAAGTTTAAGGTAATGCTTAGTGAGTCCCCCAGAGCATACCCCACACACAATCCACATAACACATATCATATTCGGTATAAAAGCTACATATATCACATAATCCATGCATATTAACATGTAAGGATGCCGTGGGCTCCCCCAGGGTCTTATACCTTCATGTCATGGGCTCCCCCATGGTCTTTACCTAGGTATGTCACGGGCTCCCCCACGTGGTCTTATATCTAACTACCACGGGCTCCCCCCGGGGTCTTCCATGCAATAACATACATAATCAACTAGCATATCATATATTACAAAAGTATCTATCATACTACATAACTCACACATAAACATATAAAGAGGCTGTGGGCTCTTCCGAGGGTCTTATACCATCATGCCATGGGCTCCCCCATGGTATTTATCTAGGAATGCCACGGGCTCCCCCACATGGTCTTATATCCAACTGCCATGGAAATATCACATAATCACTAGCATACCACTTAGCATAAAGATAACTATCATACCACATATTTCTACTACAACTAGTGTACCACATATCATAAAATGGACCGGCCTTGGTGTCGTTGACCCATTGGTATGGTGAGAAGACTCACCTCTCGAATGTTGAACTGACAAGCTAGAATTAGATATGTCCCACACGCTACTCCAACTCAATTGCCTATAATCATCATGTGATTAAATTGTCATAATCCCATAATTACCCTCAAAGTCAACCCTGGTCAAAGTCAAGGTCAACAGTCCATGTTAACTTCAACTCGTCGAGTCCATCCTAGCAACTTATCGGGTTCCTCCCCAATCCATTCCACTGAATCCCGCATCAACTCGCCGAGTCACCCTAGTGACTCGTGGAGTTCATCAAATGTCCAGAAAACTAAAGTCCGTTCAGACAAAAAACCTAATCCTTCACTGCACTCATCCAAAAACTCAGAAACAGGAAAACCCTACCCCGACTCCTCAAGTCAGCTAAGGGACTCGACGAGTTCCTTCAGTCCTTTTCATGTTCAGCCTTTTTCAATGGGATGTAAGGTCCTAACTTCATATCCAAACTCCCCTAGTGCGGATACCACGTAAAGTTGAAAACATTACGTGCATGCAAGGCCGTCCAAGGCTATAACATCAAAAGTAAGCTTCCTACAAGGTTTTAGTGCATGGAAAGGGGCTAAGCTACATAAAGTGAGCAACTTAATGTCATTGGGGACCTAGAGAGGTCTAGATCTGGAACCATATCCTTGTGATAAGTCCAGATCCGAGTTTGACTCCATTTTGCAGAAAAAATGGCCATTTACTTCTAAGAAAAGGGATCTAAGCAACTAGAGATCAAGGTGACGAAATTATACCTGAAGATGACGGCCAATATAGAGTAGATGTCGGATCTACTGCTTCTCTCCTTGCTCCTTCTTCTTCAAGATCCAAAATCCTTCACAAATACCCCAAAATTGCTCACAAAATCTCTTTCTCTCACTCAAGAAGGTGCAAGGACGAACTAGGGTTTTCTCTGGCTAATAGGGTGACAAGGGAGGCCACAAGAGGCGGATTATATTCTTTAAATAGGGTGCATACCCTAAAAATTAGGGTTTCTGTTTACATCTCCTACTCGTGGAGTCGGGACCTTCCGACTCGTCGAGTAGAACCCAAATCCCGCGTCCTCATAATAGTCTCTTCTCGACGAGTTGGAGCCCCCCAACTCGCCGAGTCCATGCATAAAACCCTAAAAATTAGATAAATTAAACAATACATAGAACAAGTGTTACAAGTCTCCCCCACTTGAACTACACTTCGTCCTCGAAGTCTGCTGGCCTAAACAAATCCGGGTAGTGGTCTTGTTGGGTTTTAGTATACTACAACATCCTATGGTGCACATACAACCCTAAATACCTTGGATCTATATTTTCTCTATTATACATGCAAATATGAAGTTTCCAAGATATTACCCTATACTAACATACAAATATCATATACTTGGGTAATAAAATAGATAGAATACATACCTTTTTTGATGTAACTTGTCTTCATGAAGCTTGAGTGCCTAGTGCCCCAAGTGTGACACCTCAAATGGTTCACACAACACCATGAACACTTGGAATAACCTTGAGAATAAGGATACTTTGGTTCTCTCTAGTGAAATCGGCCTTGCCCTTTTGTGTACACACACTAGTTCTAATTTCACCAACCAAGGACATCTTTATATAGTGTGGAGATTAGGGTTAAACCCTAATAACCTTTCATTTCACACGATCCATGGACTATCCATGAAAGCTTAGCCCAACCTAAATGAACTTGGCCCATCACACATATATATCTAACAGTCCATATTTAATTAGTTCCTTTTGATCACTTAATTAATTATAAACTAATTCTTGATCAATACTAATTAAATAATATGATTATATATTAATATATTAGAACTTATATTATATTAATATAAATCACTAGTATCCTTTTTCCTCATCTTGTCAATCTAAATGTCCCGATGCCATGCAACCCAAATGGACCATGCCGGGTCGGGTCAAGTGTTACCAATTATAATTATGGACTTAGACATTAATCCAACAGTCTCCCACTTAGATAAGTCTAAAACTATTATTGAGTATAACTTCAAACCCCGACTAGCAATCATAGCTCTCAAAAGCTTCTGTCGAACTCTGACCTTGCCAATGAACTCTGACCTTTGTCAATGACTTGTCCATTAGATAAGGGATCATATATTCCTCCATTCTAGATATCGTATGGACCGAGACATGGATTATAAATCATTCTCTCTGTCCATTTGTTGTTTCCCGATTTCCGATTCATGACGACTGACTGATTCAATAAATCAAATCAGTCCTGGCTTGGCCAAGCACTCACATGTGTCATCACTAAATCATCAAGGGGCCCACAGATATTGCTTTTATCCCGAAGGTAAAAGGAGTGGATAAACTTCGACTTATATGGCTTGTTCTACTACTTGTTGAATCATATACAAAGGCACGTTTTATAACATCGAGTTACCAATGAGGTTTCGTGCAATCAATGTACAACCAACTCATAGTAACAACTCATATCTCTAGGTTTGAAGAATATAAGATATTACCGTCTCATGATCACTTGTGATAAAATCCACGAAGTGATTCAAATGAGCGCAGGTTGAATCCAATACTTAGAGCTTATGAGCACTCATGAGTGTTGTAGCACAACTTTGTCCACTAACTTGGACCTCTTCAAGCCAACCCATGGCAGTCTTGATTCATGTCTACTTCCAACATATGACCGACTGTGGATGATTTGAATAACTTAGTCATTCCGGAAGAATAACCTAGTTATTATGGAAGTCAAAACATGCAAAGTGAAACACAAGAATAAATAAATCAAATATGGCATCAAACCCTATGAATATAAATAGACCAATTTTATTTATCACCATCCTGATTACTCATTATTCATTGTTTCAATTTTATCAACTTTATTCCTGAATTAAAAACACTAGTTGCCCCATGCTCCAAGCATGTAGACTATGTTTTTCTAAACAATAGCTTTGCCATACACCAAGTATGCACTCTATGTTTGTCTATGATCCTTACTTTGTGAAATAAACCAATTGACTAAACTTTCAATGATTCTAATTTCACACTCCCGAATCGAAATCTATTAGATTTTAAACTTAAATGCACTACCCTCTTGCAATGAATGTGTACAAACTGATAAAGACTTGTCAACAACCATTACAGGGTATTCGAATGAAGACCTGCTCCATGGACACAAAGCCTTATGTTTAAAGTATGCGTTGCTTTGAACATGCTTCTTGTACTAAGTTTTTTCTAATCTTACACAGATTGCTTCCACCTATGGAGACAACTCCATACTCCCATTTTGACTATCACTCTTGAACAAGAGTTGCCTCTTTTCAGAATATGTCAATATGGTCCTTCCAAAATTAACAGTATACTTCCAACTGTCCTTGAGCAACCAATCTTTGGTAAACTTTAGATTGTTCTCGACAATTGCTTAATCACTTTAGTCATATACAATTCTAGACATTTTCCTCCTTAATACCCAAGGCATTTGGAAAATTCAGAAAGAATAAATATTATAGCACATGTAATCGATCTTGTACCCAAAGTAAATGGGACACGATTCATGATGTTTCACATAAAGACATGATACTAGACCAGTCTTTTGCTACAATCTTTCTATTTGCCAAGTTCTCATAATTCAGATTATGAAAAGGGATGCCGTAATCATAATCGAATTTTAGAATGCAAATAATAGACCCATATATAGAATTTCCTTATGTTGTGCCATTCCAACACAAAATTCCTATATATCCTTGACCTAAGATGATTAAAACCTCAATCTAAGCTTTTAGAATTGAAATGAAGTATAATTTCCTCTCCCTTAGTTATAGAAAACCAACCTTTAAACCCCTGCAACTCCACGAATTGAAACTTTTGTTTTCTATAATTAACATTGCTAACTCGCAACCTGTATCATAATTATCATGCTCCCACTAACATGATGATTATTAGCATAACACTTATGCTCCCACTAGCTTTGACATGTACTCAGAAATCAGCTATTGGCTTTCTTACCGAAGTTCAGATTTCTGATACTAGATTGCTTTGATAAGACTTTATCAAAATCATACACCATATCTTAGATAGCTCACAGGTGTGTCTAAATAATTTTAGAACTATGAAAAGGGATGTCATAATCATAGTCTCAATTTTTTAGACCTTTGCTATCTACTTCAAATATACTTGGTGGAAGTGTTTCCTCACCATCATTTTCATGAATCGAAGAGAAACCTTATGACCCTTAGATTTTATGGTATATGTGTTCCTTTCCATGTGATTTTTTGTCAAAACCGTAATCACAAGACAAGATTAGTGATAATTCCAAATTGATATGGACTGAACTTGTGCAATCTTAAATTCTTGCCACCTGGTAGCTCAAGGGCCTGCCATTGCTTCCAAGTAGCTATGCAAACAATTGAGAAGATGTAGAACTCAAATGTATAGCTATCTTAACTGGTATGGGCACAGAAATGTCACACGATAGGTTATAAACCTCTAGTTGTGTGCTAGTGATGAAACTACAGGTTTTTTTTATTCTTGATTAGATCTTGAAATTCTTTTTAGGATCTTTAAGACTCCCACCGTCCTCTTGACATATAAGATTATCTTGCCAAATATTCAAGAGATAGTGCACATTCTTTATCAAGACAAACACTTCACACAATTGGCCTAAGTTGGTCTTTGTTTTATCCAAAACATCACAACTTACCAATTTCAAATGTACAAGAGTAGGACACTTTTACTCTTACATTTGACAAGTGTTTTAAACCTTTCTTTAAGATATGTCACTCAACTTACAGTCTTGGAGTATGACTCTAAGACTTGTTTTGGAACGAAGTATGACTCATCTTCTTGATTTAACCATTCCAACAATTCAAGATTCCTCTTCTTAGCTATCCGAATGCACTTAGAGGATGAATTGTGATAAGGTGTCTTAATCATTAAGATGATCATATAACATGATACTAAAGTACTCTCCCATCTTTTTAGATTTGAGAAACTTTTATCCTTCTGCCTAATTTGCTTCTTCCCTTTCGTTCTGCCATACATTGGAACTTTTTTCAATGTCTCAGAATTACACTTAAGCTTGTAAGTATAACCATATTTACTGAGCTTTAGTAAATTATGACGAATAATCTTATCGATCATTTGTGGTGGGCTTGATCAGTGCACATGAATGTGTACTCGATCCCTTAGCCCTTCACTTGACTCACACATCCATGTGAACAAGTAATTAGTCTTAATTTTTCAATGCTTGAAAGTTCTCATTCATCATACTATACAACTTCCATGATTCCAAGTTTCGGTCCATTTGAAACTTGGGTGATGAGAAACTTTACTTATTTGGTAAATTTAGACACTACCACAAATGAAAGAATCAAATTCATATTTCCACTCTTGCTATTAATGGAATCATATAAGCAGCAATTTTTTTCCTTTTCACAAATGCCATTGTACGGATATTTTAAAATAAATAAAATTAATTTTTTTTCCTTTTATTTTAAAAACTTTGCGGAAAAACTATTCTTACAGTGCAAAAGCACATGAAAAACTTTGTTGTTATCTATTCCTAAGCAATATATCATAACTCCTAAGCAACAGCTCAAAATTCTGATCACAAAACCATGCGATCAAGATCCATCTTAGCAATCAGAATCAGCATATACTTCCTTTAAATTTCTTCACTTTTATTTGATTCTTAAAACATCAACATGTGACCCAGTCACATCATGTAACAAACAAAAATCTCAGAATAGAAACTTAACAGAGTTAGATAGTGGACTTTACCTGAAGTAGAGTCAATCTTCTTGACTTGATCAACCTTATGATCTTTCAGGTAAATAGGCTGCTTCGTAATCAATGCCCCTTCCTTTGGCAAGAGAAACATAGGGACTCTTTGGGAATGGTACGTGGGACTATCGCAAACTTAGCCTTTCTCTTTACCATTTGGTCAACCTAGTTGACTATGGTCAATCCCTTTCCTTGGGAAGAGAAGGCATTTCTAGATATCCAATGTTACCATTGTCAATGTCCATGGTAGTTTGGGAAGTTGATCTACTAATCAAATTTGCTCTCCCAGTGCTCCAAATTATTGTTGATTCAGCAGCATCAAGCAAATAGATAAGATCATTAAGGGTCATGTCATAGTCTGTTTCATAGTAGTTCCAAAGGAATTCACTATGTGACTTAGAAAGTGATTGAACCACCAACTTTCTCAAGAGTTTGACACCCAACTCTCTCGGCTTGTGAATATGTGACTTCATCTCCAAGATTCGATCACACATAGACCTTGCTTGCCAATAGGGCTTGAGTGACCTTGAACTTGTGGGTTAGGGAGAATAATTGGAGGAGGTGCAGGAAGTGAAGTTCCAAGAGATTTGGGAGGATCATAGATGTCTGAACCAAACATCTTTTTAGGAGATATTCAAGATAGTTGATCTAAAGTCATTAATATAACACCCAATATGAAATATTAAGGCTAGGACCCAACAAACTATTTTATAACTTGGAAGAGGGATGCCGTAATCCAAGCTATAAAATATTTGAAGGTAGGTGAATGACGATTCACCAATTTCCACCAAGATAAACGAAATGTATCATTAGGTTTTAATTGGTTTTAAACTCCTAGATTCTTTGGAGATTCCTTGAACTTTTCAAAGGCATGTTTCAATCTCGAGTGTGCCTTTCAGGTTTTGTGACTGGGATGTCGAGGATCACAAAACAAGGTGTGAATAACCATGCAAATATACTTGGTACCCTTAATATTTACCCCTTAATCGATGTGCCAGTTAACCACACACGCTCCAACGATACTATGATAAACATGAAGTTACCCTTTGGCTACCTTGTTAAAATAAGCTAGTGTGCCGGTTAACCACACACACACCACTAACTGACTTAAGCAAAGTGCAAAGTGTAATTTCATGGGTAAGCACCAAATTCACATTTTCCTAAGTAACTAAGATTGGGTATTTATAAGAGTTTAGTTACTTATTATTTATCATTAATACTTTTAATGAAGTGAGAATTATAGTCCTTGTCCTACCCGTTCGGCTAACGACCCTTCACCGGTCAAGGAAGCGGTGGGTGAGAGTGGACACCCATTAAACTGCCATTTTATAGGCAGTAACCTTATACCCCCCTTATAGACTGGCTTCGTGAATGAGGCATACTAATGGTAAGACGACTTTACTCTTATACATATATATAAATATTATTAACTTATAATATTATGAAGTATAAGGGTTGAATTTTAACTTTTAAAATTCTAAGGGCTTAACTTGGAATTAAAGTATTCATGAGTGAAAACTTTACAAATTCCAAAACTTGAGGGCAAGTTTTTGAAACTATTCAAAACTTTTCATTTGATAACTTATGAGTTTAATGGTTCATTAAAATGAAGACTCTTCATTTTTTATGTAACCTCTTATTCTTTAATAACAGTTTTAAAGAAGTGACTCTTAAACATTCATAACTTGAGGACAAGTTATGGAGTCATAATACTATTTAACGAAAAAAAACTCTTCATTTTAATGTAACCTATGGCACTTTTATGAGTTTTAAAATTCATAAATGTGACCTTTTATGTAACTTGAGGACAAGTTACAAAAACACATTTGATGAACTACCTCTAGATTAATTAGGATTGAAAACAACTAAAACACAAATTTTTTTCCATTAATCTAAACCAACTCATAAATCAAGGAAACATAAAACTTTTGGTAATCCATAACTTATGGAGTTAAATGCTTGTTTTATGATGAAACTTTTCATGTTCCATAACTTAAGAATAAGTGATGGAATTCTTTAAAACATTAACACCAAATTTTGTAACTCCATAAAAACTTTGAATCAATTTTTTTTAAACCTTTTCATATCCATAACTTATGGAGGTTTAAAAAAAATACTCTTTAGATCAAAATTTTAAAACTAATAAAATAATCATATCATTTTATCTTTTACTAAATTGACCTAATTCAACTCATATAGCAAATGATTCAAATTTTACAAATAATTAGTTTTTTCACAAAAACAAGTAATTATCTTAAAATTTGACAAACATCATGTTTTTTTTTTTCAACTTTGAAAATCAAACATTTTCATGATTATAACAGAAAACAATCCATGGCTCTAATACCACTGTTGGGTTTTTGTATACTACAACATCCTATTGTGCACATACAACCCTAAATACCTTGGATCTATGTTTTCTCTATTATACATGCAAATATGAAGTTTCTAAGATATTACCCTATACTAACATACAAATATCATATACTTGGGTAATAAAATAGGTAGAATACATACCTTTTTTGATGTAACTTGTCTTCATGAAGCTTGAGTGCCTAGTGCCCCAAGTGTGACACCTCAAATGGTTCACACAACACCATGAACACTTGGAATAACCTTGAGAATAAGGATACTTTGGTTCTCTCTAGTGAAATCGGCCTTGCCCTTTTGTGTACACACACTAGTTCTAATTTCACCAACCAAGGACATCTTTATATAGTGTGGAGATTAGGGTTAAACCCTAATAACCTTTCATTTCACATGATCCATGGACTATCCATGAAAGCTTAGCCCAACCTAAATGAACTTGGCCCATCACACATATATATCTAAGAGTCCATATTTAATTAGTTCCTTTTGATTACTTAATTAATTATAAATTAATTCTTGATCAATACTAACTAAATAATATGATTATATATTAATATATTAGAACTTACATATATTAATATAAATCACTAGTATCCTTTTTCCTCATCTTGTCAATCTAAATGTCCCGATGCCATGCAACCCAAATGGACCATGTCGGGTTGGGTCAAGTCTTACAAATTATAGTTATGGACTTAGACATTAATCCAACAGGTCTCGCATCTCATCCTCCGAATCCCAAGTCCACTCGGAGCCCCTCTTGTGCTACCATTGCATCTTCAACAACTTCGCATTGTTGTTCCAAAGAACTTGGTCTTCCTATATAAGATTGCAACATACCTCCCAATGTAGTTTAGGCTCTCATCCACCTGAATGTCGTCCATAGAAACGACTGCAGCCTCGTCGGTGACACACTTCTGAAGTTGTGACACGTGGAAGGTGTTGTGAATCTGGCTAAGCTCATCCGGAAAATCCAAGCGATAGGCCACCTTGCCTAGCCGGGCCGAAATCCTAAACGGTCATATATATCGGGGCCCTAGATTTCCCCTCTTCCGAAACCTGATGAATCCCTTCCATGGTGACACCTTTAGTAGCATAAAGTCCCCCACCTAGAACTCAATATCCGATTGCCGCCGGTTAGCATAACTTTTCTGACGGCTCTGCGTGACCCGCAGCTGGTCGCGCACCTGCTGAATCAACCCAGTAGTCTTTAGAACTACATCAGTGCTCTCCATGACCTGATGTCCAACCTCTTCCCAACAAACCGGGGTCCTGCATCTCCTTCCATACAACAACCTAAATAGAGGTCGGTCGATACTTGCATGGTAACTGTTGTTGTACGAAACCTCTCTTAATGGAAGGTACATATCCCAACTCCCTCTAAAATCCAAGACAAATGCCCGCAGAATATCCTAAAGTGTCTGGATTGTCCTCTCATTCTATTCATCTATATGGGGGTGGTACGCTGTGCTAAAATGCAACTGATTACCCAGTTCCTCATGTAACTTCTTCCAAATCCTAGATGTAAATTGAACATCCCTGTCAGAGACTACCGATACTTGCACCCCGTGTCTAGCCACCACCTCTCGCACATAAATATCTGCCAACTTTTCAGTGGATATACTCTCAGAGATATGAATAAAGTGGGTACTCTTCGTCAACCTGTCCACAATCACCCATATGGCGTCCACACCCTTCGTTGTCCTCGATAACTTCATGAGGAAGTCCATAGTGATCTCCTTCCACTTCCACATGGGAATGGGTAGTGGCTGAACCTTGCCATGAGGTTGCTGATGCTCGGCCTTGACCTTCCTGCAGGTCAAGCACCGCTCCACAAACCAGGTGATCTCCCACTTCATGCAGGGCCACCAGTAACTCAGTCTCTAATCTCTATACATTTGCGTAGCCCCCAGATGTATAGAGAATTTGGAATTGTGTGCCTCCTCCAATATCTTTTGTCTCACTCCTCCAGTCACTGGTACCCACACCCGGCCACAATGCGTCAGAAGGCCATGGCTATCCTTAACAAACAAAGGATATTGTCCCCAAATCCACTCTATCTTCCAATTATCTTTCTTCACACCCTTGACCTGGGCCTCCTTGATCATATCCAACAATGGAGAGACCACCGTCATCCTCAAACAAACGTTCCCAATCGGAAAAACCTACCGCCTTGCGGCTCAAAGCATCGGCCACCACGTTGCCTTCCCTGGATGGTACAAGATCTCATAGTCATAATCTTTCATCACATCCAACCACCACCTTTGCCGCATGTTGAGGTTCTGCTGATCCATCAAATACTTCAAACTCTTGTGATCAGTATAAATAGTGCACCGTACCCCATATAGATAGTGCCTCCAAACTTTGAGGGCAAACACCACTACCCCCAATTCCATGTCGTGAGTGGGGTAATTTGCTTCATGAGGCTTCGAGGTGTAAGCTATCACATGCCCCCTCTGCATTACTACCGCACCAAACCCTGAGATCTATGCATCAGAGTACACCATCAGATCATATAACCCCTCAGGTACTACTAGAATCAGAGCCTCACATAACCTCCGTCTCAGGGTCTCAAAAGCCAATTGTTGATCCGTGCCCCACTGAAATGTCACATTCTTATTGGTCAAGCGAGTCAAAGGCACAACATTCTTGGAGAAATCCTCGATGAATATGCGATAATATCCCGCTAGACCCAAGAAGCTATGGATCTTGGAAGCATTCTTTGGCACGTCCCACCACATCACTGCCTCAACCTTGGCTGGATCAACCAAAATGCCCTCCTGGTTGATGATGTGCCCCAGAAACTGTACCTCCCACAGCTAGAAATCACACTAGGAGAACTTGGCATACAGCCTCTCCGCCCTTAGGGTCTCCAATACCTCCCTCAGATGCTGCTCATGCTGCTCCTTGGTCTTAGAATAGAACAGGATATCATAAAAAAAAGATCTCTGACGATCCAACATCGGTCTACACACCTTGTTCATGAGATCCATGAACGTTGCTGGGGCATTGGTGAGCCCAAATGGCATCACTACGAACTCATAGTGCCCATACTATGTCCTAAAATATGTCTTCGGTATATCCTTATCCCGAATCCTCATATGAAGGTATCCCGGCCAAAGATCAATCTTGGAAAACCAAGACGCGCCCTGCAGCTGATCGAACAAATCATTGATCCTCGACAGCAGATAACGGCTCTTCACCGTTAGTTTGTTCAGCTCTCGATAATCAATATACATCCTGTGTGACACATCCTTCTTTTTCATGAACAGGATCGGAGCTCCCAACGGGTAACTACTCGGTCGGATAAACCCTCGGTCTAGTAGCTCCTGAAGCTGCATAGATAACTCCTGCATCTCGGGTGGTGCTAGCCGCTACGGTGCCTTGGCTATCGGAGCGGCATCCGACACCAAATCAATGCAAAACTCCACTAGCCTCTCCGGAGGAACTCCTGGTAACTCTTCGGGAAAGACATCCTGAAATTCATGTACAACCGACACACTGCCCACATCCGTCGTGGGATCAACCCTCGTACCTGAGATATAAGCCAGAAATCTCGTACATCCTTGTTGCAGAAATCTCCTAGCCCTCTCAGATGAACAGAGGGTTGGCCCCTGCGAGGCCCTCTCATGATGAATAACTAATTCTCCCCCCACTTGAGGTTCGAACCCTCACCAAATGGCGCTCACAATCGATCATGGCCCCATTGGCCCCCAACCAGTCCATCCCGACAATCAATTTCAGCCCTCGCAATGGTATCGGGACTAGATCAACACGAAACCTCTCCCCAAGCACATTCAGGACACAGTCCTGATACACCCTCGCAACACTCACAGTGCGGTCATCTGCAATCTCCACCTCGAGCGGGGAATCCAAAGTTTTCGGGGCATCCCGAAACTTCTTGCTAAGCGCAAGAGACACAAACAATCATGTAGCTCCCGAATCGAACAAAACATGAGCAGACATACCATTGACCAAAAAGGTCCCGGCCACAACGTCTAGCACTGCCCGAGCCTCTTCCGTAGTCAACTAAAATGCGCGGCTCTTCACCACTGGAGCATCCACCTTAGCAAGGCGGCCATCAGTAATCCTCATTGTGGCGGGTGCAGGTGCCGCCACTACTCCTCCCCCTCCCTACAACTTCGGACAATTGGCCTTTTTATGGATAGCCTGGTTGTAGTGGAAACATATCAGGCCCTTCTTTGGGCAATCCCTGCACAAGTAACCCTACTGGCCACGTGCGTAACATCCTGAGCCTACTATCCGACAAACCCCACTGTGCGATTTACCGCACTTGGCACACCGGACCTGGCCCTGCTGGCCCCTACTGGAAGCATCAGAAGTCTTGGCCTTCTTAGTCTGACTAACCGTTTCCTGTGCCTGCTCCGGCTTCTGCTTGATGAAGAAGTCTAGCTCCATCTCCCGCTCACGGGCCTTCTCCACCATCTCATTCAGGGTTTTACACCCTGTAAAGCTAACAAACTCCCGAATATCATCCCTCGGCATGGAATGATATCTCGTCCTCCAGATTTCCTCATCGTTAGCATACTGTGGGATCAACAATGCTCGCTCCCGAAACTTGGCTGTGATCTCCACCACAGTCTCGGTGGTCTGCTGGAGCTCCACCTTAATAGTTGGTGCAAACTCTAAATCAAATCACTGAACAAACTCGGCCCATGTCATCTCAGCCACACTGGCTGCTCCTAATTGACTAGTCACCACGCCCCACCATTCTCGGGCTCTGTCTCTCAGCATACATGAAGCAAAAACCACCTTTGTTGCATCTGGGCAAGAACTCATCCGATGGGCATTCTTGATATCCGCCACCTAGCGTCGACTCATAATGGGGTCCCTGACCCCGAAAAACTCTGGTGCTCTGCACACCTTGAACTCCCAAAACGAGGGAGATCGAGCCCCAACCTGGCCCGCAGCAATCTCGGATCTGAATGACCTGAGCCTCTCCTCCATAATCTTCATCATCCCCTCCTTGACCGTACAAAAGATCATTGGGGTAGCGTCAAGGATGCCCTTCCTCACCTTGGTTGCAATGAGCTCGTGCAACCTCTCATCAATGGGCTCAGTATCGCTACCCGACCTAGATCCAAATCCCGATCCTGATCCAAATCCTGATCCCCCTGCTCCAAATCGTGTCACCATCATGCTGAACTAAAATGTCATAAATCATAACGATCAGTATATCTATATAGGGGATCTTTCCATAATGGTCCTCCTTACAGCTGTCTGATCTAACATTGGTTCGGGTACAGGTCATGTGCTTTCAGTAGTACGGGCCGAATGCTACCTTCCACACCTACCTGTACCTTTCCTAAGGTTCTACCTGATTACTCCAATTCGTCCCAAAATAAGTCATATCCCACAGACTACCGCATATCTCAAATCCTAGGCTGTCCTAAGATTTTCTCTACCCACATCAATCAAACCAATCATAACAGGTTTCCTTTATGCATGCAAATTATACACATGAAAGGATCAAGTAGACTTTCGAATAAGAGAGTCTACCCTAGGACCACAACCAAACGAGGAACAGGAAAAAAGGCCAAATCAATCATTCTAAGGCTATAAGCTCCTAACCGTATACAACTTTAAAAGCATACCTATAGCAAGATCCATACGATTATCATAACTCAAATATCAGTATAACAAGGCTAACACATTGGGGAACTAATTACTTGTCTCGGATGATCACGCGCGGTGCACTCTCCTCTTTTCCAGTCTTAAAAGTTTTGAACTTCTATTTTTGAAAACAATTTACCATTTCCTTAGTTTGAGTCCTGACACGCCCGAGAGTGCCTGAATCCCTCAAACCAAGGCTCTGATACCAACTTGTAGCAACCCAATTTTTCAAAAGAGAACTTTTATTTTTAAATAGTCAAAACACTTTTCCATAAACCATGAAATCTCAATACAATTATTTTTAAATTCATATCCATAACAATATTATTTCCAAACATCAGAGTGTCCCATAAAATGCCTGAGAGAGTGCACGCCGCACCATCAAAGCCTTGCCTTTGCGCTTGGGCTCAGATGTACCTGAAAAAAATCCACAAACTGTAAGCTAATTCTTAGTGAGTCCCCCCAGAGCATACCCCACACACAATCCACATAACACATATTATATTAGCTATACAATCTACATATATCACATAAGCCATGCATACTAACATATAACGATGTCGTGGGCTCCCCCCATGGTCTTATACCTTCATTCCTTGGGCTCCCCCATGGTCTTTACCTAGGAATGCCACGGGCTTCCCCACATGGTCTTATATCCAACTGCAACGGGCTCCCCCCTGGGTCTTCCATGCAATAACATACATAATCAAATAACATATCATATATCACATAAGTGTCTATTATACTACATAACTCATACATAAACATATGAGGCCGTAGGCTCCTCCTAGGGTCTTATACCATCATGTCATGGGCTCCCCCATGGTATTTACCTAGGAATGTCACGGGATCCCCCACATGGTCTTATATCCAACTGCCACGGGCTCCCCCTGGGGTCTTCCATGAAAATATCACATAATCACTAGCATACCATTTAGAATTAAGCTAACTATCATACCACACATCTCTACTACAACTAGTGTACCACATATCATAAAATGGGGCGGCCTTGGTGTAATAGCCCATTGGTATGGAGAGAAGACTCACCTCTCGAATGTTGAACTGAAAATCTAGAATCAGATATGTCCCACGCGCTACTCCAACTCAACTGCCTATAATCATCATGTGATTAACTTTTCATAATCCCATAATTACCCTCAAAGTCAACCCTGGTCAACTGTCAAGGTCAACAGTCAATGTTGACCTCAACTCGTCGAGTGCATCCTAGCAACTCGTCGAGTTCCTTCCGAGTCCATTCCACTGAATCCTGCATCAACTCGCCGAGTCACCTTAGTGACTCGTCGAGTTCATCAAATGTCCATAAAACTAAAGTTTGTTCAGACCAAAACCCTAATCCTTCACTGCACTAATCCAAAAACTCAAAAACGGGCAAACCCTACCCTGACTCGTCGAGTCAGCTAAGGGACTCGGCGAGTTCCTTCAGTCCCTTTCATGTTCATCCCTTTTCAGTGGGATCTAAGGTCCCAATTTCAAATCCAAACTCCCCTAGCGCAGATACCATGTAAAGTTACAAAATTTATGTGCATGTAAGGCCCTCCAAGGCTATAACATCAATACTAAGCTTCCTATAAGGTTTTAGTGCATGGAAAGGGGCTAAGCTACATAATGTGAGCAACGTTATGTCATTGGGGGCCTAGAGAGGTCCAGATCCGGAACCATATCCTTATGATAAGTCCAGATCCGAGTTTGACTCCATTTTGCACCAAAAATGGCCATTTACTTCCAAGAAAAGGAATCTAAGCAACTAGAGATCAAGGTGGCAACTTTATACCTCAAGATGATGGCCAATACAGAGTAGATGTCGGATCTACTGCTTCTCTCCTTGCTCTTTCTTCTTCAAGCTCCAAAATGCTTCACAAATACCCAAAAATTGCTCACAAAAGCTCTTTCTCTCACTCTAGAAGGTGCAAGGTCGAACTAGGGTTTTCTATGGCTAATAGGTTGATAAGCGAGGACAAAAGAGGCGGATTATGTTCTTTAAATAGGGTGCAAACCCTAAAAATTAGGGTTTCTCTTTACAGCTCCTACTCGTCGAGTCGGGGCTTTCCGACTCGACGAGTAGAACCCAAATCCCACGTCCTCATAGTAGTCTCTACTCGACGAGTTAGAGCTCCCCAACTCAATGAGTCCATGCACAAAACCCTAAAAATTAGATAAATTAAATAATATTTTGAACAGCCGCCATGTTGTAGTCACCGATCACCACTCAACCACCGGCAGTCTAGCCATCACACGCCACCACAGCTTTGCTGCCGGACGTCATGGGTCGCCTAATGAATTGCCGAGACCGAACATTGATGCTGTAAATAGCGTCCGCTGCCACCACTCCTCCGTCATCTTCTTCTTCTGCCCTATGTCATCATCGACAGGTGAACCACGCCCGTCACCAGTGCTAATCCAACTGCCCATCGCCACCTTTTGTCCAACAGACATCGTGGTGGAGCTGCCACCGTTCTCGGTTGAAAGGGGGGCACTTTTTTTCCACTGACGCAATATCTATCACCGTCCTCTTCCAAGTCCGAAATGATGTTGTCGTTTGCAGCTCAAGCTTCTCCTTACCCATTGCTTCAGTGTTACACCACAACCAAGACTACCGTAGCCTATATGGCTCGTTGCTGCCGCTCCAGTCAACATCCACCACCTCGAGGGAGGTTACAGTTTGCAATCCTGCTCCGGTGTCACAAGTATGTATATATATTTCGGTGCTACGGTTTGTTGTGTGGATGTATCTCGACCGAAAAATCATGAGAAGCCATCACGACCACAGTGAGGTGGTGGCTGCCACCTTCTATCACCGTTGGCCACCACAAGGGTGGTTGTGCGTGAGTGTATGTGTGTGTTATATTGTGTGTGTGTGTGTGTGTTATTTTGGATATTGTTGTACAATTATAATTAGTGGGCCAGAATAATCAAGGAATTTTATAACCACCACTGTGAGGTGGTGGCCGCCGCCGTGAGCCGCCATTGACCACCACTACCCGAGTTGGTAGAGGGTGGTGCCCAACTCAATTAATAATTAATTAATCTAAAAAATTAACAAATGAATTAATTGGAAACCCTAATTTGGCTTGGGCCATGAGTTGGGCCTCTCTATTGGGCTTTGGTGATTGGGCTACTGATGTGTTGTCCAAGAACAATCTAATGGACTAAAATATTTGGATGGCTTTAGGGTAAGGCCCATGTGAGGGGTTTGGGCCCAATTTGGAAAATTGGGCCACATATGAGCCATATTTGGGCCTTTATGATTATGAGATATTGGACTATCAGAATGCCAAGTGTTGGACCAAGAATAAATAGTTGGGCCTTAGGGTAAGACTAAGTAGGGATTTGGGCTCAATTTGGAAAATTGGGTCATATGTTGGGCTTTGCTTCATTATTAGACTTTTGGGCCTTTGGATTGGTCCTTGGGCTTGAATCAAGCTAAGTTGGGGGTGAAGTAGTCTTTTACCCCAAGCATGGATTCATGGTTATGTGTTGAAACCGAATTATTAATTGGGTATTATTTTGATGATTGACAGTTCGATAATCTATCATCCAACAACTAGTGTTTTGTCCGCAGGACTTTTGCAGTGTGAGGTGAGTCTTCTCCTATAGGAACGAGTCTAAGGCATGAATGTCGGCCCGTTTATGTATGTTAGTAGATGTTGGACTTTGGTTCGATGCCGAGGTTAGCCCGACATAGATTATATGTTTCCGGACTTGTGTCCAATGTCGGGTAAGCCTGAGGAATGTTTGTATGCTTGATACCTGATGATTCTTGCATGTATTTGTTATATGTTCCGGATTTCGGTCTGATGTTGGGGAAAGCCTGATGAATGTTTAGCTTATATGTTATGTGTTATGTGTTCTGGACATCGGTCCGATGTCGGGGCAAGCCCGAGGAATGTTTATTGTTTATGTTATGTTTTATGATATATGCTTGTTGATATGTTATATAAATACCAAACTTCGGGCCGATACCGTACGGATGGGGCCCGATGCCGGATGCGGTCCGATGTCGGGGCGGGGCCTGATGTAGTGGGCTAGGCCCAAGTTATGTTTATTTTATATGCATTGCTGATATGTTTATATGTATACCGGATTTCAATCCGATGTCTGGATGGGCCCGATGCCGGACTTGTTCGATGCCGGGTGGGGGCCGATGTAGCGAGCAAGGCCCAATGTATGGTACTATGTGATTATGTGTATAGTATGTGGTAGTTTGGGGAGACTCACTAAGCTTCATGCTTACAGTTTTCAGTTTTGGTTTCAGGTACGTTCGGTAGCAAAAGGAAGAGCTCGGGATGATTGTAGTGCACACAACATTTATTTAGCCTGAGATGTTTATACTCTAATATATTTGAAAAATGTTATGATATTCTTGAGATACACCATATATGATTTTTATATGTTGAATGATAATTATCTTTTTATTAATGATTTAAAATGAAAATTTTAGATTGTATTTTTGGGATGTTTCAAGTTGGTATCAGAGCCTTGGTTTGAGGGATTCAGGCACACTCTCGGGTGTGTCTGGACTCAAACTGAGGACTTGGTATGAAAATTTTCAAAAGAAAATCATTTTTATAAAAAGAACTTTGAGAAAAAAAAAAGAATTTTGAAAAGTGAATAGAAATTTGAAAAAGAGAAAAAGGTGTGGTGTATGCAATCACCCGAGCTCAATTAAGTACACCTAAATTACCCATACAAGTTTATGTTATCATTTCATTATGAGAACAACATGCTAGATTAGGGCTAACAATCTAGGAATGATGCCTTGTATGCCTGTTATATGTGTATTAGAATTGCATGCTAGTTTAGGGCTAAGGATCTAGAAAGGATGCCTTATATGCCTGTTGTATGAGCTTATTGAACTGTACGCTAGTACCGATTAATCAGTAATATGTTGGCCTAAGTAGCATATGCTTGATTATGTTTACTTAATTCTCAAATGCTGCTTGCTTTGTGCTTTAAGGAGTTATAGTTATCTTAAACTGACTAGTAAACGGATATGTTAAGTTACATATTGTGAGGACTAAATAATTTCAGAAGGTTAGGTTTAGCTCTATTTCGCAGCTCTTGTTTGAGTCCAACCATTGTAGGGTAGAACCTCCCATTTAAAGAATTATCTAGTCTTAGTGATATGCAATGGTATTCGCGAGCTAGTTAGGTAGAGATAGCAGGAACTTCTTATGCAGCTGATGGCGGAGAGTGGATTGGTGATTACCATCGGGCAAGCCTACGATGAGATTAGCAGAGAGCAGTAGTAGTGAAAGGGACTTGGTGCAGTCAAGGCAATTCTTGAGGAAAGTACGGATAGATGTGGAAGGTAGTATGAGCTGGTACTACTGAAAGCGGAGGATCTGTACTAGTATCAAAGAAAGCTGAGATGAATCCAGGAAACTTGTAGTGGGTGAGATCCCTCGAGTTATGATGAGTATTAAGATGATTGTGATGGTATGTTACCGAGTATAACGACACTATGTGGTATACCGGATGGTTGTTCTGGTGCCGGCAAGGGATCAGGCTCAGACTCTAGAGTCGGGCAGCTCGATGATCAGATGAGGGAGTTCATTCCATCTGAGATCACGCGGAATATCATTGACCAGACTCCTGTGAACTTTAGTACCGTCAAGGAGGGCACTGTGGAGATATGGGATGAGAGGCTGGGTGCATTCCGCAATGAGGTAACAACCATGATATGGACGCGTACGTTGATGATTCGGGAGTTCAGAGCTTGTGAAGCTCCAGATTATCATGGGGCTAGGGACCCCATTGCTAGCAGCAGATGGTTGGTAGATGTTGCCAACACTTTTTGTACCAGTCGTTGGCCGAGAGGGACAAGGTCCGACTAACTTTCCGCCTCCTGAAGGACAGGGCATGTGATTGATGGGAAGAGGTTGGTAGTGAGTTGGGTTATGATGCGGTCGATGCTATGTAATGGGATGACTTTTCGACCAGATTCTGGGCAGAGTTTGCCCATGCGATTGAGGCGCAGCAGTTGACACAAGAGTTATTAGATCTCCGCCAGACTACTGAGACTGTGGCAGAGATCACTGCCATGTCTCGGGAGAGTGAGCTTATTTGGTGCCGCAGTATGCAGTAGATGAGGAAATGAAGAAGGTAAGGTATCATGACATACTACATAATGATATCAGGAAGATCGTGAGTATCTCGGGGTGCGAGACCCAGAATGATACGACTTCTAGAGCCCGAGAACGGGATATTGACTTGGAGCACATTGGGAAGAGGGAACCAGATTAGTTGCATATGTTGAACGGTCTTGGGAAGAGACCCAAGATTTCGGATCAGCTTTTGAGAGGCTAGCAGGGCCGAATTCAGTGCAGCACGTGTGAGAAACTGCACGATGGAGTCCTTCATTCCAAGGGTTTGAGTAAGTGTAACTCTGGGATTATCCTCTATCTGTGTTTGAACTATATTTTCAAGAGAATTCATATGCTATTCGCATGTCGAGAAATACTAGTGGGTAGCAAAATGTCATTTCCCTAATTGTGGATTTGGGAAGTGTTCATCTGGTTCATAGAAGTTGTGTGATCTTCTGGATTGGCTAGTAATGGAGCACTAGTTGGTAATGTTGGATTAATGTCTAAGTCCATAACTATAATTGGTAAGACTTGACCCGACCCGGCATGGTTCATTTGGGTTGCATGGCATCATGCATTTGGATAGACTATAATGAGAGAAATAACACTTAAGGCTTGTTAATATATTATAAGTTCTAATATATTAATAAGATTATTTAATTGTTATTGATCAAGAATTAATCTAGGATTAATTAAGTGATCAAAATAAGACTAATTAAATATATGGGTTGATTGTGTAAATCCTCCATACTTATATAGTGGGCTCTTGCTCCATGGATTGTCAAGTTGGGCAAAAACCCATAAGATGCTCCATGGATGCACCATGGTGTATTTGTACCCATGGATCATGGAAATGAAAAGCCATGACAATTAGGGTTTACCCTAATTGTGACACTATATAAAGATCATACTCTTGGGACAAATCGACCACTATATGTGAGAGAAAGGGCTAGCCGATTTTCATGAAGTGTGGATTTCTCTCTAATCTATTCCAAGTGTATTTTGTGTTGTGTGAACCATTTGAGGTGTCACACTTGGGGCACTAGGCACTCAAGCTTCATGAAGACATTCTACATCAAAGAGGTATGTAATTCTAACTTGATATATTCATATGAATCAATGTTATTATGCTAGTTAGGATGAATACCTTGGAAAGTTCATATTTGCATGTATAATAGAGAAAACATAGATCCAAGGTATTTAGGGTTGCATGTACACTTAGGAGTGTTAGAAAGCTCAAAACCCAATAGGTAAGAGCTGGTTGTCATCGGATCAATCGTTGGAAGGTGAGAAGGATTGGGAATTTTCCAAATTTCATGTATTGTGAAGACTTAGTCGAATCTAAGAGGAGGAGAATCGTCTAGGGATTCAGAAGCAGGAGCAGTTTTGAAACTGGGATAAGTTTCGCATCTTTTTCAGGAAGGAAGACAACCCAAGCGGCTCTATGGAACGAGGATAGTGTGAGTTGGAAGTTGAGAAAACTTTCCAATAATGAGACCGCATTCTTGGAATGTTTGATAGTCGGCTTTAGGGAATCAGGTTGAGGATTCCAGTCAGGACATGAGTTTAGTTTTGGATGTTAGATCGTGTTTGTGTTTGATGTTGGATGTGTTCGGATTGGTAATCGGCGATTGAGACAGCGTGAAAAGTGTTGTGAGACTTCGGGATAGCCGTAGCATTCACTAGCAGCCAGGTAGTGTGAGGAAGTGATGTAAGTCTGCGGGTGTAGCCGTAGCATTCACAAGGTTGACATATAGTGTTAGAGTGTTGTAAGTCTGCGGATGTAGTCGTAACATTCACAAGGTTGACATATAGTGTTAGAGTGTTGTAAGTCTGCGGGGGGTTGCCATAGCATTCACAAAGTTGACAGATAAGTGTTATAAGTCTGTGGGTGTAGCCATAGCATTCACAAGGTTGACAGATAGTGTTAGAGTGTTGTAAGTTTGTGGGGGTAGCCATAGCATTCACAAGGACGACAAATAGTGTTAGAGTGTTGTAAGTCTGCAGGGGTAGCCGTAGCATTCACAAGGTTGACAGATAGTGTTAGAGTGATGTAAGTCTGCGGGTGTAGCCGTAACATTCACAAGGTTGACATACAGTGTTAGAGTGTTGTAAGTCTGCGGGTGTAGCTGTAGTATTCACAAGGTTGGAAGATAGTGCTAGAATGTTGTAAGACTGAGGGTGTAGCCCTAGCATTCACTAGGTTGGTAAATAGCATGGGAGTGTTACTAGATTGCGGAAGGAATAGTAGTACCCACCAGTTCGGGTGCAACAGTTGAGGGCGTGATAAATCCACGGATTAGTTTACGGATTTCCCCAGATGGATTATACCTGGTTGGGCCAGTGATAAGACGGTAGGAATCGATGGACCATTTAAGGTCGTTTGTGATATAAGCTTACCCTTAGTTAAGTAGCAATCATTCCTAGCCTTGGATTTGGTGACGTCAGGATTCGACGTATGGACCTTATTGGTTGCATCAGGAGGTCGTTAGAGCCATAGTGGCAAGATAACTAATGACAACTGTTGGATGACGAGGATTTCATTCAGAAGTCGTGTGGGGCAACTGCGTGGGAGTCTTTTGGCTCTGCAACCAGGCCGGAACCCGGTATTTCACATGACTGGCAAAAGAATTGAGACCAGGGAGGTTTCACTGGATTTTGGAAGGCAGCCAGGGCGCAACATACTGTTTAAGGTAGTTTAGTGTTTCAGTCATCAGTTCAGTGCTTCAAACAGTTTCAGTGTCTCAAGCAGTAATGGTATTTTAGGATTTCATGTATGGTTGGAGTAACATATTGTGGGTTATTCTAAGTCACTCACAACGGGATTATCTGGGCCTTGGTTAAGTATAAGTGGTATGTAGGGATAATTGGGTTTGTGATTATGTTTTCTAGTGGGAACCTCGAATCATCAGAAGATGAGTAGTCAGTTGAGAGATAAGTGGACTGGGTTCAACAATAATAATTTAGTATGGGCGGTCTATCATGGAGTCAGACCATCTCGAGACTACAGATTTCAGATTGATTAATGTGATCATAATGCAAGGAATTCATTTACCTTGGGTTATAGAATCCTGCTAGGGATGATTTAGATTGTCGTGGGAAGGCTGGGGCTATGCTCGAGATTGTGCCCATGTCGCTCAAGTTGTCGGGCGTGTAATGGATGGTAAGGAATGATTTTGAGGACGAAGTCTAATTTAAGTGGGGGAGAGTTGTAACATCCCGTTTATTAAATAATTAAATAGATAAAATAAATGAATAAATAGTAGCCCTATAAATGTGGAATAATTTAGCAAGGCATTGGTTTTGGGGGTTAAAAATTCATAATTGAGAGTTTGGGGAGCCAAATGTTACAATTTGGAATACTCGGGTGTTAAAATGTAATTTCCGGATTAGTTTGTAAAGAATTTTGGAGGTTGAGGGTGGTTTGGTAATTTATGGATTTAAATTGAAATAAAATCTTGAAGAGGGGTGTTGAATGGTAAATATTGGATTAAACTTGAATATATTTTATGAAGGCAGCGGCTAAAGTGTGAGTTTTGGGATTAAGTTGAAAAGAATTTGATGGGAGGGAATGAAAGCGGATTATGGCCAAAGATCTTATATGACCGAGTATAAACTTGTCACCTTCTCCAAAACCTAACCCTAGGGTAGTCATCCGCCATCGTTGGGGAGCCCTCCAGCCGCCACCTTGTCGTAACCGACCACCACTCAACCACCGGCAGTCTAGCCGTCGGACGCCACCACAACATTGCTGCCGGACGTCATGGGCCGCCGAGACCAAACATTTAAGCTATAAACGACGTCCTCTTCCTCCACTCCTCCATCATCTTCTTCCTCTGCCCTCTGTCTTCATCTACAGGCGAACCACGCCCGTCACTGGTGCTACTCCAACCGCCCATCACCACCTTCTGTCCAACAGACGTCGTGGTGGAGCCGCCACCATTCTCGGTTGAAAGCGGGCTACTTTTCTTCCACTAATGCAATGTCTGTCTCCGTCCTCCTCCAAGTTTGACATGCTGTTGTCGTTTGCAGTCTCAACTTCTCCTTCCCCATTGCTTCGGTGTTATACCACAGCCATGACCGCTACTGTCACAACTAGAAATTCTAAGGTTTCGTAAACATTAACAAGAGTAACATTTGTGACTAAAACTTGAAAACATGCATGATGTTTATTCAATGACAACAAAATTCCATCAAACACTCTATGCAGACACTACAAATGGTCGACAAAAGATTCGAAACCGTAAAAATCCCAGTTTAAGTCCATTATGGACTAGGATTTCCTTATTGGGCCTAATGGGCCAATAAGCTTCCAATTTGACTATTTTGGGCTTAGGAACCTTAAATGGGCCCTAATTGGACCCACTTTCATAAACTTAACATTTTAGGCCATAATGGGCCTAAAATGAAATGGTTTACCCTAATAGTCCTTACTGGGCCATAACTAGCCAAATTTGATTATTATGGGCCATAAAAACTTATTCTTTTAAGTCATTTGGGCCGTGAGACACCCTAGAGGCCCAATGGGCCGAAAAATTTTATTTGAGCCTCATAAATTTGAACATTGGCCCAAAATGACTCCTTTTCCCTCTCTTTTAGCCCAACTCGGCCCAATGAAAAAAATGTGGAATTATGGGAGGAAGACACATCATTTTTACATCTTGGATATCCATGCTTGATTTCTCTCCTCCCCATGCATCCATCATTTCACCTATTTCTCTTCCCTTCTCCTTCTTCTTCTCGGCCGTAAGCCTCAAACACACACACACTCTTCCAAAATTCTTTCCCCACCCTCCCAAAGATCATCATTCATCATCTTCCAAAAATCTAGAAAATTTTGCTAGAGCCTTGAGGATCTCTATCAATTCATTCCAATATTTAGTAAGTTTTTGTCAAAATACAAGCATCTTCTTTCCTCTTAACATGAAAAACTCTTTCTTACATAGTTTTATTCCATGATCACACCTTTGAAGCTTCATAAGCTCGAGATCCACTCCAAGGTGTTACTAGGATCAAAAACTATATCATCTTCTTTTACTTCTTCTCAAAACCGAATCCACAAAACCTCAAGGCGAGTTCATACCCCCTTTTTTTGGTTTTACTTATTTTTTTTGGGGGGGGGGGGGAGAATACAAGTACTATGTGATGATCTATGTGTGTTTGCATCTTATGTGTGATTTCCTTAGTTTTTGGTTGTGATAATGTGTAATACTTGTGTTATTTCGAGATTTGTAGCAAGAAGGGTGAAAGAATCATAAACAAAAACATAATAAACAATATACATCATAGATCTAAGGGTCCTTAAGTTTACAAAGTGAAAAACAAAACCAAAAGAACTTTACAAGTGTCATTTTTGCAAAAATAACAAAGATTGGGTATAAATTGTAAATTGTCGGTTTTATGAGGGCTATAAGTTGTTTATTCGTATAAAAGCTGATTTCTATGAAAATAACACTTTTCAAGGGTCAAAAACGTAAATTTTAGCTTAATGGGCTTAAAATTGGGCCTAATGGGTTTTGGGCCCAAAAATGGGAAAAATGAGGTTTTGAGGGGCTGAATTAGAAAATTTAACAAACTATGGGTCTAAAATGTAAACAAACTTTTTCAGGGGTTAAAAATGAGTTTATTATCAAATTAGGACTAAAATTGCAAAGTTTTTGAATCTAGGGTCGAAACTGTAAAACTTACGGAATTCGGGCCAAAAATGAGAACTTTATACAAATAAAGGCTGGAATTGAGAAATGCAATAGTTTTGGGCTAAAATTTCAATTCAAATAAATTTTGGATGGAAAATGTCAAGAAAAATAGTTTAAGGACCAAAAATGTAACTTTTCATGAAAAGAGACTAAAAGTGCCATTTTTATAGAAAAAAGGACCACAATGATCAACCTAAATGTTTTGCGCCAAATAAACAATTATAAATGTTTGGGTTAAAAATACCAAGTTTATAATGCATGATTTTAAAGATATACATATATATAACTAAAGCTTCGTTATAATTCGAACGATTAACTTAGTTCTTTTCAAACATTGTGAATAAACATTTAGTAGACAACAAAGATATCAACAATACGAATTTAAACTCGATAAAACATAAACGGTTCAATGGTTGGACTCAAATACCTTCTTTCATGTTATTGGGCCTTTGTGGCCCAATATCATGATTTTTGGGCCCAACATAAATACACATGTTTGTTGGGCCTCAAGTGACCCAATTACATGCCTAATGGACCCTCAATGGCTTTTACATGCTATTGGGCCGTAGTGGCCCATTTGCATTTCTAGTAAGGTCCAAATAAATAATATGCGTGATGGGCGAACGAGTCATTCGCATACTCGACAACCTTTAATAACATACGTGATTAGTGGGCCCCCGTAGTCCTCTTCTCTTCGTCTGTTAGGCTTATCTTCTATTCAAGTAAACAAAGATCATGTCGTTAAACAAGGTTATTCAATTTCATTTGGATTTAGTGAGTAATAACGGGCGACACCAATAAGTGTCGGTCGTAGTCTGTAGTTATAATCAAAGTCTCCTGGAGGGAGTGCGAAAGTTTGTGTATAAATCTATACGGGGGTGACTCTTCCACACCTAAGTTGTTTGTTACAGTTAGACTAGGCCAGTCTAGGGTGACAAAGTCTTAATTTCAATACCGGAATTTGCAAGAATGCCAAGACAGACGAACTAGTCATTATTATGCATGGTTATAACGACTCACATAGAGATCCAATACCATCAAAGTAATCATGGGAAATCATATTCATTCGTTGTGACGATACAATAATACAAAACGAACACCCTATTTTATCGGAAAACATCGGGTTTTCCGGGGAAACAACATTATTCACTTGCACTTTCAATGCAAGAATTCATTATGAGAAACATATCACTTTTACACGTTTTGAAATCATTCACGCATGTACTTATGGATCATCACACCTATTTCGTAAACAATTGTGTTTTCAGAAAATATCGGATTTTCTGTGTTTTACAAACTACACAAATGTAACATCCCGGAATATCAAGAGTAAAGTTGAAGGGCTAAAAGAGTAAATTGGGAAGGGGAACTCGGCGAGTCCATGGGTGGACTCGGCAAGTAGGGTCGCGACTTTGGTCGCGTGTTAAGTGGCTGACTCGGCGAGTCAGCGGATGGACTCGGCGAGTAGGCGCTGTGTGGAGAAAACCCTAAATCTGGAGGATGAGCCCTATATAAAGAACATTATACCCTCTCCCCAGCCTCTCTACCCTCTGTTGAAGTCCAGAAAGCCCTGAGGCGCGTTTTTGTGGGATTAGAGTGCATTTGGAGCTTGAAGAAGTGATTGTTGAAGGAATCTTCAAGGAGAAGAGACTTAGATCAAAGGGCTTTGCAAGGATCCGGATTAATCTTCTCTTGGAGCTTCCTTTTGAGGTATTATTTCATTGTTTGAGCTGCTATTATCTAGATTCATCATTTTTGGACGTGTTAGAGATCATATCTTTTGATGTATTGGAGTTTAGAGGTTAGATCTGAGGTTGCTACCTCAGATATGGAATGGAGAAGGGTTGGAATGCATAAAAGTCCCTGTTTATGAGTGATTGAAGGAGCTATCTTGTCCCAAACCCAAACCCTAGAGTGAAAATGCCTAGGTCTCCTTGGATTCACGTAAAGTTTGCCACTTTACGTGATGGATAGCCTTAGGAAGGGTAGATCTATGGTTTGGATCATCTGCATGGCTTGGAAAGCCTCGGTATGGATTCAGACCCGGTGGTACTTGGCGAGTCACATGGGTGGACTCGGCGAGTTGCTTGAAGATAGGCTGGAACTCGGCGAGTTGGAAGAACAACTCGGCGAGTCGGATGAAGATGGCCTGGAACTCGACGAGTTGGAAGAACAACTCGGCGAGTAGGATGAAGATAGCCTTAAACTCGACGAGTCTGTTCTTGGACTCGGCGAGTCTTGTCAAGAAGTCCCAATCTTTTCGGGTTGAGCCGAGAATCGGTGAGTCAAGGGATGACTCCGTGAGTTGTGTGCGAGTGGACTCAGATTTGTTGGACTCGGCGAGTCTCGGGGTGACTCGGTGAGTTGAGTCGCGGATTGGGGGAATTTCTGAGCATGGGGACTCGGCGAGTCATCGGGTTGACTTGGCGAGTAGAGTCAGTCAGGGGTTGACTTTGACTTTGACCAAGGGTTGACTAGTGATTTCCAGGGGCATTTTGGTAATGGTTGGATATTGTTTTGAGTTCAGTGCCTTGGTGTTGTTCAGTGAAGGAGTTCGTGTCGAAGTTTGGAGCAACGGGATCTTATCTTTTCAGCCGGCAGTTTCGAGGTGAGTTATCCTCACTATATCAACAGGTTCTAAGGCACCAAGGCCGGCCCTTTATCGGATTGAGATCCGGGTATTTGTTGTTATGTTATTGCTTTGATATGTTTGCATCCTGGTAGCTAGGATGGTATATGTTAGAGACCTAGTTAAGGTCAGTTCCTTGATATGTAGGGTGATGCTATGCTAGTGACCGGTTAGGTCGGTATCCTGGTTAGGATGATGGTATGTTATGTGATCTGTTTGATCGGCTTGTTGACTGTGAATTGGTATATGATTGTATGTTTATGTGCACATGGTTGTTTGGACTGGGGTTGGGTTGAGGCGGGTCCTGCTTTGTGTTGTAGGCCAAGATACCCAGGGTGGACCGGTTGTCCCGAAGGCCCAGCGAGCGGTACGGATAGGCTGTAGGCCCCAAGAGGGCGGACCAGACGTGCCGAGGCTTGGAGAGTGGATCAGGACGACTGAAGGCCCGGCGCGGGCGGACCAGTCATATTGTAGACTCAGAGAGTGGACCGGGTGGATTGAAGGCCCGGTGCGGGCGGACCAATCACACTGTAGACTCGATGTATATGGCTAGACTCGGAGGGTGAACCAGGTGGACTGTTGGCCGATGCGGCGGACTAGTCACACTGTAGACCCGAAGTGCATGGCTGTTCTGTGATCGGATATGTTATGGCATGTTATGCGTGTATGGTATATGTGGTTGGTATTTTGGGGATATCTCACTAAGCTTTTAGGCTTACAGTTGTGGTTTTATGTTTTTCAGGTTCTTTAGGAGACCGTGGCAAGGCAAAGGCGTGATCGTACCGCTCCTCATGTTTATGTTGTGATGAGATTCTGGGAATACTTTAATTTAACTGTAATGAAAACCTTTTTGTAATAAATTAATGAAATCGGGGTGTTTTTGAAAAGTTTAGATTGGTTGGAATTTTTCGGTCGTTACAACAAAACATTTTCATATCAAACCTGCTTATGAACTCACCAACATTATATATGTTGACCGTTTTCAAAATAACTTGTATTCTCAGGTAACAGATAAGCTGAAGAAAATTACCAAGTGTGTTAGGATGTTATGTTTTGTGACTCTCAAACAATTTATGCTATGGATTATGTAATGTAAACAATGTACTAGATGCGAACGATGATGGTTGTAATGTATTAATGCATGGGGATTTTTAAGTTATGTTTCATGTATATTCATTCTGATGATATTTCAATTTAAGTCACACGAACCCTCGGACATTTCTGTCATCTGGTTTGGGGGTGTGACAGGTTGGTATCAGAGCTCTGTTTATAGTGAACTGACATATCTAACCACACATTGATATGCAACTATAAACCCAAAGAGGGACTAAACAACTATGAACAAAACAAATAAAATATACAAATAAACACTCTTACTTATGCGACTTAGAAAAATGAACATAATAACAAATCAAAGAAGATGAATGGAAAAACTTGATGTTTCGGTTAAGCCAGGACTGTTTAGGGTTGTATTAGGGATAAATGTAGCCTGATCAACTACATTTCTTCGGAATACAACTATCACATGCCCTGGGGCGATCGCGATGGTCAGCAAACGTAAGGCATACCCTCTTGTTAAACAAGAATAGAACATCAACCCGACAATTTTTTTTACATATCTTAGGAGTAATAATAGTTATTTATATACCCTCTCGCAGACAGTATGGTCGACTTCCATCATCCTGGAGATCCGTATTTCCCTAACCAGGGAAATAACGGGTGGCTGGAAGAGGAGCCTGAAGAAGACCCTGAGGAGGAGTCTGAAGAGGAACCTAAAGCAGAAATCGAGGGCATACCTGCTAAGCCAGTGGTAGACTTGGAAGAAGAGGAGGCCGAAGGGGAGTCCGAGGAAGAACCCGATGACGACGAAAATGGTGATTCGGACGCGGAGTCCGAAGTCAACAAACCTACTGCATCTAAGTCCGTAGTTAGCTTGCTACGACATTTGTTACGGAGTCAAAATCCGTAGCTATGTCGCTACAGAATTTGCTACAAGATCATAGGTCATAGCTATTATACTATAATATAAAAACCATAAATATTATACAATATAATTTTCCAGTATGCAATTTTAAGTCACCATGGCTTATTTTTACAGAAAATGTATTGAAATGGAAATGAACCTGTAATGCTCATTTTTTTTTTTATGATAAGTGATTCAAGAATCGAGTGTTAATTAAATTAATAATTATATAATTAAGGAGAATAATTTTATCGGTGATAAAAACGAATAAAAAAGATCCGTTAATATTAAGTGGCTAAATAATAATTGAAGAAAATAAATAATAATAATAATAATAATAATAATAATAATAATAATAATAATAATAATAATAATAATACTTAAGATGAAATAACATCCATGAATCAATAATGAAAGATAATGAAGAATTAAGGGCTAAAAGTGTCACAGTTGAAAACCTTCTGTGAAAATAAATTTGTTTTGAGGGTATTTTCCGTCATTATGGGAAAAATCAATGTCTAAATTGAAAAATCGAGGTTTTTCTTCGTTATACTCGATTGGATAAATTAGGGAGTATCGGGATTGGATTTTTGGCAGCTCACGATTTCAAGAAACACGTTTATAAGCCCTAATCGATCCAGGACCAAATTATGTGTGTGTTTTCATTTGCTAGTCGAGAAAAGGGTCAACATGAAGGACAGTTGCGATCGGAAGGAGGTTACGATCAGACTTGGTGTTACCGGAGGTGTTACTAGTAGGGAAAAGGGTGTCGGGAGGATTGTTCCAGTTTCATTCTAGCTATTGGGTAATTCTTCATCTCTTTTTCTCATCTCTTTTTCTTCTTTCCACCGTGAAACCACCAAGGACCGCCAATACTGGCATCCTCCTACCACCAGTGTGAGTCAGCTCCTGCCACCACAGGCCACCATGGGTTGGTGGTTGTGGTATTTTGGTCCAAGGAAGTCCTAGGCTAAGACATGAAATGAAGCTTTATACATTTTTATTATTATTTTGTTAAGCCCTAACTTTATACTCCATTAAGTCATGCATTAAGGCTTTTGAGTAAAGTTGTTTTGTATATTTTGGAAACCTCATATGTATTCAATAATTTTATTAAAAATGTTAAACTATAAACTTAACCATTAAGTCCTTAATAAAGCACCAAAAATGAATGAAAAGCTAAAATGACATATTTTTCCAATTATGTCCTTCAACTTCAAAAATCCGTTTGAGGCAATCCGAATATCTAAAAATTATGAGACCTACTTTTCTGTAATGATTAGTATGTCTAGTTTGTTCAAACTTTGAATCAATTTTCCAAATTCCAAACCCTTGAGGGGTAAAATAGTCAGTTTTCTCAGAAGGGTCTATGTTGTCACAGATTTCATGTGCTGTCTTCTAAAAATCATAATAAATTCCTCAAAACCTCAAATGCTAAAATTCCAAATCCTGTAGTTAGATATGGACGTCTAGTTTCCTGCATATAAAATTCTTGATTTAATTCCAAGTAGGATTCTACAGTTCATTAAAAGAATACTCAGTGGTCAGGAAAGCTGTAGAAATTATACATCAACTTGTGATGTGCATAATTAATTCTTCAAAACTCCAATTCATGAAAATTCAGAGGTTATGGTTAGATCATAATGTCTTGTATACCATGAATTTTTCCTATGATTTAAATCTTAACCCTCCTAGAGTAAAAGTTACCGCATTTTCATGTGAGTCTAGAAAGTAACAGCTGAAGTTGGCTAACTTGTAAAATTGATATAAAATCAACCGAAAATCGTTAGGATGAGATCCTTATATTCTCAGAAAGCTAAAAGAGGGAAATATATGAATATAATTTTATTAGAACCTAACTATGGATTTAAGGTTACGAATTTAGGTCCGAAACAGAACACTAAAACCAACGAAAAGTTAAAGTAATGCAAATGAAAGTATTTTAAAGTATATTTATGAAGCATAAGTTAAATAAGTGTTATAATTGTTATGTATTTAAGGCTGGGATGTTTTTGCTTCCGCTAATGTTTTATTTGAAATGATATTTTATATATATGGTTGGAAGTTTTTGATAACCTTAATTGTAGTTTTCACAGGGTAACGACCGACTTTATTTTACGAGGATTTAATATTATGTTTTTAAAAAAAAATTGATTCGTTACAGAACTCATCATCATGTGCCGATTTAAAGACAAATCTTGGAGACACCCGGAAAGTTATATTAAGCTGCACTTTCGACTTATGATCGAGATTCGGTAAGTGGCTTTTACTGGTTAATATTTTTTTAACATTTTATTTTCATTTGATCTAATAGAGGTCTAATTTAAGTATTATAGCATGTTACGTTCATTTTTATTTATGATTATTTTATGAAAACTATTATATCATCATAAAATATCCTTATAATATTGTATAAACTATATACTAATGCAAGTACTATAACATTGTAGGGTTTGTTTGTGTCTCGACATGTGGATTTGGCACTACTAGGAGAGGAAGTTCTTGAAAGCAAGTTGTTGTTGGAGGACATGATTGCAAGAAAAGAGTTTATGAGTTTGGATCATATGACAGGTCCATTTTTCTTGAAACTCTTCTCAAATATGCATTTCACTAGATAGTAGTTCGGAAAATCATCTCTATTCAAAGATCCAGAAACTAGAGGAAGCCATACATAAACAAAGGATAGAGTTGGGTGATGTGAAAAACATGGTCAATGATATGAGAATCACAAATAATTAATGATATAATTTTTATTGAATGCATGTTTAGGATTTCTAGTTGATTTTGACTATTAGATTAATTTGATTGGTGTAACGCCCCGGTTCATGGTACGTGAATTTATTATACTTTATTTATTATCTCTGGTATATTTTATTATATTAAAAAAATAGGGTGGGGTAATTAGGGCTAATTATGGACCCATTGTGCAATGGAATTGTTTTTGGGGTTAGAGGAGCTGTTATGTCAAACTTGAAGGGCCAAATGCTATGTTTTTGAAGCCTTATACCCCCCTTGATCGGACACCAACTTAGGGCAACCCATAATCATGTCTAAAAGGCCTATTAAGCCTCAAAATTTTGGCCTAACCCTATGAAGTTAAGGGGGTGCCGTTTTTCTTTGTGTAGTCGTGAGTGAGAGGGGAGAAAAGAAAGAACGGGAGTGGAGAAGAAGGGAGCATCGAAAGTGAAGGTTGGAAGGAGGCTACGACATCTTCAACAAAGGAGAAATCTTCACCACCACCACCACCGCCAAGGTGGTGACAGTTACCACAATCTTATTCTCCTTCTTTCTCTTCTACCTTTAAACGAAAGTGAAGGTTGGAAGTCATGCAATCTTATTCTCCTTCTTTCTCTTCTACCTTTAAACAAAATCTTCACCACCACCACCACCACCAAGGTGGTGGCAGTCACCGCCAGCCACCACTACCACTATGGCAGTGGGTAGTGATGCTCCAAGATGTTTTGAGGGCTAAGTGGTGACATGGGTTGTTTTGGTCCCACACCTTAAACCCTAGTTGGTATTCTTCCCATGAGGGCATTGTACTTATTTTGATGTTTTATGTAAGAAATCTAAGGAAAAGGCATTGAGATTTTCATTGAATTCTATATCAATGAAGTACTCTACTGTTATGAACTCATTTTACTGATTATAAGCCTCATTGGATAGGTCTTAATGGGTTAAGAGGTCAAGTTAACCCTAAAAAGACAAAGCTGTGATTTCAGGATTTTACCCTAATATGTCCATATCTTTGAGAGATGATGTATCGATCATGCGAAAACCTTTTTAGTTGAAACCAAAAGCCATAGTTTCGTTTTTGAGTCCTATACATTTCATTAGTTTTGACCAAAGGCCATAAATGCCCGTAACTAGGGTGAAATCGACCATTTACCCATACAGATCCATAATGAACTGTTTTGCGAGGCAGTTTTGTAAAAATCTTCAAAAATTATAGAAAAAATCATACAGAGGTGTGAGAATACTACTTTTAAAGCTAATGACCTGTACTTAATGCATATAAAACAATTTTGAAAAATAAGGCGTTTAAGGGGGGTAAAACAGGTCCCGACCAATACTATAATTTCTATGTATAAATCTGAAAATAAATAAATAAATGACACTCAAGCCATTATACTTTTGAGATATCAAAGTACCATAACTTAACTCTTTTTGGTAATTATTAAGAATTTGAAGGTTAACCTGGTGTGAAGGGGTGTTTGTATTATTTGAAGGGTGTTTGACTACTGTTAGGTCGGGTGAGACTAGGAACTATATGGTTGATAGTTAAAGTAATACTTGTTGCATTACTTATGTTTGATGTACTTATTTGTTATGTGGAATGTATATGCATGATATGTTTGGGCTCGGCGGCTGAATACCGAGTCGATATGTTGGGGCTCGACGGCTGAATACCGAGCCGACTGACCAAAGGCCAATGTGCCAAGTCAGGGGGGCGAAGGCGGAAATGCCAAGTCCGTGGACTCGACGGCTGTAACGCCCGGGTTTCGGGGCTAAGCATTTTTAGACAATGTAATAGTCTAGGTCAACTATTTTAACTCTTTTTGAAGTAATAAAGATGAATTATTTGAATATTATGTGAATTATGTGAATTTATATGCTTATTACTTATTTATAAATGTGTAATAAATAAAGAATAAAAATAAGAGTCAAAATTAAAGTGTGAGATAAGCCTGTTATCTTTACATAAAGTTGTAGTGGTCGAAACAAGGATTCCAGGGATATAAAGAATGTCGAAATCCGAGTTATAACGAAGAAGTTATGACTCGTCGAAGTTTCACGACGGAACCGGCGCGACACCGGGAAGCGTAAATAGTGAATTTACGATAGAGCGACTTTTAGCCTTAGCGATCTAAATTAAAGTTGTAGAATATGTTAAACCGAGAGCGTCCATAAAAAGAACGCCCAAATCTGACTTCGTATGAGAAAGTTATGATTTTTCGAAGTTTCGGCTTAGCAGTGTACATCCCGAAGTTCGAGTATTAGATCGAGCGGTTTTTAGCCGACACAACCTAAACGAGAACCGAAGATCTCGGTATTAGTAGCGTAACAATAAAAAGACAGACGAAAATGGACATCGGATGAAGAAGTTATGAGATTTTAACAGACCAATCATGTCCCGGCCTGTTAAAAATATAACTTTAAAAATAAAGTCAAAATTAGCCGACGGAGTCTAAACGAAAGCTGCAAAGTACGTCTCCACCTACGCGTGGATATAAATAACGTCAAAAATGGAGTTCGTATGAACGAGTTATAAATTATAATAGCATATTTACATATTAAAATAAAGTATAAATCATATATACGTACACACACACACACACACACACACACACATATATATATATATATATATATATATATATATATATATATATATACATATGTATATATCATTAGAAAGGTATCGACGATGTGGTCATTATAAGACTAATGTTGAGTTCTTTCGACATTAATTTAGTACAAATATCGTTAAATCTATTTAAAATAGTATTATAAGGGGGTGTTTAGTTGTTTATATAACTATAAGTTCATTAAGTAATTATGGATGGTAGTTTTTGAAAATTCAATTAGTATAAATAAGAGCCTCTAGCTCTCATATTTCTTGCACCATTCTCTTGATTCAAAAGTCTTTCTCTTCTTATCCCCCGAGTATTTCGGTCCCTCGTGATTCGACTTCTCTTTCTGTAGTTTTAGTATAGTAAGGTGAGCGCTAAAGCGCTGCACGAGTCTTTCTTAGAAAGATTCAGCGACGAAGTTCTGCCCCTGCGGAGCTCGACTCCTAACTAAAATCCCCTTGTAAGTAAGTTACGCTTACCCTATTTTAAATATAGTCTATATTTAAAATTAGTATTGTTATTATGAACTTATAATAAATATTTGAGCTATTATTATGACTTATATAAGTGTCGTTATAATATCTTTTTAACTACTCGCAGTACGGGGAATCTAGTTTAAATGGCCGCATAGGGTTGTTGGATTTCAGAAGTGCTATATGCCAAAATGGTCCTGCCCTCCGGTGTTTTATGTCTGGCTCCTGTCTGTACATAGTGGTTGCAAAGTATTGTTTAAACGCTTATATAATAATAATAATCATAATAATAATAATAATAATAATAATAATAATAATAATAATAATAATAATAATAATAATAATAATAATTAGTAACGGTAAATATTAGACTAAAATCTAGTGGTAATAATACTAGGTTTCGTCGAAGGAAATTATTTTAAAGTAAACGAAGCGCTGTCTGAGTACCAAGTCACCGCCTTATCAAGTGAGTGCATAGTTACTTTCAGCTTACACATAGATATGAAGTATTTTATATAAATTACGTGTTGTGTGTGCATATTATCTGTATACTTTCTATCTATGTTGGATGAACAATTTTATACATGTTTTAAATGATTTAAATTGTATATGTATTTTCTATCTACAAAATATGTTGGGTAAACATGGGTAGATGTAATAGCTGTTGTGTGACAAAATAAAATGATGAGAGGCCTCGTTATAGATGTTATTAATGATCCAGTCATCTAGCGGAGTATAGATGACGACCACGGACTATTCTAGACAGTCCAGTGGAACACTAGCAGGCTCGCAACCTATAGGTGTTTATTTAAACTGCGTGTTTATTTGAACTGTGTGCTCACCAGGTGTACCCCATCCCCCACATGGTTGCCTTAAGGACATTTATTTCTGAGGAATCCCCTTAGCAGTAGCGTCCATCCCGATGATATTCCTTAGGCTACGTCCCTTATGATAGGTGTTTAGGGACGTAATGAGAGGATAACGGGAATGGATAATCGAGTTATTGTTGATTGATGAAATTAATAAACTTATTTATTATGGGTTGAAAACCCTATGTGCTCACCAGGCTCCCAAGCCTGGCCCACTCAGTTTCTTGTATTACAGGTAGTGGCGCATGAGCATAGATAAGATGTCTTGGGATGAGAGATTAAGGGATTTTAGGCCTGTAAATACGGAATAATGTAGTAAAGCCTATGTTGTATTGTTTATGCTTATGATCTGTATCGAACATGACATCCCGATTCTTTTTAATGAAATACATTTCTATGGAAATGCTTTTGATAAATCTTTATCATATTTTGTTTTGGGACAAATTCCGCAACACTTTTATTTAAAATGTTACTCTGATTTTCAAACAAAGCAGAAACAAAATCGGTCTTTTCTGGCCGTGAAAATGGGGATGCCACAACGGCTAAATACCAAGTCTTTATATGGGTGTTGTTTGGGATTTGTTCCCAAATAGACACGGGATATATGATATTAATGTTTCTATGTTATATGGATGTTTGCATATTTTGTTAGTGGCATGATAAGTAGGAGTAGGGTGTAATATTTCTAATGTTATGTTGCGTTGGAAGTCACTAAACTTTGTGCTTACCCTTTTATTCTATAAATGATTATTATAGGTACATCAAGTACCAACAAGGGTAAGGGTTCGACTTAACTGTACACTGACGCGGTTGAAGATTTGGTCCGTGTCATAAATGTTATTACATATTTTAAGGCTTTTATTATTCTATTATAACTGAGTTTCAAACAAATGGATTTATCTAAAGTATGTTTGGAATTACTAAATTGGGGATTTGAATTTTATAAATTGGTTAAGTTATATTATGGACGGATGTTTTTTTTTTACAAAATAAATGTTTCGAAAAGTTTAAATTTATTGGAAAATTTTGGGATATTATAATTGGTGTTTTGGACAAAGTGAAATTTTGTTTGATGATAAACTATGTTTTTATCAAGAGTTTATGTAATTTCTTTTACTGTTTAATACAATTTCATAATGTTGATTTTGTTATTAATTTGCTTTGGAAAAAGTCTAGTCATTTTTGTATTTATTTTAATTAATTCTATCACATTTTTGTAGTTGAATTGTTATGGATGTTGCTATGAAACATATTCCGTCGCATTTTTTTTTGCAACAAAAGTAGGTTGTGGTAAATTTACTACAATACATTTGATACATCGTAGTAAATTCACTATGAAATGTTTGCTACAATATTACCCATAGTTGATTTGCTACGAAAATTAGCTACGGGGCTAGTTTGTAGTTAATTTGTAACAAAATTAGGTCATAGTAAATTTACTACGGAGTACTAGCTACGCCATTACCCATAGTGGATTTGCTACAGAAACTAGCTACGAATTTAGTTTGTAGTTAATTTGCGACAGATTTACTACAGATCGGGGCGTAGTTAATTCACTATGGACATGCTACGAAAATAAATTGTAGTTAATTTGCTACGTTGTTGCTACGGATGTAGTCCATAGCAAGTTTTCTACGAAATAAGTCTGTTGTAAATACCGTTGCGAAGGTGCTACGGATTCTGTAAAGAACCTTTACTAACGAAGAATTTGTCTACATAATGAATCTGTAACAAATTCCGTCGCTAATCCATTTTAACTACGGAATATCATGTTTTAGCTACAGAATTTTTCCATCGGAATATCAGGAAGGGTTTTAAACCTAGGTTAAGGCGAAGTAGTTCAAGACCTGACTATTGACACCGGTACGTTCCTACTCAACAACACCAACGCATGCATTATGTTTGATAGTCGGGCAGAGCAAAGCCAAATTAGTCATAAATTTAAAAACTTACTAAATCAACCACCTCAGAAGCTCAACGAAGCCTTTACGGTGGAAATGGCTAATGGGAAAAACTAAATCTACTCAAGATATCTCTGTAGGGTGCGCGTTAACAACTAAACAACTACTTTTTCCAAATAGATTCGATGCTAGTAAATATTTGTAATTTTGATATGATCATTGGCATGAATTGATTAAGCCCCATCATGCTGATGCTATGTGTCGCGAGAAGGCCGTTTGCCTTCACCTCCCTAATCACGAAACTCTAATAATCTATGGTGATAAACCTGGCGCCAATCCTCGTCTTATCTCGTGCATCAAGGCACAGAAGTGCCTGCATCAGAAGAACTACGTTTTTCCTCGCTCATGTTGTGGACAAGACCAAGGAAGAAGTGAGCATACAAGGTATTCCAGTAGCATGCGATTTTCCGGATGTATTTCCCGAAGAACTTTCGGGAATACCCCAGAAAAAATCAGGTCGAATTTCGAATCGACCTCATACCGGGAACCACATCAATTGCCAATTCACCCTATAGGTTGGCTCCTGCGGAGATGCGGGAATTGTCAAGCCAATTAAGCAAACTCTTGAGCAAAGGATTCATCAGACCCGGCTTCTCGCCATGGGAAGCTCCGATTCTTTTCATTAAGAAGAAAGACGGATCCTTTAGGATGTGTATCAACTATAGAGAGCTAAATAAACTCACTATCAAGAATCGCTACCTACTCCCTCGGATTGACGACCTATTTGACCAGCTCCAAGGAGCTAATTACTCTCCAAATAAATCTAAGATCCGGTTATCATTAGCTCCGAATCCGAGAAGAGGACATTCCAACAACTGTTTTCCGAACTCGATACGTCTATTTTCGAATTCATTGTGACGCTTTTCGCTCTAACAAATACCCTGCAGTATTCATGGACCCCACGATACATTGGTCCATTCGAGATTCTTGTCTGAATCGGTCCAGTGGCCTATAGGCTGCAACTACCTGCTGAACATAGCAGTTACACCCCGTGTTCCATGTTTCCAATTTAAAGAAGTGCTTATCCGATGAAACGCTCGTCATCCCATTGGAAGAAATCGAAATCAACAAGAATGTCCTGTTCATCGAGGAACCAGTTGAAATCATGGAGAGGGAAGTGAAGCGTACTAAGCAAAGTCGCATTCCGATTGTGAAAGTTCGGTGGAACGCAAAACGTGGGTCGGAATTCACATGGGAACGCGAAGAACAGATGAAACAAAAGTACCCTCACCTATTCTTGAATTCTCAGACCTAGTTTCAAAAGAATTTCGGGACAAAATTCCCTCTAAGGGGGGGATGATGTCACAACTAGAAATTCTAAGGTTTTGTAAACATTAACAAGAGTAACATTTGTGACTAAAACTTGAAAACATGCATGATGTTTATTCAATGAAAAAAAAATTCCATCAAACACTCTACGCAGACACTACAAATGGTCGACAAAAGAGTCGAAACCCTAAAAATCTCGGTTTAAGTCCATTATGGACTAGGATTTCCTTATTGGGCCTAATGGGCCAATAAGCTTCCAATTTGACTATTTTGGGCTTAGGAACCTTAAATGGGCCCTAATTGGACCCACATTAATAAACTTAATATTTTAGGCCATAATAGGCCTAAAATGAAATGGTTTACCCTAATGGGCCTTATTGGGCAATAACTAGCCAAATTTGATTACTATGGGCCATATAAACCTATTCTTTTAAGTCATTTGGGCCGTGAGACACCCTAGAGGCCCAATGGGCCGAAAAAATTTATTTGGGCCTCATAAATTCGAGCATGGGCCCAAAATGACTCCTTTTCCCTCTCTTTTAGCCCAACTCGGCCCAATGAAAAAAAATGTGGAATTATGGGAGGAAGACACATCATTTTTACTTCATGGATATCCATGCTTGATTTCTCTCCTCCCCATGCATCCATCACTTCACCTATTTCTCTTCCCTTCTCCTTCTTCTTCTTGGTCGTAAGCCTCAAACACACACACACTCTTCCAAAATTCTCTCCTCACCCTCCCAAAGATCATCATTCATCATCTTCCAAAAATCTAGAAAATTTTGCTAGAGCCTTGAGGATCTCTATCAAGTCATTCCAATATTTAGTAAGTTTTTTTCAAAATACAAGCATCTTCTTTCCTCTTACATGAAAAACTCTTTCTTACATAGTTTTATTCCATGATCACACCTTTAAAGCTTCATAAGCTCGAGATCCATTCCAAGGTGTTGCTAGGATCAAAAACTATATCATCTTCTTCTATTTCTTCTAAAAACCAAATCCACAAAACCTCAAGGTGAGTTCACACCCCCTTTTTTTTTCGGTTTTTACTTATTTTTTTTTGGGGGGGGGGGGGGGAATACAAGTACTATGTGATGATCTATGTGTGTTTGCATCTTATGTGTGATTTCCTTAGTTTTTGGTTGTAATAATGTGTAATACTTGTGTTATTTCGAGATCTATAGCAAGAAGGGTGAAAGAATCATAAACAAAAACATAATAAACAACATACATCATAGATCTAAGGTTCCTTAAGTTTATAATGTGAAAAACAAAACCAAAAGAATTTTACAAGTGTCATTTTTGCAAAAATAACAAAGATTGGGTATAAATTGTAAATTGTCGGTTTTATGAGGGCTATAAGTTGTTTATTTGTATAAAAGCTGATTTATATGAAAATAAAACTTTTCAAGGGTCAAAAACATAAATTTTAGCTTAATGGGCTTAAAATTGGGCCTAATGGGGTTTGGGCCGAAAGTTGTCAAAAAATGAGGTTTTTAGGGGCTGAATTGGAAAATTTAACAAACTATGCGTCTAAAATGTAAATAAACTTTTTTCAGGTGTTAAAAATGAGTTTATTACCAAATTAGGACTAAAATTGCAAAGTTTTTGAATTTGGGGTCGAAACTGTAAAACTTACGGAATTTGGGCCAAAAATGTGAACTTTTTACAAATAAAGGCTAGAACTGACAAATGCAATAGTTTTGGGCTAAAATTTCTATTCAAATAAAGTTTAGGTGGAAAATGTCAAGAAAAATGGTTTAAGGACCAAAAATATAACTTTTCATGAAAAGGGATTAAAAGTTCCATTTTTATAGAAAAAGGGACCACAATGATCAACCTAAATGTTTTGGGCCAAATAAACAACTATAAATGTTTGGGTTAAAAATACCAAGTTTATAATGCATGATTTTATAGATATACATATATATAACTAAAGCTTCGTTATAATTCGAACGATTAACTTATTTCTTTTCAAACATTGTGAATAAACATTTAGTAGACAACAAAGATATCAATAATACTACCTTAAACTCGATAAAACATAAACGATTCAATGGTTGGACTCAAAACCTTCTTTCGTGTTATTGGGCCTTTGTGGCCCAATATCATGATTTTTGGGCGCAACATAAATATACATTTTTATTGGGCCTCAGGTGACCCAATTACATGCCTAATGAACCCTCAATGGCTTTTACGTGCTATTGGGCCGTAGTGGCCCATTTTCATTGCTAGTAAGGTCCAAATAAATCATATGCGTAATGGGCGAACGAGTCTTTCACATACTCGACAACCTTTAATAACATACGTGATTAGTGGGCCCCCGTAGTCCTCTTCTCTTCGTCTGTTAGGCTTATCTTCTATTTAAGTAAACAAAGATCAGGTCGTTAAACAAGGTTATTCAATTTCATTTGGATTTAGTGAGTAATAACGGGCGACACCAATAAGTTTCGATCGTAGTCTGTAGTTATAATCAAAGTCTCCTGGAGGGAGTGCGAGAGTTTGTGTATAGATCTATACGGGGTGACTCCCCCACACCTAAGTTGTTCGCTACAGTTAGACTAGGTCAGTCTAGGGTGACAAAATCTTAATTTCAATACCGGCATTCGCAAGAATGCCAAGACAGACGAACTAGTCATTATTATGCATGGTTATAACGACTCACATAGAGATCCAATACCATCAAAGTAATCATGGGAAATCATATTCATTCGTTGTGATGATACAATAATACAAAACGAACATCCTGTTTTATCGGAAAACATCGGGTTTTCCGAGGAAACAACATTATTCACTTGCACTTTCAATACAAGAATTCATTATGAGAAACATATCACTTTTACACGTTTTGAAATCATTCACGCATGTACTTATGGATCATCACACCTATTTTGTAAACAATTGTCTTTTCAGAAAATATTGGATTTTCTAGGTTTTACACACTACACAAAACATTTTCATATCAAACCAGCATATGAACTCACCAACATTATATATGTTGACCATTTTCAAAATAACTTGTATTCTCAGGTAACAGATAAGCTAAAGAAAATTACCAAGTGTGTTAGGATGTTATGTTTTGTGACTCTCAAACAATTTGTGCTATGGATTATGTAATGTAAACAATGTACTAGATGCGAACGATGACGTTTGTAATGTATTAATGCATAAGGATGTTTATGTTATGTTTCATGTATATTCATTGTGATGATATTTCAATTTAAGTCCCATGAGCCCTCGGTCGTTTCCGTCGTTTGGTTCGGGGGTGTGACAGTTGCCGCCCGTATGGCTCGTTACTACCGCTCCTGTCAACATCCACCACCCCGATGGAGGTTACAGTGTGCATTCCAGCTCCGGTGTCATAGGTATGTATGTATATTATGGTGTTGTGGTTTGTTGTGTGGGTGTATCTCGACCGGAAAATCATGAGATGCCATCACCACCACCGTGAGGTGGTGGCTGCCACCGTGTACCACCGTCGAGCACCACAAGGATGGTTTTGCGTGAGTGTATGTGTGTGTTATATTGTGTGTGTGTGTGTTATTCTGGATATTGTTGTACAATTGTAATTAGTGGCCAGAATAATCAAGGAATTCCATAACCACCACCGTGAGGTGGTGGCCGCCGCCGCGAGCCTCCATTGACCACCATCACTCGAGGTGGTAGAGGGGGTGTGCCCAACTTTATTAATAATTAATTAATCTAAAAACTTAACAAATGGATTAATTGGAAACCCTAATTAGGGTTAAGAAAACCCTAATTTGGCATGCGCCTTGCGTTGGGCCATTCTATTGGGCTTTGGTGATTGGGCTACTGATGGACCGTCCAAGAACAAGCATATGGACTAGAATATTTGGATGGGCTTTAGGGTAAGGCCCATGTGAGGGGTTTGGGCCCAATTTGGAAAATTAGGCCATAGATGGGGCATATTTGGGCCTTTATGATTATGAGATATTGGACCATTAGAATACCAAGTGTTGGACCAAGAATAAATAGTTGGGCCTTAGGGTAAGACTAAGTAGGGGTTTGGTCCTAATTTGGAAAATTGGGTCATATGTTGGGCTTTGGTTCATTATTAGACTTTTGTGCCTTTAGATTAGGCATTGGGCTTGAATTAAGCTAAGTTGGGGGTAAAGTAGTCTTTTACCCCTAGCATGGATTCATGGTTATGTATTGAAACCCAATTATTAATTGTGTGTTATTTTGATGTTTGACAGTTTGAGAATCTATCATCCAACAACTAGAGTTTTGTATGCGGGACTTCAGCAGTGTAGGAACGGGTCTAAGACACCAATGTCGGCCCGTTTATCTATGTTAGCATCTGTCGGACTTAGGTCCAATGTCGGGGTTAGCCCGATGTAGATTATATGTTTCTGGGCTTCGGTTCGATGTCGGTTAAGCCCCCGAGGAATGTTTGTATGTTTGATGTCTTTGTGATTCTTTCATGTGTTTTTTATATGTTCTGGATTTCGGTCCGATGGCGAGGCAAGCTCGAGGAATGTTTAGCTTATATGTTATGTGTTATGTGTTCCGGACTTCAGTCCGATGCCGAGGCAAGCCCGAGGAATGTTCATTGATTATGTTATGTGTTTATGATATATGCTTGTTGGTATGTTATAAGCATACCGGACTTCGGTGCGATGCTGGGCGGGGCCTGATGTCGGACGCTGTCTGATGCCGGGCGGGGCCCAATGTCGGACGCTGTCTAATGCCGGACGGGGCCCGATGTCAGGTAAGTCGATGTCGGGCGGGGCCCGATAGTGGTCTAGTCCCAAGTTTTGTTTATGCTATGTGTTTATGTTATATGCATTGCTGATATTTTTATATGTATACTGAATTTCGGTCCCATGTCGGGCGGGGCCCGATGCCGGGAGGGGCTCAATGTAGCGGGCAAGGCGCAATGTATGGTACAATGTGATTATGTGTATTGTATGTGGTAGTTTTTAGGAGAGTCACTAAGCTTCATGCTTATAGTTTTCATTTTTGGTTTCAGGTACTTTCAGTAGCAAAGGGAAGAGCTCGGGATGATTACAGTGCACACACCATTTGTTCAGCTTGGGATGTTTATACTCTTTTATATATTTGATAGATGTTATGATATTCTTTAGATACATTATTTATGATTTTTATATGTTGAATGATTATTATGGTTTTATTAATGATTTAAATGAAATTTTTAGATTGTATTTTTGGGATGTTTCAGGTATGATGATAAAAGTGATGGTTTGGGCCTTTAATGAATAAAGGGTTTTAGTTTGATGTGTTTTATGTCAAAAGTAATTAGATAGGGATGTAGAGCTCTTCAATAACTTTCCATGGATATAAAGATCATCGAAATCAGAGTTGAAACGAAGAATTTACGAGCTTTAGAAGTTAGTGTTGGATTAGGTGTCTAAGCCCATAACTATAATTGGTATGTACTTGACCCGAGAGTAGCATGGTCCATTTCGGGTTGCCTTCACCAGAACAGTTTGACAGGATGGATATTTGAGAAAGAGGTTATTTATGATTTATTAATATATTATAAGTATAATATACTAGGAAATCATATTATTTAATTAATATTGGTCAAGAATTAATTTGGAATTAATTTAGTGATCAAAAGAGATTAATGAAATTAAGGGGACTGATTAAGTAAATCATTAATACATATAGTTTGGGCCAATGATCGATGATTGATTAGTGATGGACTAAGTTTATGCGAGAGTCCATGAAGTGTTAGTCCATAAGGTTTATCATATGGATTAATGGATTAAAGGCCCAAGGAATGAATTAGGGTTTACATGTTGAAACCCTAGGAATTCCACACTAGAAAAGTAACCCCTTAGCTCAAATTCACTACCCCAAGGGTTCTAAGAGAACCCTGGACGATTTTGGTGGTTCTAGCCTCTCTCTAAAAGTCCTCCATTTGTTCATGGTGTTTTTGACTTGTTTGAGGCATCACACTTGAGGTGCTAAGCTCTTGAAAGGCCAACAAGTACAAGCTACAACTAAGAGGTATTCTTCTAACTGGTTTTATGATTCATGTACCATATTTGTATGCTATATAGGTTTCATGCTTTGGATAATTTTTGTTTCATGTATAGATAGAGAAAACTTAGATCCAAAATATTAGGGTTGTATGTGCACCATAGAAGTGTTATTGTACTTAAACCCCAACAGTGATATCAGAGCCAGGGTGTTTTCTGTTATATTGATGTATTGGTTAGTTGTTCAAAGCAAGAAAAATCATTTTTTTGGAATCTGCATGATCACCATGACGTGGTCAAAGGTACCACGACGTGATGACTGTTCGGTGGTTAATTTTTTTCAGTTTTTTTTGCCAAGTTTTGGATTAGAATCATTACTACAAACTGTTTTCACTATTAAAAAATTGTTCTTGTGATAAGGTAAAGATTTCCATCATCCAAAATTAAAAAGACAATTATCAAAATTTAAGATAATATTTTGATTATATGATAATTTGACTTTTTGTATTATTCTTGCAATAAGAGTTAAATTAGGTTAATTTGGTAAATGATAAGTTATATGATAATTGTATTAGTTTAAATTTTGATCTAAGTGTTTCATGAAGAGATTCATAACTTGTCCTCAAGTTATGAAATAAGAAAAGTTTCATTCATGAAACTTTAAACTCTTTAAGTTATGGAATTGCAAAGGTCTTGAAGAGTTTCATAACTTGTTCTCAAGTTATGGAACGTGGAAAGTCTCATTCATTAACTCCATAAGTTATGGATTCCAAAAGTTTTGAAGAGTTTCAATTACCCTCAAGTTTTTTGGAATTTGAAAAGTTTAATTAAAAAGTTTTAATTTGAAAATATTCAATTCTAAAACATCTAGTAATGGAAAGGTTTCAAAAGGTGCAACTCTTGGGTTCATAACTAAAAAAATTAATTAAATAGTTTTAATTTTAAATTTTTATATTTAGAACCTTGATGTTTTTTTGAATAGTTCAATTACACCTTATGGACTTTATTAAATTGATTAAAGTGTTTGATTAAAAGAGAATTAATAATTCCATAAGGATATGGTTTAAGTTTAATTAAATTAAAAGTTTAGTTTATTAATAGATTAAACCACAAAGTACTTTAAATGTGTAAAATACACCCTTATACTATATACAATTAAAAGTTTAATATATTATATATGTATAAGTTAAAAGTCATTCTTACCGTTAGTAGGCATCATTCACGAAGCTAGTCTGTAAGGGGTGTTTAAGGAAATTGCCTATAAAATGGCGATTGAATGGGTATCCACTCCTACCCACCGCACTCTTGACTAGTGCAGGGTCGTTAGCCGAACGGGTTTGACAGAACATTTAAATCCTCATTAAACGTATGATGAAATATTAAGTAATTAAACCTTTTATAAACTCTTAATCTTAGTTACTTTGGAAAAATGTGAATTTGATGCTAACCCGTGAAATTGCACATTGCACCTTATTAGTCATTAGTGGAGCGTGTGTGGTTAACCGGCACACTAATATGGGACTATTGAAGGATGACAATGGGTAGCTCGTAGTTTGTCATAGATCAATGGAGCGTGTGTGGTTAACCGGCACATTGATTAGGTGATAATTGACTTCGAGAGTACCAAACTAATTTGCATGGTTATTCACACCTTGTTTGTGATCCTCGGTATCCCAGTCACAAACTTGAAGGGCATAATCGAGATTAAACATCTTATTGAAAAAGTTCAATGAATCTCAAAGAATCTAGGAATTTCAATTCATTTAAAACCTAATGCTCTTTTTCGTTTTTCATGATGGAAATTGGTAAATCGTCAATTACCTACCTTCAAATATTTTACAATTGGATTACAACATCCCTCTTCCAAATTGTAGAATATTGTGTTGGGTCATTGCCTTAATATTTCAATTTGGGTGTTATATTAAGGACTTAAATCAACTAACTTGAAATTATCCCCTTATAGATGTCTAGTTCTGACAACTATGGGCTTCCCAAATCTTTTGGAGAAATCTTTCCTCATGAAGATTATGTTCCCATAAATCATACTTCACTTCCTCCACCTCCTCCAATAGTTCTTTCTAACCTACATGTCCGTTGACTTGAAAAGTTCAAGGTCACTCAAACCTTATTGGCAAGCAAACACCAAAATGGAAGGTGTGTGTGCACATGTCTTGGAGATGAAGTCACACATTGACAAGTTGGGAATGTTGGGTGTCGTTTTCCCGAGGAAGTTGGCTGTTGACTTGGTTCTTCAATCACTTCCTAGGTCATATAGTGAGTTTATTAAAGACTACTATGTGACATATCACGACGTGACCCTTATTGATCTTACCTATTTGCTAATTCCTGCTGAATTAGTAATGATTTGGAGCATTGGTAAAGCAAATGTGATTGGAAGATCTACTTCCCAAATTTCCATGGACATTGACAATGGTGACATTGGAAGTCCAGAAAAGCTTTCTCTTCCCAATGGAAAGGCCAAGGTCAAACAGTTTGACCAAATGGTAAAGAGAAAGGCTAAGTCTAAGATTGTCCCATGTGTCAGTCCGAAAGAGTCTGTTTGTTTCTATTGCCAAGAGAATGGGCATTGGTTGCAAAGCTGCCCCGACTACCTGAGAGATCTAAGAGATGGTAAAGTCAAAATGTATGACTCTGCTTCAGATAAGTTCACTATTTAACTCTATTAAGTTCCTACTTATAGATTCTTAAGACATGATGTGATGAGATCACATTTTAATGTTTTGTAGGATCGAAGAAGAGAAAGGAATCTTAAAGAAAGTGCAGGCTGAGTCTGATCGCAAAGAGATGGATTTCGATCGCATGATTCGATTATCAGAATTTTGAGTTGCTGATTAGGAGTTATGATAGATTGCTTAAGAACATTTAGAGACATAGTTTTCGTATGTATTTTCATTTTAAGGACAAGTTTTCTGCATTTTATAATAAAGAAAAATTTTGATTTTATCTTATATTTCCTTGAAATTGCATTTGTGAAAATTGATGTTTGTATGTTTCTATTTTTAGCAATATGGATTTGATTCTTTCGTTAGTGGTAGTGTCTAAATTTACCAAATAAGGAAAGATTCTCATCACCAAAGTTTCAATTGGACAAAAACTTGGAATCATGCAAGTTATATTGTATGATGAATGAGAACCTTCATCTTTGGGAAATTAAGACTAATTCCTTGTTCACATATGTATGTGAGTCAAGTGAAGGACTAGGGGATCTAGTACAAATTGTTGTGCACTGGTCCAGGTCCACCACAAAGAACGATAAGACTATTCGTCATGATTTACTAAAGTTAGTAAATATGGTTATACTTACAAGATTAAGTGTAATTTTGAATCATTGAAAAAGTTTCAATGTATAGCAGAACGAATAAGATGAATCAATTAGGCAAAAAGATAAAACGTTTCTCCAATCTGAAAGGAAAGGAGAGTACTTTAGTATTTTGTTTTATGATCATCTCAATGATTATGAAAACCATATCACAATTGATCCTCTAAGGACACCTTAGTGCACTTGTATGACTGAGAAGAGGAATCGGGAATTGTTAATGGTTAAATCAAGAAGATGAGTCACACTTCGTTCCAAAATCAAGTCTTAGAGTCATACTCCAAGATTGTACATTGACTGACATATCTTAAGTAGGTTTATAACACATTTAGAATTGGTAGTTGTGATGTCTTTAAGACAAAGACCAGCTAAGACCAATTATATGAGTTTTTCCTTGATAATAATCCACACTAACTCTTGAATATTTGTTTGTCAAGGAATCTTTCTTGACAAGAGAATCTTATGTGTCAAGATATCAAAGGGAGTCTTAAAATACCTTGAAAAACTTCAAGAACTAATCAAGAATAAACCTATTGTTTATTGCTAGCATGTGACTTGAGGTTTGTAACCTATCGTGTTGACATATTCTTGTTTTTGTGCCCATTCCAGTTAAAGTTGACTTTGCATGTGAGTTCTATGAGTTCTCAATTGGTTGCATAAGGCAAAGCACCATGATCAGTGAAAGTTCATTAATCAGTAAGAGTGAGCTGCTTAACAACTTGGAAGACATGGTAGGCCCTTGTGCTGCCAAGTGGCAAGAAATTAAGATTGAACAAGTTCAGGCCATATGAGGTTGAATCTGCCATAGACCTTATCTAATGATAATGGTTGGAAATGACAGTTTCACATTGATAGGAACACATACACCATAAAATCTAAGTGTCATAAGGTTTTTCTCCAATTCATGAAAATGATTGTGAGGAAACGCTTTCACTAAGTAGATTGTAAGGAGATAGCAGTTGTGTTAATTGCGTTCTAAATTTTGATTATGATTACGGAATCTCTCATCATAGTTCGAATTGTGAGAAATGGCAAATAGTTTGAACATTCAGAACTTACTGCTGTAAGTTCTGAAATAGTTTAGAAACACATATGAGTTATCTAAGGTAAGGTGTATGAGTTTGAGAAGCCTAGATAAATTCTTATCGAAGAATCTCGTATCAGAAATCTGAACTTTGATAAGAAAGTCAATAAGTATTGATTTCTAGCAGTCCAATTGATTTCTGAGTACATGTCAAAGCTAGTGGGAGCATAAGTGTTATGCTAGTAAGAATATAATTATCATGATAGTGGGAGCATGATTATTATGTGATGTGTTGCAAGTTATCAATACTAGTTATAGGAAACAAAGTTTACAAATTTGCAAAGTTGCAAAATTTGAAAAGTTGTTTCGTTATAGTAAGGGAGAGGATACTTATACTTTATTTCGAATCTAAAAGTTTAGATTGAAGTCTTAATCAAACTTATTCATTGATATATATGAATACTATGTGAAATATTTCAACATTTGAAATTCTATATATAGAAATATTATTGCAAAAGACTGGTCAAGTATCATGTCCTTATGTAAGACATTATGAATCGTGTCTCATATGCTTCGGATATAGGATCGATTGCGTATGCTATAATATTCATGTGTTCTAATTTTCCAAATGCCTAGGGCATTAAGAGGGAAAAAGGACTAGAACCGAATATGACTAAAGTTATTAAACAACTGTCAAGTACGATCTGAGGTTCTCTATGGATTGGTTGCTTAAGGAAAGTTGGAAGTATAGTAATGAATGGACCGTATTGATACAATTCTGAATAGATATGATTCTATTAAGAATGGATAGTCATATGGAAATTATGGAAAAGTTTCCATAATGGGAGTTGGATATCAAGAATCTATGAGTAAGTTAGAAACTTTTATGCAAGAAGGATGTTCAAAGGAATGTGCTTTGAATATGAGACTTCATGGAATTGTCTTGTAACAATATTCACTGGAAATTTTTGTAATTGGCAAAGTCTTTGTGACTTGTGTACATAGTCATTACAAAAGGATCATTGCATATAAGCTTAGAATCTAACAGATTACAGTAAGTGGCAAGGACTTGGTATTCTTACACTTACGATAAGGATTTGGAATTGTGAAATGAGTGTCATTGGAAATGTTTACAATTGATCTATTTCACAAAGTAAGCACCATAGGTAAACATAGTATGCATGCTTGTAGCATGGGATGACTATTGTTTTAATTCAAGTATTAAGTTGATCAGTCGAAACATTATACAATGAATAATATGTAATCGATATGGTGATTAAATAAAAGGTGTTTTATTTATATTCAAAAGTTTTGAGACCATATTGGATTCGATTATTCTTGTGTGTCAGTTCGCATGTTTTGACTTCCCGAATAATAAGATTATTCAAACATCCACAGTCAATCATACTTTGGAAGTAGGTAATGAGGTAAGACTGTCATGAATTCGTGTGTAGATTGTCTAAAGTGTTAGACATAGCACAAGTTTGTTGCATTGTTCATGAGTACTCCTATAATAAGATTTGAGTATTGGATTAAATCCATGCTCATCTGAATCACTTCATGGATTTTATCACGGTTGATTGTGAGACGATAATATCTTATATTCTTGAAATAGAGAGATATGAGTTGCAGTTTACAAGTCGGTTGCACATTGATGATATTTAAACGCACCAGTAACTTGGTGTTATATAATGTATTGTTATGTGTGATTTGATGAGTAAATAGAGAAAGCATATGAGTCGAATTTTATCCATTCCTTTTACCCTAAGAAGGATAAAAGCGATATCTGTGGGCCCCTTGATGATTTACTGATGACAACCCTAAGTGCTTGGCCAAGCCTGGACTGATTTGATTTTTTCAATTAGTCAGTCGTCATAAATTGGAAATCGGGAAACAACACATGGACAGAGAGAATGATTATAATCCATGTCTCATGTTCATACAATATCTAGAATGGAGGAATATATGATCCCTTATCAAATGGACACGTCATTGACTAGGTCAGAGTTCGACAACAACTTTTGGGAGCTACGATTGCTAGTCAGGTTTTGAAGTCGCACTTGGAGTTATAGTTATTAAACTTATCCAAGTGGGAGACTGTTGGATTAGGTGTCTAAGTCCATAAATATAATTGGTATGTACTTGACCTGAGAGTAGCATGGTCCATTTTGGGTTGCCTTCACCAGAACAATTTGATAGGATGGATATTTGAGAAAGAGGTTATTTATGGTTTATTAATATATTGTAAGTATAATATATTGAGAAATCATATTATTTAATTAATATTAGTCAAGAATTAATTTTGAATTAATTTAGTGATCAAAAGAGATTAATTAAATTAAAGGGACTGATTAAGTAAATCAGTAATACATATAATTTGGGCGAATGATCCACGATTAATTAGTGATGAACTAAGTTTATGTGAGAGTCCATGAAGTGTTTGTCCATAAAGCTTATCATATGGATTATCGGTCTAAAGGCCCAAGGAATGAATTAGGGTTTACAAGTTGAAACCCTAGGAATTCCATGGGTGTTCGGCCGTGAACCTCGTTCACGGCCAGTTTGTCCCTATATATAGTGTCAGAGTCTGTCAGTCTGAAACGACGTATCCATAGAGTTTACGGTCGAAGTGTGTGTGTTTCTCAAGGTGTACCAAACATTATTTTCTAATAGACGTGTTCATTGCTTGATAATCTTCTTCTTCTACTCATTCTTGTTCTTGTTTTTTTGATCACTGGTTTGGATCTTTGAATTGGGACCTTATAATTGGTATCAGAGCAAATCTGGTGTCAAAACAACTTTAGTTGTGTTTACGGTTGAAAGGATCTTCAATTTCTTCATTGTTCAAGCTTGGTTATGCATCTGTTTGAGTTTTCACAGCTAAGGGAATCAAAATCTACATGAAAAACACTTGTTCTCATCATTTCTGGGGGTTTACGGTTAGTAGTGTTGAAGGGAGTACGACCGTAAACACTTGATACAGCCATAATCTATTGATCTTCAAAACACGTAAGCTGTTGATCTTCAATAGCTATAAACTGTTGTTGTTCAAAGGCCGCAAACTCTTGCTTGACCGTAAACTGTCTCAGGACCATAAACAGGTTCCGGTCATAAACAATTTACAACCGTAAAATTCTTCTTTTGTTTTCTTTTTCAAGTTCATTTTCATTTAATCAAGAAAATTAAAAAAAAACAAAAACAAAAACAAAAAATGGATTCACAAAACTCTCACCATGAACTTGATTCCGTTATGGGCACAACCACATGCATCCCACGTTTGCTATCTACTGAGGGATTCCCGGAATGGAAATATCGTATGGAAAAATATATCAAGATGAAAGATTTCAAAATTTGGAGATGCATCTTGAAAGGGCCAATCAGAATCACCACAACACTCCCGGATGAAACAATTGTTGACAAGGATGTCGAAGACTATACCAATGAAGAATTTGATAAAGTTGAACAACAAGAAAGGCACTTTCTACACTCACTATGGCTTTGTCACCAGAGATTGCTCTGGATTTTCGTGAATACACGTCTGCAAAGGGACTATGGGAGGCATTGATCGAAGTTTATGAAGGAAATGAGGACATGAAACAAAGTCGCCAAGATATGCTGAGACAAAAGTTCAATATGTTTAACCACGTTCTTGGGGAAACCCTGGAAGCTCAACTACAACGATTCATCACTTTGACTACTGAAATGAGTTTGGATGGGATCTCGGTGCCAAGATCTGAAATTAACAAGAAATTGTTGAATTCTCTCCCAAAGGCATGGGATATGAATGTTGTTGTCATCAAGAAAACAAAAGATCTTAACCGACTTAGTCTGGCTGAAACCATGGCCATCATCAAAGCATGCGATCTTGATGACAAACAATGGGAGATCAATCATGTAAACTCGTACTCCACTGCTAATCTTGGGATTTAATCTAACAATTCGTTCTCATCATTCACCACTCCTCAAGTTCAACCGTTCGTTGCGCCTCAACCATCATCAAATGTCACTTCATCCATGCACAGTGTTCAACCTCCAGCAAATTATCCACAAGTTGCTTCTTCTTTAAAAGCTCCAGCTCCTGCTCCCAAGGAAAATGATGAAATTTTGGCTCTTGCTATTGGTCTTGTGAACTGCTACAATGCCTTTGTAGCCAGCAAGCTACCTCCTCAACTCTCTTTTGCTGATTTGGATCAAATTCATCCTGAAGATGTTGAGGAGATGGACATCACATGGGAAATTGCTATGTTGGTGTTCAGGGCCAAACAGTTCTCCAAGAAGACAAGAAAAAATAATTGGAGAATGAATGCTGAGAAAAAGTTGGGCTTCAACAAAGGCAAACTTAGATGCTTTAATTGCCATGAGCCTGGCCATTTTTCCAAAGACTGTCCTAAGCCACACAGAAGGGAAAACAACGAAAGAACCATGGTGCCTGTAGGAAGCAGCTGGGGAGTCACCATCAACAATTAGACAACAAATCTTACAGTGGTAGCTCAATCGTTTGCCTGGGAAGATCAAATCCAGGCTCTAAACATCTCAGGAGCTGAAAATGCACATCTTTCCCAGATCAATGACGTCCTAGAAGAAGAAGCAGAAGTGGACCCAGAGGCGGAGATGATGGAATTGCAATTCGTGTTCATGGTGCAGACCACACCAGAGTTTACAAAACCAGAGGTCAGTGAAATCACTTGATCTCAATCTTGTAGTAAAACTATCAAATTCTTACATAAACAGGTTGATTTGATGTGTAGAGAGATAGAGGAACTAAAGTATGAAGGATATCAACTTAGGAAAGGCTAGAAACCATTGAAAGATCAATTAGAGGCCAAGACAAATGACTATAAGAAATTATAGGCAGAATATAGTGACAAGTGTGTTCATTATAAATATCTTAAAAAGGATTTTGATGCTATAACCGTGGAACTTGACACATTGAAGATTCATTTTGCAAATGCCGATTTTAACTTCAAGAAATTTGATGTGTCAAGTGAAAGAGTTGCAACAATAATTGAACACCAAATGTAATGGAAGGACCAAAAGCAAGTAGGAATAGGTTATGAGAGTACCCCTCCCCCATTTAATCACAATTATACCGCTACTCCATTGACTCAAGCTGAGATAGATCATGAACCACTTATGGTTTATGGTAAACCAGCTGTTGAACAGGCAACATAATGTAATACTAGGAATTTAGATACTAACGTTTCTACTTTCGATGCAGATTCATCAGTAAGCCAAGAAAAGCAGGGGGATGGAAAGATTGAGTCTGATAATAAGTTTGTGTCAAAATTTGGTGTTCCTATTTCAAAAGTTCATGAGTCTGTTTTTGATGTTAAGACTGATGTTTTAATTTGTGATGATTTGGTGTCAAACTCTAATGTTTTTGATAACTGTGGTGTTGGTTTTGTGAAATCTACTAAATCTGAAACTAGCACATCCACATCTTCTACACCTGTCACACAATCTGACTCATGCACATGCACGTGTGGAAAAGTAAGAAAAGTCAATAAGAGCACGAAATCTGATAAAGGCGGTACCAGGTTTAATAATAATAAGAAAATATGTTTCAACTGTGGTACTGCTAGTCACATTGCTAGAAATTGTCCCAACATGGAATTTGTGTATTTTTCAACACCGAGGAAAGAAAACGAGTCTCGAGGAAGGTCTCTAACGAGAAAGTCCTCGAGATCTTGTCTTCGTGATGATGATCGGAAGGTTTATGTTGGATAAGAATGATGGGTTTTGAGCATTCTAACACTCCTATGGTGTACATGCAACCCTAGAAACCTTGGATCTATGTTTGACTAAGATACATGCAAATAATTATTTTTCCAAGGTTCTTATCCTATCTAGCATGGCATGGGGAACTTGAATCATTTAAAGCTAGTAGAATTACTTACCTTGTAATTGTAGTTGATTGCTTGGAGTTTTAGAGCCTAGCACCAATAGTGTGGATGCCTCAAATGGAAATCACAAATCACCACAAACTTGGAACTTTGAGAGAATAGTAATCACCTTTCTTGAAATCGGCCCTCTTACTTTACTCACCACAACTAGTGTGATTTCAAGAACCAAAGCCTCCTTTATATAGTGTGGTGGATTAGGGTTACATCCATGTAAACCCTAATACCCATGTCTTTTCATTTCCATGAGATCCATGGGTTAAAGCTCCATGGAGTATCCATGGACTTTCCATGCAAGCCTATCCCATTCCAAATAAGCATTAGCCCACACTATATAAATACAAGAGCCCATATTTAATTAGTAATACTTTTGATCTCTAAATTAATTCTAGATTAATTATAGATCAATAGTAATTAAATAATATGATTTTATATTAATATATTAGAACTTATAATATATTAATAAATCATAACTAATACTATTCTCAAAAAATTATCCATAAATTGTTCGGGTGAAGTGTAACCCAAACAGACCATGTCGGGTCGGGTCAAGTACATACCAAAAATAGTTATGGACTTAGACGCTATATCCAACAGTCTCCCACTTGGATATGTCTAATAACTATAGTTGCAAGTATGACTTCAAGAACCGATCAGCAATCGTAGCTCTTTAAACTTTGTTGAACTATGAAGCGCCATTTTAGATAAGTGATCATATAATCCTCTGTTCTAGATATCAGCCGGACAAATACATGGAACATGGTCTTGCTTATTGTCCAACATTTGTTTCCCGATTTCCGATTTGTTTGACATAGAACTTAACTGAACACATCAATTTAGTTCTGACCGGGCCTGGTACATAGGTCTAAACAAAATCATCGAGGGGCCCAGATATTGATTCTAATTCTAGAAGGAACAGATAAACTTCGACTCATATGTTTGCTCTACCACTTGTTGAATTATACATAAAAGCACGGTTTATAACATTGAATTATACACAAATTATGTTTGACCGACTGTGGAGAGTTTGAATAATATGATATAAACCATAACATAATTATTCTGGAAGTCAAAACATGCAAAAAGAAATAATAGTAAACGATTGACAAGTGATAGTAACACTTTACTCATAAATAACAACTTTTATTTATCATCAAATGTCAATTACATTTTACAAATTTCAAGATTACCTAACTACTAAAACTAATATCATCCTTCAGCCCTATAATCCGAGCATGATGGAGATGCTTAACCCAAGTCAGTCCCTTCGAGAGGGGATCTGTTGGGTTCTCATCCGATGATACCCTCTTTTCCACGAGGATTCCTTCTTCTATTCGATGTCTGATGAAGTGATATTTTCTATCAATGTGTCTGGATCTCAACCGCATTATTGCTGTCACAGAAAATCTCCATTGGCTCCTTTATAGTCGGTACAACTCCAAGGTCTCCGATGAAGTTCTTTAGCCATATAGCCTCCTTTGCTGCATCGCTTGCTGCTATATACTCTGATTCACAAGTGGAATCAGCGACTGTCACCTGCTTGGAACTTTTCAAAGTAACTGCCCCTTTGTTTAGGGTAAAGACCCAGCCCGACTGAGAGCGGAAATTATCTCTGTCAGTCTGGAAGCTAGCATCACTGTACCTTACAACTCTCAAGTCATCACTCCCACCGAGGGTAAGGACCCAGTCCTTAGTCCTCCGTAGGTACTTGAGGATATTCTTTACCGCAGTCCAGTGTGCCTTGACAGGGTTCCCCTGATACCTGCTAACCATGCTCAAAGCAAAGGCTACATCAGGTCGAGTACACGTCATATCATACATGATCGATCCTACAGCTGAAGCATAAGGTATTCGACTCATTTCTGCTATCTCAGCCTCAGTACTAGGGCTTTGTGTCTTACTCAATCTAGCGTTACTCTGGATGGGTAACTCTCCTTTCTTGGAGTTATGCATGTTGAACCTTTTCAACACTTTGTCCACATAGGTGCTTTGACTAAGTCCAATTAGTCTTTTACTCTTATTTCTCAAAATCCTTATCCCTAGAATATAGGCAGCTTCACCAAGGACCTTCATAGCGAAACACTTCCCAAGCCAGGACTTTACTTCCTGCAGGGTTGGGATGTCATTTCCTATGAGTAGTATGTCATCCACATACAGTACCAAAAAGCTTACTACACTCCCACTAGCCTTGATATAGACAAAAGATTCATCTTCACTCCTTGAAACGCCAAATTCTTTGACTTTCTCATCAAATGAAAGATTCCATCTGCGAGGTGCCTGTTTCAATCCATAAATGGATTTCTCGAGCTTACACACTCTATTGGGGTACTCTGTACTGACAAAACCCTCTGGCTGAACCATGTAAACATCTTCAGCCAACTTTCCATTAAGGAAAGCGGTTTTGACATCCATTTGCCATATTTCATAGTCATGAAATGCAGCAATGGCTAACAGAACCCTAATAGACTTAATCTTGGCCACTGGTGAAAATGTCTCATCATAATCAACTCCCGAAGTTTGAGATTAACCCTTTGCAACCATTCGTGCCTTATAAGTGTGTACATTACCGTCCATGTCGGTCTTCTTCTTGAAGATCCATTTGCACCCAACTATCTTACGATCAGGTACATTGCCAACCAAGTTCCAAACTTGATTGTCATACATGGACTGTATCTCGCTATCCATAGCCTTTTTCCATTTAATAGCCTCAGGGCCTGCCATGGCTTCCGTGTAGCTGTTAGGCTCATCTAGATTTACCAGTGTGTTATCACTGATAAGTGTTTCACCTTCTGCAGTAATATGGAAACCATAATAATGCTCAGGTGCATTCCTAACTCTGGTGGAATGCCTCAGAGGTATAGATTCTTCAGTCGGCTCAACATGAGTTTCCTCCTCAGGTTGAGGGCTAGGGTTTGAGGTTCCTTCACCACTTGACTCTTGAATATCCTCAAGGTCAATTTGCCTCCCACTGTCTCCTTGGCTCATGAATTCTCTCTCTCGAAAGAATCCTCTTCTTGCTACAAAGACCACATTATCACTGGGTCTGTAGAAGATGTAGCCAAAGGATTTCTGTGGGTAGCCGATGAAAATACACCTTTCGCTTCGGGGTTCGAGCTTATCATGAGTCTCGTGTCTCATGAAAGCCTCGCAACCCCAAATCTTGATGTGGTCTAGATTGGGAACTTTTCCAGTCCACACCTCGAGAGGTGTTTTGGCAACCTTCTTTGTAGGGACTAGATTAAGGATATGCGCGGCAGTCTCTAAGGCATACCCCCAAAATGAGATTGGTAGCGAAGCTCGACTCATCATGGAACGAACCATGTCCAACAAGGTCCGATTGCGCCTCTCAGCTACACCATTCAACTGTGGTGTCCTAGGAGGTGTCAATCGTGAGATAATCCCACATTCCTTAAGATAGTCAAGGAACTCAATACTAAGATACTCACCACCACGATCGGATCGAATCATCTTAATGTTCCTGCCCAACTGATTCTCCACTTCTTGCCTAAACTCTTTGAATTTCTCAAAGGTTTCAGACTTATGCTTGATTAGGTAGACATATCCATATCTACTAAAATCATCAGTAAATGTCACATAGAACCGATTAGCATCTCTTGTGACAGTTCTGAAGGGTCCACACACATTCGTGTGTATGGGGTCCAACAAACCTTCACCCCTAGCACAAGTGCCAGTAAAAGGTGACTTTGTCATTTTACCAAGCAAACAAGATTCACAACTATCATCTGACTTTAGGTCAAATGACTCCAAGACTCCATCCTTTTGGAGTTGGCCTATGCGTTTCTTGCTTACATGTCCAAGACGACAATACCATAAAGATGCTTTATCTAAGCAAGTGAAAGAGTCAATACACAATACATTATTTCCTAGATTATCTACAACATATATAGTTTCATACACGCCATCACAAGGTAATTCTTTAAAATAAAGAACATTATTAAAGAAAGCATCAATACTACCATTATTATTATCAAAATAAAAGGTAAAACCTTGTTTATACAATGCATGAAAGGAAATAACATTTCTTGCCATTTCTGGCGAATAATAACATTTACTCAAATCTAATGTAAACCCACTATTTAGCACTAAGGAATAAACTCCTATCTTGGTGACAGGTGAAGCTTTCCTGTTTCCCATGATCAAGTTTATCTTTCCCTGCTCCACATTCTCACTTCTTCTTAGTCCCTGCAAATCACAACATATGTTAATACGACAACCTGTATCAAGGACCCAAGACTTAGAATGAGGTGATTTATTAGACAATATAGTGTATATACCTGCATGGTTGGGTTTTACTTTCCCATCCTTCAAATCTTGCTGGTACTTTGGGCAGTTTCGCTTCTAGTGCGACTTTTCATGGCAATAGAAGCATTCATCCTCATTAGGGTTAGCAGAAGGAGTGACAAAACCTTTCTTGGTATTTCTTGAAGAGGAGCCTTCAAGGGTCTTACCCTTGGTACCCTTAGAAGGGTTCTTTCTCTTCTTCCCTTTTCAATGCCCGATTGCCAAGACATTGGCCGCAGTTGGAGTAGGAGTAGGAGTAGTAACAACCGACTTACCCTTTAGATCACTTTCGGTGGTCTTCAAGAGTCCTTGAAGTTTGCTGAGGGTGACTTATTCCTTGTTCATGTGATATGTCATGCGGAATTGATCATAACATGATGGTAAGGAGTGCAAAATGATGTTTATTGCTAACTCCTCAGGGAAGTTCACATTCAGCTTCAGTAAACGGTCCACATACCTTTGCATTTTCTATATGTGGCCCGTGATGGATTCACCATCCTTCATTCAGGTTGTTATCATGGAGGAGATTATTTCATATCTCTCTTGACGAGCACTTTGATGGTAGCGGTCCATCAAGTCTTGGTGCATCTCAAAAGGATAATAGTCCTCATAGGACTTTTAGAGCTCGGCTATCATGGTGGCCATCATGTTGCATGCCACTTTTGTAGCATCTCTTTCATGTACCTCATATTCAGCAAGCTCTTCAAGAGTAGCAATTGGCTCGGGTACCTTCAGCTCCTTGTCGAGAACATCTTCTTTGTTCTCATGCCTAGTGACCATCCTGATGTTTCTGATCCAATCTGTAAAGTTGGACCCATCAAAGATGACTCTCCGACAAAGATTCATGAGAGAGAAGGAGCTAGTAGGGTTTGATCTAGAAGCATTGTTATTGGAAGACATCTAAAAAGAAGAGGGAATAGATTAAGGCTAGGACCCAACTCAATATTTTATAACTTAGAAGAGGGATGTCGTAATCTAAGCTATAAGATATTTGAAGGTAGGTGAATGACGATTCACTAATTTCCACCATAAAAAACGAAATATTTAATTAGGTTTTAGTTGGTTTAGAAACTCCTAGATTCTTTGAGATTCATTGAACTTTCTTTAATGGCATGTTTCAATCTCGAGTGTGCCCTTCAAGTTTTGTGACTGGGATGCCGAGGATCACAAAACAAGGTGTGAAGTAACCATGCAAATTACTTGGTACCCTTAATGTATTACCCCTCAATCGATGTGCCAGTTAACCACACACGCTCCATCGATACTATGATAAACATTAAGTCACCCTTTACTTACCTTGTTAAGTTCAAGTTAGTGTGCCAGTTAACCACACACGCTCCACTAACTCCTTGTTCATGTGACTGGGATGCCGAGGATCACACCCATTAAGTTGCCATTTTATAGGCAACAACCTTATACCCCCCTTATAGACTGGCTTCGTGAATGAGGCGTACTAGCGGTAAGACGACTTGATCTTATATATATATATATATATATATATATATATATATATATATATATATATATATATATATATATATTAACTTATAATATTATAAAGTATAAGGGTTGAATTTTAACTTTTAAAATTCTAAGGGTTGGAACTAAAGTTTTAATCATGACTTTACTTGTTCCAAAACTTGAGGGCAAGTTTTGTAAACTTTCAAAACTTTTCATTTCTTATAACTTATGAATTTAATTGAGTATTAAAATGAAGACTTTTCATTTTTCTAACTCTTGTGTTCTTTTAATGGTTTTTATTAAAGTGTGACCTTTGGTTTTCCATAACTTGAGGACAAGTTATGGACTCCATTAAAACACATTATGATCAAGAATTAAACTACCAAGTAGGTTACAAACAATTCCTATGATCATCTAATCTTCATAAGTTCAAGAACATGAATATGAACATTTCAAGAATCATAAATTACTCATAAAACTTGTAATTTTTTATAATAGCCATTTGTAAATGGATTAGCATAAATGTTACACCATCTAAAACAAGTTTTATAACACCAAAACAGTTTAGGGTAATGTTTCTAGTCCATTTCCAGCAGTAAAACTCGAAAAAAATGGACACTGCAGCCTCTACTCGTCGAGTGCATGAACAGACTCGACGAGTAGCATGCATTTCTTCATGGACTCGTCGAGTCCCCCCATAGACTCGGCGAGTTCATACGGTAGTGAACAAAAAAAATTCAATTTTTTAAGCTTTTTGCATCAAGTATCAAGTAAACAAGCCTAGGCTCTGATACCACTGATGGGTTTTGAGCATTCTAACACTCCTATGGTGTACATGCAACCCTAGAAACCTTGGATCTATGTTTGACTAAGATACATGCAAATAATTATTTTTCCAAGGTTCTTATCCTATCTAGCATGGCATGGGGAACTTGAATCAAATAAAGCTAGTAGAATTACTTACCTTGTAATTGTAATTGATTGCTTGGAGTTTTAGAGCCTAGCACCAATAGTGTGGATGCCTCAAATGGAAATCACAAATCACCACAAACTTGGAACTTTGAGAGAATAGTAATCACCTTTCTTGAAATCGGCCCTCTTACATTACTCACCACAACTAGTGTGATTGCAATAACCAAAGCCTCCTTTATATAGTGTAGTGGATTAGGGTTACATCCATGTAAACCCTAATACCCATGTCTTTTCATTTCCATGAGATCCATGGGTTAAAGCTCCATGGAGTATCCATGGACTTTCCATGCAAGCCTAGCCCATTCCAAATAAGCATTAGCCCACACTATATAAATACAAGAGCCCATATTTAATTAGTAATACTTTTGATCTCTAAATTAATTCTAGATTAATTATAAATCAATACTAATTAAATAATATGATTTTATATTAATATATTAGAACTTATAATATATTAATAAATCATAACTCATACTATTCTAAAAAATTTATCCATAAGTTGTTTGGGTGAAGTGCAACCCAAATGGACCATGCAGGGTCGGGTCAAGTACATACCAAATATAGTTATGGACTTAGACACTATATCCAATAAAGAAAAGGGCCGATCTTAAACCGAACAAGCAGGTTTTCTGTAACCCAGCCACATGTACTTTGCTGAAATCGAACAAGGCTAAGCCAAGGTCTATTTCGTCAAAGGGTGTGTCTGGATTTTCAACTAATTCTAGCCGAAAATCTAAATGCTCAAAGAAAAAGAAAAACATTTCTAAATCACCTGTGAACACTTTGAAACCAAACTACCAATGGGTACCCAAATCTACACTTGTCCAATCATCTTCATCCTCTGAAAGTGTTTATGATAATAATGGAAAATTAAAAAATCAAAAGGATAAATCTTTCAATGTTAAGGGTAAACCCAGGGGTGTATTGACCTGGGTCCCTAAATCTAAATAATCTCGTTTATTGTGCAGGAACATCTGCGGAGGAATATCGGCAGACCTTGGTACGTCGATAACGATTGTTCTAGGCACATGACAGGAGACATCTCCCAACTGCACAACATTCAAAATTTTAATGGGGGATACGTTTCCTTCGCGGGAGGAGATGGCAGAAAAATCACTCAAAAAGGAACAGTTTCCAATGGAGTGTTGAGCTTCAAGAATGTTAACTATGCTCCTGAGTTAAATCACAGTTCGTTGAGTGTTTCTCAAATTTGTGATAAGGGCTACACAACACATTTCACCGATAAAGAATGTCTAATTTTGAAGCCAGGCATTGTCATCCCAGATGAATGGATTCTTGTTAAATCAAAACGGGATGGCAATGCATATATCATTGACATGAACAACAATCTTCCTGAACAAGTCATTTGCCTCTTCTCAAAGGTTTCTGAGCACAATGCTATGTTGTGGCACTGAAGACTCGGACATGCTAACGCAAAGAACCTGAATCGACTAGCAAAGAATGATATAGTGCATGGGCTTCCTATCAAGGATTTCATCTCGTTTGAAAAGTGTGTAGCTTACGCCTAAGGAAAGCATCACAAAAAGCCACATCTGCCTAAACAGGTTAATTCAATCAACCAGGTCCTCCAATTGATACATATGGACTTATTTGGTCTGGTCAACGTCCTCAGCGTCAACAGAAATTCATATTGTCTGGTTGTGATCGATGACTTCTCGCGGTTACTGACTTGATTAAGAAGTTTAATGTGATGATAAAGAACCAGACCAACCACCGAGTGAACGCGCTCAGAACTGACAACGGGACAGAATTCAAGAATGTTGTTAGGGGATAGTGTGTCAACACAGTGCTGCTCGTACTCCTCAACAAAATGGTGTTGCTGAGCAGCGGAACTGAACATTACAAGACACTGAAAGGACAATGTTATGCGACTCTAAACTTCCAGTCTTCTTTTGGGCCGAGGCGATCAACACGGTGTGTTATGTTCAAAATCGTGTTTTGATCAACAAAGCTCAGATGAAGACTCCATATGAAATTCTCTACGGTCACAAACCATCTGTTAGTCACTTCCGTATTTTTGGCTGTCCTTGCACCCTCCTTCATCTGGAATCCAACCCTAAATTCAATGCCAAAGCCGATGATTGTTACGTTGTGGGGTGTGACAACCGTCAAGTTCAAGTCAAAGACAAACAAGTCAAACCGGTCGAATTTAATTAGTGCTTGTATGTTAGAAGTTATTCTATGTATAAAAATGTGCATTTGTACGTCAAAATTCAAGTGTCTCGAAGAATCTACGTGTTAACAATGTAAAAACCCTAAAAAGAGAGTTAAACGCATCGAAAGACGACTAAGGACCCTTTCGGGGACTTAAAACAATCATAAACAAAGCATAACGAGGTTCACGAACCTTGCATTACAAGACTATACGATAATAATGGCTAAGGTTAAATCTCTCCCAAATCTCTTCAAGTATGTGAAATCTCTCCCAAATCTTTCTAAGTATGTGAAATCTCTCCAAGTATGTGAAATCTCTCCCAAATCTCTCCAAGTATGTGAAATCTTTCCCAAATCTCTCTCAAAATCTCTCTCAACTTGTTATAGTCATCCCGACCCTTAACTTGGCCAAAAACCGCTCGAAACGGTGAGTTATATCGAAAAACAGCTAAATAGAACCGAAACCCCTCTTAGGAACCGAACCTCTTAGGAACCGGACCTCATAGGAACCGAAACCCCTCTTAGGAACCGAACCTCTTAGGAGTCGGGCTTGTCAGAAGCGAACCTCCCATTCTCGGACCGAACATGCATCACAACTGAGACCCTCTCAACCAAAATGGACCGAGGGTTCGGTCTATTTCGGTTCCCTAGCTACTTCGGATCGAGACCTGACCTTCGGCCCTCCCCCTCGCACCTTCGGTCCTTCTTCCCTTCTCTCATTTCCTTCTCTCCTTCTCTTGGTTCTCAACCTCTTAGAGCCGAACCTCGCAGGTTCGGTCCCTATTGTCCAGTTTTCGACCACTTTCGCTTCCTAAGCCCGTTTTTACGGGATTTTTTTCACCAAATTCATATTTTTACCATTTTTAACCCCCAAAACTCATATTTTATTTATTTTTCAAGGATTTTTAATTAAAAATCATTATTTTATTATAAGAGGAGTATTCTACCCAACAAGTGGGTCAAGTGTGCCTACTTGCCCTCCATGTGTCACCCTCTCATTTGCCACCTTATCCACATCACACAAAACAATGCACACATCACTTCAAACTCTCAAATTGCTCCAGCAACCTTCTATATAAAGAAATCCCTGGAGGATTTCTTGATTTGCTTGCTCATTTCAAACATACACACACTTCTCATATCACCTCAAGAAAGCTTCTTTCTCTCTACTTTCCACCACCTTGTGCAAGTGTTCTTTAGTTGCTATTGCACTTTTTGGTAAGTATTCCATCTAAGCTCAACTGTTATTCCATAATTTCATAATACTCTTGGATCATTGACTCACATCTTAACGCCAAAAATCGTTCTTAGGAGCATCCAAGTCTTCACGTGTCCACCAAGTGCTCTTGACTTGATATTCCTGAACTTCAACCTCCCACTCTTCAAGTCATCACTCAAGGTGAGTTCATACCCCTACATTTTCTAGTTTTCTTCAGTTTTCAAGGGGGAATACAAGTAAAAACACCAAAACATATTCAAAACTCAACTTGACAGCTTACAACAGAAAAGTTGTGACCTGTTCACGGACTGTTTTACCCAACTTAAACTTAATATTTTTCAAAACTGTATAATATGCGAGTCGTTCAGGTTTATACCTTTAAAATGACTACTTTCACATCCTCATACGATTTTTCTACAATTTATGGTGATTTTTACAAAACTGTCTATCACTGCAGAAACAAAATCAGACCAGGTTGTGAAAATGAACATTTTCACACTAGTTTGAGACTACCAAAAATTATGGGAAAATTTATGAACACAGTAGACACTTTTTCCAAATACTCAGAGTTTGTGGATTCAGTTTTCGACTTACGATGATTTTTCTATAATTACTCAAAAACAGTGACAGTTGAGGGTAAAACTGTCAAATACATATTTAAGAGTTATTCACACCTTGTAACATGTTGAGCAAGATGTGTAAGATTTACACTTAGTATTCCCAATGTCCCTTATTTGAAATACATATACATGCGTAACAAGGTTTCATACCATCATACAACACTTTAGATAAACTATAATAGGTATAGTTTTGAACACTTCATTTAACAAAGAAAACAATAACATTATCGATTTACAAAACGAACTTTCACTATACACTACGTGAACTCGTTAATGAATATTTGTAAGACATTCTCCTTCGGGGTACTCCAAGTACCACAGAAAAGTCATTTAGTTATAATCAGAATCTCCTAGAGTGAGAACATGATAGTTGTGTATAGATCTATACTGGATCTGACAAACCCGCACCTAAGCTGCTTCCAACAGCTAGACCGGCAGGTCTGTGGTGACAAGTGTCATAACTTTCTGACGCCTGAAGAACGTCACATTCAAGGCTATCTAGTCTTTAGTATGATTATAACGCCTTGCATGGAATATTAACACAACATACAGTTCACGAAAATTCTAAGGCTTTATACAAAGGAGTTTTATTTAAATATAAAACACACACATAAGTATGACTATTTACTTACACATACTAAGCCTTGTTTCATTTCAGTTTACAACCAATCTTTTAGAAAATATTGGATTTTTCTGGAAACAAACTTTTAACAAACATTAAGGAAACAACACACATTTTTATAAAATACTTATGAACTCACCAGCTTTATGTTGATACTCTCTTTTCAAAACAACTTGTATTCTCAGGTAATCAGTAATACAGGTAACCACAAGATTTTTTAAGTCAAGATGCTAAGGCATAGTTTTTTTGCTACATTTTATCATCATATGTAATTTAATTGGAAACACGTATTTTTGGAACATGTATTTTGGAAACAATGTAATCTTTTTAAATTATATCTATGATGGTTGTGTTTTACTTTCTTCACTATGGTTATGATACTGAGCATGATGTCATCCACCCTCGAACGTTTTCGTCTTTCTGGTTTGGGGGTGTGACATGGGGTATGCTGCTCGCACGACGTACAGGGTCTACAATAAGAAGACGAAGAAAATCGTAGAATCCTTCGACGTGCGTTGGTTGGAGGAGACGAAACGGATGCCAGAGTTGGTCCAGATTGGTTGTTTGATTATGCATCTCTATTCAAGTAGTTCAATGTGTTTTCAGATGATTTGTCTGGTTCTAGTTCTGGTTCGAAGGCTGTGATTGAAGATGAAGATGAAGAAGTTGTCTATAGACCGCCGGTGGTGTCTTCTACGACTCCTACAGTGGATGCATCTGTTCCAAGGGATTTGTCTGATTCTCCAAATCAAGAAAACAATCCATATGCTGATGCCACTCCTCTTACTCCTGATGAAAAAGAGTTCATGTCCAGAGATGCTTCCACTACTACTCAAACAATTATGGAACTTCTCTTTCCCGAACCAATTGATAATGAGTTCGTGGCAGGCCTCTCTCACGATTCCGGACCGCCTGAGGTAGATCATTCAGCAAATGATGGATTTGTCCATATTCACAACCTTCCCGTAACGCTCAATAACATCAGACAGGAGCTACCTTCCAGAATTCAACGCGATTCCCGATCGAAAACGTCATTGGTCAGCTGGGCAAAGGTGTTCTAACACGGAGTCAGAGTGGAGATGTAAATACATGTCTCTATTCTTGCTTCATATCTCAAATAGAGCCAAAGAATGTTGAAATGGCTTTGAATGAGCCCATTTGGGTGGATGTTATGCATGAGGAGTTGAATCAGTTTGAAAAGCTTGGGGTTTGGAAGCTGGTTGAATTACCTAAGGGCAAGAAGTCACTCAGCACGCGTTGGGTTTATCGAAACAAGCAAGATGATTCAGGGGTTATTGTGAGAAATAAGGCTCGGTTGGTTGTACGTAGATTTCGCCAAATTGAGGGTCTCGACCACACCGAAGTTTATGCTCTGGTTGCTCGCTTGGAGGCTATTCACATCTTCCTCGCGTATGCTTCCTACATGAACTTCACGGTATACCATATGGATGTCAAGACTGCCTTCCTATACGGCGCTGTGAAGGAAGAAATCTATGTTGATCAACCTCCTGAGTTTGTCAATTCGAAGTTTCCAAATCACGTCTACAAGTTGGACAAGGCTTTATACAGGTTACATCAAGCTCCAAGGGCATGGTATGCAACTCTTACAAAGCACTTGCTTAAGCATGGTTCTTCACGGGACGATCGATCAAACCTTATTCATTAAGCATGTTGGTGCCGATCAGATTTTTGTTCAAATCTACGTTGATGACATCATTTTCGGGTCAGCATGTCCACAGCTATGCAAGGAGTTCGAAAGCGCGATGAAGAAGAGGTTCGAGATGAGTTCTCTAGGGGAGATGACCATGTTTTTAGGGATTCAGGTCAACCAAGATTCAACCAGAATCCCGCTCCATTAAGACAAGTATGTTGAAGATATGCTAGAGAAGTTCGGGTTTCGATACGCAAAACCTGCACTGAAGCCGATGGCCGAGAGACACGTGTTGACTCCAGATATTGAAGGTGAATCTGTAGATCAGACTGACTACAGATCGATAATCGGATCGTTGATGTATCTAACCTTAAGCAGGATAGACATCATGTTCGTTGTTTGTCAATACGCATGATATCAGGCTAATCCTAAACTTTCACATCTTATTCCTGTCAAAAGAATTTTTCGGTATCTCAAAGGCAGCCCAAAATTGGGTCTTTGGTATCCGAAAAATTCTGAATTTGATTTATATGCTTTTTCTGACAGTAATTATGGAGGCTATGAGCTTGACAGGAAATCCACGTTTGGCGGATATCAATTTCTTGGAGACCGGTTGGTGTCATGGCAGTGTAAAAAACAGCATACAATCTCAACCTCAACGGCAGAGGCAGAATATATAGCTGCTTCTGCCTGTTGTTCTCAAGTTATCTGGATACAACATCAGCTCATGGATTATGGTTTGAATTTTCTAGAAACCCCTATCTTTTGTGAAAATAAAGCTGCAATTCAAATTGCTAAAAATCTGGTCCAACACTCAAAAACAAAGCATATCGACATCAAAGTGCACTTTATCAGAGACTGTTATGAGCGTTCGCTCATTCGGTTGGAACAGGTTCCCACTGCTAATAATGTGGCGGATCTGTTCACAAAACCGTTTAACAAAGCATGATTCGATGTGCTTATGGGATTTTTGAAAATGATATGCTTTGAGGACTAATTTTTGCTTTAGGATAGTTTAAATTTGCGCATTTAATTTTCATTCTTACCCTTGCACAAATTTAGGGGGAGAAATAAACAAAAATTAAAAAATTAAAAAAAATAAAAAAATATATAATAGTAACATTTCTGTAGATGTTGTGATGGGAAGTCATATACTCATGTGATAACAGGCAATTTGAATCTCTGTAATGTACCAAAGTTGAATTGTCTAGGCTCCGTGTTCGATGCGCTGGTAGGCTCGAAAGATTTAAATGGACTTGACTAGGTATTGATGAACTTAAGAAATCTAGAGACTTGACAAACCTTAACCTAGATAGTTCCGTTTAGCCTGACAATACGACGCTTGGGTAGGTTGGGCAGGGAGATATACATGAGAATCCATCGGTCACACTAAAGTAATCCGTATCTAGAACCGTGGTTTAACTCTTCCTCGATGTACAGACTTTGTCCTTAATTCCAGTATTGACGGGGCGACTGGGGAATTCCGATAAAGTAGGTCTGTAGAAGGTTATTTTATTATTTTCCTTCTGTTAGTCATATGTTGCCTCCTCTAAGTGATTGAAATACATCCGACCTGGATTGCAACATATGCAATTCTATTTCTCTATATCTTCTATCTATGCAATTCTTCCTATCTGTTAGCCATATGTTGTCTCCTTTGTGTGATTGAAATACATCCGACCTGGTACACAGCATATGCACCATTCTACTTCTCAATCCCTCTAAATTTGGTTTGTCATATGTTTCACCCTCTGCGAGATTTAAAGAGATCCGACCTGGGTGTACAGCATATGCATTTTAAATTTGACTTCTCCCATAATAATTGTCTGCTCACCTAAAGTAAGGAGTACTTTGGAAGTTCTTGATTATTGGGGTATGTTAGGAAGCAAGAAACATGTTCTAGTACATTTAAAATTAAACAAATCACTAGGTTGTCTGTGGATCTCGCTGCTCAATTTAAGTGGACAACAATATCCTTGGTCATCGTCAGATGAATGGTCCTTAGGAATTTTATCTAGAAACATAAGGTCACAATGCCTTGTCATTTGTAGTATGTCAAAAATTTGTTACAATCTTTCGTGTTTAAGTGGACCACAATACTGGCGATCGACCAGATCTAAACATGAAGGTGGATGTACTGATAAACGGATTAAGGTTGTCTAAAAACTTTGATCCCAATATCACAAAAATATTATTAGCGTTAGTTGAGGTGAAATTAGTGTTAATTCATTTTAATTTCAATTTTTTATTATTTTTAATTTTTATTTTTATTTTTAGTTTTTATTTTTATTTTCATTTTGCTAAAATTCAAAAAATTAAAAATTAAAAAATAGTTTATTTTAATTTTTAAAATTTGTTTTATTTTAGTTTTATTTTATTTTATGTTTTAGTCCTCAAAATGCATTATTTTTTTTAATTGTTTTTGGGTATTGGGCTTAATTTTTTGAAGCTTTTTGGGTTGTAGTCCATGGTTTTTGGACCGGGTCTTGGTTTCGGGTATATATGATGCTAAGTCCGACTATAAACTCTTTACTCTCATTTTTTCTTGTGCGTCCGTAAACACCTCCGAACCCTTTCATAAGTTGTTCATCGATCCATCTAATTTTGTGTTTATAACTTAAAATTGATTGTTTACGTTTGCAGGTATGCCCATTGCGATCACCAGAATGTCATTTTAACAGTAAAACGACCTTGAATCGAAGCATTAGTCGAAGAAATTGAAATTGTCGACGTTTATGGTTCTTGAGTTGTTTACGGCCATTGAAGGGCTTACGGCCGTAAACCCTTACGGCCGTAAACTCCCTATATGACCGTACACTCAATTTTTGGTCATAAAATATTGTTTTTAACACTTAATCACCATTAAAGCCTAATTAAATTGCTTCATGAGTAAAACCTTATTCTTAAATGATGAAATAAATTGTTTTCTCACTTGGCTTGGTTAAGTGCAGATCAAAATGGATGGACTCAAGTTTGTTGATAGTCACAATTTGGCGATCTTTTTGGTTGACCCTACAGCAGCTCATGGTGATTTCAAGTCCATGATCCATGATTTGAAGAAATGCTGCTTAGCTACTGCTCTGACTTTAAATCCAATGATCTACCAAAGCCTGATTAAATAGTTCTGGAAGACTGTAGTAGTGAAAAAGGGGAATGATGGCTCAAAGTCTGTTGAAGCTACTGTTAAAGGAAGCAAGGTCATTGCAACAGAGCAGATCATCTGGGAAGTTCTGAGAATTGAAGACCAACCAAGTTTCCTGACCGAGATTGAAATAGATCAAGCTCAAGAACCCCTCGATAAAATGGGATATGAAGGAGAATTTCCTCCAAACCTCAAGAAGTTGTTACCACCATATTGGAGGTTTGTAGCTCATGTCTTTGTGAGTTTCATCTCGGGAAGGAGATCTGGAGCGGATGAAATCTCTTTACTGAACACAGGTGCAATCGCCGCTCTTGCTGCGGGACTTGATTTCAACTTCTCCAAGTTCATCTTGGACAAACTTATCGGGAATATTAAAGGAAAGACAAGAGATAAATTTCTCATGTACCCAAGGTTCATTCAGCTGCTCATCAATAACCAATTCCCGGAGATTGAAAAGAAAGGAGAAACTTTAGACATGAAATCCCTTAGGTCAAACACCATTGGTTTAATTAAACAGAACCGTAAGGGTAAATTTATGTTCCAAGGAAAATACCCTTTGGTGAAGTTTGGGGTGTTTGCTGAATTGAATGATGCATCTGAGTCCAGTGATTCCTCTGACCACTTGGAATCTGAAGACGATGCCATTACCGTCTCAGAGCATGAAGAAGAAAGAGTTCATCCTGTTGCAATTGTAGCAGAGGAACATGACACCATGATCAATGTGGAGGTACAGAGTGACTTTAACAAGAGTCAAGATGCGGGTGGTGATGGTGATGATGATGGTAATGATGAAGGTTTCGGTGATGATGACTCAATTTTTGGTGGTAACCTGGCTAGACATGATGATTTGGAAATGAATTTTGAGTTTGCGGATGACTATTGCCCCATAAATGAGGACCTTGACTCCTTCTTTGACGGTGTCTATGAAGTTGCTCAACCGACAACAAAGACACGGGAAGTGGATAATGTTCAAGAAGCTACGCCTCCTACCTCTGAATAGATGGCCAGTATTCCAATTGATACAGATGCAGCATCAAGGATTCTTCCCCTTAATGTTGATGCTCCAACCTCTACGCCATCTGTGAGTGATCCGCTTGTGACACAAATGTCCCAGCCTCCATTGAAAAGAAGAAGACATGATCCGAGGTCGGGGGTACTAATTCGGGAACAAACCTCACCCATTCATCCTACAATCACAACATCAGCTACTACCACAACCGTTCCAACTGCTCCTGGTCATGAAGGACCAAGAACCATCTTTGAAGCAGGGAGTTCTTCAGCTCCTGGAGGTTCCTCCCTCCCAAGGCCTGATCATGACATCTCTTTTGAGAGACTTGCATAGGCCTTGGCAGAACAAGAAGCAATAGGACTTCCTCCTCGTGGAAAAGGTATATCTATTGAGGAAGGTAGATCCGGGGGAGTTGAGCCTTCCAACACAGAGCTCATGGTTGAGATTGGTGTGTTGAAACAGACGATCATTGAAAAAGATGTTTTGATAGGTAAACTTGACATTCGTCTTTAAGATGTTGAAGCTGAAAACAGGGCCAAATCAAAGCAAATAACTGATCTCCAAACTCACCTTGGAGCTTTGACTGCATGCTACTATGACTTGAAGAATAAACTTTATGAAGAACTTGGTGACAAATTAAAGTCATCTATCGATCAGCCAGTAGCAACTAAAGGACTTTCCAGTGTCCCTGCCTAGCCTTCTCTAAATGACAACCCTGTGGATCCTCCACCTCCCAGAACCACACGAATTATCGATCGATTCGAAACTGAACCGGTAAATGCCAACACTCGAATTACTATCAAGCATTCTAAGAGAAAAATTACTGCTGAGAAGAAAGAAGGATGGTTGTTTATGAAGAACTCTGATGAGAATCAAAGTGTAGACCAGCATCGACTCACAGTGACTGATCTTGAAAAATGGAGGTTTGGTGACAAGTTTGGCAATCGATCGAGAATTAAGATGTGGGGATATCATGTTGACTTAAAATTGTGGTTGGTGAAGAGGAACTTTGGCGCTCCTAAATACTACAAGAGTACTCACAACTTTTGTTCTTGGACAAAAGTCGATCTTATGGAACTCTGAAATGCTCCATTCCACAATCCTTCCAAGGACCCTCGGGCTTTCAATTTCAAGTTCTTTTTGGAGCGACAGGTCAAAGAAAAATTTTCTGGAATGACGACAACTAACTCTATGATTAGAAGAGATCCAGAGGTGCTTGATCCCAAAACAAACGAGCCAATGAAGATAGTGTTGTGGCCTGCTACTAAACAGTTGAAATAATTTCAATTCCTCAACATTTTCAAGATGGATATCTAGATCAGATGGAATTCTGGGCTTTTGATGAGGTCACAACCACTGCAGTAATCAAGTTTTCAGATAGTGACACTGTCCTTCGACTTGTTGAAGCTAAAGATCTTCAGAGGTTCAAGGAAAGAGATATTTACTGTTGGGTTTTGAGCAATCTAACACTTCCTAAGTGTGCATGCAACCCTAATAAACTTTGGATCTATGTTTGTCTAAATACATGCAAAATAATAATTTTCCAAGGTTTATAACCTATCTAACATGGCATGGGGAACATTTCAACATAAAAAGTTAGAAGAGATTACATACCTTTTTGATGAGTTTGGTTCTTGAGGAGTTTGAGGGCCAAGCACCAATAGTGTGAATGCCTCAAATGGAATCACAAAACACCACAAACTCTTGGAAAACTTTGAGAGAGTATACACACTTGCAATTTTCGGCCACACACAAGCACACACACACTAGTTCACTAGTTGCCATTTCATGCACCATAAGCATGCTTATATAGTGCACATGGTTAGGGTGAAACCCTAATAACCCATGACCTTTCCTTTCCAAGGATCCATGGGTTAAAAGCTCCATGGATCATCCATGGACTTCCATCCAAGCCTAGCCCATTAACAAATAAGTGTTAGCCCACACCATATAAAACCAATAGCCCATAATCTAATTAGTCTTCCTTTTAATCTCTAAATTAATTCATAATTAATTTAAGACTTAGACTAATTAAATAACATAACCTCATATCAATATATTATAACTTATAATATATTAATAAACATATGTGTATAACTCTCATAAAATTATCCATAAATAGTTTGGATGAGATGCAACCCAAATGGACCATGCCGGTCGGGTCAAGTATATACCAAATAAGTTATGGACTTAGACACCTTATCCAACAGACTCCCACTTGGATAAGTCTAATAACTGTATTTGCCTATATAACTTCAGGAACCAACCAGCAATCATAGCTCTCGAAAACTCCGTTGAACTATGAAGCGCCATTTTAAGACAAGTGATCATATAATCCTCTGTTCTCATGATATCAGCCGGACAAACACATGGAAATATGTCTTGCTTATTGTCTGGCAGTTGTTTCTCGATTTCCGATTTGTTTGACTAAGAACTTCACTGAACACATCAGTTTAGTTCTGACCGGGCCCGGTACATGGGTCAACACAAAATCATCGAGGGGCCCAGATATCGCTTCAATTTCTAGAAGGAACAGATAAACTTTGACTCATATGCTTGTTCTACTACTTGTTGAATTATACACAAAGGCACACTTTATAACATCAAGTTACTGATGCGTTTTCGTGCAATCAATGCACAACCAACTCATAGGTAACAACTCATATCTCTAGGTTTGAAGACTTATATGATATTATCGTCTCACAATCACTCGAGATAAATTCCATGAAGTGCTACAAGTGAGCGTGGGTTTATACCAATACTCATAACTTATGAGTACTCATGAATGTTGCAGCAACCATTTCCATGTCTAAACACCTTTAGCCATCTACAAACCCAATTCATGACAATCTTGATTCATACCTACTTCCGACGTATGACCGATTGTGGAGGTTTGAATAAATTAATTATTCTGGAAGTCAAAACATGCAAAACTGAAACAATAGTAAATAATTGACAATGATAGTAACACTTTACTCATAAATAAATCACAAATTTTATTCATCATCAAACGTCAATTACATTTTACAAGTTTCAGGAAAACTATCTAATCTGTAAAACTAATATCGTCCCTCAGCCTGATGCGTCTCGCATGCTGAAAATGCTTAACCCTCGTCAGTCCCTTCGTAAGGGGATCTGCAGGATTCTCATCTGACGATATCCTCCTTGCCACGAGGAGTCCTTCTTTAATCTTGTGTCTTATGAAGTGATATTTTCTGTCAATGTGTCGGGATCTGCCATGATCTCTTGGTTCCTTGGCTAAGGCAACCGCACTATTGTTGTCATAGAAAATCTCCATAGGTTCTTTAATAGCTGGTACAACTCCAAGGTCTCCGATGAAGTTCTTTAGCCATATCGCCTCCTTTGTTGCTTCACTCGCTGCTATATACTCTGATTCAGAAGTCGGATCAGCCACCGTCTCCTGCTTGGAACTCTTCCAAGAAATTGCCCCTCCATTTAAGGTAAAGATCCAGCCCGACTGAGAGTGGAAGTTATCCCTATCAGTCTGAAAACCAGCATCACTATACCCTAATACTCTCAATTCATCACTCCCACCAAGGGTAAGGATCCAATCCTTAGTCCTCCGCAGATACTTGAGAATGTTCTTTACTACGGTCCAATGAGCCTTACCAGGGTTCCCCTGATACCTACTGACCATGCTCAAAGCAAATGCCACATCAGGGCGGGTACAAGTCATAGCATACATGATCGAGCCAACAGCGGAAGCATACGGTAGTTGGCTCATCTCAGCTATCTATGCCTCTGTACTCGGACTCTGAGACTTACTCAGTTTGGCATTGCTTTGGATCGGTAAATCTCCTTTCTTGGAATTCTGCATGTTGAACCTTTTCAACACCTTATCCAAGTAGGTACTCTGACTAAGTCCAATTAGTCTTTTACTCCTTTCTTTTAATATCCTTATCCCTAGGATATAGGTAGCCTCCCCTAGGTCCTTCATAGCAAAGCACTTCCCAAGCCAGGACTTAACCTCCTGCAAGATTGGGATGTCATTTCCTATAAGTAGTATGTCATCCACATACAGTACCAAGAAGCTAACTATACTCCCACTAGCTCTGACATACACGCAAGACTCATCTTCACTTCTCGAGAAGCCAAACTCTTTGACCTTCTCATCGAAACAAAGATTCCAGCTACGAGATGCTTGTTTTAATCCATAAATGGATTTCTCAAGCTTGCATACTCTATTAGGGTACTCTGCACTGACAAAACCCTCTGGCTGATTCATGTACACATCCTCAGCCAACTTTCCATTAAGGAAAGCGGTTTTCACATCCATTTTCCATATTTCATAATCATGAAATGCTGCAATGGCTAGCATAACCCTAATAGACTTAATCTTTGCTACCGGGGAGAAGGTTTCATCATAATCAATACCCTGAGTCTGAGTAAAACCCCTCACAACCAGTCGAGCCTTATAAGTATGCACTTTTCCTTCCATGTCGGTCTTCTTCTTGAAGATCCATTTGCACTCGACTGTTTTACGGCCTGGTACATTATCAACCAAGTTCCAAACTTGATTGTCATACATGGACTGTATCTCGCTGTCCATAGCCTCCTTCCATTTAACAGACTCCGGGCCTGCCATGGCTTCCTTAACACTGCTAGGTTCATCCAAATTTACCAGTGTACTATCACTGATAAACGTATCACCTTCCGTAGTAATATGAAAGCCATAATAAAACGAAGTTGTGTTCCTAACCCGTGTGGAATGCCTCGGAGGTATAGACATGTCAGCTTGCTCAACAGGAGTTTCCTCCTCAGGTTGATTACTAGTGTCTGAGGTTCCTTCACCAATTGCTTCTTGAATTTCTTCAAGATCAATTTGCCTCCCACTGTCTCCTTGGCTTATAAATTCTCTCTCACGAAAGACCCCTCTTCTTGCTACAAAGACCACATTCTCACTGGATCTGTAGAAGACGTAACCAAAAGATTTCTGTGGGTAGCCGATGAAAATACACCTTTCACTTCGGGGTTCGAGCTTATCATGAGTCTCACGCCTCACGAAAGCCTCGCAACCCCGAATCTTGATGTGGTTCAAATTGGGAACCTTCCCAGTCCACATCTCATGAGGTGTTTTGGTAACCTTCTTTGTAGGGACTAAATTAAGGATATGGGCAGCAGTCTCTACGGCATACCCCCAAAAAGAGATTGGTAACGAAACTCGACTCATCATAGAGAAAACCATGTCCAACAGGGTTCGATTACGCCTCCCAGCTACACCATTCAGCTGTGGTGTCCTGGGAGGAGTCAATTGTGAGACAATCCCACACTCCTTAAGATAGTCAAGGAACTCGGTACTAAGATACTCACCACCTCAATCGGATCGAAGCATCTTAATGTTCCTGCCCAATTGATTTTCTACTTCCTGTTTGAATTCCTTAAACCTTTCAAAGGTTTCTGACTTATGTTTGATTAAGTAGACATACCCATATCTACTAAAATCATCAATAAAAGTCACATAATACCGATTAGCATCCCTTGTGGCAGTTTTGAAAGGCCCACATACATCAGTATGTATTAGGTCCAGCAAACCCTCGCCCCTTTCACAAGTTCCAGTGAAGGGTGATTTTTTCATCTTTCCAAGTAGACAAGATTCACAACTATCATCCGATTTAAGGTCGAATGATTCCAAAACTCCACTCTTTTGGAGTTGGCCTATGCGTTTCTTGTTTACATGTCCAAGACGACAATGCCACAATGATGCTTTATCTAGGCTAGTAGAAGAATCAATATACAACACATTATTTCCTAAGTTGTCTACAATCAACACAGTTTCATACACACCATCACAAGGTAATGCTTTAAAATAAAACACATTTTTAAAGAAAGCATTAATACCACCACATTCATTATCAAACGAAAAGGTAAAACCTTGTTTGTACAAAGCATGAAAAGAAATAATATTTCTCGCCATTTCAGACGAGTACACACATTTATTCAAATCTAATTTTAACCCATTATTAAGCAACAAAGTATAAACTCCAATCTTGGAAACAGGTGAAGCCTTCCTATTCCCCATGATCAAGTTTATTTTCCCGTGCTCCACATCCTCACTTCTTCTTAGGCCCTGCATATCATAACATATGTGAATACCACATCCTGTATCAAGCACCCAAGAGTTAGAATATGATGAGTAATTAGACAATATTGTGTAAATACCTGCATGGGTGGGTTTCACGTTCCCGTCCTTTAGATCCTGCAAGTACTTAGGGCAGTTTCGCTTCCAGTGTGCCTTTTCAAATAAAAGCATTCAGCATCCTTGGGAATGGCAGAAGGAGTGACAGAACCGCTCTTGGTCTTCGATGAGGAGCCTTCAAGAGACTTTCCCTTGGTACCCTTCGAAGGGTGCTTCCTCTTTTACCCTTTGCCTTGCCCGATAGCCAAAACAGGGGTAGATGTTGGAGTAGGAGTAGTAGAGGTAACAACCGCCTTGCCCTTAATACCGGTTTCCGCGGTCTTCAAGAGTCCTTGAAGCTTGATGAGGGTAACTTCCTCCTTGTTCATATGATATATCATACAAAAATGGTCATAACAAGAAGGTAAGGAGTGCAAAATGATGTTAATTTCCAACTCCTCAGGGATGTTCACATTCAGCTTCAGCAAACGGTCCACATACCTTTGCATCTTTTGCATGTGAGCCGTGACGGAATCACCGTCCTTCATGCGGGTAGTTATTATGGAGGAGATTATTTCATACCGCTCCTGATGAGCACTCTGATGGTACCTTTCCATCAGGTCTTGGTGCATCTCAAAAGGGTAGAAATCTTCATATGACTTTTGGAGCTCGGCTGTCATCGTGGCCATCATGATACATGCCACCTTAGTAGCATCTCTCTCATGTGTCTTGAATTCAGCGATCTCCTCAAGAGTAGCAGTAGACTCATCAAGCTCTTTTAACTCCTTATCGAGGATATATTCCTTGTCCTCATAACGAGTAACCATCCTGATGTTCCTAATCCAATCCATGAAGTTGGAACCATCAAAGATGACCCTCCCACAAAGATTCATGAGAGAGAAAGAATCAGTTGGGTTAGAGCCTGAAGCATTAGTGTTGGAAGACATCTGAAGGAAGAAAGCAAGTTTAGATTAGATATATAGAATCCTTAATAAGACACCCAAATGTAATATTAAGGCTAGGACCCAATCACAATATATTATACTTAGAAGAGGGATGTCGTAATCTAAGTAATAATATATTTGAAAGGTAGGTGAATGACGATTCACCAATTTCCACCATGAAAAACAAAATGAATTATTAGGTTTTAATTGGATTTGAAATTCCTAGATTCTTTTGAGATTCATTGAACTTTTCAATGGCATGTTTCAATCTCGATTGTGCCCTTCAAGTTTTGTGACTGGGATGCCGAGGATCACAAAACAAGGTGTGAATAACCATGCTAATTCACTTGGTACCCTTAATATTATCACCTAATCAATGTGCCGGTAAACCACACACGCTCCATTGATCCATGACAAACATTAAGTCACCCTCCGTGATCCTTACTAGTCCAAGTTAGTGTGTCGGTTAACCACACACGCTCCACCAACGACTTGGTAAGGTACAAAGTGTGAATTCCATGGACTAGCACCATGTTCACATTTTTCCTAAAATAACTAAGATTGGGAATTAAAAAGGTTTAGTTACTTTATAATAATCATTATACTTTTAATGAGGATTTAAAGTCATTGTCCTACCCGTTCAGCTAACGACCCTCCACCAGTCAAGCGAGCGGTGGGTGAGAGTGGACACCCATTAAGTCACCATTTTATAGGCAACAACCTTATACCCACCTAATAGACCGGTTTCGTGAATGAGGCCTACTAACGGTAGAACGACTTATTCTTATACATATATATAATAATTAACCATTAATGTTATAAATAGTCTAAGGGTTGAATTTTAACTATTAAAACTCTAAGGGTTGGAATTAAAGTTTATTAAAGTGTGTGAAACTTTACAAATTCCAAAACTTGAGGACAAGTTTTGTAACTATCCAAAACTTTTCATTTCATAACTTATGAATTAAAGGTTCATAAAAATGAAGACTCTTCACTTTCATGTAACTTATGTGTTTAAATGTGTGTGTTAAAGAAAGTGACCTTTGGATATCCATAACTTGAGGAAAAAATATGGACTCCATTAAAACACATAAATGATCAAGAATTAATTCTAAACAATTCAGCAAATAATTCCTATCATCTTCTAAATTCATAAGAACATGAACATGATCATCAAAATTTCAAGAATTATATGAACACATAAAATCATGGAATTTTGATATATGCTATTGTAAATGGATTAGAACAACCATTACACCAACTAAAACAAGTTTTAAAACACCAAAACAGTTTAGGGTAATGTTTCTAGTCCATTTCCAGCAGCAAAAGTCGAAAATCTGCACTCTGTCACTCCTACTCGTCGAGTGCATGAACCTACTCGGCGAGTAGGTTGAAGATACACATGGACTCGGCGAGTCCCCCCATGGACTCGGCGAGTTCATCAGGCAGACAGCAAGTTTTTCGACTTTTTCAACTATTTTGCATCAAGTATCAAACAAGCAAGCCTAGGCTCTGATACCACTGTTGGGTTTTGAGCAATCTAACACTTCCTAAGTGTGCATGCAACCCTAATAAACCTTGGATCTATGTTTGTCTAAATACATGCAAAATAATAATTTTCCAAGGTTTATAACCTATCTAACATGGCATGGGGAACATTTCAACATAAAAAGTTAGAAGAGATTACATACCTTTTTGATGAGTTTGGTTCTTGAGGAGTTTGAGGGCCAAGCACCAATAGTGTGAATGCCTTAAATGGAATCACAAAACACCACAAACTCTTGGAAAACTTTGAGAGAGTATACACACTTGCAATTTTCGGCCACACACAAGCACACACACACTAGTTCATTAGTTGCCATTTCATGCACCATAAGCATGCTTATATAGTGCACATGGTTAGGGTGAAACCCTAATAACCCATGACCTTTCCTTTCCAAGGATCCATGGGTTAAAAGCTCCATGGATCATCCATGGACTTCCATCCAAGCCTAGCCCATTAACAAATGAGTGTTAGCCCACACCATATAAAACCAATAGCTCATAATCTAATTAGTCTTCCTTTTAATCTCTAAATTAATTCATAATTAATTTAAGACTTAGACTAATTAAATAACATAACCTCATATTAATATATTATAACTTATAATATATTAATAAACATATGTGTATAACTTTCATGAAATTATCCATAAATAGTTTGGATGAGATGCAACCCAAATGGACCATGCCGGTGGGTCAAGTATATACCAAATAAGTTATGGACTTAGACACCTTATCCAACATTTACACCTTGGAAAGACATCAGATAATTTGCAAATCAGAAATCATGGAGGCAGCCACTAAGGAGTTCACAGGAATTATTGCTAAGACAATTGACAAGAGGCTATGGATTGGGTCAATAGGTAAATCAGATATGGTGTTGTTGGAGAATCCAAGATAAAAGAAGACTGAGCTCATGTTAGTTGCAAACCAAGGGGGAGATTGATAGGTCATAGATTAATGGTTTGGGCTAGGCAATCATTTGTATCAGTCTTATAGGGTCTTGATCTTGTAATGTATGTGTTTGTGTTTGTTTACAGCTGGGTTGGTGTTTACGGCCATAAACGGGTGTTCAGCCATGAACCCCATTCATGCCTAGTCTTTCCCTATATATAGTGTTAGAGTCTGTCAGTCTGAAGCAACGTATCCATAGAGTTTACGGTCGAAGTGTGTGTGTTTGTCAAGGTGTACCAGCCGTTCTTTTCTAATAGGCGTGTGCATTGCTTGATAATCTTCTTCTTCTTCTACTCATTCTTGTTCTTGTTTGTTTTGATCACTATTTTGGATCTTTGAATTGGGACCTTACAATTAAGACATCCCTTAGAGGTTAGATCTGGTTTTGGATGTTTTGGTCTTAACTATTAAGTGCTTAAAGTGGGATTTGGTTACCTACAGAGTACGTTTGGCGTACGTATGCGTACGCTCAGTGTAATGCATGGTTTCCCTGATTCCTTGCTTTGGCAGTTTGTACGTTGAGCATCATCAGGCAGTATGCGGGGCGTACGAGTCTAGTACGCAGGGCGTACTCATGAGACTCCTTTTTTGGCCTTTTGGGACTTGGGTCTTTTGGAAGTTGGGCCATGAGTTGTTGGGTCAGATATGGGAAGGGTAAAACGGTCCTATTGTAATGATAAAAATGAATTGGACCTTGTATTATGGGGAATTATCTTAATTATTGACTAGGGATAATTTGGTTGTGTTTACTGTGAGGAACCCGGTAGCAGCAGCGCGTATGTTTCGATTATCTCAGATTGTGGTGAGTCTCCTCACAGTGTTTGGCGGGTTGAAGGCACCAATATCGGCCCATGGATTATTGTTATTTGTATGCTAGCTGTCTGTGTGACTCTTGCATATGATGTATGTGTTTTTATGCATGTCGGGTGGGGCCTAATGTCGGGGCGGCGTCCGATGGAGATCGGGCGAGGCCCAATGAATACCGGGCAAGGCCCAATGTCAGGTGGGGACCGATGTATGTGTGTATGTATGTATGGTATGTGGTATTTTGGGGAAATCACTAAGCTTTGTGCTTATGGTTTTATGGTTATTGTTTCAGGTACTTCTGGTTCGAAGGGAAGGGTTCGGCTTGATCTCAGTGCATCCACTCCTGTTTCCGCATTTTGTGATTTATGGATTGTACTCTGGTAACTATTTTTTCTTTGATATGCTTTCGAATGGTTGAAAAGGATAAATGGTATTTATGGTTGAATTAAAAATGAAATTTTTACCTTATAATTTTTGGGAAGTTACATGAACACTTCTTTTCGTCGGACTCCTAGAGCTCCAGAGTTTCTACTAAAATGCTTTAAAAGTTGTGAAGAATTAAACTCAAAGGCTAGAGAGATTTCAGAGAGATTGTGAATGAATTACTGAGGGAAATGAGTGAAATCCAAAAGATATATATATATAGTGTACAGTGGGCGCATCGCGCCCAGACAAGAGGCGTGTCGCGCCTTAGTGCTTACATGTCTCCACTAGGTTTGTGCCATGTGTCAGCCGCTCCTTGGTCTGCGTCATTCTTCTAGATCAATGCCACATGTCACCATTTCATAGTGTCACGTGTCCAAATCTTTTGGTGTCACGTCATCTTGTCTCTTGGAGGAGGCGGTCTCCAGACATGCCATATGGCGCACTCCGGTGCTGTCACGTCACCCTCAACGGATATTTTCATGAATCTTCAAACTGCTGTAACTTTCGCATACAATCTCCATTTTCAACATTCTTTATATCCTCGGAATCCTCTCAACGAGCTTTACAACTTTTCTTTAGGTCTCAACAACTAATTCTTAATCTAACTAAAATTCATATTTAGACCGATTTAGACTGTTAAAGTTTGTGTGAAACTCATAACTCCGTCATACGAAATTCGTTCTCGACTGTCTTTATATCGAAGGGCTCATAGTAACAATATCTTCAGTTCTCATTTAGATTGTTTCGTCTAACAATCAATTGTTTTGAATTTCGATTTATGTGTCCGCATTGATGCGTTGAAACTTCAAAAAATCATAATTTCCTCATACGAAGTCAGATTTGGACGTTCTCCGTTTGCACGCTCTCTCTTATACTATTACTACAACTTTCGTTTAGATTACTTCGGCTAATAAACAACCTATCTAAAATTCATTTTTTACGACGCGCACAGTCGTGTCGGTTTAATCGCGAAACATCAAAGAAGCATAAATTCTTCATACAAAGTCGGATTTTAGAATTCTTTATATGTACAGAATCCTTGTCACATATAATATAACTTAGGTTAAGATTATTTATCCTAAATAATCTTCTATCAAAATTCCGTTTTATCACTTATTATTTCTTAATTATCTAGCCCGAATCTGCGGTCGTTACATAATGAAACTCATTTTTTTTATGTATGTTGTCAAACTTTGAACGATATCAACAACGATTCATCAATTCACTTAATAATAAATTAAAACTTAATGAAATACATTGTTTTTTTTTTCTGAAAAGGGTACCCTCTAGACAATCAATGTCGAGCCCCACCAAAGGCTCATCACATGGGAGTAAATCACAAAGCACTAGCAATTTTTTTGAGATACTAGGTTTTGAAAAATAAATATTTTTTACGAAATTTCTTTTATTAACCACTAGACTCCCATCATTAATGTTGCTTCTACTTCTATTTATGTTTTCAAATTGTTAAGGATCTCAATAATGATTCACAAGTGTGAGAAAAGAGTAAAACTTATGAAAAATGCACCAGAATGACCACAAAAACAAGCTAGTATTTGTGGAATGCCCATGGTGACTGTATGTTTTAGTGAAATTGGCAGATTGAATATCCACATAGGTCTAATATAAATTCATTTCTTTCTTTGGTGTTGTTTGTTTTTTGTAAAAAAGTTAAAAACCTTTTCAGACCACTAATTGTTACGCGGCTCAGTACACCCGCATCACTTTCATTTTCGCAGCAGTTTGTTTTTTAGAAGACTTTTGGCTGAAAAACCTTTGTACGTCCTCTGCACCACACAACATTGGGATAGGTTCTTCATACCTCTTCCTAACCTAAAAAAAAAGAATAACACTCAAACAAAAAACACCTCTCAAACAAAAAATGATTCTTCTTCTTCCTTCCCAACGTCCTCCTCAACCCATCGGTTCGTCATTATCCTCGCCCTCGCCGTCTCAATCCTTTTCGCCTGCTTCTTCATCATGAAAAACGACATGTAGGTTTTTTTTCTATTCTGATTTCTTTTCTACTTGTGCTAAAATCAATTGAGGTTTTAATCTTTGATGAAATTGATTGAGGTTTTAATAGGCAGTGAAGCCCTCCGGTTTCGATCCTGTCTGCAACGTTGCCGCCGTCGTCGTCTTCGCCTCCGTCTCTGGTTGCTTCGACTGTGCCGACTTCACCTCATGAAGTCATCAAAACGAGTAGGAAGCTCTTGTATACAAAACTGTGCTTGCACCTTGGATTGGGGAAAGATGAATTAAGGATAAAATGGGATCGAATGGAGGAATATGAAAAATGGGTTTTGGTTGAAGAATTCGTTTCAAATTGGAGCTCCAATTTTCATTCATTATTTGCTAGTTTTGTTAAGCACTTTGTAGATCAGCAATTGGTAATAACAATGATAATAATTCATCTCAGGATTCTTCTTCTTCGTTATTGTTTGTTTAGTGGTTTGAAGAAACTCATGGGATTTACAGATGATAAATGATGGAAAATAATTAATAGTTCTTTGCAATTTCAAGAATTTCTTGATGATCACCATGATAATTGAGTTAATAGTTTTTACATTATGCATTCATGAGCTTATAGAAATTTTGATTGTGCATACAATTATACAAATATGATTGTCATACCGTCAGCTTGTGTTCAGTTATAGATTCACAAAATGGAAAGAGGTGTTATCACACTTTCACCCCCAAGTTGAGGTGCAATATTTAATTGGATATGTGTTTAATACTAATATTTATTTTGGTAATCGAATGTTGATGTTTTGATTTTTGAATGTAAAATTTGAATTACATTTATAAGAAAAGAGGACTGAGTTATGAATATTAATATTTATTTTGATAAACGGTGTTGAAAATTTATTTTAAGTTTGTAAAATCAATTTATTTAAATTTCAATTTTTTGCTGCAGCCTGCAGATGTTAAAAAACAAACATGCTTCTTATTACAGGCTGCAACCATTTGGTCCACTTCTTCTGTTGCAGAGGGTTGCAGAGGTGGTCCGTAGACTTCCGAAATTTTTGCTTCGAAAAAACAAACAACGCCTTTCTTTCTTTCATTAAAGATCATTGCTCCAAAAAAAGTTTGGAAATATAATGTGTGCGAGTTTCACCCGCTTTGGAGTATCTACTATGGATATATTAATGATGTGGAGGTATTTTCTGGTTAATAATGATTATTTATATTGTTATTAATTGTAGGAGTTGAGTTATTATATTTTGATCTAAAGATTCTATGGTATATATTATAGGGATTATGAGTATGAAATAACCATTAATTCTTTTTATGTATAAGTGTCCTATTGGAAAAACTAAATGTCAATGTTATGGTTAGCATAGAAGTTGTTGAAGATGCTTTGGAAACTTAATTTGCATGACTATGTTGTTAGGATAAAGATTCGATAAAACACACAATACATGATAAGGATGTGAAGAAAAAAAAACATAAACAACTAATGTGGTCCACGTGATCATAGTGATCGGCTAAGTCACAGATGAACTAGAGAGGAATTTTTGATAGAATTGTAGAAACACAAGTGTCATACACATGCTTTCTGTTTAGGGTTATAAAAGAACAATAAGATCTATTCATAATAACATGTTGGCCTATAAAATTGTTTGTGGCTAAGCCAATTAAAATGTCATTCACTAATCTGGCTCTCAGGTCTAAACACCACAAACATGATTATCGAGCACTACAAACATGGACTTGAGCACCACAAACATTGTGTTGAACACCGCAAACACATGTGTCGAGCACTGCATACCTTCAGCTCGAGCACAATAGACTAGACTAACAATGCCACCACAAACCATTAGTTCAGAAGGGGAGATAAGGCTCCACAACTCAATAAATGGGAAGATCATGCTCCATAACCCAACAAAACATTGTTGTGCACTAGGATTTAATATGTTCTGAAAGTGTTGCATTTGACTATGTTAAATTAACATGCAGTTTCCAATTATATTCAACATTTTTTATTGCTAATGTATGTTTATTATTTTATGTGAGTTCCAAAATTATCACAAATTACAAAGTTACTAGTTTATTATAAGCATATAACAAATACTCATCATTTAGTTAGGAAAGTTTATGTTATGATCCCACAGTGTCAACCGTGACCAACAATGACTCGGAGTGGTGGCTTGGACCGAAAGGGGGTGTCAATTGTGACCATCGAGGACGTTGGCTCTTCAAAGAGTGGGGTATTGTTATGATCCCACAGTGGCTGGAAGTACTATAAGTTGGTGACTTATAAGTGTAGGTATCTCCTCCTCCTACAAACTAGCTTTTGGGAGTAAGTTCTATAGTTGGGTTTATGGCATGATACGGGCTTAGTATGGGATGGGTTCATATCAGTTTTATAACTATTAAAGGTTTAAGCCGATCCAAAAAGAAAATCTATTAAAGGTTTTAAAATATCATTAGGATTTCTTATAAAACTATATATAAAGCCATTAAAATGTCATATTTTTCATTCGTTTATTCATCATCTTTTGCTCCTCCCCCTTAAGCAATTTCAACCTTTTGCACCCTTCACATTGTTGATTTTACAATATTAATAGTAGTGCGTTTGTGTGTGTGTGTTTTATTTGTTTGTTTGTTTCGGGTTTCCATTCAAATCTTCTTGTGTTGGTTGTTTTTGTTCAAAGCATCCGTAGTTATAGTTTATAACTGTTGGTATTCTTCAAGTAGAATTGTACATTTGGATTGTCCGTTATTATGGTTTTTAGTATAAAGAATTGTAAGAACTACAATACATTTACTATCTCTTGTAATTGAGTTTCAAAGTTCAAACTTTAATATTTTGGTATGTTATCTTTCAAACTTCATTATTTGGTACAAAACTCGAGATACAAAATAGAGTCCCCCTTCCCTTATTCAAGAAGTTAGAGTGGTCCTATTTGGTAGGGGCTTGATGAAGTTTCTTCATTTGATTTCCTCGACATTTTTCTGATGGAGTTATATGACATATTGACAAGGGCAGATCCAGTATATTAAAAAGGGAGGTACCCTTTATGGCCAACGTTTCTTTTCTATACAAAGAGATAAGCCATTTGTCTAAATAATACTTCTGTGTACAAAAATAATTCTCTGATATAAATTTAAATAATTGCTTTACAATATAACAAAAATAACTTTTGAAATTTACGGATGTGGTGTGGCTCAGTGGCTAGAAGATATATAAACCAGGGTTTTGTATTTACTATGAAAAACCAAGCCAAAAAGAATAGCAAGTTGCCGAAAAAAATTCAAAACGCCCCACTTATTTATATATATTACATAAAGGCCTCGACTTTTCGGTGTTTGAAAAAGATTATTTTGATTTTTCGTATTTTTTAAGGCCATAATAATTAGAAATTGAACACATAAACCCGAAGTTGATGTAAAAAAATGATTTCTAAGGGTATATGTATAATTATGCAGCCATCATTCATTTTAATTGAATATTTCTCCATTATTTAATTCTGATTTTTGAACATTGTAATTAGGGATGTTCGTTTGGATGGATCGGTTTAATCCGATCCGATCAAGTGAATCCAAATTAATTTCGGTTTTCAAAACGTAGATCCAAATAGTCCAAACTAAATTCAAATCCGATCCGATCCAACCAAATTATAATTCGGTTGGATCGGTTTTTACAATTCGGTTTTCAAGAATTAAGACATTTCAACAAATATATAACTTTAGTATTAACTTACTTTATAATATAAACTAAAAAATATTGTTTAATTAGTTGTGAATTAAAACTTATAAATAACTATCAAGAAAAATATATTATAATTTACTACTTTATAGACAATTTTTTTTGATAAAAAGTATATATTAAAGTATTATAATAGATGAAAATTTTTAATATACTAAAAGAATAATTTAGTAAATTTATAAATTATTAAAGATATATATTAAAAAGAACAAAATAATAAATTGCAATTCGGTTTTTTTGGACTATTTGGTTTTTTTGGACTATTCGGTTTTTATTTTATAAACCAAAACCAATCTGAAATCCAAAATAATAATTCGGTTTTGCTAAAAAACAATCCAAAAATCTGAATATCCGAACCAAATAGTCCGATCCAAATTGTTCAATTGAACAATTCGGTTTTATCCAAATAGTGAACAGTCCTAATTGTAATAAATCAGTTTCAAAAGACACATACAAACCCTTAATACTTCTTAAATTGAACACATTTGAATACTTTTGCTAGAACTGATTAAAATCTTTGGACGTATATTTTTACTTTGAATCTATCAAAAAAAACAAAGTGGTCATCAGAATTTGGAAAGGCACAAAGAAATGAGTCATCTACCAAATTTAGCTATGGTGGTCCCAAAAGATCAACTTGCATAAAAAAGGTAGTATACTTTATTTTGACTAAATTTTGTTTACCATGATAATAGACTTTGTTTTGTTTCAACGAATGTCAAAAAAAATAATAATAATAAAACATTTCAAAAATATTTTAAATATATATAATATATAACTAGCTGTTTACCCGCGCCAAGCGCCGGATGAGAATATTTGTTTCGGAAATTAATTTTTTTTCGGCGGACCATGATTACATTTACTTCAACGATTAGTTTGCTTTGGGAAACATGCCATATAAAAATTAAGACACAGTGTATCGGCAAATATCACTAAGCATTAATTTCAATTCAACAATTCTCATCAACCTTATTTGTGGAATTAACTCCATTTGGATTCCAACACATGCAAGAACCCATACTTTTTTTTTGTTACCCTTTCACAAATATCATCTAGCTTTCGGAGATCATCAACTATTCAAGTTGAGACCTTCAAGATGAGTTTTTTTTTCAAGTCTTTTACTTATAAAGTCAAATAAGAAACAGATTTATTTTGAATCAAATACTTAAAAGTGAAATAAATAAACAAAATAATTTATTAAACCCAAATCAACTTGCCCCTTTTTCCTTACAATACACAAAGATTATTTGAAGTCACAATTAAAACATATGATACTTTGCGATCATTACACGTGTATTCACTAAAACCTAAAACCCTTAGTTTATTGATTATTTGAATGATGATGATATTCTTTAAAAATAGCTTTTCAATTTCAATTATGTGTGATGGCAAAATTGGTTGTCAATCTATCAATAATCATAATCTTGAAACATTGAATCTAACAAATGTATTTTTAAAATAAATTTTAAAAAGTATGTTGAAATTTACATCTTTTAATTGAAGTGATGGGTAAAAGAGAAGAAAGAGACACCTCAATTTTGTGCTCTTAATTTTACACCATTGCATGATAGTCTTTTACAATTCATTCGATTTCATACAAATTATATATATTATCGTAAAGTCGAAAACATAGTTAATTACTTTTTTGGTCCCAAATTTGACCACAAAAAACATTAATAGTTGCACCTGATCAACACAATAGGCATTAAAAGAAGAAACTTAGCATGTAAGGCACATAGTCGTGTCAAAATTCTATAATGTATATACAAAATAATGAAAGTATATGAAGTAGAGATATCGAAACTAAACCAAAACAACAAAATGAAAATAAAATACTATTTATTTAAACAATAAAGTATAATACACGCATTAACACACATATGGGCACACGCAGAAACACATACAGCCACACATGTATAGACCTAAAACATGGCTTAATTCCAACTTCAATACCATGAAAAGTTTATTTTTATTTACAAAATTACCCCTCGGACCTAAAATCTCACAAACATGAAACACCAATTTTTTGTTTTCCTAAAAGCCCCAATGTTTTCAGTCTCATCTAAATACATGTATGTATGTTGCATATACAACAAATAAATAAAGAGATGGGTTAGTTTTCTTAAGAAAATAAACAATCTGCAAAATGGATACAACTTTATTGTAAAGTACCCATGTAGTCATTTGTGTACCACCCAAGATAATCAAACTCGCTATAGGACCATTGAGGGAATCAAACATATAATAAAAATTAATTACAAAACCAAAACTTAGATTAATACCCTTAGAACCACCACCGGTTGTAGGGCCATTAAGGGAGCATTAGAAATTATTGCTTCACATAGCTGTACAGAACATATAATGTGTTGTTGATGGGTTTTGGTCATAAGACATCCTATGTGCTCATACAAACCCTAATGCTTGGATCTAGGTTTCTCTATTGTACATGCTTTGAATCCAAGACTATAAACCCTAATTCTAGCATATGGAAATCGATATTAACATATAATTAGGTTTATGATATTACCTTGATTGTTATGTAGCAATAACAATCCCAATTCCTCCTTGAATTGACTTTGGAAGGCTTAGAGTCACAAGTGTCACTCCTCTAATGGCTTACAAACACCAAGAGCAAATGGAGAAGGTATAAAGAGAGAGGGGAGATATTAGAATTCGTCTCTAGGACCTCTTGGGAAGGCATGGACGAATTCATGAGCCTTGGGGGGTCTTTATATAGGTGTAGAGATAAGGTTTCAGTCATTATCCTTATCTAGTTGCTTGTCCACCAAGCAACCCATAAGATAATCTTTGAATCCTTATCATAGTCGAATTCTAAGGCCTTATCACCTTAAATTCGTCCAACCTATTAATAAGATAATCCTTACCTTATTTTGTAACTATCACATAATTACAATTCAGCCCCTCTAGTTTAATTAATTACATTTGATCACAAAATTAATTCTTAATTAATTATTGACCAATATTAATTAAACAAATATGATTTCTCCTTTAATACATTATTCTTATAACATATTAATAAATCATAATAACCTCTCTCTCTATTTATTTCTCCAATCAAGTTGCTTTGGTGAAGGCAACCCAAAAGGACCATGCACCATCGGGTCAAGTACATACCAAAATAGTTATGGACATAGACACTAATCCAACAGTCTCCCACTTGGATAAGTCTAACAACTATTCTGCGTATGACTTCAGATCCTAATCTGCAATCGTAGCTTTCCAAATCCGCTGTCAACTCTGATCATATCAGATACGTGTGTCCTTAGATAAGGGATCATATATTCCTCCATTCTAGATATCATATGAGATATGATTTCAAATCATTCTCTTTGTACTATATCTCGATTCCGATTTATGACGACTGACTAATTGAACAAATCAAATTAGCCCTAGCCCGGCTGAGCATTTACGTTTGTCATCACTAAATCATCGAGGGGCCCAAAAGATATCGCTTTTATCCTACCTTGGGTAAAAGGAACGGATAAACTTTGATACAATGCTTGCTTGCACTCACTAACCAAATCACACACAACAATATGTTTTATAACACCAAGTTACTAGTGCGTTTACATATTATCAATGTGCAACCGATTCGCAAGATACAACTCACACATCTCGGTTTCAAGAATATAAGATGTTATCGTCTCACCAATCACTCGTGACACAATTCATGGAGTGATCCAAGTGAGCGTGGGTATAGTCCAATGCTCAAATTCATATTCATAAGCACTCATAAACGTTGCAGCAAACATTTGCTTATGTCTAATTCTCTTTAGACAATCCACGCACCAATTCACGACAGTCTTCATTCATATCTACTTCCAACATATGAATAACTGTGGCCCATTTGAATCATTCGATTATTCTTAATAAACTCAATTATTCTGGAAGTCAAAACATGCAAATGTGAAACACAAGAATAATACTAATCCCATATGGCCTCAATCCTTTGAGCATAAATAAAACACCTTTTATTTATCACCATATCGATTACTCATTATTTGTCGTTTCGGTTAATCAACTTCTTACTTGAATTATTACACTTGTCCCATGCTCTTAGCATGCACACAATGTTAACCTATGGTTCTTACTTTTTTGAAATAGATCAAATTGAACACATTTCCAACCATTCTCATTTCACAACTCCAAATCCTTTTTCATAAGTGTAAGAATATCAAATACTTGCCACTTATAGAATATTTTAGATTCTAACACTTTATGCAATGATCCCTTTTGTAATGTCACTGCACCAACGTCACAAAGACTATTGTCAATGATATTACAAAGTTCTCTATCGGAGATTGTTACAAGACAATTCCATAGACGTGATGTCTCTCACTCAAAGTACATTCCTTTGAACATCCTTTTGCATAAAAGTTTCTAATCTTAGACATAGATTTTTCAATATTCAATTCCTAATATAGAAACGCTTCCATATTTTCCATATGACAACTCATTCTTAATAGAATCTTATCTATTCATAATAATGTCGATATGGTCCATCCAATATGGAAACATTTCCATGTTTTCCAATACTATACTTCCAACTACTCACAAGCGACCAATCCTCACCGAACTTTGGATTGTCCTTTGATAGTTGTTTAATTGTTTTAGTCAAAACCAATTCTAGTCCCTTTTCCCTCTAAATGCGCTATACATTTGAAAAATTTTAGAATGGTCAATCATTAAAGCATTTGCAATCGATCCTATACCCGAAGCGTATGGGACACGACGCATAATGTTTTATTTGCTATGTTCTCAAAATTCGAATTGTGAAGAAGAATGCCGTAATCATAATCGAAATTTTAAGAACACACTATGTACCCTTGACTAAATTTATTAACATTTCTCAACCTAAACCTTTAGATTTGAAATGAAGCATAATATTCTCTCCCTTAATTATAGCAAAACAACTATTCCATCCTTACAACTTCGCAAAGAATGACTCTTGTTTTCTATAATTAATATTGCCAACTTGCAATACTTTCCTTAATAATCATACAATCATAACATTTATGCTCCCACTATCATGATGATTATTATAAAACATAACACTTATGCTCCCACTAGCTTCGACATGTATTCATAAACATCTTAACTTTCAGAAAAACAATACTTATTGAATTTCTTAAGTTCATGTTTCTAATACTTAATGCTTTGAACTTATACACTTTTGCCTTAGATAGTTTATATGTGTGTCTAAACAATTAAGACCAATTGCCAAACCTCACAATTCAAATTATGGAAAGGGATACCGTAACCATAATCGAATTCGAGAATGCAATTTTACAATCACTATCTTCTTAAAATCTTTCTTAGTGAAAGCATTTCCTCACAATCATTTTCATGAAGGAGGAAATCTTATGACACTTAGATTTAAACGGTGAATGTGTTCCTATCCATGTGAATTTGTTAAAACTAAAGTTTACGACAAATTCAAACTCATATGGACCGAACTTTCTTAATCTTGATTTCTTGCCTTATGGTAGCACAGCTGCCCACCATGTCTTCCAAGTAGTTAAGCAGCTCACCTTTTCTTATCAATGTACCTTTCATTGATTAAGGTGCTTTGCCTTTTATGCGTTCAAAATGAGAACTCATAGAACTCACATGCATAATTAACTCGATTGGATTGGCACAAAAACAAAATAATGTCAACACGATAGGTTGTAAACTTCAACTCGTGTACTAGTGATGATCGATAAGGTTTATTTGATTTGTTCTTGAAACCTTTCAAGACCATTAAGACTCCCACTGACTCCTTGACAAATAAGATTCTCTTGCCAATAAACATTTCTTGACAAACAAATATTCAAGAGTTAGTGTAGCTTTTATCAAGACAAAACACTTCATAACTTTGGTCCTAGTTGGTCTTTGTCTTATCCAAGACATCACAACTTTCCACAATTGATGAATGTTATAAACCTTCTTAATACGCCATTGCAAGGATAAATAAATAATATAAAATCAAATTTTATTTTATTGCGGAAAAAATTTGTCCTTACAATGCAATTCATTGAAAAACTATGCTAATACATCTTTCTTAGCAATCTAATTCTAACTCCAAGTAGTAGCTCAAGAATCTAATCTTCGAGAAACGCGATCGAAATCCATTCCTTCACGGTTAGATTTTGCTCACTTCTTCCCTTAAGCTTCCTTTCTTTTCTTCGATCCTACAAAATATCAATTGTAATCTTATCACATTATGTATTAAGAATCTAGAATAGAAGCTTAAAAGAGTTAGTCAATGGATTTTACCTAAAGCAGAGCCATACGTTTCGACTCTCCCATCTCTTAGATCTCTTAAGTAAATAGGGCAGCTTCGTCTCCAATGCCCCTTCTCTTGGCAATAAAAGCAAATCGACTCTTTTGGAACAGCACATGGAACTACTTCAGACATTGCCTTTATCTTATGATCAAACTTTTTGATCATAGCATGTCTTTCGTTGCCATTGTCTATATCCATAGAGGTGTTGAAGGTAGATTCACCAATCAACTTTACTTTTCTATTGCGCCAAACCATTGCTGATTCAGCAGCAATAAGCATATAGGTGAGATCTATAAGGGTCACGTCACGGTTCATCATATAGTACTCTCTTACGAACTCACTATATGAGTTAGGAAGTGACTAAAGAACCCAATCAACAGCTATTCCCTCACAGACAACGGATCCCAACATTCTTAACCTATCAATGTGTGACTTCATCCCTAGGACGTATGCACACATCGGCTTTCCTTCTTTCTGTTTACTTGCCAAAAGGGTTTGAGTGATCTTGAACTTTTCAAGTCTTTGAACTTGTGGGTTAGGGAGAATAATTGGAGGAGGTAGAGGAAGTGAAGCATGATTTCTTGTTCCTTGATCGAATCGTGGAATATCATCTTCATGTGGAAAGCTTGTTCCACGGGATTCGGGAAGACCATAGTTGTTGAACTTTGACATCTACAAAACGGGAGAAAACGAATTCAAGTTAGTTGATTGATTGAGTCCTTAGTAAATCACCCAAATGAGATACTAAGGCTAGGATCCAACACAATATTCTACAACTCGGGAGAGGGATGTCGTAACCCTAATTGCAGAATATTTGAAGGTAAGTGAATGACGATTCACTAATTTCCACCACGAAAAACGAAAAAGGAATTTAAGTTTTAAATCTATGAAAACTCCTAGATCCTTTGAGATTCATTGAACTTTCAATGGCATGTTTAAATCTCGATATGCCCCTCTTGTTTGTGACTGGGATGCCGAGGATCACAAAGCGGGTGTGAATAACCATGCAAACTTACATGGTTCCCTCACATGTTACAGTCACCTATTCGATGTGCCGATAAACCACACACGCTCCACCGAACTATGACAAACATTGAGTCACCCTTTGCTACCTTTGCTTAGAACCATTTAGTGTGCCAGTTAACCACACACGCTCCACTAACGTCTTCGCAAGGGCACAAAGTGTAATTTCATGGAATTGCATCAATTCACTTTTGCCTAAGTAACTAAGATTGGGAATTTTATGAAAAAATTTAGTTACTTTAATAATTCATTATACTTATAATGGAAGGTTTCGTCCTATCCTACCCGTTCGGCTAACGACCCTCCACTAATCAAGAGTGCGGTGGGTAAGAGTGGATACCCATTCAATTCGCCATTTTATAGGCAATTTCCTTAAACACCCGTTATAGACCAGCTTCGTGAATGAGGCCTACTAACGGTAAGACTGACTTTTATTCATACATATATATATATATATATATATATATATATATATATATATATATATATATATATATAGTGTTAGACTTTTAATGTTATATATATAGTATAGGGTGTATATTACACTTTTAAAATACTAGGTGGTCTAATTTAACAATTATACTTTTAATTCAATCAAATTGTAAACCTAAGCTTTTATGGATTTATTAAACCTCTTTTAATTATACACCTTAATTAATTAATAAAACCATAAGGGTGTGATTTGAACCTTTTCAAAACTATACTAGAGTTTTAGAATTTAACATTCCTAATTAAACTTTTAATCAACTTTTAAATTCCAAAACTTGAGGGCAAGTTTTGAAATATTTCAACACATTAGGGTTTAGAATTTAAATATACATCAAAATTAAACTATTAATCAAAATTTAAATTCCAAAACTTGAGGGCAAGTTTTGAAACCTTTTTCAAAACATTAGGGTTTCAACTATTTAAATTTCAAAACAACAAAACCTTTGGGTTCAAATTTAAACTATAAAACCTAAGGGGAAAATATGAAACTTTTCATAACAACAAGGATCAAATAACAAATATTCTAAATTAACAATTAATCATATAATTATCCATATTTGATTTATTTAATGATTTCTTGCAAAACAATTTACCAATTAAGTCAAAATAATTAATTAATTATCACATAAGGAAACAATTACCTTATTAATTGATAAATATCTTCAATTAGATCAAGAATATAGTCAAATATATCATAAAATCGGATTAATATTGATCTAATATGATAAGGTAACTATCCATAATCAAAAACAGCAAGAAATCCCGGATATACCTCTGTCTGACGAGTTGACTCGTCGAGTCAAGCTTGGACTCGGCGAGTCCAGCCTCCAGAACATCAAAAATCGAATTTTTTTTGAACATGTAATGCATCAATACAATTGAAACCAGTCTAGTCTCTGATACCACTGATGGGTTTTGGTCGTAAGACATCCTATGTGCTCATACAAACCCTAATGCTTGGATCTAGGTTTCTCTATTGTACATGCTTTGAATCCAAGACTATAAACCCTAATTCTAGCATATGGAAATCGATATTAACATATAATTAGGTTTATGATATTACCTTGATTGTTATGTAGCAATAACAATCCCAATTCCTCCTTGAATTGACTTTGGAAGGCTTAGAGTCACAAGTGTCACTCCTCTAATGGCTTACAAACACCAAAAGCAAATGGAGAAGGTATAAAGAGAGAAGGGAGGTATTAGAATTCATCTCTAGGACCTCTTGGGAAGGCATGGACGAATTCATGAGCTTTAGGGGGTCTTTATATAGGTGTAGAGATAGGGTTTCAGTCATTATCCTTATCTAGTTGCTTGTCCACCAAGCAACCCATAAGATAATCCTTGAATCCTTATCATAGTCGAATTCTAAGGCCTTATCACCTTAAATTCGTCCAACCTATTAATAAGATAATCCTTACCTTATTTTGTAACTATCACATAATTACAATTCAGCCCCTCTAGTTTAATTAATTACATTTGATCACAAAATTAATTCTTAATTAATTATTGACCAATATTGATTAAACAAATAGGATTTCTCCTTTAATACATTATTCTTATAACATATTAATAAATCATAATAACCTCTCTCTCTATTTATTTCTCCAATCAAGTTACTTTGGTGAAGGCAACCCAAAAGGACCATGCACCATCGGGTCAAGTACATACCAAAATAGTTATGGGCTTAGACACTAATCCAACAGTTGTCCCCTTGCTTAAAATTAAAACCCTAATACCAGCTAGTTCTATCTGTTGCAAAACAACAAACACATTTTAACGGTCTCATTCCCCCCATTTTTAACCTCAAGGTATGAAAAATCCACCACCATTGTCCTAGCTTTGATTTTTCATGAACTTCCTTCAGACATAAGTTTTAATCGTTGGGAACTTGCCATTATCAGTAATGTAGAAAACATTATCAAACATATTAAATGTAAGAGATATAAGTTCAAGGAAGACCGGTCTACCTCGATTATTGGCAAGCACACATATAAAGAAAACATGGTCAACTGATTCCACCTCTGAATTACAGTAAGGACATAACAAATTTTGGAAAATACCCTTGATGTGGTATAATTATTCACCTTAATTAGAGAAAGGACATTCCAAACTGCCAGTCATTTTGAAAAATTAATGAACTATAATTATCTACCTGCAAGATAAAAGGTGAAAAACATAAGAATTAAAAGAAATCTTGTATTAGGCCCCTGCATAAATTCATTAGAGCTTACGATTATTGCAGTTCCTCCACCAAATAAGTTGAAGATTTGATGTCATGGGCCTGACATGAAACATATTACTATTAAAAAAAGTCATTAGATATCAATGATTCTACAAACAGATCAAAATATAGCAAAAACAAACAGATCAAAACATACGAAATACAAAATCTTAACATATGCCAAACAAAAAGACATCTTTTTATTTTTGTAAAACATACATTTGTAAGAAATTATGCTTGAAGAGCACATGTAGAACAAATGCATCTCACTTGTCAAGATCTTTTTCACGTACACACCTTTATTTGTTTTGAGGGCAAGGGTGTGAGGGTGACTCTGGTTGGTAACAACTAAACATCAAGCATATACAAACATTTTCATTATGCTTAACAGGATTGTACATGATGTTATAATAGGTATACCTCTTAATTTTCAAGAAATGGGCAATATCCTTAATAATATAGTAAAGATTATTGGATTTAACGTGAGATAAAATGTAAATTGGAAAATAGATTAAAACAACACAAACATTGATGGATTGTTTGGGATTACTTATTTTCAACTAACTTAATTTATTTTAGAAGAATATATATTAGTTTATGTGATATAAAACAAATTAAAAATAAAAACGTTTGGATGAACATATGTGATACCAAAACGTAGTAATGAGATAAACAATTTAACAAATTTTAGTTAAACATGTAAAATAAAAAAATAAATGACATTGGTAAAAAGGTAAGTGTTAATGACTTACAGAATTTTTTTATTAAAAAAAAACTTTATCTCATTTACACATTTAGTCATTCATGTTTTTTTTATACATATATAATCATTAAACTCATTTGTTGTAACATCCCAAAAATACAGGCCAAAAATTTCGTTTTCAATTAAGTTATTACATAAAACCACCAGTATAAAAATGTTCATAATAATATCTCATATCAAAACCAGAGTGTCAATAATCAAAATATAGAATCATAAACCCATATTAGAGTGTAATCCCAAGGATCCCGTTTGCGGAAAACTTGGTGTGATGCGCTGCGATCAAGCCGGCTCCTTCCCTTTGAAACGAGGTACCTGAAACCAAAACTAAAACCGTAAGCACAAAGCTTAGTGAGTTCCCCCATCATACCACATACCAAACACATACGTACTGTTAGGCAATTCTGGGATGTTTGACCTACCCATGCCAAGCCATTCTGGGGTGCTGACTTACCTATGTCAAGCCATTCTTGGGTGCTGACCTACCCATGTCAACCCATTGAGGGGTGCTGAACTACCCATGCCAAACTGTTCTGGGGTGCCGACTACCCTCCGGTCTATCTCAACCGGCAACGGGGACTATTTCACCCCTACCTCTATCATACAATAACAAAATATAATCATACAGTCAGGCATATATAGGGTACTGACCTACCCTTCGGTCCTAACGATCGAATCAGGGAAAAGTTATTCCCTGCTACTACTATTAACACACATATCATATCACATAAGCATATCTCATAAGCATATCACATAAGCATATCTCATAAGCATATCACATAAGCATGTCTCATAAGCATATCACATAAGCATATCTCATAAGCATATCACATAAGCATGTCTCATAAGCATATCACATAAGCATGTCTCATAAGCATATCACATAAGCATACCAAGATAATTATCACAAAGACAATTATCTACCAACTACTCCTGTTGGTGGGCCGACATTGTGGCCTTAGATCCACCCCTACTGGAAGGTAACTCACCTCACACTGCTGAAGTCCCGCAGACTCAACCCCACATTGCTAAAGTCCCACAGACTCAACCCCAGGTGCTGGTTGACAGATTCCTGAACTGTCAACACCAAAATAACACCCAATTAATAATTGGGTCCCAACACATAACCATAAATACATACTTGGATAATTACTACATTATCCCTAACTTAGCATTATTCAAGCCCAAGGCCCAATCCATAGGCCCAAAGTCAACTATGAATCAAAGCGCAACATATGGCCCAATTTTCCAAATTGGGCCCAAACCTTTGCATGGTCTCATTCTAAGGCCCAACCAAAAGTCCAGTCCATCATTTGGTATTTTTATTGGCCCAATATCTCATAATCACAAAGGCCCAAACTATGGCCCAATTTTCCAAATTGGGCTCAAACCCTCATATGGGTCTTATCCTAAGCTCATCAACATATTCTAGTCCATAAGATTATTCTTGGATGGCCTATTAATAATCCAATTACCAAAGCCCAATGGAAAGGCCCAACTCAAGGCCCAAGTGATATTAGGGTTTCACATAAAATGACGATTAGGGTTAAGTGTTTCTCACTTAACCCATTAAGGACTTAATCCATTAATTCCATCACTCTTCTAAATAACTCATATGGTGTGATTGGGGTTAATACACAATTCCATTCTAATGGCCCAAATGTGGGTCCCGATAAGTCCAAGCCCATAAATCCAATATTAAGGTTTTCTAAACCCTAATTAGGGTTTCTAATCCCATCTTAGCCCAATAGGCCCAAAACCAAGTCCTTAAGCCTATTAGGGTGTTCCTTAAGTCAATTAGGGTTTATTACACCTATTAGTCACATGTTTGGGCTTTTGGGTCCATTACGACTTCATTGGGCCCATTAGGGTTTCATAGGCCCATTAGGGTTTTAGTCCATTGTCCAAACATCCAATAAGCAATCCCAACACAACTAAGCACACCGCCACCCGACATGGCGGCCGGTGGCGGCAACCACCACCCTACGGTAGTGGTTTGAGTTTTCTTTTTATTATACTAATCTTTAATTACATTTTACAATGCTTAGCTCAAAATAAAACATCAAAAAGAAAATGCACAAACAACCACCTTGTGGTGGCCGACGATGGCAAATGGCGACAGCTACCACCTCATGGTGTTAGTAGTGGGGTCTTTCTTTGGGTCTCCGGCCAAGAAACACTTCTGTAGCCTCAAACCATCACAAAACATGGGCACAAACACCATAACATTCCCCTAGCCACCTTTCACGGTGGTTAGTGGTGGTAGAAGATCTTTCCCGGCAACAGCCACCATGGTTGGCTGCCATGGTGGTCTTCTAGTGTTTTCCAGCCTACCCTTTAGCCACACACTCCAGCGGTGATGACTAAAACACGCACCACATTGGCTGAGGTACAAAAACACACACGAAGCACACACAGCAGCCCCGTCGGGGTGGTAAACAACGGAATAGCAGCGGCTAATGATGGCAGCCACCATGGTTGGCGGCCATGGTGGTTCTTCTTAGTTACCGGCCAACAAACACCCTTAACGAATAAGAATCATAGCAGAGCACACACATACGCACGACTCACACTCTAAGATGTATACGACGGCCTCCCTCGGAGTGGTGGGTGTTGACCGGAGTAGCGGAAAGAGTTCTGTGAGTGGAGGCAACAACCAAAACACGGCGAGACATCGGCCAAGAGCAGCGGTGGCGCAACAGCGGAATGAAACGGAGACGTAGGAGGTTGGCAACCTAAATAGTGACCAGCAGCAGCACGATCCTTGATCTCCCGACCAACCCGCATCTGCTCGTGGCTCCTCGTCTTCAACGGCGGCGATGATCGAACTTGACCTTACAACGGCGGCTAGAGGTTGAAGGTGAAGAGGGGTGGCGGCTGGAAGGTCCAAGCATGGCGGCTGCTTCTTTTGCTTAGAGTTAGGGTTTCTCGGTGGAAGGTTAAGGGTTATATACCCGAACCCTAATCTTTTTCCCCATAATGACACATTTACCCCTAGTTCTCCTTTTCCTTCAATTTAAATCCTTAATTTACCAATTAAACCCTCGCTCCCATAATTCTTTTCATAATAAGTCCGTTAGTTACCAAACAGCTCCTTAACTCTCAAAATCTCTTCAAATTAAGCCCCAATAATTACCATTTAGTCCCTACCTTCCATAATACTTGCAAATTAAATCCGGATTTTACAGTTTTAACCCCCATCTTCTATAATTATGACTTTTAACTCCTTGAAACTAACGCCTTGCTCACTTATTATTGATTTTAGGGCTTCTATACATTTGTTTATTTATTTTATAAATGGGGTGTTATATTTGCTATGTTCACAAATTAACATTATGACCGACTATTATAAGTTTAGTTGGTCTTCGGTATCCTTGGTAGCTCCAACGAGACTCCAATTATCTTCCCTGGTTAAACATGATTTTTGAGGCGATCTAAGTTCTTCAATGACATATTTTTCAGATTTTTTCTCCCTCTCTTCTCTTTTCCCTATTCTCCGCAATGTGGGTTTCTTTCTTCTCTCAAGAGCATAAAGACAGAAACGATTTCTAGGTTTTTTTCTTCTCTCTTCGTCCAATGTGTTCGACACACAAAAACAATTTTTAGGTTTCTTTCTTTCTTCTCTCAGGAAAATCAACATATAAATTAAGGTTTGTTCTTTGAGTTTGGGTCGATTTTTGGGAGAAATAGATTATTTGGGTTTGGTTTTAGGTTTTCTAAAATGAATTGATTCTTCAAACACCTCATTTTTATGTGTTTATGGTTTTACGAGTTAGTCATTCAAACATTTGAACACACATACAAGTATGACGATCTTTTTATGGGTATAATTTTTGGTCGATTTTTGGGTGTGTTTATGAACAACTCTGAAAATCGAGAATGTATATATGTTTATGAGTAAAAATATATCTATTAACTTGTCGTTCCCTTGTCGTTTTGTTATGGATGTGCCTAGTTTAACATTCTTTGCAAATACAAATAAATTATCTACATTAATATATACATCATTAACCAACCATCGTTCCAACATGACATTGGGACTGACCATGGGGATGTGTCGGATGTGCAATCGCACATGGCCCGTTTTGTCCAGTGACCCGATTTATTTTACTTAAATCAGTATTTGTGATGGATGAATGACAAAACAATCTTATATATATATATATATATATATATATATATATATATATATATATATATATATATATATATATATATATATATATATATTCAAAATAGTAGCCCCAGTATTTAATACTTGCATTACTCCAAAAAGACATTAATTTGTTTATCCTATAAGCCTCAATACTTATTGTATTTAGTCGTTTACCTTTCCGCCTTAGCGATCACCAATTAATTGATCATATATGAATGTTTCTCTTCGACAATCAATCAAGCAAAATTGTTCATTTTAGGGGAGTCATATGATTTATATAATTATATAAGATTATTTATTGTACTATTGTTCTTTTGTTTTGATTATTTTTATAACAATTATTGACTTATCATATTATTAATAAATTTTACTTATATATAAAAAAAATCTAAGATTCATTTTTATTTTTCACACAACAAATTCAAAATCAATAGACCGGTTTTGCATGATATCTATTAACTTAAGGGGCATGGCATGCAACCATACATGATAGAGGGTCAAAATTCATTTTAAATAAAGATTGAGGGCTATTTTTAGAATTTTACAAAAAGCACATATAAAAAAATAGGGTAGACCAAAGCCAAGACAAAGGATGAGTAGGAGTAGTAGACAGTAGTCTTCTCATTATCCCCACTTATCATCACACTTCCTTTCGACCTCATTTCCTCCTCATCCTACTTGTCTTTTCTTTTTGCTAAATACTCAAAGGTTGCATGGTTTCCATACCTTCTTGATTCTTTTTTATTTTCTCAGTGGGTATTGATTCTTTACATAATATTGTCCTATAAGATCAAATTTTCAAAAAGTTTGGATCTTTTTTGTGGGTTTGTGTTTGCGACATCAATGATTTGAGGGTTTTTGGGAGATGGGAAAGAAGAAGATGCCAATGAAAACAAAAGAACTATCGTTAGCCATGGCAGAATCATCATCAGTAATTGGAGAGGTACAAGTGGAACAACAACAGGGACAACTTATTACCCCAAGAAAGAGAGGCAGGCCTAGGAAAATAGTGGATAAAAGTGAAGAAGATGATGAAGAAAGTTTGCAAGAAGAGATGGAGTTAAAGAAAGCAAAGTCAAATGAAGAGTTGGTCAAAAAAGAAGATAAAGAACCATCGTCTCCTACTACTACTACTATTGCTGCTAACAAGGATCAACCCAGAAGAAGCAGAAGAAAAAGCAAGCCAAGAAAAAGTTGCTAGAACTTTGTAAAATTCAAAATAATGAAAAAAAAGACTTCCCTTCAATTATTTTGTCAAAAGGAAGCTTGGGAATTGTAATTTAATTCTAATGTTTGATTTATGTTGACGAAGATTTCTGGTTTTTTCTTTAATGATTTTTTTTATAGTTTCATTATCATACTAAATTTATTAATTATTTATAAAGTTTTGAAAAGATATTAGTTGGTTACCCAACTTTATCCTACTCGATTCAACTTCAATTTAACTTGTAATTGGGATATCTTTGTCAAAACTAGTTAATAATGGGTACTGGTAGATGTAAATTATAGTTTTATTTGTGTTGAAATGTTAGATACCTCATACCTGTATTGGTAAGTTTTTGAAATTTGTAAAACACTAAACGTTTTCTTTAAATCGAGTAATTTTTTTAAAAGCTCATAAAAGATTTTGAATATTCCCTTAAAAAGTTAACATTATTGATTTGTAGTGAACTTATTTTCATGTGTTACATCCATTTATTTTGCCGCCTCTAATTTGAACATAATTTATAAGGAAGGTTGTAGAATTTTAAACCTCAAAATTTTCCTGATTAAAAGAAGAGAAATTAAATTATATAATTTAATTTCTCTTAAAAGAAACTTTAGGTGTTAAGATTTCTTAATTACGTAGGGATCCCATTAAATCCTTTTAAGTTGTATCGGCTATTATATAAGTCGTTATAGTTATTCATTTAAGGATCCACTTTGTTTATAATGAAGAATCATAATTAGGACTTAATGGGATCCCTAATGAATAATGATATACACCCTTTATATGTACTCTTGTATCTGTTTTCTCCTGCCTATCATCTTGTTAGGTTTGGATTTTTATATTATTATATCTTTGTCGTTCAAAAAAAAAATTGATATACAAGTTGGTTATGGTCCTCAATACACCAAGATTGACATCCCATCATTAGAAGTCGATATGTTTTTAGTTGAGAAAGATTGTCACACGTAAATGTTCGTTCATTGTCAAAGCTTTGTGTTTTTAATAATTAATATGATTAGTCGTTAAATTTACATAATTTAATCTTAATATATAGGAGAAAGAGAAAGCATGTTTTTCAAGAGAGGAGACAAAGATATTGACCAATCATAGAACAAGATGTATCTTGTCCCATGAATATCTAAAGCCTCGATTAGAAACATCAAAGTTGTAACCTTTTATATTTGATTTTTGGTGGATCATATTAGTTTTGTAGAATTTTTTTTTAAAATATATTTTTGAATATGTCTAGTATAAAATATGTGGTTGAAAAACAATAACACCATTACATGTTAAGTACTTGAAAATATTTGTAAGTTAATCCCATGAAAACTTAAAAACACAAGGTCGTTAATATATATTCTTTTGTCATGATGTGATGTCATTCATTCTTAAGATCGATGGTTCAAGTCTTATTGTAAACGGAATAATTTAGAAGTAATTTAGTATATATTTGTATTTGTCGTTAAAACAAAATTAAAGTTATCATTATTTATTTGATAAGAATATATAAAATATGGTTTTTACATAAACTACTCAAATTGGTGTTCATATGTTTCTTGCATTATCCTTGTTTGGATAAAGTTGCATAACAGGCTAGTGTTCATATATATTTAAAACGACTTTATTTGATTCATGCCCTTTTTAATTCGCACCACACCATAAGTTGACTATGACTTGCAAGTTGCAACGCATTATTTCTAGAATCATTACACCCGACCCCCTAATCTTTTAATCTATAACAAAAATAATCCTTTCCCAATTTTAGGTCACTCACCGTTCAACACCCAACTTCCTTTGTATAAACATCTCGCATTCTATATATTGCCTTCGATAGTTGAACTTCCTTGAGATGGGTCTAAAGAGGAACATTGACACTTAACCACACCTACCAGTGCAACAAGACGACTATCCCCTTCAGGCCACTAAAAAAGCGATATTTAATGCTTTGGTTCCCCAATACAATAACAACCCAAGATTAAGGCTAAATTAGTAGTATGTACGATCTCATTACATACAAAGTGAGAATCGTGGGAAATATATTGTGGTCATGTACCAAAATAAACAAGAAAATACAAACGTTGAGGCATGTGTATAACACAATACCCTTAAAACAATTTTGTCGGTTACCGGGTGTTTGTTTCTTAGGATATAATAGCTTGAAGTGATTCTTTGAGATCACTCGAACTTATATTAGACCTGAATTTTACCTTGAAGTAGCAAAAATATGCAAGAAATGAGTAATAGATGAGAGATTTCTTTAGCATTTTTTTGGTGTCTCTAAAATGGGTTGTAGAGAGGTTGTATTTATACAACAAACCATAACTAACAATACTATTAAGTCGACGTTAAAACAAAATTCGTAACCGACATTATATTTAATATTGTTCTTGATTACGAACTTTAACCGAAAATTAAACATCAAATTTTGATTACACACCATTCAACCGCTCAACTTTTGTGTTTCGTTTCAATTCACCATATTTTTTCCAACAATCTCCCCTATGAATGGAAATTGATCAAACATTTTCAAGCTACCTAGATAGCAGTTGAATCATTCATAGGATACGTAAGTGCTACCCTTTAAACTTTCACTTTAAGATGCATATTTATTTTACTAGAGGACCAACAGATTCGATGTCCTTGAATTGTTCTGTTGTTTGTGTAAATAATCAACTCTCACATGATTCTCCATGACCTAGTTAGGTTCTTATTTATGTGTCTGTTATGCTCTTATACACTTGCAAAGTTCTGTAAGAGCTCTTAGGAATGTGTCCATACAATTCCTTTTGAAGCGACCTCACTTCTCTCTCACACAGGTGACTTCATAATGATCACTAAAAGCTAATTCGTGATGAATTTCAAATTATCATCCACAATTTTAAGCTTAATCTATATCATTGTTTGTTTTAAGAATGAGTTGTGGTTGACCCTCATTGTAAATTGAAAATGTTAAATGTAAGTAGGTTGTCTCATTGAACCTAGACATCTTCGGTCGTCAACTAGGTGGATTTTCATTTGCAATAACTTATTCATGCATGGGTTTTAATCTTATTCCTCATAACGACGTCTCAGTTCAAGCATGTCGTTAACGGATCCACAGTCGTATTTTGACTTTATATAGTCATTAAGAAGTACCCGATGTTGGTCGATTTTTTTAATATTATAGGAAATATATTGTGGTAAAGTATGAAAATAAACAAGAAATTACAAACATTGAGGCATGTGTTTAGCATAGTGTCTTAAAAACAAATTTGTCTGTTACTACGTTTTTGTTTCCTAGGATACATCAACTTGAAGTGGTTCTATGAGACCACCCGAACTTATGTTAGGTCTGGATTTTACCTTGAAGTAGAAAAAAAACGCAAGAAATAAGTAGAAGATGAGAGGTTTCTTTAGCATTTTTAGTGTCTCTGAAATGGGTTGTAAAGATGTTATATTTATACAACAAATCATAATCGATAAGACAATTAAGTCGACAGTAAAACACCAAACATAACTGACATTATATTTAATATTATTCTTAATTATGAATTGTAACCAAAAACTAAACATCATTTTTTGATTATACACCATTTAACCACTCAACTTTGGTGATTAGTTTCAATTCACCATTTTTTTCCAACATCAATATGCTTCGTATATTTGTGAAAAAAAACATTATAAGCATTAACATAAAGTGTCTTTTTTGTTGTTTATGTGATTTCATTCACACCCAAGCATGTCGGTCAAGGATCACAAATAGGGGCAGAGCCCCCCGTAAGGCAAAGTCACTGCTACAATGCACATCATGAAGTACAAACGAAAGTAGTTTAATAATTTGGTTTCACAATGTAACGTCCTGAAAATCATGACATAATTTTTTTTAGATTAATAAATCGTTAATACAGATTGTTCCTATAAAACCAGAGTAACCAATATTTAGAAAAACATCATTAAACCAGAGTAATTCACAGAATGCAAAAACATGTGGTGTGTGCTCTGCAATCATCCCGAGCTCTTCCATTTGAAAACCGAAGTACCTGAAACATAAATTGAAAACCGTAAGCATAAATCTTAGTGAGTTCCCTAAAATATCATACAACATACAACCACAGAGTAACAGGCAACATACATATGGTTGCAATGGGCTCCCCCCATGGTCTTTATATCGGATGTCATGGGTGTTGGAATAGGTGTCTAAGCCCATAACTATAATTGGTATGTACTTGATATGATAGTAGCACTGTCCATTTGGGTTGCCTTCACCATAACAACTTTACAAGATGACTTTTGGAGAGAGAGGTTATTTATGATTTATTAATATATTATAAGAATAATATATTAATTAGAAATCATATTATTTAATTAGTATTTATTCAGAGATTAATTTGGTATTAATTTTGGGATTAAAGGAACTGATTAAAAGTATAGGGACTGGTTTTGCAAATCATTGATAGTTGTAAACCGGGCTGATGGACTCCCTTGGAAAGGTTTGGACGAAATCTATAGGAGGCCCTACAGAAATCGTCCAAGGCCTTCTAGAAGGAGGGTTCATGGGTTGCTTGGAGCCTAAGCAAGGAATTAGGGTTTCCACCTGAAAACCCTAGCAGCCACAGCTATTTAAGGACTCCCCGACCTCCTATTTTCAGCCATTGCTTCAAAGAAGAAACCCTAGCTGAATTTTTCCCTCTCTCTCACTCATCATTTGCTTTTGGTGTTTGTGACTCCATTAGAGGTGCAAAACTTGGGGCACTAAAGCTTTCAAGAGTCAAGATCATCCGTAGAATCCTTGTTATTACGAGATAACAAGCAAGGTAAACATGCTAACCCTATTTTCATATTGAATTTCGAAATTGTATGCTAGTATTAGGGTTATTGATTTGGAAGTTCTATTTGTATGTATAACTAGAAAAAAAAACTTAGATCCTAAGCAATTAGGGTTGCATGATCACATATGATGTTGTTATGCTCAAAACCCAATAGTCATATCAGAGCCTAGGATTTATTTCTGTTATATTTGATGTAGTATTGGACTATCCAAATTGTTTGCAAACAAAAAATTGTTTTTTGTTTGCACAACTCGACGAGTTGACTCGTCTGTTAGCTGATTTTCCGATTTTTTAAATCTATTTTGGATTAGGATAATTACCATAACTTGTTTTTATCTCCATAAATTGATTTGACTTAATGGTAATTTGATTTCCTTATCAAAATAGATGAATTTGGTCAAATTTTAAGATAATGTCTAATTATATGATTAATTATTTATTTAAAATTTGAACTAGTAATTTTGAAAAGTTTCAAATTGCACCCTTGAAGTCTTGGAATTTAAAATTTAATTAAAAGGTTAATTTTGAAATATTAAATTCTAAAACCCTAGTATTTTAAAAGTCTAAAATACACCCTTATACTATTATAACATTAAAAGTTTAATTTATGTATGTGTATAAGATGAGTCAGTCTTATCGTTAGTTGGCATCATTCACGAAGCCGATCTATAAGGGGGTATAAGGAAACTGCCTATAAAATGAAGGTTGAATGGGTGTCCACTCTCACCCACCGCTTCCTTGATTGGTGGAGGGTCGTTAGCCGAACTGGTAGGATATGACATTAATTCTCTCATTAATAAGTATAATGATATATATAAAGTAACTAAATATTTTATAAATTCCCAATCTTAGTTACTTTAGGAAAATGTGAATTTGATGCTAATCCATGAAATTGCACATTGCACTTTTCCAAATCGTTAGTGGAGTATGTGTGGTTAACCGACACACTAATTTAGAATAGCAAAGTGTGGCAATGGGTAGCTCGAAAATTATTATTGATCAATGGAGCGTGTGTGGCTAACTGACACATTGATTAGGTGTTAAATGAAAACGAGAGTATCAAGCTAATTTTCATGGTTATTCACTCCTTGTTTGTGATCCTCGGTATCTCAGTCACAAAATTGAAGGGCATAATCAAGATTAAACATGCCAGTGAAAAGTTTAATGAATCTCAAAAGATCTAGGAATTTCATTTAATAAAACTGAATTTATTTAAATTTCATTTTTTGTGGTGGAATTTGTAAATCGTCATTTACCTGCCTTCAAATAATTTACAATTTGATTACGGCATCCATCTTCCGAATTTTGAATTATTGTGTTGGGTCATAGCCTTAATATTTCATTTGGGTGTTATATTGAGGTTTTCTTATCTAATCAAAACTTGTCCTTCTTCTTTTGCAGATTTCGTCTTCCAACAACGTTTCTGGTTCCTCAAACAACAAGAACTCCTCCAACTCATTCTCGCTCTTGAGCATCTGCACGAAGGTGACATTCGATGGGTCCAATTTCAATGATTGGATTTGCAACATCCGAATGGCCTTGCGATCCAAAGACAAAGATTATGTCCTCGATAAGGAGCTAAACGAGATTGATGAGTCCAAATCAACTCCTGAAGAAATTGTTGAGCATAAGGCCCATGTCAATGACGTGACCAAAGTGTCGTGTATCATGGTTGCCACCATGACTCCTGAGATGTAGTGGTTCTGCGAAGACTATTGGCCTTACGAGATGTGTCAGGACTTGATGGAAAAGTACTATCAAAGAGCGCATCAAGCGAGGTACGAGATAGTTACGCAATTCATCACAACCAAGATGAAGGATTGAGAGTCCATCAGGACCCACCTACAACGTATGCAGAGATATGTGGATTGTCTACTCAAGCTGAACGTGAACTTTGATGAAGAGTTGGCTATTGACATAGTCCTACACTCTTTACCTCCCTACTATGATCAGTTCAAGATGACTTATCATTTGTGCAAGGATGAAGTCACCTTGAGCAAACTTCAAGGTTTACTTAGAGCTGCTAAAAGTGGTTTAAAATGGAATTGTGTCACTCTCACTCCTACTGCTGCTACTCCTGTCCTGTCTATTGGACAAGGAAAGGGGAAGAAGAGGAAATCTCCCTCTAAATCAAGTTGGAAGGGAAACTCCCATGAAGGGTCCTCTAGTGGATCAAAATCAACATCCGGTTCTGCTCCTCCCTCTTCCGATCCGAAAGAAGTCACATGCTTCTATTGCCAAGACAAGGGGCATTGGAAGAGAAGCTGCCCGAAGTATTTGCAATACATCAAGGATGGAAAGATAAATCCCACATTTGCATGTGTTTATACTATTCTATCTACAAACTCATCACATGCTAGTTCTTGGGTGATGTGCACAAAAGTACCCACTATTTTAATATTTATAACCTAACTAATTTAACTAACTAAAATGCACCTAGACAGTGTACCTAGTTGAATTATAAAAAAGTTGGATAAGTCGGGTGTCGATCAGAAGGAACGGTGTTAGTAATTAATTTATTTACTACTAAATTAACCTAAATATTAACAAGTTTAAAAAGGGTTTTATCTGATTTTGCAAGATCATACGAACTTAACTCAAATTCAATCAATAAATTAAAACACTCTTGTTTAGTTCGAATCCACTTCTTCTTTATGGTTAGCTAACAATTATAAATTATCAAAGTTGGTCACCAATTATTATGTAATTAGCAATTCAAGTCCGAATTAACTAATCTTTTTACCAATTCATGTACTACCTAGTATGGTCACACACAAGCAAAACATAAAATTAGTTATTAATTATAGGTGAGCTATGTAAGATTTATCTAGTAAACACAATTATGGTCATAAATTATGTTCTCTAGCATAGCCAAACTAGTTACTTTTATCACTCATCTAAGATTTTGGTCGATCCTAGCTCTAGAAATTCAATGTTCACTGAATCACTAGGTTTCAAGTTCATGTAATTTAATGGTCACTAAGCTACACAAAACGTGAATTTAAGCAACTAAGAAACTAAAATAACATGCTAGGTAATGATAATCAAACACAAACAATTTACCAACTAATCAAATCCAATAGTCATTAAGCTAAAACATAATTCAGAAGCTTCATCTAGCTAGACAATAGCTGCTAGATTCAGCTGCTCATGGCAACAAATAAGAAAAAACAAATCAAATTATCAAACATGTTCATAACTATCAAACTAACTAACTAATTATGAACCTTTACTCCTTTTGATGTTGAAAACCTTTTCCAGAACTCTTCTTCTACTTAAAATCGTCTTCAGGTAACCTTTCAATCAACCAAAAGTCTCCAAAGTTGTAGGGATCAAGGATATATATAGTTTCTGGAAAGTCGTGATCCACGTCGTGGCAGGAGGCACCACGTCCTGATCCAAGAGTTATCTGTATCGGGAAAGGATTCCTTATTCATGTAAGCTTATCTTCTAGAATACTCGTGCCATGCCGTGGTCTTCTGGTTCACGTCGTGACTTCAGTTGAATCTGTGAATTTCTTCATCTTTTGTACTCCAAGTCTCCAATGTTCCAAATATTATCAATTTTGGTCCCTTTCTTCGAAAATGCTTCACTTGGCTGCAAATGACAATTTATCCTTATAAGTACCATAATTCTATGCAAATAACCAAAATGTTAATAAAAATGTAAATAAATATTGCGTAAAAATATGTATAAATGTGGCAATATCATTGGGTCCTTGATACAGGATGTGGTTTTCACATTTGTTTTTATTTGCAAGGACTAAGAAAAAGTAGGGATGTGGAGCATGGGAAGATGAACCTGATAATAGGAAATAGGAGATCGTCGTCTGTTACCAAGATCAGAGTTTATTCTTTAGTGCTTAGTAGTGGGTTGGGTTTAGATTTGAAAGATTGTTGCTACTCATCAGAAATGACAAAGAAAAGTATTTCCTTTCATGGTTTGTACATACAAGGATTTATAATTTCATTTAATAATGAAATTGGTTCTATTAATGCTTATTATAATGTTTTATTTTATTTTGAAGCATTTCCTTGTAATAGTGTATATGAAACTGTGATGGTTGTACGTAACTTAGGAAATAATATGTTGCATATTGATTTGTCTAATGGTTTAGATAAGGCATGCTTGTGGCATTGTCATCTTGGAGATGTCAACAAGAAGTGCATAGCCCAACTCCAAAAGGATGGAGTGTTGGAGTCATTTGACTGTAGGTCAGATGACACGTGGAAGTCTTGTTTGCTTGGAAAGATGACTAAATCACCTTTCACTGGTACTTGTGAAAGAGGTGAGGGACTGTTGGATCTCATACACACATATGTGTGTGGGCCCTTCAAATCCACCACAAGGGATGCTAACCGCTTCTATGTGACTTTAGCGATGATTATAGCAGATATGGATATATCTACTTAATCAAGCATCTGTCAGAAAACTTTGAAAAGTTCAAAGAGTTTAAAAAGAAGTAGAGAATCAATTGGGCAGGAAGATAAAGATGCTCAGATCCGATAGGGGTGGTGAGTATCTTAGTATTGACTTCCATGACTATCTTAATGAATGTTGAATTGTTTCACAATTGACACCTCCTAGGATATCGCAGCTGAATGGTGTAGCTGAGAGGCATAATCGAACCCTGTTGGACATGGTTCGCTCCATGATAAGTCGAGTTTCGCTTCTAATATCATTCAGGGGGTATGCCTTAGAGACTGCCGCCCGTATCCTTAATCTAGACCTAACAAAGAAGGTTGTCAAAACACCTCACGAGGTTTGGGGTTGTGAAGCTTTCGTAAGATGAGAGACTCACGAAAAGCTTGAACCTTGAAGTGAGCGGTGTATTTTCATCGGCTACCCATAGAAATCCTTTGGATATCTTTTCTACAGACCTAGTGACAACGTGGTTTTCGTAGCAAGGATAAGAGGTTTCCGCAAGAGGGAACTCATATGCCAAGAGGACAATGGGAGGACAATTGATCTTGAAGAGCTTCAAGATTCAAGCGATGAAGGAACCTTTAACACTAGCACTCAACCAGAGGAAGAGATTCCTGTTGAACCGATTGATGATTCATTACCTATTCAATGTTCCACTCGAGTTAGAATGGCACCGAAGTTTTATGGTTTCCATATTACTACGGAAGGTGAACGTTTATCAGTGATAGTACACTGGTAAATTTGGATGAGCCTACTAATTACAAGGAAGCCATGGTGGGCCCAGAGTCTGTAAAATGGAAAGAGGCAATGGACAACGAGATCCAGTCCATATATGACATTCATGTTTGGAACTTGGTTGACAATGTACCAGGTCACAAGATAGTTGGGTGCAAATGGATCTTCAAGAAGAAGAGCGACATCGATGGAAAGGTGCACATGTTAAAGGCACGGCTAGTTGTGAAGGGCTTTACTTAAACCCCATGGGTTGACAATGATGAGACCTTCTCACCAGTGGCAAAGATCAAGTCTATTAGGGTTATGTTAGCTATCGCTACGTTTCATGATTATGAAATTTGACAAATGGATGTCAAAATTGCTTTCCTTAATGGGAAGCCGGCTGAAGATGTTTACATGTGTGGGCCAGAAGTTTTTGTAGATGCTAAATACCCCCAATAGAGTGTCCAAGCTTGAGAAATCTATTTATGGATTAAAGCAAGCATCTCGCAGATGGAATCTTTGCTTCGATGAGAAAGTCAAAGAGTTTGGTTTCTCTAGGTGTAACATCCTAAAATTCAAGACCAAAAATTTCATTTTAATTAAGTTATTACATAAAATCAATAGTATAAAAACATTCATAATAATATCTCATGTCAAAACCAAAGTGTCAATGTAACACCGAAATTTTCAAAACAAACTTTTCATTTAAAATCGTTTAACTCTTTAACACTTTTCACAAAAATCTCTTTTTTATTTAAAATTTCAATACATGACTCTTTTGTTCAATCAATTAATAAACCAGGATCCTCAACACAAATGCTTCCTCTGGTGTGTACAATCGAGCCAGTGTTGTCCCATGATCTATGATAACCTGAAACACACAACACAAAACACTGTAAGCACGAAGCTTAGTGAGTTCCCCAAAATACCGCATACAACACATACGCCACTCGAGGCTATAGCACGACCCTCCGGTCGATGTGTCTCAGCGGGACCCTCCAGTCCCGTAGCTCGTTAGACCCTCTGGTTCGGTCATAGCTCGTTGGGCCCTCTGGCCCGGTTTGAATCGTTGGACCCTCCGGTCCGGTCTGTATCGTTGGACCCTTCGGCCCCGTCTATACAATCATATAACACACGTATATCACATAGCACATAACCTCATTCATAGCACACAATCTCATACATATCACATAAGACCCTCCGGTCAACACATAATACCACTCTAGGTAACGTATAGTGAGAAAACTCACCTGGCAACCAGAAAGCAGATATCCTCATATTTGAATCTCGAACTCGCCACCGCCTAACACATAAGGCAAATACTCTCATGAATATAACCCTCGAGACTAGACTCAACCCTCTCTTGGCACCCTCTTAAGGGTAAAAGACCATTTTACCCCTCTCTTGGCCCAAAGGCCACATTGCTGACCAAACCCTAAAAGTCAACAAAAGTCAACGGTCAAACTTTGACCCGACTCGTCGATTGCACTTGGGCTACTCGGCGAGTATACACGTGTCCACTAACTCTTTTTGACTCGGCGAGTATCAAGAACAACTCGGCGAGTTCCGCCTTGAACTCCAGTCCTCTAATCCCCCTCCGAATCACTGAGTTATTCCCCCAACTCGCCAGGTCTCAACTGATCACGAAACTCGGGTAAACTCGATCCGACTCGTCGAGTCCTCCAATGGACTCGGCGAGTCTTCTCCATGACCACACTCATTCGACCTTCTGAGGTCAGATCTGCTTCATCAACTTGTAGATCTATCCTTCTAGCACCCACAAATCACGTAAAGGTCCGAACTTTACGTCCATGCATCATGATTAGAGCCATAAATGAAGAAAAAGCCATCTAAATGGAAACCTAGGCTCAAACTCTCTATGTGACTGCATAAAGCTGAACATAAGGGACTCTTTGGACCTCCCATGGTCCAGATGTAAGGCTTATTCCACAATGGGACCTCAAACCTTCCATAAACCTCTAAAGAGAATGGTTAAGAAACCCTAGATTCACGAAATCAACATCAAACAGGAGAAATGGTCCGATTTGTTACCTCAAAGTGAAACTCCAGGCTTCATAATCTCAGCTCATCCACCCCCTCTGGTCCCTCTTGCTAGATTCTCATCTTCTCGCTAGAATGACACCAAAAATGCTCATGATGGCTCTTCTTTACTCTCTAAGCTCTCAAGGATGATTTTGGGTTTTTCTAGGGTAAGGGTAGCTGCAAAATGAGGCTATGGGTGCCCTTAAATAAGCTCCAAAACCCGGGAAATTAGGGTTTCATTAAATAGTGTAGACTCGCCGACTCCACCCATGGACTCGCCGAGTCCAGTCGTGAACCCAGATGAAAATCCGCGACCCTACTCGGCCAGTCTAAGCACGAACTCGCCGAGTTCCTCCACAAACTCCAAAATAAAAGAATAAATATTATACCTGGTAATCCGGATGTTACAATTCTCCCCCACTAGAATCAGACTTCGCCCTCAAAGTCTCACTCTGCAAACAACTCTGGATGCTGCCCACGCATCTCACGCTCCGGCTCCCAGGTCAGCTCTGACCCTTTCCGATGCTGCCACTATACCTGCACCAGAGGCACTTCCTTGTTCCTCAGAACCTTGATCTTTCGATCCCTAATCACCACCGGTCTCTCAACGTTGTTCAGGCTCACATCCACCCGAATATCCTCTAATGGCACCACCGCCGGCTCGTCGGCTATACACTTTCTCAGCTGCGACACGTGGGAGGTGTCATGAATCTGACCTAACTATGCAGGTAGTTCCAAACGGTAGGCTACCCTGCCTACTCTCGCAATCACCCTGAAAGGACCAATATATCGGGGCCCCAACTTGCCTCTCTTCCCGAATCGGATCACTCCTTTCCAAGGATAGACCTTCAGGAGCACGAAGTCGCCGACCTGAAACTCGAGCTCGGACCGGTTCCTATCCGCATAACTCTTCTGGCGACTTTGAGCGGTCAACAACCTCTGTCTGACCTGCTGTATCTGCTCTGTTGTCTGAAGCACGATCTTTGTACTACCCATTACACGCTGCCCTACCTCTCCCCAGCAAATGGGGGTCCAACACCTCTGCCCATACAACAACTCAAAGGGTGGCATACCGATGCTCGAATGATGGCTGTTGTTGTAGGAAAACTCTGCCAAGGGCAAATACGTGCCACAACTCCCTCCGAAATCTAATACACATGCCCAAAGCATGTCCTCGAGCATCTGAATCATTCGCTCGCTCTGAAGTGTCCTCAGACATCACCATGGTGAACTCTAGCTCATTTCTCATATCCCCCTTCGATACTGAGCACCAGGTCAGCTCTTGGCTCCACAACTGAACCTACAAAGGTCACACATAACATGATCCAAAATATCTCACTAACTTCCTCCCCATGACCGCTATCCCGGCCCAGTGACACGCAAGTCACGAAATTCTCTTCTCCTCATACGAAAAATACAATCCAATCGAAGATCGACTCAACTTTGACCTCTGGTGTCTGCTGCGCATATCTCCTGCGCATCTCGCTGACTCTCCCGACCGAGACGGAGACCCCAGTCTCGCCCCTGGTTTAACCACCAGGCTCCAAAAACTCAACACTAGGGCTACTCAAGCCTAAAACTCTTCTGCATCATACACTGATCGGAGAACACTCCATCATTACACTCTCTTGCCGTCTAGTGAGTACTATGGCTTCCCGAAACTTCACGACTGCCTCTGACTAGTGAGTACTACGGCTCCCCGTAGCACCACAACACCAACTGACTAGTGAGTACTACGGCTCCCCGTAGTACCACGAATCTCTCTCTCTCTCTGACTTGTGATTACTACAGCTCCCCGTAGCATCACAACACCCTCTGACTAGTGAGTACTACGGCTCCCCATAGTATCACAAATCTCTTTCTCTCTGACTTGTGAGTACTACAACTCCCCGTAGCATCACAACACCCTCTGACTAGTGAATACTACGGCTCCTCGTAGTATCACGACTCTCTCTCTCTAACTTGTGAGTACTACGGCTCCCCGTAGCATCACAACACCCTCTGACTAGTGAATACTACGGCTCCCCGTAGCTTCACCCCATACTTTCATTCTCATTACAACGCCACACTACTTTCACTAACTCATGCACCGTAGACTATCATAGATAGTTACACACACTTGTCCCAAATATGCATCATAGACTCTGGCGGCAACCGCTATAACATAGCACCTACCTCTGCGGAGACCCACTTCCTCAATTAATCCCTCTTGATGACAATACCCGAAGGGCTCCCACTGGAACAGTAGATACAGGATACACTGCTAGTCGTCTCAAACTCAAGATTCCAAATAACTCCGAAATCGGGACGATATACCCGGGTACCACGGAACACCATTATAGAGCATCTAATGTCCTGCCTCTACCACTGATTCTCCTACTCCCAGCACCATACATATACAACAATACATTTCCTCTGAACCCCATAAATAATTCTTCATTTTACCCAATGCGCAACTTCAGTGTATCCAAACACTCAATTGGAATACAAAGAAAGCGCTATCGCTTCAGAACACACTGATGATCCTCCGAAACCCTTTCCTCTACTGCTCAAAATCCACGTAAGAATACACATACCGGTCCAGGAGTTGACTGCTCGATGATCTTTTATCCACCCCAAAAAGAGGCATATGCAATCCATACTTCGACCCAGAAGTTCTCAACTGCCCATACCGTCATTATGAGCCTTCCACTTGAAACGACCCTGACCACCACCAGATTCCTGACCATTGGCCACCTGTCGTGGAGACACTCTTCCCTTTCTCAGACATATACCACATGCATTATCTCACTCTGCACCTTTCCTTGATCACCAATGATCCTGGTCTCATGAATTCGAGTCGCAGGTTTTCTGTATCCATCCCTTAACCGCTCTTGCACAAATCTCTGATTCCCTCAATAAAATACCCGGTTATCCCCCACTTAGGGTTCGAACCATCCCCAACTGACGTATCAATAATCCACCCCACAGACGGTTTCCGCCAGAACATCGCACCTACGGTTGGAAGGTGCCACACAACGCCCAATGACCTCCCCACGAAGAGATCAAGAACCCTCCATTACCCTAAATCTCCGATGAAATCCTCAGGAACTCCTCATTACGATTGCCTCTAGCCATTCGAAGTCTCATACCATCCCAATATCGAACACCTCAACTGTCCAGTACTATCACTGACTCTTATAATGAAACAATAAATCATCCTACTCCCCATCCTCTTCTTCTCAACCTCCGTTGCAACACATGAATCATCATAAGAATAGGGACTCCACTACCATACTCAATACTCATCATAGACAGAAGAGCCACCTCTCTGATATACTCGACTGGATTACCCACTGATACCGCTATCACATGCCCTACTACACTCAATTAGGGTGTAATGTGATCCTTGACCATCTCAGTCGCCACTGTCTACCTGCTCATAGTAGATCATTTCCTTGCGGCAGACATGCTGCCTGATACTCTGGTGGAAAAATCGTCATCAATGTCGACCCGTAGGGTTTACTCTTAAACCCAAAACTGGAATCTCATGCCTCTTCTACTTTCCACAGGAAACATAAATAGCTCCCATCCGGTCACAAAAGGTGACATCTCCTCCATCGGCTGATGGCTCAATCAGACCACATGCCCCCATAAATGCCTTCTCTGCTAATTCCTGAGTCTTGCGACTACATCTGACATCTTACCAAAATACTCTAAAATATTCTCGACCTCCCTCTCAAGGGATGCCTCTTCGACTCAATCATGGCCCCCAGGCCTAAAACCCCATCGTGTCCAAATTCCAGCAGTCAATCCTGACCGGACAACTAGAGAATCACAAGCATCATTGCTAGGAACCATGGTACTCAGCCCATGACATCTCTTCTCAACCTGCTACAATATATGGTACTCGAACCATAACATCATTCCTTAATCTGCTCCGATGCATGGTACCCGAACCATGACATCACTCCTCAGTCTGCTCCGAGGTATGGTACTCGAACCACAACATCACTCCTCAATCTGCTCCGATGTATGGTGCACGAACCATAACATCACCCTCAATCGGCTCCGATGTATGGTACACGAACCATAACATCACTCCTCAATCTGCTACTTAGAACCTTCAGAATACTCCCTGTATCGAGTATGGGTCCTCTGCTTTCAGTAGTACGGGCCTATACTACCTGCCACATCTACCCATACTTTCCACACGGACCATTCCAGAGCTCCTAAGTGGTTGCTCAACCTTCTCGTTCACTAATTCCACCATGCGTGCTCGCTTCTCAGCGAAATGCTCTACTCCGTCAGCGTACTCATCTGACTAAGGTTACTCCCTAGGCTCTTCCTTGGTCCTCCTACTTCTCTGCCATCAGTTGCTGAAGAGCTCCTAATGATGCCAGCCATCAACCTCCTGAATATCATCATATTCACTTGGTGGCTGACTCCCATCATCGAGAGTTTCACAAAGCACGAAGCAAGCAACATTCGAGCATCGAAGAATACATAGGACTCACTCCGGGTGATAACTCCGCTTGCTCTGCTCATCCTCGAAAGTACCACCGAACTCTGAAACTCTACCCCTCGCGGGTTCTAACTATTCTTTCAATAAGCGCCACGGTACTCATCTAGGCATCTCCCCTAGATTACTCCTCTACTCAAATCCCCTAAAAGGATTCCAATTGAATATTCTCACTCATCACATACTCAAAAGCAGATCACATATAACAACAACTCCTAGGCTAAGGCATCACAAATCAGGCCACTCTAGTCCTAAGATATGAAGTACCTAGCCTGTCTCTAGCATGCATAATATCTCATAAAGGGCATCATAAATATCTCATAACACAAAAGTAAGGGTATTTTTGGAAATCACCGTTCGGGCTCTGGCTGATTGTACACACTGCTCTTTCTCGCTTTCTTTTTGAACTCTTATTCGCTTTAGAAAATCATTTCTTTGAAAACTTTTCTTACTTCCTCAGTTTGAGTCCAGATTTACCCGAAGGTGCATCTGAATCCCTCAAACCAAGGCTCTGATACCAACTTGTAACACCGAAAATTTCAAAACAAACTTTTTATTTAAAATCGTTTATCTCTTTAACACTTTTCACAAAAATCTCCTTTTTGTTTAAAATTGCAATACATGACTCTTTTGTTCAATCAATTAATAAACCAGGATCCTCAACAAAAACGCTTCCTCGGGTGTGTACAATCGAGCCGGTGTCGTCCCGTGATCCTGTGATAACCTGAAACACACAACATAAAACACTGTAAGCACGAAGCTTAGTGAGTTCCCCAAAATACCGCATACAACACATACACCACTCGAGGCTATAGCACGACCCTCCGGTCGATGTGTCTCAGTGGGACCCTCCATGTAACACCGTAAAAATTTGAACAATTTTTCACTTTTGAAAAACCATAAAATATCATTTGTAATCATAAATAAAAACATTGTGTCAACATTGTATCAGTACAAAACCCAAGATCAAAATACATAAACTCCGGTGTGCGTGTGTACGAATCATGTCGGCGCCTTCCCGCGATCATCACTGGTACCTGAAACACATAACACATAACACTGTAAGCATAAATGCTTAGTGAGTTCCCCAAAATACCACTCTAACACATAATAGCTAGTCGAGCCTGTAACTCTGTTGACCCTCAGGTCAATGTGTCTCAGTGGGGCCCTCCATCCCCAACTCTCCGTGGGCCCTCTGGCCCTAACTCTGTGGACCCAAAGGTCCTAACTCTGTAACTCTGAATCATGCATATCACATATCACAATAAATCACAACACATAAGTAACATGAAATTACACTGGCATAAAACTCTAAAATACTCTATCACATAACTCTGTTACCACACTAGGTAAAGTATAGTAAGAAGACTCACCTCGGGTATCTCGGTAAATCTCTGACTCGGAAAACGCTGGTCTAGCCTCCGCCTAATCATATAAAATAAATACCCTAATTATTATAACTCTCAAGGCTAGACTATATCCTCTTATGACGCTCTCAGAAGGGTAAAAGACCATTTTACCCCTCTCATAACTCAAAAGGCCCCACAATAGACCATACCCTAAAAGTCAACCCAAAGTCAACTTTCCGGGTTACGCTGCGCGTACCAGATGTGTACGCTGAGCGTACCCTGCTGCATCTCAGAAACGGGGAATGCCACCCAGTACGCGACACGTACTTCAGCCCTTTAGCTCTTTAGGTCTTAAACAGTTAAGACTCACGTCCAATTTCTAGATCTGACCACATCTAAGCCTCTTAATCCATTAAGTTGATGACTTTATGCCTTTGCATGGCTGAACAAGCCACCAACTCTCATAATATTCCATCCTCTAACCCTAGAAGGCTTATTACTCAATCATGACCTCAAACTAACACTATAAATGGAAACTTTATGGCTCTAAATCACTAATATCACTGAAAGGGAGCAGATCTCGGACCATGGAGCACTTTACACTCATAAAGTCTCCACCTTTGGGGTTTTTAGCCCTAGAAATGGCACATGCAACAACAAATCAAAAGAAGAGGAAAGTTTTGAACTTTATACATCTAAATGTAGCCCCTTGCTCTGTAGATCTCAGATCCAAAATGGCACCTCAAGCTTTAACTTCCAAGAACTCCTTTCCTTCTTCTTCACTAAGCCACCAAAGCACAATTAGCTCCAATAACACTCACACACACTAAGGACGGTGGGAAGCTCTCTTTTAGGGTTTCACTTACTGATATGGAGGCTGAGAAATGAGCCTGAGCACCCTTTAAATAGTGTACAAGACGGATTAGGTTTTTGCACCTGGTCCGGGTACGCCCGGCGTAACTCTGGGTACGCCCAGCGTACCTTGGCGACTCCGCGTCCAAACTAAGCACACGAGTACGCGTAATGTAACCCTTTGGTATGCCCAGCGTACTCACTTGCTAAGTTTTCTCCACACAAGGGCTAATCATGACTAATTGACAAAGAATAAGGGTAAAAGAAACGCACCTGAATCTCGGGGTGTTACAATTCTCCCCCACTAGAACCAGACTTCGCCCCCAAAGTCTCATTCCTCGAAAAACTATGGATGCTGCCCTCGCATCTCCGACTCTGACTCCCAAGTCATCTCGGACCCCTTCCGATGTTGCCACTGCACCAAAACCAGAGGCACTTCCTTGTTCCTCAAAACCTTGATCTTCGATCCCTGATCGCCACCGGTCTCTCAGCATAATTCAGGCTCGCATCCACCTGAATATCCTCCAATGGCACCACTGCCGACTCATCGGCTATACACTTTCGCAACTGCGACACGTGAAAGGTGTCATGAATCTAACCCAAATCTGCAGGTAGCTCCAAGCGATACGCTACCCTGCCCACCCTTGCGATCACTCTAAACGGCCCAATATACTGGGGTCCCAACTTCCCCCTCTTCCTGAATCGGATCACTCCTTTCCAAGGAGATACCTTCAGGAGCACCAAATCACCGACCTGAAATTCGAGCTCAGATCGTCGTCTATCAGCATAACTCTTCTGGCGACTCTAAGCGGTCAACAACCTCTGCCTGAACAGATGGATCTGCTTTGACGTCTGAAGCACTATCTCCATACTACCCATCACACGCTGCCCCACTTCTCCCTAACAAATGGGGGTCTGGCACCTCCTCCCATACAACAGCTCAAAGGGTGGCATACCAATGCTCGAATGATGGTTGTTGTTGTAGGAAAACTCCGCCAAGGGTAAGTACGTGTCCCAACTCCCGCCGAAGTCCAACACACATGCCCGGAGCATATCCTCAAGCGTCTGAATCATCCGCTCGCTCTGTCCGTCAGTCCGGGGGTGATACGCGGTACTGAAATGAAATCTAGTACCCAATTCCTCATGGAATTTCTTCCATAATCTAGAGGTGAAACGCACATCTCGGTCTGATACAATCGAGATCGGCACTCCATGCCGTGATACCACTTCCCTCACATACATCTCTGCCAACCTCTCTGTGGAAGAGCTCTCGCTAATAGCGAGGAAATGAGTGCTCTTCGTCAACCGGTCTATAATCACCCAAATTGCATCGACGCTCCTCGCGGTCCTCGGCAATTTCGTGATAAAGTCCATGGCAATCTGTTCCCACTTCCACTCGGGAATCTCTAACGGCTGCAACTTGCCGTGCGGTCTCTGGTGCTCGGCCTTAACCCTGCGACAGGTTAGGCACCTCTCCACGAACCATGCAACGTCCCTCGTCATACAGGGCCACCAATACTCCCTTTTCAGGTCCAAATACATCTTAGTGGCCCCGGGATGGATCGAGAACTTCGATCGATGAGCCTCTTCCATCAAAATGGTACACGTTCCGCCCACATGCGGCACCCAAATCCGGCCCTGAAACGTCATAAGTCCCCGACCATCAGTAACGAACTCCGATACTTGCCCGATAACCCGCTCTCTCTTCTGGTTTTCTGGTCTTACGGCCTCGGTCTGAGCTCCTTGAATGGTGTCCAACACCGAAGTCATCACTGTCAATCTCATACAAATGTCACGCATCGAAACACTCTCCACCCTACGACTCAAGGCATCGGCCACCACGTTGGCTTTCTCCGGGTGATACAGGATCTCGCAAGTGTAATCCTTCACCACATCCAGCCATCTCCTCTGTCGCATATTCAGGTTGGGCTTATCCATCAAGTACTTCAGGCTCTTGTGATCCGATATGGTACACCGGACCCCATATAGATAGTGACGCCAGATCTTAAGGGCGAACACTACTGCCCCCAACTCTAAATCATGGGTAGGATACCTCGCCTCATGAGGCTTCAGCTGCCTCGATGCATACGCTATCACATGGCCTCTCTGCATAAGCACTGCTCCCAACCCTGATATCGACGCGTCACAATATACCACAAAATCCTCCATTCCCTCCGGAAGGGCTAACACCGGGGCTTCGCATAATCTCTGGCGAAGTGTCTCGAAGGAGGCTTGCTGCTCTGGACCCCAAGCAAAAACTACACCCTTGCGAGTCAACTTAGTGAGTGGCACGACGATCTTGGAGAAATCCCTGATGAATCTCCGATAATAGCCTACCAGTCCTAGAAAACTCCTGATCTTCGTGGGTGACCTCGGCACCTCCCAACTCATCACCGCCTCAATTTTGGCCGGGTCAACCAATATCCCTTTCTGGTTAATGAGATGTCCCAGGAACTGGACCTCTCGTAACCAGAAATCACACTTGGAGAACTTGGCATAAAGCCTCTCCGATCTCAAGACCCCTAGGATCTCCCTCAGATGCTCCTCATTCTGCTCTCTAGATCTCGAATACACCAAAATATCGTCGATGAATATGATCACCGAGCGATCCAACATCGGTCTACACACCCTGTTCATGAGATCCATGAACACCGCTGGTGCGTTGGTGAGCCCGAAAGGCATCACCACGAACTCGTAATGCCCGTAACGAGTCCTAAACACTGTCTTCTGGATATCCTCATCTCGCACCCTCACCTGATGATATCCAGACCTCAAGTCGATCTTGGAAAACCAAGATGCTCCCTGCAACTGATCGAACAAATCGTCAATCCTCGGCAGCGGGTAACGGTTCTTGACCGTCAATTTTCTCAACTCCCGGTAATCAATGCACATCAAGTGTGAACCATCCTTTTTCTTGACAAAAAGGATAGGAGCTCCCCACGGCGAACTACTCGGCCGAATAAACCCCTTTCCTAGCGGCTCCTAAAGCTGCGAGGATAACTCCTGCATCTCTGGAGGCGCAAGGCGATAGGGTGCCTTGGCGATAGGCGCGGCCCTCGGAACCAAATCGATACTGAACTCCACCTGCCTCTCAGGAGGTACGCCTGGCAACTCCTCCGGAAATACATCTGGGAACTCACGCATTATCGGAACCTCTCCCACAGATCTCAGTCTCTCCGTCTCAACCCTCGCGTCCATCACATACGCTATGAATCCCTTACATCCCTGCTAAAGACTCTGCCTCGCCCTGGAGGCCGAGCAAAATGCTGAACCGGAACGTGTACCCTTGCCGTACACCGTAAGAACTCCCCCACTAGGGTCTCGCATGGTCCCTAACTGTCGCTCGCAGTCAATAATCACTCCAAATCTGCTCAACCAGTCCATGCCCACGATGACACAGACATCCCCCATCGTAATAGGGACCAGATCTATCGGAAACTCAACCCCGAAAATCTCAAGTACACAACCACGAATCACCTCGGTGGCATACACCGCTCTCTCATCCGCTCTAGAAACTCTCAGAGGTCGACTCAACGCCTCTCGACTAATACTAATGTGTCGGCTAAAGGCCAACGATACAAACGATCGACTCGCACCCGAGTCAAATAACACTAGAGCAGGTACAGAATTCACAAGGAAAGTACCTATGCATACCATAACATAAGCACAATATCATAAAATACAAAAGAATACATGAAAGAGTACATACCGGCCACGACATCGGGCGCTGCGCGGACCTCCTCCATAGTCAACTGGAAGGCTCTCCTGCGTGCCTTCGGTGCCTCGACCTTCGCAGGCCGAACATCCGCAGCTCTCATCGCAGCAGGGGCTGATCCTGGAGATGCTCCCTGCGTTGACCCCCGCAACTGTGGACACTCTGCCTTCCGGTGTCCAGTCTGGTTGCAATGAAAACAGACTGAAAAACCCTTGGGGCAATCCTTGGCCATGTGCCACTCCTTGCTACACTTGTAGCAAGACCCTGCTCTGCATATCCCATTGTGGCTCTTTCCGCACTTGCCACAAGTGCAGCCCTTCTGGTTCCCAGATCTCGAATCAACGGGTTTGGCCCGCTTGGTTGCCGGCTGAGACTGAGCCGGCCGCCGATCCTTTCCCTGAGACTCAGCCTCCTCCCTGGCTTGGGTCTCTAACTCTATTTCCCTCTTACGGGCATTTTCCTAAAGCTCAGCAAATGTCCGGTACGATGAGTTCGCCACGAACTCTCGTATATCCCTCCTCAACACACTCAAATATCGGCTCATACGTGCCTGCTCGGAGGACACGTGCTCTGGGCAGAACATCTCCCTCACATGGAACTTCCGAGTAATCGCTGCAACCGACTCAGTACCCTGATTGAGGGTCAGAAACTCCTGTGCCAATCGCTCCCTCTCCACCTGGGGAACGTACTCATCTTGGAACATAGCAGTGAACCTCTCCCAGGTTACTGCCACAAGCTCAGCAAGCGTGTAGTGCGCTGTCAAAAACTTCCACCAGTCCTTCGCTCCCAAGCGAAGCTGGTTCAGTGCAAACCGAACTCTCAAATGCTCAGGGGATGAGCAGGTAAAGAAACACCCCTCAATGTCTGATATCCATCTCATCGTTGCAATCGGGTCCTGGGTCCCATCGAACTCTGGTGGTTTCGTGTTGCTGGATTCCCGGAACAGCAACGCATCACCACCCTGCGGTCTCGTCGCAGCTATAGCTGCAGTGGCCGCAACAACAGCAGCCTCAGAAAGAGCATTGTATCTCACATCAAATGTCTCAATCAGAGTGGTCTTGATAGACCTGAACATCTCTGGTATCTCCGCCCTGATGGCCGCAGCCACCTCCTCCTGAATGATCCTACGGATCTCAGCCTCGCTCGTGCTACTGCTCTCTGGTGTGTGGCGTGTCCCAACCATGGTCTCCTTCTGAAATACAACATAAGAATATTAGAGACCCCTTCGAGTATAATCACACTCGATAACTCCACCCTACTTGTTCCAACCCGATATCTTCAGTAGTACAGGCCCAATACTACCGTCTATACCGCATCAACCCGGTATCTTCAGTAGTACGGGCCCAATACTACCGTCCATACCGCATCAGCATTCATCCCAAGTCCTCCTCCTTGAGCCCCAAATCCCAAGTACTCTACTCTCTCTATCATGTGCTACTCACTAGCAAATCTCGCATAAGCACCTCGCTGCTATCTAAATCACTCTTAAGCATCTCTAGCAGCAAAATCCCTAGACTAAGGCATCATATATCAGGCCACTCTAGTCCTAATAAGAATACCTAGTCTACTCTAGCATGCATATCGTAACTCATCATATAGCATAGCATAACATATCTGATAATCACTTATTATGAGTGTATTTTGGGAAATCACCGTTCGGGCGCTGGATGATCGTACACACGGCTCTACTCTGTTTGTCTCAAGACTCTTTTTACTCTTTTTCAAAAATATTATTTTTATTATTAAAATTTCCTCAAATCCCCAGTTTGAGTTCAGATACGCTCGAAGATGTATCCGAATCCCTCAAACCAAGGCTCTGATACCAACTTGTAATACCGTAAAATTTTGAACAATTTTTCACTTTTGAAAAACCATAAAATATCATTTGTAATCATAAATAAAAACATTGTGTCAATATTGTATCAATACAAAACCCAAGATCAAAATACATAAACTCCTGTGTGCATGTGTACGAATCATGCCGGCGCCTTTTCGCGATCATCACTTGTACCTGAAACACATAACACATAACAATGTAAGCATAAATGCTTAGTGATTTCCCCAAAATACCACTCTAACACATAATAGCCACTCGAGGCTGTAACTTTGTTGACCCTCAGGTCAATGTGTCTCAGTGGGGCCCTCCAACCCCAACTCTCTGTGGGCCCTCTGGCCCTAACTCTGTGGACCCAAAGGTCCTAACTCTATAACTCTGAATCATGCATATCACATATCACAATAAATCACAACACATAAGTAACATGCAATTACACTAGCATAGAACTCTAAAATACTCTATCACATAACTTTGTTACCACACTAGGTAAAGTATAGTGAGAAGACTCACCTCAGGTATCTCGGTAAATCTCTGACTCGGTAAACGCTGGTCTAGCCTCCGCTTAATCATATAAAATAAATACCCTAATTATTATAACTCTCAAGGCTAGACTATGTCCTCTTATGACGCTCTCAGAAGGGTAAAAGACCATTTTACCCCTCTCATAACTCAAAAGGCCCCACAATAGACAATACCCTAAAAGTCAATCCAAAGTTAACTTTCCGGGTTACGCTGCGCGTACCAGATGTGTACGCTGAGCGTACCCAGCTGCATCTCAGAAACGGGGAACGCCACCCAGTACGCAGCGCGTACTGGGATTACGCCCGGCGTACGTCCCCAGCTTCAGCCCTTTAGCTCTTGAGGTCTTAAACAGTTAAGACTCACGTCCAATTTCTAGATCTGACCACATCTTAGCCTCTTAATCCATAAAGTTGATGACTTTATGCCTTTGCATGGCTGAACAAGCCACCAACTCTCATAATATTCCATCCTCTAACCCTAGAAGGCTTATTACTCAATCATGACCTCAAACTAACACTAAATATGGAAACTTTATGGCTCTAAATCACTAATAGCACTGAAAGGGGACAGATCTTGGACCATGGAGCACTTTACACTCATAAAGTGTCCACCTTTGGGGTTTTTAGCCCTAGAAATGGCACATGCAACAACAAATCAAAAGAAGAGGAAATTTTTGGACTTTATACCTCTAAGTGTAGCCCCTTGCTCTATAGATCTCAGATCCAAAATGGCACCTCAATCTTTTGCTTCCAAGAACTCCTTTCCTTCTTCTTCACTAAGCCACCAAAGCACAATTAGCTCCAATAACACTCACACACACTAAGGACGGTGGGAAGCTCTCTTTTAGGGTTTCACTCACTGATATGGAGGCTGAGAAATGAGCCTTAACACCCTTTAAATAGTGTACAAGACGGATTAAGGTTTTGCACCTGGGCCGGGTACGCCCAGCGTACTCACTCGCTAAGTTTTCTCCATACAAGGGCTAATCATGACTAATTGACAAAGAATAGGGGTAAAAGAAACGCACCTGAATCTCGGGGTGTTACACTCCAGTCCCGTAACTCGTTGGACCCTCTGGTCCGGTCATAGCTCGTTGGGCCCTCTGGCCCGATCTAAATCGTTGGACCCTCCGGTCCGGTCTGTATCGTTGGACCCTTCGGCCCGGTCTATATAATCATATAACCCACGTATATCACATAGCACATAATCTCATTCATAGCACACAATCTCATACATAGCACATAAGACCCTCTGGTCAACACATAATACCACTCTAGGTAACGTATAGTGAGAAGACTCACCTGGCAAGCAGAAAGCAGATATCCTCATACTTGAATCTCGAACTCGCCACCGCCTAACACATAAGGAAAATACTCTCATGAATATAACCCTCGAGACTAGACTCAACCCTCTCTTGGCACCCTCTTAAGGGTAAAAGACCATTTTACCCCTCTCTTGGCCCAAAGGCCACATTGCTGACCAAACCCTAAAAGTCAACAAAAGTCAACGGTCAAACTTTGACCCAACTCGTCGAGTGCACTTGGTCGACTCGGCGAGTATACACGTCTCCACTAACTCTTTTAGTCCCGCTTGGCACGTCGAGTCCCTCCCCTTGCTCGACGAGTCACACCTGGCATGAATCGTGGGGCCACCCCGACTCAACTCGTCGAGTATCAAGAACAACTCGGCGAGTTCCGCCTTGAACTCCAATCCTCTAATCCCCCTCCGACTCACTGAGTTATTCCCCCAACTCGCCAGGTCTCAACTGATCACGAAACTCGGGTAAACTCGATCCGACTCGGCGAGTCTTCTCCATGACCACACTCATTCGACCTTCTGAGGTCAGATCTGCTTCACCAACTTGTAGATCTATCCTTCTAGCACCCACAAATCACATAAAGGTCCAAACTTTACGTCCATGCATCATGATTAGAGCCATAAATGAAGAAAAAGCCATCTAAATGGAAACCTAGGCTCAAACTCTCTATGTGACTGCATAAAGCTGAACATAAGGGACTCTCTGGACCTCCCATGGTCCAGATCTAAGGCTTATTCCACAATGGGACCTCAAACCTTCCATAAACCTCTAAAGAGAATGGTTAAGAAACCCTAGATTCACGAAATCAACATCAAACAGGAGAAATGGTCCGATTTGTTACCTCAAAGTGGAACTCCAGGCTTCATAATCTTAGCTCATCCACCCCCCCCCCCTCTGGTCCCTCTTGCTAGATTCTCATTTTCTCACTAGAATGACACCAAAAATGCTCATGATGGCTCTTCTTTACTCTCTAAGCTCTCAAGGATGATTTTAGGTTTCTCCAGGGTAAGGGTAGCCGCAAAATGAGGCTATGGGTGCCCTTAAATAAGCTCCAAAACCCGGGAAATTAGAGTTTCATTAAACAGTGTAGACTCGCCGAGTCCAGTCGTGAACCCGGATGAAAATCCGCGACCCTACTCGGCGAGTCTAAGCACCAACTCGCCGAGTTCCTCCACAAACTACAAAATAAAAGAATAAATTTTATACCTGGGAATCCGGATGTTACAGTCAATAGTCAAGACATAGTATCATAAAACCATATCAGAGTGTAATCCCAAAGATCTCATGTGTGGAAAACATAGTGTGATGCGCTACGATCGAGCCAACTCCTTTCCTTTGAAGACATACTACCTGAAACCAAAATTGAAAACTGTAAGCATGAAGCTTAGTGAGTTTCCCCATGATACCACATAGCATATAAACACATAATGCCTAGCATATCTGGGTGTTGGCCTCCCCTTCGGTATCTTTCAACCGGTAGCCGGGAGCTAACCTCCCTTCGATATCTTTCAACCGGTAATCGGGAGCTAACCTACCCTTCGGTATCTTTCAACCAGTAACCGGGGACTATTTCACCCCTACCACTACCACATAATAATATAACATAAACATATTGCTAGGCATGCTTGGGTTCTGACGATCCCTTCGGTATCTTTCAACCGATATCTGGGGACTATTTCACCCCTACTACTACTAACATGTATCACAGAGCATCCTAGCACACAAACATAACAGACAAGGGCATACCGGATAATTATCACAAAGACAATCATCTAGAAAATAACTCCAACTAGTGGACCGACATTGTGGCCTTAGACCCACTTCTACTGGAAGGTAACTCACCTCACACTTTTGAAGTCCCGTAGACACAACCCCAGCTGTTGGATAATAGATTCCCAAACTGTCAATATCACAACATCACCCAATTAATAATTGTGTCCCAACACATAACCATAAGTTCTTGGAGTAACAGGCTACATTACCCCATCTAGGCTTGATTTAAGCCCAAGGCCCAATCCAAAGGCCCAAAAGTCAAACTAGGAAACCAAAGCCCAATATATGGCCCAATTTTCCAAATTGGTCCCAAACATTTACATGGTCTTATTCAAAGGCCCAACCTTTTAGTCCAGTCCAAACATTTGTCATTTCTAATAGCCTAATATCTCATAATCATCAAGGCCCAAATTATGGCCCATCAATGGCCTAATTTTCCAAATTGGGCCCAAACCCTCACATATGCCTTACCCTAAAGCCCATCTACATATTCTAGTATATATGATTATTCTTGGATAGCCCATCAATATCCTAGTCACCAAAGCTCAATAGAAAGGCCAGGCCCAAGTGAAATTAGGGTTTTCACATAAAATGACGATTAGGGTTTGGGCCATTAGGTCCATCACTCTACTAGATAAGTCATATGGTGTTATTGGGTGTAATTTACAATTCCATTCCAATGGCCCAAATGTGGGTCCCGATAAGTCCAAGCCCATATATCCAAAATTAGGGTTTTCTAAACCGTAATTAAGGTTTCCAACCCAATCATAACCCAATAGGCCCAAAAAGTCAAGTCCTTAGATCCATTAGGGTTCATTAGGTCTATTAGGGTTTCACTAGGCCCATTAGTCACATGTTTGGGATTTTAGGTCGATTAGGGCTTCATTGGGCCCATTAGGGTTTCACTAGTTGGGCACCGCCCACTACCACCTCGGGTAGTGGTGGTCAACGGTGGCTCACGATGGCGGCCACCACCTCATGGTAATGGTTAGGGTTTCTAGTCCATTTTTTCCAAGCATCCAAAAATCGACTACACGTGAGGAAAAGCACACCCCACCCAGCACGACGGTTGGTGGTGGCAGGAGACAGTAGTCACTACCTCACGGTGGTGGTTTTGAGTTTTATTTTCATTATTCTAGCCATTGTTACAGCTTTACAATGAAATAACCCAAAATAAACACACACACTCAAAATAATCACACCCCCCTTGTAGTGGTCGGTGGTGGTGGTGACTCCCTTGGTTTTCCAGCCACACAAAACACACACACACACACACTTCAGATTGCAATATCCACTCTACCCACACACCTGGTGGTGTTTGGCGATGGCAGAATCACAGAGAGGCAGCAGTGGCGGTGATTTTGTGATGACAGCCACCACCTCATGGTGGTGGCGACGATTTCTATTTGTCTTCTTCCCTGGAACAGGTCCACACATGCGAGTGCCCGCTCGAAATGCATCTAACCACCACCAACCTTGCGGTGGCGCATGGCAATCGGAGAGAATGGTGATGGAACGGTAATCCACGAATTAAAACGGGAGGCACTTCAAAGGCAAGGCAGCAGTCGGTAGAATAAATAAAACAAGAAGAAGAAAAATAGTATTAGTAGTAGTGATTGAGAACAACTACATCAGCCGTGGTAACGATCTCGTCCGTCGTCGGGGTCGCAATCGGCCATCGGTGGTTCGGTGGCAATGAAACGGTAGCGATGGATGTCCTCGTCGACAGATGGGATGGACACGGTGGTTCAATGGAGGAGACGACAACGTTGGGGTAGGAGGGATAAGGTGGTGCGGCGCCGGAGATTGAAGGAGTGAGAGTGGCAGCTGCTCCTTCATCCGCTAGGGTTAGGGTTATGTACAACTAAATACCCGACACCCTTAAGCATATTACCATAATGTCACAAATAGTGCCTTCCTTCACCTTTTCTTTCAAAGTCAGCCCATATTTTACCCTTTTAACCCCAACATTAAAAGTTCATTACAATTTAGGTATAATATTTACCAATTACACCCTTGCTTCCATATTTCCTCTTAAATCTGATCCCTAATTTACCAAACAGCCCCTTAGCCCCAAAATCTCTTCAAATGAAGTCCCAGAAGTTACCATTTAGTCCCTGCCTTTATAAATACTTACAAAACTAATCTGTAACTTACAATTTTAACCCCCAACTCCTAAAATTGTGACAGTTAACTCCTCGAGACCAACCCTTGATATATAATTATTGATTTTAGGGCTACTATATGTTCATTAATTAATTTATTTAATAAATGGGGTGTTACAAATCTCCCCCACTTAAATTAGATTTTGTCCTCGAAATCATTCGTTACCATTCCTTACACACTAAACCAATCTCGAATATGGCCACAACCCTGAGCATAGCCCCAGTCTTCCCAAGGCACTAAATCATCCCTCGTAGGGTTCTAAAAACCGGAAGTGAACGAACTTCTTGCAACAAGATCGCATCTACTCCGTCTGAAATCTATAATCTCTAAGTGGTCTGACTCCCTGACAGACCACTCATACTGAATCATTATAGTTGAACCTAGACCACTTATCCCTCAACTAACTACTCAACTTCTGATAACTCGAGGTTCCTACTATAAAACAGGATCACAGACCCAATTATTCCTTCAAGTCATTTAGAATAACCCAACAAATCCGTCCGTACTTGCAACCTAAAACGCAATATTAATACTGCCCAAAGCACTGAAACTGCCCGAAACTGCATGCTGCTACAAGGCTGCTTTCCAAAATCCATTGAGACCTCCTTGGTCTCAATTCATTCGTCAATCATTTTAAATACCGGGCCCCTACCCGGTCGCTAAGCTAAAAGTTCTCCAACACAGTTGTCCCCACACGACTTTCGTACAAAATCCTCTTCTGTCAATAATTACCACTATTTATTTTACCACTGTATCTCCAACAAACTTCTGATTTAACTGATCGGGTCCATACTTCAAGGACTGACATCACCAATCCAAAGCTAAAAGTGATTGATATCTGACCAATGGGAGCCTTATATCACAAGCAATCTTATACAGTCAATTGCTTCCCTGATCCCATAACTATAGTAGTGCTCCTACAGTCTTATCACTGGCTCAACCAAATCTAATCCATCTAGGTAATTCGAAATCCAATCCGTGAATTTCCATATCCTCACTGCTGCATCCGAATTGATGGGTACTATTGTTCCTTCTGTTGGATATAGTGTCTAAGTCCAAAACTTTATTCGGTATGTACTTGACCCAACCCGGCATGGTCCATTTGGGTTGCATGGCATTGCAATACTTGGATAGACTAAATGAGAGAATAAGGCACTTATGATTATTAATATATTATAAGTTCTAATATATTAATAATAGTATTATTTAGTTAGTATTGATCAAGTATTAATCTAGTATTAATTTGGTGATCAAGTTGAAACTAATTAAATATATATAGGGTTGATTATGACAATCATCAATTCTTTTATGGTGGATTAATGATCCATGGTTTATGGGTTATGGATGTAACCATTTGGAGCTCCATGGATAGTCCATGGGAGTTACAAACCCATGGGTCATGAGAAATGAAGAGTCATGACAATTAGGGTTTACATTTGTAACTCCTAATTATGACACACTATAAAAGAAACCCTATGGCATGCAAAATCGTTACTAGAGAGTTACTAGAGAGGGCATAACCGATTTTGAGTGCAAGAAGTATTCTCTCAAGTTATTCCAAGTTTTGTGGTGTTGTGTGAAGCATTTGTGGCACAACATTTGGGGTGCTAGGCTCACAAAGTCTTGAACGAATCCAAGCAACAACAAGGTATGTATTTCTACTAGTTTTATTTTTTATGTAATCCTCATGCCATGCTAGTTAGGAAATAATCTTGAAAAAGAAACTTGCATGTATATAGAGAAAACATAGATTCAAGGTTATTAGGGTTGCATGTACACTTAGGAAGTGTTAGAATGCTCAAAACCCATCAGTGGTATCAGAGCCTAGGATTGTTTTCTGTATACTTGATGCCAAACTGCTTGAAAATCGAAAATTCTGCATTCTGACGATTGTACTCACCGAGTCCATGGGGAGGACTCGCCGAGTCCAAGAACAAATTCATCCTACTCGCCGAGTAGGATAATGCACTCGGCGAGTAGGATCGAGCTGGGCAGATTTTTCGAGTTTTGTTGCTGGAAATAGATTAGAATCATTATCCCAATCTATTTTGGACCAGTAAAATCTATTTTTCAAAATGATAATGATTATGTTAATCCATTTTACATGACTTTTAACAATTTCAAAGTATTATATATGTTTATATGATTTCTTGAAATTGCTTGACATGAATTTGTGTTCTTATGAGTTTTTAGAAGATCATAGGAATTATGTGTAACCACCATGTGTGTTTAATTCTTGATCTTAATTGTATTGATGGTGTCCATAACTTGTCCTCAAGTTATGGATAACCAAAGGTCACTTCTTTAATTTGTGTTTAAAGAACTAAAGAGGTTTCATAAAATGAAGAGTCTTCATTTTTATGAACCATTAAAACTCATAAGTTACAAATTGAAGAGACTTGGAATAGTTTCAATTCTTGCCCTCAAGTTTTGGAATTTGAAAAGTCTTACACTCTAATACTTTAATTCCAAATTAAACCTTAGATTTTTAAAGAGTTTAAAAATCAACACTTATACTATTATTATAATTTTATTATATAGATATGTATAAGAATATGTCATTCTTACCGTTAGTAGGCCTTATTCACGAAGCCGGTCTATAAGGGGGGTATAAGGTTGTTGCCTATAAAATGGTGACTTAATGGGTGTCCACTCTCACCCACCGCTTCCTTGATCGGTGGAGGGTCGTTAGCCGAACGGGTAGGATACGACTTTAAATGCTCATTAAAAGTATAATGAATTATAAAGTAACTCTACATTATAAATTCCCAATCTTAGTTACTTTAGGAGAATGTGAAATTGGTGCTAGCCCATAAAATTACACTTTTTACCTTACCAAGTCGTTAGTGGAGCGTGTGTGGTTAACCAACACACTAACATGGACTAGTAAGAGTGGCACAGGGTAACTTGACTTTATTATAGATCGGTGGAGCGTGTGTGGTTAACTGGCACATCGATTAGGTAGTATTGTTGAGGGTACCAAGTCAATTTGTATGGTTATTCACACCTTGTTTGTGATCCTCGACATCCTAGTCACAAACTTGAGAGGGCACAATCGAGATTCAAACATGCCATTAAAAGTTCAATGTACCTCAAAAGATCTAGGAGTTTCAAATCCAATTAAAACTTAATTATATTTCGTTTTTCATGGTGGAAATTGGTAAATCGTCATTTACCTACCTTTAACTATTTTATAATTTGGATTACGGCATCCCTCTTCCAGTTATATATAGGTTATTGGGTCCTAGCCTTAATATTTCATATTGGGTGTTATATTAAGGACTTTAAATCAACTAATTTGAATTTCTCCCATTATAGATGTCTAGTTTAGACAGCTATGGTCTTCCCAAATCTTTAGGAAGAAGCTTCCTAATGAAGATGATATCCCAAATGGCAATCAAGGTGAAAGATCAATCCCTTTGTTGTGCATTGGTTGGACTAAAAATCATACTTCACTTCCTTCACCTCCTCCAATAAATCTCCCCATCCCACAAGTTTCAAGACCTGATAAGTTCTAAGTCACTCAATCCCTATTGGCAAACAAAGTCTATATGTGCTTAGGTCTTGGAGATTAAGTCACATATTGACAAGCCGGGAGAGTCATGTGTCGAAGTCTCAAGGTAGCTGGTTGTTGACTTGGTCACTCCATGATGACAGATCACGACATGACCCTTAATGATCTTACCTATTTGCTTGATGATGCTGAATCATCAATAATTTGGAGCATTGGTAAAGCAAAATTTGATTGGAAGATCAACTTCCCAAACTTACATGGACATTGAAAATGGTAACATTGGAAGTCCAGAAAAACTTTCTCTTCCCAATTGAAAAGGATTGGCGATAGTCAACTCAGTTGACAAAATGGTAAAGAGAAAGGCTAAGTCTGGGATAGTCCCGTATACCGTTTCCAAAGGGTCCATATGTTTCTGTTGCCAAAGGAAGGGCATTGGTTGCGAAGCTGCCTAATTTACCTAAAAGTCCATAAGGATAGTAAAGTCAAATGTTTGACTCTACTTCAGGTAAAGTCCATCGTCTAACTCTATTAAGTTTCTATTCTGAGATTCTTATTGCTTGATGTGACTGGGTCACATGTTGATGTATTAAGAATCAAAGAAAAGTGAAGAAACTTAAAGGAAGTATATGTTGATTCTGATCGCGAAGAGGGATTTTGATCGCATGGTTCGGTGATCAGAATTTTGAGCAGTTACTTAAGAGTTGAAACATATTGCTTAGGAATAGATAACAACAAGGTTTTCATATGGGTTGTAAGCATAAGTTTTCCGCAAAGTTTTAAAATAAAAGAAAAAATGGTTTTGATTTTTTTTTATTTTAAGTATCCTTACAATGGCTTATGTGAAAAAGGTTGTTGCTTATATGTTTCCATTGATAAGCAATATGGGTAAATGGATTTGATTCTTTCATTAGTGGTGGTGATAATTTACCAAATAAGGCAAGATTCCCATCACCCAAGTTTCAGTTGGATAGAAACTTGGAATCATGCAAGTTGTATTGTGTGATGAATGAAAATTTTCATCTTTGGTTAATTAAGACTAATTCCTTGTTCACATTCATATGTGAGTCAAGTGAAGGACTAAATGATTGGGTACACTTGGTTGTGTGATGTTCAGGTCCACCACAAAGGTTGATAAGATTATTCATTATGATTTACTAAATTTTAGTAAATATAGTTATACTTACAAGTTTAAGTATAATTTTGGATCATTGAAGAGTTTCAATGATAGAAAAAATGAGTAAGAAGAATCAAATAAGGCAAAAAGATAAAAGTTTCTCCAATCTGAAGAGATGGGAGAGTACTTGAGTATTTTGTTTTATGATTATCTTAGTGATTTTGAAACCATATCACAATTGATCCTCTAAGGACACCTTAGTTCATTCTTTTGGCTAAGGAGAGGAATCATGAGTTGTTGAAATGGTTAAATCAAAAGATAATTCACACATCAAAATCAAATCTTAGAGTCATACTCCAAGATTGAGCCATTGAGTGACATAATCTTTAGAAAGTTTATCACACTTATCAAATGTAGAGTAAGATGTGTCCTACTCTTGTACATTTGAGATTGGTTAGTTGTGATGTTCTGGATAAAACAAAGACCAACTAAGTCCAATTGTGGGATGTGTTTAACTTAATAAAAATCCGCACTAACTATTGAATACTTGTTTTGTCAAGGAATGGTTCTTGACAAAGAGAATCATATATGTCAAGAGGTCAGTGGGAGTCTTAAAAAGATCTTAAGATAGGCTCAAGAACTAATTAAGAGATTTGTCAATCACTAGCCCATGACTTGAGGTTTGTAACCTATCATGTTGACATATTCTGTGCTCATCCCAGTTAAGGTTGGCTTTGCATTTGGGTTGCATGGCATTGCAATACTTGGATAGACTAAATGAGAGAATAAGGCACTTATGATTATTAATATATTATAAGTTCTAATATATTAATAATAGTATTATTTAATTAGTATTGATCAAGTATTAATCTAGTATTAATTTGGTGATCAAGTTGAAACTAATTAAATATATATAGGGTTGATTATGACAATCATCAATTCTTTTATGGTGGATTAATGATCCATGGTTTATGGGTTATGGATGTAACCATTTGGAGCTCCATGGATAGTCCATGGGAGTTACAAACCCATGGGTCGTGAGAAATGAAGAGTCATGACAATTAGGGTTTACATTTGTAACTCCTAATTATGACACACTATAAAAGAAACCCTATGGCATGCAAAATCGTTACTAGAGAGTTACTAGAGAGGGCATAACCGATTTTGAGTGCAAGAAGTATTCTCTCAAGTTATTCCAAGTTTTGTGGTGTTGTGTGAAGCATTTGAGGCACAACATTTGGGGTGCTAGGCTCACAAAGTCTTGAAGGAATCCAAGTAACAACAAGGTATGTATTTCTACTAGTTTTATGTTTTATGTAATCCTCATGCCATGCTAGTTAGGAAATAACCTTGAAAAAGAAACTTGCATGTATATAGAGAAAACATAGATTCAAGGTTATTAGGGTTGCATGTACACTTAGGAAGTGTTAGAATGCTCAAAACCCATCAGTGGTATCAGAGCCTAGGATTGTTTTCTGTACACTTGATGCAAAGCTGCTTGAAAATCGAAAATTCTGCATTCTGACGACTGTACTCGCCGAGTCCATGGGGGGGACTCGCCGAGTCCAAGAACAAATTCATCCTACTCGCCGAGTAGGATCGAGTTGGGCAGATTTTTCGAGTTTTGTTGCTGGAAATGGATTAGAATCATTATGCCAATCTGTTTTGGACCAGTAAAATTTGTTTTTCAAAATGATAATGATTATGTTAATCCATTTTACATGACTTTTAACAATTTCAAAGTATTATATATGTTTATATGATTTCTTGAAATTGCTTGACATGAATTTGTGTTCTTATGAGTTTTTAGAAGATCATAGGAATTATTTGTAACCACCATGTGTGTTTAATTCTTGATCTTAATTGTATTGATGGTGTCCATAACTTGTCCTCAAGTTATGGATAACCAAAGGTCACTTCTTTAATTTGTGTTTAAAGAACTAAAGAGGTTTCATAAAATGAAGAGTCTTCATTTTTATGAACCATTAAAACTCATAAGTTACAAATTGAAGAGACTTGGAATAGTTTCAATTCTTGCCCTCAAGTTTTGGAATTTGAAAAGTCTTACACTCTAATACTTTAATTCCAAATTAAACCTTAGATTTTTAAAGAGTTTAAAAATCAACACTTATACTATTATTATAATTTTATTATATAGATATGTATAAGAATATGTCATTCTTACCGTTAGTAGGCCTTATTCACGAAGTCGGTCTATAAGGGGGGTATAAGGTTGTTGCCTATAAAATGGTGACTTAATGGGTGTCCACTCTCACCCACCGCTTCCTTGATCGGTGGAGGGTCGTTAGCCGAACGGGTAGGATACGACTTTAAATGCTCATTAAAAGTATAATGAATTATAAAGTAACTCTACATTATAAATTCCCAATCTTAGTTACTTTAGGAGAATGTGAAATTGGTGCTAGCCCATAAAATTACACTTTTTACCTTACCAAGTCGTTAGTGGAGCGTGTGTGGTTAACCAACACACTAACATGGACTAGTAAGAGTGGCACAGGGTAACTTGACTTTATTATAGATCGGTGGAGCGTGTGTGGTTAACTGGCACATCGATTAGGTAGTATTGTTGAGGGTACCAAGTCAATTTGTATGGTTATTCACACCTTGTTTGTGATCCTCGGCATCCCAGTCACAAACTTGAGAGGGCACAATCGAGATTCAAACATACCATTGAAAGTTCAATGTACCTCAAAAGATCTAGGAGTTTCAAATCTGTGACAACCCAAATTTATTGCCGTTACATAATCCCGTTCTCACTAACGGAATTCGTCGTTATTTATTAATTTCCGAAATATTTGAAGTCGTCAATAAATAAATATCTAGTTATTTATATTTTCTTGACATTATCATTTTAGTTTAATTAAATATAACTAGTAAGTGTTAACCCTGTTTAACTAAATAGAGTTATATTACTTTTCAACCACTTCACCCGGGTAAAAAGTTTTAACCCCGTTAAACTTTAGCATCAGGTACCCGTGTACCGGGTGCAATACCCGAGGCATATATAAAGTAAATGAACACCACTTTGAACCCTTTTCACCACTCATTCACTCTCTCTCTCTCACTACTTTCTCTCTCTAGACCCGAACCCGACTCCAAAACCGCGATTTCCGGCTTCCAAACGTAAAGGTATCTTCCCTAGCTTGTTCTAAACGTACTTCATTGTATTTAGGAGACAAAATCTTATGATTTAGAGGAAAACATGGAGTTTACGGTCAAGGAAGCCTCTTAGGCCGTAAACACCCAAAACTTGGCCAAAAGTCCCATTTTCCCTTCCTTTAAGCTGGGACATTAATTAAGGAATTAGCCTAGATGAGTTTGGACATGAAAACACAAGTTTTAAAGGCTAAAAGAGGGTTTACGGCCCAAGCTTGTGCTTAGGCCGTAAACACCCAATTTCCATATTAGATTGCCCCAAAAACTCATCCAAGGCATGTTAGAATTTAGATATGATCTTAGGAAATGCTTAAGGCCATTAAACAACACATTTTAGAGCACAAAAGGGGAGTTTACGGCCAAGCCTATGCTTGGGCCGTAAACACCCAATTTCCATGCCAAAATGTCCCAAAAACTCACCTAAGGCCTTCTAGAATTTAGTTATGATTTAAGGGAGTGCTTAGGACCATTTAACAATCCATTTTGAGGGACAAAGTGGAGTTTACGGCCCAAGCACAAGCTAGGACCATAAACTCCCCCCAAATGACACCAAATGAAGGTTTTAACCCTCCAAATTGGTCCTAGGCATTTACTAGAAATATATGGAGTTGATTTGAGGCCTTAACTTTCACTTTTGGGGGGAAAACAAGAGTTTACGGCCAAGCCTAGGGGCTTACGGCCGTAAACTCCCAAGGAGTGGCCTTTGGGCCGTAATCCAAGGGAGTAAACTCTTGGACTCCCCCGTAAACCCCTCTTGGCCTTGTACTACTCCCGGGAACCCCTTTTAAGCCCTAAGACCCCGAATCAATGCTAGAATGCCTAAATACTTTAATGAAAAGCATAAAATGATTAATTTCTTGTAAAATACATATTTCATATGACATTAGGGTCTTAAAAGGTGCACAAGTCTTTATTTGGTACAAAACGCTCAACCGACACTTTCACCCGATTTACCCGATTCACCCAATTTACACGATTTCAGGTGAGTTCATACCCCTTTAATGAGCCTTTCAAATGTTTTATATGTTTTAGGGGGGGAATACAAGTCAATGATACATCTTTATGGAAATTTATACAAGTCAATTATTCATGTTACGGAAATTAATCACATGTGATTTACTATCTGTAGTGCAAATCACATGTGATTTACCACTATGTTTTATAAATAGGATTTTCGTTTTCAAAACTATTTTGGATAAATAAACAATTTTCTAAATGTTCCCTTTTGACAAGATTTTTAATAAATAAATTCCTTATAAAATGTAACCACACCAATATATTTATATAAGTAAGACTTGAAGGACTTAGGACCGATAGCTCGCCTTATTTCCTGTTCTTGTTTGATTGTGGGCTTAGGGTAGTTGTTTATCCGTCCGAATGTCGTTGATTTCTTAGTTATATATCATATATATTAGTGTTGGATACGAGTATTTTCATTTCATTCGATGATTAAACCACTAAACTGACAAGAATCATACACACTATGTTAACTATAATAGGTATAGTTAAGGCCACTATTACTCGCTATAGCTACTACTCTACACACTATAATACACTCTATTACGATACTATGCACTGACAAGAGAACGCACTATGAGTTATACAAAAGACTACTGCACTATAATACAAGAGAAAGCACTAATCAAGAGATAACACACTAACCCACTACGAGATACTCTATTCGCTACACACTACGCCCAGAGTCTTCTGACAGGAAGACGACGCTATATGTATAGATCTATACGGGGCAGACGCTATTACATCCCGACTGTTAACTTCAGTCCGAGTCGCGCAGGCCCAGGGATGCCGCTACTTCACTACACTGTGCATGACCGGGAAGGTCATGGGGTCCGCTATTATACACGCTATTGGTATCATACAAGGAATACACTATAACCACACTAAAACACTAAACTAAAGACGAAGTTAATATCCCGAAGTAAACAAGTATTTAACACTAAAGAAAGTTTGCACCACTATTATTGACTTCAGGCATAATCTACCATATTGCATTACTGATTGGAAATTCACTATTATACTATTACAATAAATGGTTTTCAAAGATGAAAATGGCATGTTTCTTAAAGGTTTTCACTTACAACGTATTTCTGGAAAATATAGGATTTTCTACTTCTTATGAGTGTAAAGTTGCAGCTTTTCATACTATCGGTTCTAATGCTTTTATACAAAAACTCACACTAAACTCTTATGAACTCACCAGCGTTATGCTGATATTCGTTTTCAATATAACTTGTATCCTCAGGTCAAAGATAGACAGGTACAGGTGCTGCATTTTGGAGAAGGTGGCGCATACAAGATCCATCTCTTATTTTTGTATTATTTTTGGTGTTTGCTAAACATTACAAAACACACTTGTAATTAAATTCACTATGTAATGCAATGGTTGTATGTTTCTTGTTTTTACTATTATGCAAGTGTGATGATACTGTACATGACGTCCTCCACCCCGAAACGTATTCCGCCGTTATCGGTTTTGGGGTGTGACAAATTGGTATCAGAGCATTGTTTATAGTGAATCAAGTATATCAACCTATAAAAGATATACGAACTATAAACACTTTGGGACTAAAACACTCTGACCAAGAATATATAGTGTTAAGTATCTAAAAGATTTAACTAAGTATATATATATATATATATATATATATATACACACACACACACATCACTATAAAACACAAAAGTCAGTATCACCCTAGAACAGAAAAAAAGTATTAAGATTGTTGGATAGCACAATTGAGCTTAGAGACATATAGTCACATTTTGGGGGATGTAGCCTGATCAACTACATTTTCCTATGGGTGACTAGCATGTGCCTAAGCTTAGTTGTGGTGTTGCAACAAGTCTAAAAACTTACCAACACTACCACAATAACGTTACCATAAGGATACTATAGGAGTATTCTGTATCTCTAAAACATTTGTATGTGATAACAAAAAGGGTCGTTACTGGTAGGACAATAGTTGCTAAGTGGATACACCACGGTTACATGTGACTAGGGCGCTATAGACTCAGAATCCGTAGCCTTTGCTTCATTCCCTGTTCTTGTTTGATTGGGGGTTTGAAGTTAGGGTTGCTTATTCGAAGGACTATCTTGCTTCGGTTACATGTAATCGGTATGCACTACGCAAGTATTGGGTCGACTAATAACGATTCATCTTATAAGTATCTTAGAGTAGTATGTCTATTAACCTTTCCTTTCCCCTTTCTCGCGTAGATAGCATTGCTGGCTTCCACCATCCCGGTGATCCGTACTATCCAAACCAGGGCAATGGAGGATGGCTCGATGAGGAGTCAGACGATGATCACCCAATCCCTTTGGATGATCATCATGCTGAAGGCTTCTCGGATAGCTCGAGCTCCGAACCAGAAGTTAACAACCAACCTCCTGAAGCTCCGAACCCTAACCCCCGTCTGGCATTTCAGGGTCCCACTCCTATGTGGGCCATATCCTTGCACCGGTGGAGCGAGGAGCAGGGTCAACCCTTACCTTGCAATGGAGACAGAAGCTTCTACAACATAAGCAAAGGAGGATCAGCAGATCGGGTCCTTCCCATCATGATCCGAAGGATTGCCAGGAATGTCGAGCAGGGTCAAGCTGCTATAGGTCGAGTTGTAGAAGTGGATGCCAACTCGAATCTCAACACGGTTCACATCCGCCAACTTGAAGAAGCCATGGACAGGACAAGGAGGACCAACGAGACTCTGCAGCATCAGCTGGCTGCATCCCGAGCCGAAGTTAGGGAACTACGAGCACGCCAAAGGACTCATGATCGACACCTTCAAGAAGTTATGCGTCAGCTAGCGGATCTGAGGATTCGCCCAACAAGTGACCGTCGCCAGTAGAAGACGTCTAATTACCTCACTCTTTTGTTTAAAGGACTAGCCTTTCCCCTCTATGTTCCGTAGATCTCTTGTCTGTAAACATTCCTAGCTTAAAAATACTCTAACTAGACCTCTAAACTGCCAACATTTTCTTTATGGTTTGATGTAAGACCTACAGTTGGGTTAATTTTCATGAATTTGTGTTACATCATCAATACCAGTATATTGGCAGTTGATTACTCTATTGCTATAACTCTCATTCTGATCTTGGGTTATGTTGATTTAATCCACGAAACACTCTATTCACATTTGCACTAGACTCTTACTATTGCTACCATTTCTATGGTTTTCCAGCGAAAGATGCCTCCACGAAAGCATCCAAACCGAGGAAGACCAGCAACTCAAACCCCTCCTCCACCACCTCCTCCTCTGCAGTTCGATCCAGTGCTGTTCCAAACAGCTGTGACCGCGGCTGTGATAGCAGCCATGGCCCAAATGAACTCTGGAGACGCAAGCGGTGGTAACTCCAGGTTTGGCGAAGTCCATCAACGAGTGCAGAGATGCACTTATAAGGACTTCATGAACTGTAAACCTACTTTCTTCGATGGTACCAGAGGAATTCTAGCGTTATCCCAATGGTTCGAAAGAACCGAAGCCGTGTTCGAAATGTGCTCTTGCCCCGAAGAGAGGAAAATCAAGTTCGCAACTGCTACCCTCACCAACAGGGCTTTGACATGGTGGAACGGCCATGTCAGTGCACTCTCCTTGGTTGCAGCCAATGCCATGGGCTGGGATACTTTAAAGGATCTTATGAGAAAGGAATACTGCCCTAGGGGTGAAATCCAGAAACTTGAGGAGGAACTCTGGAACCTCAAGATGAAAGGGACTAACATAATAGCCTACACGGCCAGGTTCTGCGACTTGGCGGCTATGTGTCCCAACATGATCCCTTCCGAAAGCAAAAAGATTGAATGGTACATCTGGGGTTTAGTGCCCCCTTATCGAGGAAATGTTCTAGCCTCACGTCCTACCACCTTCGACAGCGCCAAGGAATTAGCCCAGAGTCTGATCAACCATGAAGTCTCTTCCACACCAACAACAGCAACCACAACTACCACTGCACCACCCGATTCATCTGACAAAAAGAGGAAGCGATGGGATAAAGAAAGGCAAGAAAACTCAAACCTCCTCCAAGGAACAACAAATCGTGGCGGTCCATGCTGCCACTACTCCAGCCACTCATGCACCACCAAAAGCTTATAGTGGGAATCTACCCAAATGTACCAAATGTCTTTTCCACCACCACGGCCCCTGCCGTGAATTGCAGTGTTCCAACTGCGGTCGGAAGGGCCATACGGTGCGATTCTGCAAGGCCCCTCCCAAACCTATCTCGCAAGTTCCCGGTTCGGGAGTAACCCCGACGTGTTATGGCTGCGGTGAAGCTGGTCATTTTAAGAAGAACTGTCCGAAGGCTACAAATGCTGGGGGAACTGGAAGGTTACTCGCTATCGGTCACAATGAAGCGGTAGCGGATCCCACAGTGGTCACGGGTACGTTTCTTCTCAACAACTCTTATGCCTGTGTCTTATTCGATAGTGGTGCAGAAAGAAGCTTCATAAAGCAAAACTTTAAACACTTACTCAAACAAACTCCTCAACCACTAAAAGAAACATTCGTCGTAGAAATGGCTAATGGGAAGACTGAAAGCTCTAACGAAATCTACATAGGTTGTACCCTCACGTTAGACGATCACCCATTTCCAATCGATCTTATACCAGTCTCCATCAAAAATTTCGATGTCATTGTTGGTATGGACTGGTTGATTCTTCATCGCGCCGATATCCTATGCTCCGACAAAGCCATTCGCCTGAATCTTCCAAATCACGAAACCCTATTGATCTATGGAGATAAACCCGGTGCGAGCTTCCGTATCATCTCCAGTATTCAGGCTCAGAAATACTTGCGCAAGGAATATCGCGCCTTTCTTGCTCACGTCGTCGACACTAGCCAGGAATCAAAGGATCCAAAGGACATTCCCGTTGTATGTGAATTCCCTGATTTTTTCCCAGAGGATCTTCCAGGTCTACCTCCCAAACGTCAAGTTGAGTTCAGAATCGACCTAGTCCCAGGAGCTACTCCCGTAGCTAAGTCGCCCTATCGTCTAGCGCCGGCCAAAATGCAAGAACTATCCGGTCAACTCAACGAACTACTCATCAAGGGTTTTATAAGACCGAGCTTCTCACCTTGGGGAGCTCCGATCTTATTCGTGAAGAAGAAGGATGGGTCGTTTCGGATGTGCATCGATTATAGAGAACTCAACAAACTCACAGTAAAAAATCGTTATCCTCTCCCTCGTATCGACGGTCTATTCGACCAACTGCAAGGAGCAAGTTACTTCTCCAAGATTGATCTTAGATCCGGGTATCACCAGTTACGGGTGCTTGAGGAAGATGTCCCGAAGACAGCCTTCCGAACACGTTACGGGCATTTTGAGTTCGTAGTGATGCCCTTTGGACTGACTAACGCCCACGCAGTATTCATGGACTTGATGAATAGGGTGTGTCGTCCATATCTAGATCAGTTCGTCATCGTCTTCATTGACGATATACTCGTCTACTCTCGAAGCGAGGAAGAACACAAGGATCACCTATGACGAGTCCTGGAAATGCTGCGATCAGAGAAGTTATATGCGAAGTTCTCTAAGTGCGAGTTTTGGATCCAGAGAGTTGAATTCTTAGGACACGTGGTTAGTGAAGAAGGAATCCACGTGGATCCCTCCAAAATTAAAGCTATTGAGAACTGGTCAGCACCGAAGATGCCTACAGAAATTCGCCAATTTCTAGGCCTCGCTGGCTACTACCGCAGGTTCATCCAAAACTTCTCTTGGATTGCGAAGCCTCTCACCATGTTGACGCAGAAGGGTGTATCATTCGACTGGGAAGAGAAACAGGAGAAGGCATTCCAGACCCTGAAGCGAGCCCTATGCACCGCACCAGTATTATCCCTTCCTGAAGGGACAGACGATTTTGTTGTATACCGCGATGCATCAAATCAGGGGCTCGGTTGTGTCTTGATGCAACGAGGCAAGGTCATCGCCTATGCCTCAAGACAGCTAAAGACACATGAAGTGAACTACACTACTCACGACCTCGAGTTAGGAGCGGTCGTCTTCGCACTAAAAATTTGGAGACACCACTTGTATGGGACGAAGAGCGTAGTGTACACTGATCACAAAAGCCTCCAACACATACTGAACCAGAAAGAACTCAACATGAGGCAGCGTCGATGGGTCGAACTACTCAGTGATTACGATTGCGAAATCTGATACCACCCGGGCAAAGCCAATGTAGTAGCAGACGCCCTGAGTAGGAAGGAGTATTCTGGACGAAGAACCAAGTCACTGAAAATGACTATCCGTTCGCATCTATCCGCGCAGATCAGGGAGGCTCAGCTGGAAGCCTTAAAGCCTGAGAATGTGACGGGAGAATCCCTGCGCGGAATGGATAAAAGTTTGGAGGTCAAGGGTGACGGAGCCTACTACTTGATGGACCGAATCTGGACCCCGCGCCATGGAGATTTCAGAGACTTGGTCATGAGGGAAGCACACAACACTCGCTAATCTGTCCACCCAGGTTCAGATAAGATGTATCTAGATCTCAAAAAGCTATACTGGTGGCCTAACATGAAAGCAGAGATCGCTACCTTTGTGAGCAAGTGCCTTACTTGCGCGAAGGTCAAGGTCGAATATCAAAAGCCATCAGGACTCCTCCAACAACCAGAGATACCGGAATGGAAGTGGGAGCGGATTACAATGGACTTTATAACCAAGCTACCCAAGACAGCGGGTGGATTGGATACCATTTGGGTCATCGTCGACAGATTGACCAAGTCTGCACACTTCCTACCCATCAAGGAAACGGACAAGATGGAGAAACTCACAAGAACATACATAAAGGAAATAGTGCGGCTACATGGCGTCCCTATATCTATTATCTCGGACAGAGACAGTAGATTTACCTCTAGATTTTGGCAATCACTACAAAATTCGCTAGGGACAAGGCTGGACATGAGTACAGCCTACCATCCGCAGACTGACGAACAAAGTGAGAGGACGATCCAAACTATAGAAGATATGTTGCGAGCTTGCGTGATCGACTTCGGTAAATCATGGGATACACACTTGCCTCTTGTAGAGTTTTCCTACAACAACAGTTATCATACGAGCATCAAGGCAGCTCCATTCGAAGCCCTCTACGGCCGGAAGTGCAGATCCCCTCTGTGCTGGGCTGAGGTGGGTGACACTCAGTTAGGTAAGGGACGAGTTCCTGATAGCGCCCTCACAGGTCCGGAGATTATCCGAGAAACGACCGAAAAGATTGTACAGATTCGCGAATGACTAAAAGCCGCTAGGGATCGACAGAAAAGCTACGCAGACAAACGGAGAAAACCCTTGGAATTCCAGGTGGGAGACCGAGTCCTTTTGAAGGTCTCGCCCTGGAAGGGCACGATACACTTTGGAAAGCGAGGAAAGCTGAACCCAAGGTACATAGGGCCTTTTGAGATTCTCGCCAGAATCAGCCCCGTAGCTTACAAACTCAACCTACCCCACGAGCTAAGTAACATACATCCTACCTTCCACATTTCAAACCTGAAGAAATGCCTGTCCGACGAGACTCTCGTGATTCCCCTCGACGAGATCGAGGTCAATGAGAGCCTCAACTTCATGGAAGAGCCTGCGGAGATTATGGATCGGGAAGTAAAACGAACGAAACAAAGCCGCATCCCAATTGTAAAGGTTCGGAGGAACGCCAAGCGGGGACCGGAATTCACTTGGGAGCGCGAAGATCAAATGAAACTTAAATATCCCCATCTCTTCGCTTAGTAGTATTGTAATACTTATCTGTATGAATTCTAAATTTCGGGATGAAATTCCCCTATCGGGGGGATGATGTGACAACCCAAATTTATTGACGTTACATAATCCCGTTCTCACTAACGGAATTCGTCATTATGTATTAATTTCCGAAATATTTGAAGTCGTCAATAAATAAATATCTAGTTATTTATATTTTCTTGACATTATCATTTTAGTATAAGTAAATATAACTGGTAAGTGTTAACCCTGTTTAACTAAATAGAGTTATATTACTTTTCAACCACTTCACTCGGGTAAAAAGTTTTAACCCCGTTAAACTTTAGCATCGGGTAGCCGTGTACCGGGTGCAATACCCGAGGCATATATAAAGTAAATGAACACCACTTTGAACCCTTTTCACCACTCATTCACTCTCTCTCTCTCACTACTTTCTCTCTCTAGACCCGAACCCGACTCCAAAACCGCGATTTCCGGCTTCCAAACGTAAAGGTTTCTTCCCTAGCTTGTTCTAAACGTACTTCATTGTATTTAGGACACAAAAATCTTATGATTTAGAGGAAAACATGGAGTTTATGGCCAAGGAAGCCTCTTAGGCCGTAAACACCCAAAACATGGCCAAAAGTCCCATTTTCCCTTCCTTTAAGCTGGGACATTAATTAAGGAATTAGCCTAGATGAGTTTGGACATGAAAACACAAGTTTTAAAGGCTAAAAGAGGGTTTACGGCCCAAGCTTGTGCTTAGGCCGTAAACACCCAATTTCCATATTAGATTGCCCCAAAAACTCATCCAAGGCATGTTAGAATTTAGATATGATCTTAGGAAATGCTTAAGGCCATTAAACAACACATTTTAGAGCACAAAAGGGGAGTTTACGGCCAAGCCTATGCTTGGGCCGTAAACACCCAATTTCCATGCCAAAATGTCCCAAAAACTCACCTAAGGCCTTCTAGAATTTAGTTATGATTTAAGGGAGTGCTTAGGACCATTTAATAATCCATTTTGAGGGACAAAGTGGAGTTTACGGCCCAAGCACAAGCTAGGACCATAAACTCCCCCCAAATGACACCAAATGAAGGTTTTAACCCTCCAAATTGGTCCTAGGCATTTACTAGAAATATATGGAGTTGATTTGAGGCCTTAACTTTCACTTTTGGGGGGAAAACAAGAGTTTACGGCCAAGCCTAGGGGCTTACGGCCGTAAACTCCCAAGGAGTGGCCTTTGGGCCGTAATCCAAGGGAGTAAACTCTTGGACTCCCCCGTAAACCCCTCTTGGCCTTGTACTACTCCCGGGAACCCCTTTTAAGCCCTAAGACCCCGAATCAATGCTAGAATGCCTAAATACTTTAATGAAAAGCATAAAATGATTAATTTCTTGTAAAATACATATTTCATATGACATTAGGGTCTTAAAAGGTGCACAAGTCTTTATTTGGTAACAAACGCTCAACCGACACTTTCACCCGATTTACCCGATTCACCCAATTTACACGATTTCAGGTGAGTTCATACCCCTTTAATGAGCCTTTCAAATGTTTTATATGTTTTAGGGGGGGAATACAAGTCAATTATACATGTTTATGGAAATTTATACAAGTCAATTATTCATGTTACGGAAATTAATCACATGTGATTTACTATCTGTAGTGCAAATCACATGTGATTTACCACTATGTTTTATAAAAAGGATTTTCGTTTTCAAAACTATTTTGGATAAACAAACAATTTTCTAAATGTTCCCTTTTGACAAGATTTTTAATAAATAAATTCCTTATAAAATGTAACCACACCAATATATTTATATAAGTAAGACTTGAAGGACTTAGGACCGATAGCTCGCCTTATTTCCTGTTCTTGTTTGATTGTGGGCTTAGGGTAGTTGTTTATCCGTCCGACTGTCATTGATTTCTTACTTATATATCATATATATTAGTGTTGGATACGAGTATTTTCATTTCATTTGATGATTAAACCACTAAACTGACAAGAATCATACACACTATGTTAACTATAATAGGTATAGTTAAGGCCACTATTACTCGCTATAGCTACTACTCTACACACTATAATACACTCTATTACGATACTATGCACTGACAAGAGAACGCACTACGAGTTATACAAAAGACTACTGCACTATAATACAAGAGAAAGCACTAATCAAGAGATAACACACTAACCCACTACGAGATACTCTATTCGCTACACACTACGCCCAGAGTCTTCTGACAGGAAGACGACGTTGTATGTATAGATCTATACGGGGCAGACGCTATTACATCCCGACTGTTAACTTCAGTCCGAGCCGCGCAGGCCCAGGGATGCCGCTACTTCACTACACTGTGCATGACTGGGTAGGTCATAGGGTCCGCTATTATACACGCTATTGGTATCATACAAGGAATAGACTATAACCACACTAAAAAACTAAACTAAAGACGAAGTTAATATCCTGAAGTAAACAAGTATTTAACACTAAAGAAAGTTTGCACCACTTTTATTGACTTCAGGCATAATCTACCATATTGCATTACTTATTGGAAATTCACTATTATACTATTACAATAAATGGTTTTCAAAGATGAAAATGGCATGTTTCTTAAAGGTTTTCACTTACAACGTATTTCTGGAAAATATAGGATTTTCTACTACTTATGATTGTAAAGTTGCAGCTTTTCATACTATCGGTTCTAATGCTTTTATACAAAAACTCACACTAAACTCTTATGAACTCACCAGCGTTATGCTGATATTCGTTTTCAAAATAACTTGTATCCTCAGGTCAAAGATAGACAGGTACAGGTGCTACATTTTGGAGAAGGTGGAGCATACAAGATCCATCTCTAATTTTTGTATTATTTTTGGTGTTTGCTAAACATTACAAAACACACTTGTAATTAAACTCACTATGTAATGCAATGGTTGTATGTTTCTTGTTTTTACTATTATGCAACTGTGATGATACTGTACATGACGTCCTCCACCCCGAAACGTATTCCGCCGTTATCGGTTTTGAGGTGTGACAAAATCCAATTAAAACTTAATTATATTTCTTTTTTCATGGTGGAAATTGGTAAATCGTCATTTACCTACCTTTAACTATTTTATAATTTCGATTACGGCATCCCTCTTCCAATTATAAATAGGTTATTGGGTCCTAGCCTTAATATTTCATATTGGGTGTTATATTGAGGACTTTAAATCAACTAACTTGAATTTCTCCCATTATAGATGTCTAGTTTAGGCAGCTATGGTCTTCCCAAATCTTTAGGAAGAAGCTTCCTAATCAAGATGATATCCCGAATGGCAATCAAGTTGAAAGATCAATCCCTTTGTTGTGCATTGGTGGGACTGAAAATCATACTTCACTTCCTTCACCTCCTCCAATAAATCTCCCTATCCCACAAGTTTCAAGACCTGATAAGTTCTAAGTCACTCAATCCCTATTGGCAAACAAAGTCTATATGTGCTTAGGTCTTGGAGATTAAGTCACATATTGACAAGCCGGGAGAGTCAGTGTCGAAGTCTCAAGGTAGCTGGTTGTTGACTTGGTCACTCCCTGATGACAGATCACGACATGACCCTTAATGATCTTACCTATTTGCTTGATGATGTTGAATCAGCAATGATTTGGAGCATTGGTAAAGCAAAATTTGATTGGAAGATCAACTTCCCAAACTTACATGGACATTGAAAATGGTAACATTGGAAGTCCAGAAAAACTTTCTCTTCCCAATTGAAAAGGATTGGCCATAGTCAACTCGGTTGACAAAATGGTAAAGAGAAAGGCTAATTCTGTGATAGTCCCGTGTACCGTTTCCAAAGAGTCCATATGTTTCTGTTGCCAAAGGAAGGGCATTGGATGCGAAGCTGCCTAATTTACCTAAAAGTCCATAAGGATAGTAACGTCAAATGTTTGACTCTACTTCAGGTAAAGTCCATCGTCTAACTCTATTAAGTTTCTATTCTGAGATTCTTATTGCATGATGTGACTGGGTCACATGTTGATGTATTAAGAATCAAAGAAAAGTGAAGAAACTTAAAGGAAGTATATGCTGATTCTGATCGCGAAGAGGGATTTTGATCGCATGGTTCGGTGATCAGAATTTTGAGCAGTTACTTAAGAGTTGAAACATATTGCTTAGGAATAGATAACAACAAGGTTTTCATATGGGTTGTAAGGATAAGTTTTCCGCAAAGTTTTAAAATAAAAGAAAAAATGGTTTTGATTTTATTTATTTTAAGTATCCTTACAATGGCTTTTATGAAAAAGGTTGTTGCTTATATGTTTCCATTGATAAGCAATATGGGTAAATGGATTTGATTCTTTCATTAGTGGTGGTGATAATTTACCAAATAAGGAAAGATTCTCATCACCCAAGTTTCAGTTGGATAGAAACATGGAATCATGCAAGTTGTATTGTGTGATGAATGAAAATTTTCATCTTTGGTAAATTAAGACTAATTCCTTGTTCACATTCCTATGCGAGTCAAGTGAAGGACTAAATGATTGGGTACACTTGGTTGTGTGCTGTTCAGGTCCACCACAAAGGTTGATAAGATTATTCATTATAATTTACTAAATTTTAGTAAATATGGTTATACTTACAAGGTTAAGTATAATTCTGGATCATTGAAGAGTTTCAGTGATAGACAAAATGAGTAAGAAGAATCAAATAAGGCAGAAAGATAAAAGTTTCTCCAATCTGAAGAGATGGGAGAGTACTTGAGTATTTTCTTTTATGATTATCTTAGTGATTTTGAAACCATATCATGATTGATCCTCTAAGGACACCTTAGTTCATTTGTTTGGCTAAGGAGAGGAATCATGAGTTGTTGAAATGGTTAAATCAAAAGATAATTCATACATCAAAATCAAATCTTAGAGTCATACTCCAAGATTGAGCCATTGAGTGACATAATCTTTAGAAAGTTTATAACACTTATCAAAGGTAGAGTAAGATGTGTCCTACTCTTGTACATTTGAGATTGGTTAGTTGTGATGTTTTGGATAAAACAAAGACCAACTAAGTCCAATTGTGGGACGTGTTTAACTTAATAAGAATCCGCACTAACTATTGAATATTTGTTTTGTCAAGGAATGGTTCTTGACAAAGAGAATCATATATGTCAAGAGGTCAGTGGGAGTCTTAAAAAGATCTTAAGATAGGCTCAAGAACTAATCAAGAGATTTGTCAATCACTAGCCCACGACTTGAGGTTTGTAACCTATCATGTTGACATATTCTGTGCTCATCCCAGTTAAGGTTGGCTTTGCATTTGGGTTGCATGGCATTGCAATACTTGGATAGACTAAATGAGAGAATAAGGCACTTATGATTATTAATATATTATATGTTCTAATATATTAATAATAGTATTATTTAATTAGTATTGATCAAGTATTAATCTAGTATTAATTTGGTGATCAAGTTGAAACTAATTAAATATATATAGGGTTGATTATGACAATCATCAATTCTTTTATGGTAGATTAATGATCCATGGTTTATGGGTTATGGATGTAACCATTTGGAGCTCCATGGATAGTCCATGGGAGTTACAAACCCATGGGTCATGAGAAATGAAGAGTCATGACAATTAGGGTTTACATTTGTAACTCCTAATTATGACACACTATAAAAGAAACCCTATGGCATGCAAAATCGTTACTAGAGAGTTACTAGAGAGGGCATAACTGATTTTGAGTGCAAGAAGTATTCTCTCAAGTTATTCCAAGTTTTGTGGTGTTGTGTGAAGCATTTGAGGCACAACATTTAGGGTGCTAGGCTCACAAAGTCTTGAATGAATCCAAGCAACAACAAGGTATGTATTTCTACTAGTTTTATGTTTTATGTAATCCTCATGCCATGCTAGTTAGGAAATAACCTTGAAAAAGAAACTTGCATGTATATAGAAAAAACATAGATTCAAGGTTATTAGGGTTGCATGTACACTTAGGAAGTGTTAGAATGCTCAAAACCCATCACCTTCCGCATTCTAGTAACACGCTCATGCCATCTACCAACCTAGTGAATGCTACGGCTACACCGTAGTCTCACGACACTCTATCAATATCTGTCAACCTCATGAATGCTACGGCTACACCCGCAGGCTTACAACATTCCATTACTATCTGACCGCTAGTGAACGCTACGACTACCCCCGCAGTCTTACAACACTTTCCATGCTACTGACTGCTAGTGAATGTTATGGCTACCCCCATAGTCTTACAACACTTTCCATTCTATCTGACTACTAGTGAATGCTACAGCTACCCCCATAATCTTACAACACTTTCCATACTATCTGACTGTTAGTGAATACTACAGCTACCCTCGTAGTCGTACAACACTTTCCATACTATCTGACTGCTAGTGAAAGCTAAGGTTACCCCTGTAGTCTTACAACACTTTCCATACTATCCGACTGTTAGTGAATGCTACGGCTACCCCCGTAGTCTTACAACACCATCCAAACGGGGTCGAACATGCACTCGGCCTAACACTCAACCGAACTTGAGTCCTAACTGGAGCTCTAACCTTGTTCCTAAAACGTGCTATCATGTGACCCCGTTGCATTAGTACCGCACCCATGCCCGTGATTGAAGCATCACAGTAAACCACGAAATCATCTACGCCCTCTTGCAGGGTGAGAATCGGTGCCTCGCACAATCGTTGTCTGAGAGTCTCGAAGGCTGCCTGCTGCTCAGGCCCCCAGCGGAAGGCCACCGACTTCTTGGTTAGTCGGGTCAAAGGAACCACAATCTCGGAGAAGTCCCGTATAAATCTCTGGTAATAACCTTCTAGACCCACGAAACTCCAAATCTTAGTTGGAGACCTCAGAATCTGTGACAACCCGTGAACTACCCCTTATAAACCTGGGATTCAACTTGATTAGCGCTACTAAATCAGGCTCCTCGTTGCCTCTGCAAAATCACAAGAAAGAGAGGCCGTTAGCCGTTTCCCGGGAGGGTGCTCCCGGAAGAATGCTCCGACGGTAAAGTTAGAAGGTATCTAGGGTTTTTTTAGGTGTCTTCCTCAGAGAGAAGAGCTTACCTTGTGAGTCTGAGGGTGCATCCTTTTATACCTAGCGCTTTTGCTCAGTTCGTATTGGACAAGATCGCTTTTTGGGGAGACAAAATTAGAGGCGCTGATTGGAAGGTCGTGCGTCCTCAACATTTAGGGCACTCTCATTGGCTCTGGCGATAATGGCCTAGCCCTACTGTTTGTCCCCTGATCGTGTCTTTTGTCTTGGAACTAGGAGCGTTCCTTGGCGGGCGCGCTAGGCATTCTATCCCCAGGGGCGCTGGTGGGCGCTGAGCCCGCTGGGCTTAGCCTGGCTGGAATGCTAGGCTCTTTGGTTAGGCGTGATTCTGTCGTGCCGTCCTAGGCACGTCATCAAGTCCCCCAGTCTGGTAGCCATAGCGTTTCAGCGCTAGTTACGATGTTCCGGGCTTAATTAGCTTACACGTGTTGGTTTTTCTTAGCTCGTCGTTCCGCCCTTAATGGTGACGTGACTGCGCATGATGGCTGGCAATTACGTCATCGTGTCAAACATTTTAAATATCCCGCCCTTTCCGTTTCTTTATAAAAACGTTTATATGGTTTCTTTTTGCCTTCAGTCTTCCTTCATCCTTCTTCGTCTTCCTTTCTCTGAGTTTTTCTCCTTTCTCCTCCTCTATGGCGAGCCTTCCTAGTATCCTTCCCTCCGCCGCTGAATACCGCCAGCTTGAAATTTCGTATGGTTTATCTTTTGTGGAGGGTGTGGAATTTCCTTCTTCGGGTTCTAGCACCTCATCCCCCCTTCTGGAAAAATCAGGGTTTGTTGAAAACCCTAGACGTTGGCATCCGTTTCCCGTTGACGGAATTTTAGGAAGAATTTATCTAGAAGGACGGCTGCAGCTTACAAATGCTAACCCCGAAAGCTGTTAACAAAGTGGTAGCATTCGAGATGATTTGCAGGGCCAATGGCTATCTTCCCGACTATTTCGTGTTTAAGTACTTCTTCAGATTCTGCGTCACTGGAGATAAGTGCACCTTTCTGTCCGACGAGGAGGATATGCTCTAGTTCCCGATGGACAAACCCCCAAGAACTGGCAGGATAAGTGGCTGTGGGTGAATCAAGAACTAGTTGGAAGTGGTCAGTATCGTGCAAATACCTTTGCTGATACTATCTCCAAGCTTTTCCCCCACAACCAGGGAGTTGCTGATTACCTAAAGAGTATCCAGGTATCTCCGGAGGACTACTCTGAGGCCCTCCTCTCTGTTGTAGGGATGAGTTCCCCTTGGAGGCGTCGTGGAAAATGGAGGTGTTCTTTTGCAACATCGATGGTAGGTGCTTTGCTTGGCTTTATTCATTCCTCTTCTTCTTTTTTGATTCTTTTAGGTGACAGATACTTCACGTTCTGGCCTTCCCAGGTGTTGAATCCTCTTTGTCTATGGATGAGGTTATGCGGAAACGCTACCGGGGTAAGCTGGAGTACCGCGAGGTGGATCTAGTTCACCGGCTCTCTCCGCCTCGTTGGATGGACCAGCTTGCTTTGATTGCTGCCCCTTCTGCCCCTCCTACAAGCGAGTCAGCGTCAGAGACGAACCCCCTCCATGCTCGCCCTATTTATGTTGTCATGCCTGTGGGTAGTACTCGCTCCTCTTCTACGGAGAGTAGCGAGGATATCAAAGAGGGTATCATCACTGATGTTCGGCGTATGCAGGCGAAGAGGAAAGCTATCTTTGCCATGGGTGAACCGGTTACCGGCGCACCTAGTGTCGCCAAAAGAATTCAGACCAGGCGTAGCTTTTCTTGGTTTTTGAATTCTATGGCTTCCACGCCAACCAGTGTGGTTGTGATCCCTGATGACGACGCACAATAGTCCAAAGGGATGGATGGGACACGTGATCAACCCGTTGTTTCGTCTATCTCTCCCATGCCTGTTCCAAGTGTTTCGTTTCGTCCTTCGAAGCTGTAACGCCCGGGTTTCAGGGCTAAGCATTTTTGGGCGATGTAATAGTCTAGTTCAACTATTGTAACTCTTTTTGAAGTAATAAAGATGAAATATTTGAATTCTATGTGAATTACGTGTATTTGTGTGCTTATTACTTAATTATAAAGATATAATTAATAAAGAATAAAAATAAGCGTCAAAATTAAAGTGTGAGATAAGTTTGATATCTCTACATAAAGTTGTAGTGGTCGAAACAAGGATTCCGGGGATATAAAGAACGCCAAAATCTGATTTATAACGAAGAAGTTATGACCCGTCGAAGTTTCATGACGGAACCGACACGGCACCAGGAAGCGTAAAAAGTGAATTTACGATAGAAGACTTTATAGCCTTAGTAATCTAAACCAAAGTCGTGGAGTATGTTAAACTGAGAAAATCCATAAAAAGAACGCCCAAATCTGACTTCATATGAGGAAGTTATGATTTTTCAAAGTTTCGGCTTAGCAGTGTACAGCCCGAAACTCGAATTTTAGTTCGAGCGGTTTTTGGATTATGCGACCTAAATGAGAGTTGAATATCTCATTAATAGGAACTTGACGGTAAAAAGATAGATGAAAACGGAGTCCGTATGAAGGAGTTACAAATTCTTCGCGGTCATTTAGCAGTCTAATCTCCTTGTAACATCCGGATTCCCGGGTATATTATTTTACTCATTTATTTTTGGAGTTTGTGGAAGAACTCGGCGAGTTGGTGCTTAGACTCGCCGAGTAGGGTCGCGGATTCTCATCCGGGTCACGACTAGACTCAGCGAGTCCATGAGTGGACTCGGCGAGTCCATGTTGTTTAATGAAACCCTAATTTCCAGGGTTTGGGGACCTATTTAAAGGCCCTTATGGCCGTCATTGCGGCTACCACACCCCAGAGAGAGACCTAGATCGTTTATGAGGAAAAGAGAGGCCATTGTTGATCATTTGTTGGTGTAATTTGAAGGAGAAGGTGACCAAGGCACGAGAAGGTTGAAGGAAGTGCAAATCTAGTGACTTCAGAGTTCAAGGGCTTCATATTGAGGTATTCCTTCAGACTTTCTCCAGTTTTGGATGTTGATTCATAGAGTTAGGGTTTTCAAACCCTTTGGAAGATGATTATGTAGAGTATTTAGTCCCTTCTCGAGTTTGTGCTTTGGATCTGGACTCAAAGAGGTCTAGAGACCTTAACTCGTGGAGCTTCATGAGTCATTTTGGGGTTATTGGACTTAGGTTGCCATTTTTGGGGCTAAATCACCATTGATGCCATCTTGTTGATATATAAGCATCAAGATTCGAACTTTATGTGACTTTCATGCTTGGGAAGGCCAGATCTACGGATTCGGGGCACAGATCTGACCTTAGAAGGTCAATAGAGTTTGTGCATGGCATGAACTCCCCGAGTTGTTCTTGAGACTCGGCGAGTAGGGTTAGGGTTTCATGTAAATCACTCAGTGAGTAGACTTGTCGAGTTGGGGGATAACTCAGTGAGTCAGAAGGGTATTAGAGGACTGGAGTTCGAGGCGGTACTCGCCGAGTTGTTCTTGAGACTCGGTCAGTTGAGTCGGGGTGGCCCCGCGATTCATGTCAGGTGTGACTCGTCGAGCAAGGGGAGGGGCTCGACGTGTCAAGCGGGATAAAGATTTAGTGGTCATGTGTGTACTCGTCGAGTCGCCAAAGTGCACTCGACGAGTTGGGTCAAAGTTTGACCTTTGACTTTCGTTGACTTTTAGGGTTTGGTCAACAATGGGGTCTTAGAGTCCAGAGAAGGGTAGAATGGTCTTTTACCCTTCTGAGGGTGCCAATAGAGGGTTGAGTTTAGTCTCGAGAGTTATATTTATGAGAGTATTTACTTTATGTGATTAGGCGGAGGCTAGGCAATATTTCTACCAAGTCAGAGATTTACCGAGACACCTGAGGTGAGTCTTCTCACTATACTTTACCTAGTGTGGTAACAGAGTTATGTGACAGAGTATCTTAGAGTTATATGCCAGTGTATTTGCATGTTATTTATGTGTTGTGATTTATTGTGGTATGTGATATGCATGATTCAGAGTTACAGAGTAAGGACCTTCGGGTCCATAGAGTTAGGGCCAGAGGGCCCACAGAGAGTTGGGCCTGGAGGGCCCCACTGAGACACAATGACCAGAGGGTCGAAAGAGTTATAGCCTCGAGTGGCGATTATGTGTTAGAGTGGTATTTTGGGGAACTCACTAAGCATTTATGCTTACAGTGTTATGTGTTATGTGTTTCAGGTACCAGTGATGACCGCGGGAAGGCGCCGACATTATTCGTACACACGCACATTGGAATTTATATATTTTGATCTTGGGGTTTTGTACTAATACAATGTTAATACAATGTTTTTCTTTTGAATGTGAATGATATTTTATGGTTTTCAAAAGTGAAAAATTGTTCATATTTTTACGGTGTTACACTCCTCCTACAGTTAAATTTAAGATCGGTCAAGAATTAGCCGACGGGGTCTAAATGAAAGTTGTAGATCTTGTTTTTTCCTACACGTTGAAAAAAAGAACGTCGAAAACGGAGCTCTTATGCGATAATTATGATTTTTCTGAGTCGGGAGGCTGATACACGATATTGGGTGATGTGGCACCACTAGAAAGAGGACACAAGGCACCAACAGAAGGTTGCCACATGCACCAACTCGGCGAGTTTTAGGTCAAGACTCAGCGAGTCCATCAGATATTTTCACTATAAATAGAGGTGTCGGGTCTTGTCATTTCTTCACACCTCTCAAACCTTCTTTCACTTTCTACACACACACACACTCTCTCTCTCTCTCTCGCTCTCTCTCTCTCTCTAAGCTCCCTAATCCCCCCCCCCCTAAAGTCTAGGTAAACCCCTAGCACCTGAAGGAAGCCCCAAGGCTCCCGAAGCCCTGAGAAAAGAGCCTTTCAGCTCGGGAATGCTGCTCCAACGATGCCTGGTTTTCGAGAAAACCCGTAGTAAGTGAGCTATGCCTACCCTATCTTTAGTATAACTTATGTTTCAATATAGTAATGTTATTAGGACCTTATAAGAAGTATTTGGGCTATTATTATGGGTTATATAAGTACTGTTTAACGCTTATATAATAGTAATAATAGCTAGACTATTAATTAGTTGCGGTTAACGTTAGACTAAACCCTAGTGATATTGATACTAGGTTTTATCGAGGGATAAATGTTTTAAGATAACGGAGCACTGTTCGAAGGCAGAATCACCACCTTTTCAGGTGAGTGCATAGTTACTTTCATCTTACACATAGATATGAAGTATTTTATAAATTACGTGCTATGTGTGCATATTATCTGAATACTTGCTGTGGATGAACGTTTTTATACATGTTTTAAATGATTTAAACTGTATATGTATTTTGTATCTACGGAAATGTTGGGGTAAAACATGGGTAGATGTAATAGATGATGTGTGATAAAATGATGAGAGGCCTGGATGTTGTTGTTGTTGAATCTGTCGTCTAGCGGAGTATGGATGACGACCACGGACTCTTCTAGACAGTCCAGTGGAACGCTAGCAGGCTCGCAACCTGTAGGTGTTTGTGAACGATGTGTTTACCGTTGTACTCCATCCCCCACATGGTTTCCTTAAGGACATTTATTGCCTAGGAATCCCCTTGGCAGTAGTGTCCATCCTGATGTTGAATCCTTAGTCTAGGTCCCTTACGATAGGTTTTTTAGGGACGTAATGTGAGGATAACGGGAATGGGTAAGCGGGTTATTGTTGGTTGATGAAATTAATAAACTTATTTATTGTGGGTTGAAAACCCTATGTGCTCACTAGGCTCCCAAGCCTGACCCACTCAGTTTCATGTATTACAGGTAGTGGCGCTCGAGCATTGAAGTTGTCTCAACAATTGTGGAAAGCATCAAGAAAGCTCAAGAAGAAGCTACAGAGAAGAATGATCAAAAGAAGGAATGTTTGGGAAAAATGTCTGTGTTCGGTACAAACAGTCAAGGACTAAAGGTATTCCAAGATCGAATTTGGGTACCTAAAACGGGAGGAATAAGAGATCTCCTGATGGAAGAAGCTCACAAGACCATGTACTCGATTCATCCCAGTAGCACAAAAATGTATAGGGACCTACAACCCTACTACTGGTGGCCGACGATGAAGCTCGATGTCGCGAAGTATGTGGCCGAGTGTGTGACTTGTGAAAGAGTTAAAGCACAACATCAGAAACCGTATGGGAGTTTGGAACCTTTACATGTACCCATGGGTAAATGGGAGGACATCACCATGGATTTTGTGGCCAAACTGCCCAGGACGAAGAGCAGTCACGACATGATTTGGGTGGTTGTAGATCGGTTCACTAAGAGTGCACACTTCATAGCAGCCAACGAGTGGTGTTCTATGGATAAGCTCGCAAATGCTTACGTGAAGGAAGTAGTAAGACTTCATAGTGTTCCTCTAACGATTGTATCAGATCGTGATAGTCATTTCACGTCGAGGTTTTGGAGGAGTCTACAAGAGGAGTTGGGTATAAAGTTATGTTTGAGTACTTCTTACCATCCGCAGACTGATGGTCAGAGCGAAAGAACGATTCAGACACTGGAAGATATGCTGAGAGCATGTACCCTTGAGTTCCAAGGTAACTAGGATGAGCACTTACCTTTAGTAGAGTTTTCCAACAACAACAGTTTCCACTCGAGCATGAAGATGGCACCATATCAAGCCTTGTATGGACAGAAGTGTCGTACGCCGTCTTGTTGGCTTGAGGCCAGAGAAAAACAGTTTATGGGCCCCGAGATAGTCCATAAGACTGCTGAGAAGCTGAAGGTGATTAGGGAGAGGATGTTAGCAGCTCATGATCATCAAAAGAGCTATGTTGACAAGAAAAGATGATCGATGACCTTCGAAGTTAGGGATTCAGTTTTGCTTAAAGTCTCACCGAGGAAGGGACTTATACGAGTCGGGAAACAAGTAAAGCTGAGTCCAAGGTGTATTGGACCGTTTAAAGTTCTTCAGAAGATTGGGAACCAAGCTTACAAGCTGGAATTGCCCGAAGAACTCGATGATATTCATAACACCTTCCATGTGTGTTATTTAAGGAAGTTCACGGGAGAAGTTCCCGACATAATTCCAATCTCAGAGTTAAGAATGGATGAGAATAAGAGGCTAATCGAAGAGCCCGAGGCAATTGTTGACCGTAAGACAAAAAAGTTACAACGCAAGATGGTCGACTTAGTGCTAGTCCGATGGATACACTCGAATGGGCCGAATCTCACTTGGGAAACAGAGAGTGACATGATGAGTCGCTATCCACATCTGTTTGTCGATGCATGATTCTAGGACGAAATCATCCTAATGTGGAGAGAATTGTAACACCCGGGTTTCAGGGCTAAGCATTTTTGGGCAATGTAATAGTCTAGGTCAACTATTGTAACTCTTTTTGAAGTAATAAATATGAAATATTTGAATTCTATGTGAATTATGTGTATTTGTGTGCTTATTACTTAATTATAAAGATATAATTATTAAAGAATAGAAATAAGCGTCAAAATTAAAGTGTGAGATAATTTTGATATCTCTACATAAAGTTGTAGTGGTCGAAACCAGGATTCCAGGGATATAAAGAACGCCGAAATCCGATTTATAACGAAGAAGTTATGACCCGTCGAAGTTTCACGACGGAACCGGCACGACACCGGGAAGCATAAAAAGTGAATTTATGATAGAAGACTTTTTAGCCTTAGTAATCTAAAAAAAAAGTCGTAGAGTATGTTAAACCGAGAAAATCCATAAAAAGAACGCCCAAATCTGACTTCGTATGAGGAAGTTATGATTTTTCAAATTTCGGCTTAGCAGTGTACAACCCGAAACTCGTATTTTAGTTCGAGTGGTTTTTGGCTTATGCAACCTAAATGAGAGTTGAAGATATCATTAATAGGAACTCTACGGTAAAAAGATAGACGAAAACGGAGTCCGTATGAAGGAGTTACGAATTTTTCGCGGTCATTTAGCAGTCTAATCTCCTCCTATAGTTAAGTTTAAGATCGGTCGAGAATTAGCCGATGGGGTCTAAATGAAAGTTGTAGATCTTGTTTTTACCTACGTGTTGAAATAAAGAACATCGAAAATGGAGCTCGTATGCGAGATTTATGATTGTTCTAATTCGGGAGGCTGATACGCAATATTGGGTGACAAGGCACCACCAGAAAGAGGACACGTGGCACCACCAGAAGGCTGCCACATGCACCAACTCGGCAAGTTTTGGGTTAAGACTCGGTGATTCCATCAGATATTTTCACTGTAAATAGAGGTGTCGGGTCTTGCCATTTCTTCACACCTCTTAAACCTTCTTTCTCTCTCTACACACACATACTCTCTCTCTCTAAGCTCCCTAAGCCCCCCTAAAGTCTAGGTAAACCCCCTAGCACCCGAAGGAAGCTCCGAGGCTCCCGAAGCCCTGAGAAAAGAGCCTTTCGGCTCGGGAACGCTGCTCCAGCGAAGCCCGATTTTCGAGAAAACCAGTTGTAAGTGAGTTATGCCTACCCTATCTTTAGTATAGCTTATGTTTTAATATAGTAATATTATTAGGACCTTATAAGGAGTATTTGGGATATTATTATGGGTTATATAAGTATTGTTTAACGCTTATATAATAGTAATAATAGCTAGACTATTAATTAGTTGCGGTTAACATTAGACTAAACCCTAGTGATATTGATACTAGGTTTTATCGAGGGATAATTGTTTTAAGATAACGAAGCACTGTTCGAAGGCAGAATTACCACCTTTTTAGGTGAGTGCATAGTTACTTTCATCTTACACATAGATATGAAGTATTTTATAAATTACATGCTATGTATGCATATTATTTGAATACTTGTTGTGGATGAACGTTTTTATACATGTTTTAAATGATTTAAACTGTATATGTATTTTGTATCTACAAAAATGTTGGGGTAAAACATGGGTAGATGTAATAGATGATGTGTGATAAAATGGTGAGAGGCCTCGATGTTGTTGTTGTTGATTCTATCATCTAGCGGAGTATGGATGACTACCACGGACTCTTCTAGACAGTCCAGTGGAACGCTAGCAAGCTCGCAACCTGTAGGTGTTTGTGAACGATGTGTTTACCGGTGTACCTCATCCCCCACATGGTTTCCTTAAGGACATTTATTGCCTAGGAATCCCCTTGGTAGTAGTGTCCATCCCGATATTGAATCCTTAGTCTAGGTCCCTTATGATAGGTGTTTTAGGGACGTAATGTGAGGATAACGGGAATAGGTAATCGGGTTATTGTTGGTTGATGAAATTAATAAACTTATTTATTGTGGGTTAAAAATCCTATGTGCTCACCAGGCTCCTAAGCCTGACCCACTTAGTTTCATGTATTACAGGTAGTGGTGCTCGAGCATAGATGTGATGTTTTGGATGAGGGATTACGGATATAGGCCTATAGATATGAAATAATGTAGTAAGTCTTATGATGTATTGTTTATGCTTATGATCTGTATCGAACATGACATCCCGAGTCTTTTTAATGAAATACATTTCTATGGAAATGCTTTTGATAAATCTTTATCATATTTTGTTTCGGGACAAATTCCGCAAAACTTTTATTTAAAATTTAACTCTTATTTTCAAATAAAGCATAAACAAAATCGGTCTTTTCTGGCCGTGAAAATAGGGATGTCACAAAAGCTTTCTCCTGTCAAGAACTCTAGTGATCCCGGCCAGGAGTCGATCCCTCTAGGAGGTGTTATTGGGGAGAGCTCCGTTAGGTCCCCTGTCTTTGTCCCATCTTGAAATCTTCACAATGATTCTCGGTTATCCATTTGTGTCAATGCTTTGGAGCTTTCTCGCCATGCGTTTACTCCTGCTGCAGTTAGTGATATGGAGGCCATGGGTAACCCTGCTCTTGTCCACAATATGGCTTATGCCGTCGCACAAGCCATGTTTTACCTTGTTTCAGGCTCTCGACGCATCCACTCCCTTAGCGAAATAGAGGCCACCCATGCCACGTACGATTCGCGTGTGGTTAGGATGGAGTGTCGCGTTGGTGAGCTTGGTGAAGACCTCCAGCTTTCTGAACAAAAATGTCAGCTCCTTGCATCTAAGAAGGCTACCCTTGACGATGATAGAGGCGCGTTAGAGGCCAAGGTTGACTCCCTTACTCAAGTGAATGAAGGCTTGATGATTCAAGTTGAGAGTCTTGAGCGCGATACTACTGATCGTGACAAGCTAATCTCTTCTTTGCAAGCAAATATGGATGCTTCTCGCCAGGATTTGGACTGGTTAGTATGTATGGGTGTCATTCATATTGTAGACAAGCTGATTGAGCATCCGTATTTCATGAATGTTATAAGTCTCATTCGACATGCTGCTTTTGTGGATGGGATTGAATCCGTTCAGAAAGTGACCGCTGGTGCTGGGTCTGAGGATGTTGGTGCTTTTCTTTTCTCCACTGGTCTGGCGGTTAGCGTGAACGATGCTCTGTTATTGTTCGCGAGTATGGATCATGAATCTTTATCAGGTTTGGGAGATTTGGAAATTGGGGGCCTCCGGGAGTTGTGTTCTTTCTCTTGTTCAGAAGGTACCCCAGAGGGTATGGTGATTCAAGGGGATGAAACTATGCAGGTGATCAAGGGTGATGTTGGCAAGGATGGGCAGGATATTAAGAATGATGGTGATCGCGACATTAGAGTGAGTGAAGAAGGTCCTAGTGGAGGTTCGATGGGTGTGGTGGTGGGTATGGTCATTGGCGATGGACACAATGGTGATGAAAACAAAGATGCTCTGACATCATGTGCTACCCCTCCTGGGGTGTGAAGATATGGTGACGAAAAAAGATGTTTCGGAATCGTGTGCTACCCCTCCTGGGGCGTGAAAATATTCTATATGCTTGTTTTAATTTCCTTTTGTTGTTTTTTGCTTTTTTTTCTTGTCTGTTTCGCTTTGGGCATGTAATGTATGGACTTTGCTAAAAATTACTCTTTTGATCGCATGTAAAGACGTTTGGCGTGATGGGTGTCCAGCTGCATGCTCTAAGCATTGTTCTCTTCTAACAGCACTTTGATGCACTAAGCATTTTGTTTTGCCCACATTAGTATCGACATGCTAAGTGTCAAGGTTGGGTTCTCTAAGCACCCGACAATAAAATTCAATGCGTCAAGTATTTAAACATTTTATAATATTTAATACACTGAGTATTAAAATTTGGCATATCAATCATTCAATTACATTGACTGTGGCCTCCAATACACTAAGTATGAGAATCATGTCGCTAAGCATGAAATCAAGTACACTAAGTACTTAAAACGTGGCATGCTAAGTATGACACTGAACAACTGGGGTTATTTGCCACTTCGTCCTTAAAAGAAAAACTTCTTCAGGTTTCTAGCGTTCCATGTTCTTGGTATCTGCCTTCCTTCCACTGTTTCAAACACATATGCGCCATTCCTATTCGCTTTTATGATCTTATACAGGCCTTCCCATACTGGGCCCAGCTTGACTTGAGGTTGGGCTCAGCTTTCCTCATTCCTTCTTAGCACATACTCGCCTACTTTAAACACTTTCTCCTTTACCATCTGATTGTAATATATTTCCGTTACACGCTTGTATGCAGCTTGGCGTATCTCCGACTTCTCGCGACTCTCTTAGAGGACATCCAGATTCAACCTCAGTTCTTGGGTATTGCTTTCTTCATCCGCATTAACTGCTCTTAACGTGCCAACCGTTATTTCCATGGGAAGTACAACCTCCGTCCCATACATTAGGTTGAACGGGGTCTCCCGTGTGCTTGTTCGTGGGATGGTTTTGTATGACCATAACACTGCTGGTATCTCCTCTGGCCAATTGCCCTTTGCCTTACCCAACCGTTTCTTGATCCCATGTACAATGGTTCGATTAGACACTTTTGTTTTCCCGTTTGCCTGTGGGTGCGCCACCGATGTGAACTGTTGATTTATCCCTTTACTGGCGCACCATTCTCTGAAAGGATTTTCAGCAAATTGTAGGCCATTGTCACTGACGAGCACCTTAGGCATTACAAACCTTGTCATGATATTTTTCCATACAAACTTTATCATGTGCCTTCCTGATATGCATGCTAGCGGTTCTGCTTCAATCCACTTTGTGAAGTAGTCCACTGCCACCACCATGTACTTCAGCTTTCCAGGTGCTTCCAGGAACGGGCCTACAATGTCTATGCCCCATTGGTAGAATGGCCATGGGCTAGATATGTTATGCAGTGGTCCTGGCAGGTTTGCTTGGACTGGAGCATAAGACTGGCATTCCCCGCACTTCCTAGTAACTCCCAGCGCGTCTTGGTGTACAATGGGCCAGTATATTCCCATTCGGAGTACTTTACCCGTTAAGGTTCGAGCTCCCTCGTGTGCGCCCGCCTGTCCTGCATGCGCTTCATGTAACGCCTCCATCCCTCTGGTCTGATCTACGCACTGCAACCATAGTGTCGTGAACCCTTTTCGATACAGCTCCCCGTTTATCAATGCATATGAAGGCGGCTTTATAAGTATTTTCCTGGTTTCACTGTGGTCGTCTGGTAGCACTCCCCTTTGCAAATACTCCTTAAATGGTGTCATCCATGTGGGCCCAGTGGTTGTTAAGGTATTTATCTTCCACTCGTCTATACTTCTTTCCCTAAGCACTTCTACCAAAACCTTCTTCGATATATGATCAAAACATGTAGATGCCAACTTGCTGAAAGTGTCTACCCTTCTATTCTCGCTTCGAGGTATTTGCTTAATCGTGAACTGTCTGAAGGATTGGATTAGCTGTCTCACCATTCTCACATACCTCTCCATTCTCTGATCTCTCGCCTCGAGACTTCCGTTAACTTGGTTCACGGCTAATCTCGAATTTGTTAGGATTGTCACGACCTTCGCACCCATTTGTTAGGCTAGGCGTATCCCTGCGAGCAAGGCTTCATACTCAGCCTCGTTATTTGAGGTGTGGAAGTCGAACCGAAAAGCATAGGTCACTTCCTCTCCCTCTGGGCTATTCAGGATTAAGCCTGCCCCTTAGCCCTCTCTGTTGAACACCCCATCGGTGTATAGTGTCCATGAGCAGTTGTTGGTTGGGACCTCCTCTACCGCCCAAACTCTTTCCTTGGCCGAGCTTCCTTCGTCTGGAATTTCGAGTAAGAAATCAGCCAGTGCTTGACCCTTAATGCTTGTCCTTGGACGATAACTTATATCATGCTCCCCTAGCTTGATTGCCCATTTTTCCAACTGGCCCGATGTTTCTGGCTTGTGCAATATTTGTTTGATGGGGCAATTTGTTAGTACCTCAATTTGGTGCGCTTGGAAGTAGCGCCTCAAACATCGTGCCGCGTAAATGAGCGTCAGGACTAACTTTTCCAGGGTGGGGTAATTGACTTCAGGTCCTTGTAATTCCCTACTCACGAAGTATACCGGCTTCTACTCTTCTTCCCTTTCTACGGTCAACACCAAGGATATCGCTTCGTTTGAGGTCGAGATGTACATTTGTAGTGTTTCCCCTGGAACGGGGCTGGTCGGTGTGGGTAGCTTGTGTAGCGCTTCCATAATCTTCTGGAGCGCTTCTTCTGCCACGGCCGTCCATTAAAAGTTATTCTTTTCAATAAAGCCTTTCAATGTATGGAATAGTGGCATGGCCTTGTCAGCGGATTTCGAGATGAATCTACTCAAAGCCGTGAGCTTCCCATTCAAACCCTACGCGTCTCTGAGTGTGCCTGTGGGTGGTGTCTCCATAAGCTCGTCCACTTTAACTGGGCTAGGCTAGATGCCTTTTTTGGTAACATAGTACCCCAAGAACTGTCCTTCTTCTACCCCGAATGTGCACTTAGCCGAATTCAATTTCATTTTGACCCTTTCTAGTGTACGAAAAGTCTCCTCGATGTCTTGTAACATTTTGTTTTCATGGGAGCTCTTAATCAACATATCGTCGACATACACCTCAATATTCCTCCCAATTTGCTTGGCGAAGACCAAGTCGACCAAGTGTTGGTATGTGGCTCCCGCATTTTTCAAACCGAAGGGCATCTTGGTGTAACAAAAGGTGCCATGATCTATGTAGAAAGCCGTTTTTTCTTCGTCCTGATCGCTCATCAGAATCTGTTGATATCCCTTATATGCATCCAAGAAACACTTTAGCTTAAACCCATGCAGCGACTCCACTTTCTAGTCGATCTCTGGGATGGGATAGCAGTCCTTGGGACATGCTTTGTTCAAGTCTGAGAAGTCAATACACATATGCCATGACCCATCTTGCTTGCGTACCATAACTGGATTAGCAATCCATGTTGGGAAAACTGTTTCCCTTACTATTCCGGCCTCCTCAAGCTTAGCCACCTCTGCGTTAATTTCCCTGTTGCGGTCCCCTCCCTGGACCATTTTCTTCTGCTTCACTTCCTTTGTCCCCGGTTTGATCAAAAGTTTGTGCTCAATGACCTTCCTATCTACCCCCACCACGTCTGTAGGGTTCAATGCAAATATGTGTTTGTACCGTTTGAGTAGGTCAACTACTGCTTCTCTTACGTGACCTGGGAGATCATGACCAATGTTGATCGGTTGGTCGGGGTATTCTTCGTGGATTACTTCCTTTCCTTTTGTCGGGTCTTGTCGCGACTTCTTTGTTTCTTTAGTCATCTCTGTCGGCTTCATGACCGTAAAGCATTGTAATTCCCTGGGCGGGGTGGCGAGTACTATGGCTGGGCCTACCGAAGTGTCGAATTTCAAGATTCCATGCATGGTCGATGGTACCGCTCCTAGCTTTAGGAGGGCCATTCTTCCCAAGATGATGTTGTGCTCTGTCGAATGTCGAATGACCACGAAGTCGATTAGGACCGTCTTCTTTCGTTGTTTGTCATGGCTGGTTATCATCAAGGGGAGGTGAATCATGCCCAGCGGCCACAGGCTGTGGCCGGTGAATCCGACCAGTCTCCCCGCCGTGGGTCTCAGGTTGTCTTTCCAACGATCTGGGAGAAGCCAAAAACAGTGCTCATAGATTATGTCTGCCGAACTCCCTGTGTCGACGTAGACTCTGTGTATGGTCACATCCTTAATGGAGGCATGGATTACCAATGGGTTATCACCTTTCCATCCCTCCAGACGGCGGTCTTGCGTAGAGAACGTGAGCATTCGTGTCGGGGGCCCGGGGACCCATCGATTTGCCGATTGTGCCTCCCTACTTCTTTTTTTACGTATCATGAATATTTCCTTGGGCTGAACTCCTTCTCGAGGCGCGTTCTTGGCGTTTTCGGCATCAAATTTGGCGCGCACACTCCGTGCTATTTCTACCAAGTCTCCTTTGAGTTGCTTTTCTTCCATTTCCTTCTTGAGTACCTAACAACTAGCAGTATCGTTTGTCTTGCTTTTGTGGTACTCGAAATACTGGCTCTTGGGTGACTTGGTTGGTTGTTGTTTCTCTGATACCGTGTACACATCCGGTTGACGACTCCGTCTGTCGTCTCTAACGAATGGACGAAACCACGTCTGAGGCCTCCTTATGTGGCCAAAGTGTCTACTTTCCCCTCGAAAGTCTGTGTGGCTTGGGTTGTGGCGTTTGGTTTTCATTGCATTTAGGTATGCCTGTTTTGCTGCCTAGCCTTCTTCCTGCCTCATATATCGTTCTACCCTCTCCTTTAACTCGGCCCTCGATTGGGGTTTCTTACCCATAAGCTTTTGTGACAAGGGGCCTGGTAAAAGTCCCCACGTGAAGGCGCCAGCTATGAGTCCCTCGTCGTGTCCCGACACGTCTAACGTTGCGTTTATGAACCTGGTGAAATATTCTCGTATGGTTTCACCCTCCTTTTGCTTACAGCCAATTATGGAATGAGAATCTCCTTTGTACTTTCGCAGCTACATGAAGTTGGTAAGGAATAAGTATTTAAGTTGAGCGAAATTGGAGATGCTCCCTGGACGCAACATCCTGAACCATGTTTATGTGTTTCCATCAAGAGTCGTCAGGAAATACGTGCACCAGAACCTCTCATCAAGCTTCAGAGATGTCATTGTCCACTCATATGTGTTGATGTGGCTATCTGGGTCGGTAGTACCATTATAGGTTTTGAGCATTGGCAGTTTGGCCATGTTTGGTATTTCGTAGTCTATAAACTCTTTGAAAAATAGGGATGTAACGCTACGAGAGAGGCAGTCTTGGTTTGGAATGGTTGATGTGCCCTGCAACTAGTGTTGGAGGTTTAAGTCGTATGACGACAATGCACGATATCGTGGACTTGGTCCGTAAAAGGGGTGTTGTTGGAATGGCAACTGGAGGGAATAGTCGGAGGAGAAGGGGTGTATTGGTGTTAAAGGGATGATTATCGAGGCCTACTGGAGGTTATGGTAGGAGGCGATGGTCGGTCCGGTCCACGTGCTCGCCATCGAATAGATAGGTGTTGTATGAGCTACCATAGTCTGTACCAGTGGGGGCAAGGAAAGCATTGGGCCCGGTCCACCCGTCATCTGATTGAACGGTGGTACCGAAAGTGGCGGCTGAATGTTGAGAACTTGGCCTGGTGGTAGCATCGTTGAGTGGACCGGTGGTGGTTGGTGCGTCAGTGGTACAAAGAATGGAGGTATTTGAAGGGATGTGATTAAGAATGGCCCTGCCGGAGTTGTTCTTGGTTTGTGAGTTTTCCAGTTGCGAGGCGGTTTTGGTGGTTATCGTAGAGCTTCCCTCACCTAGGGTTGCTCTGTTGACCACCGTGGGCGGTGGTGTTTCGTCCATCGTTGCCATGGAGCGTATGGGACTAGCCTGACGGCCATCGTGTCGATCGCTGCCATTGATTCTTCAGCCTTTTGTTTTTAGTTTGTGTTCTTCGTCTCACAAACGGAGGACGCCAAATGATGCGGCATGGGCTTCAATTGGATTAGCGCTACTGAATCAGGTTCCTCGTCACCTCTGCAAAATCACAAGAAAGAGAGGCCGTCAGCCATTTCCCGGGAGGGTGCTCCCGGAAGAACGCTCTGACGGTCAAGTTAAAAGGTATCTAGGGGTTTTTTAGGTGTCTTCCTCAGAGAGAAGAGCTTACCTTGTGAGTCTGATGGTGCATCCTTTTATACCTAGCGCTCTTGCCCAGCCGTATAGGACAATATTGCTTTTTGGGGAGACAAGATCAGAGGCGCTGATTGGAAGGTCGTGCGTCCTTAAACGTTAGGGCACTCTCATTGGCTCTAGAGATAATGGCCTAACCCCACTGTTAGTCCCCTGATCGTGTCTTTTTGTTGGATTAGTGTCTAAGTCCATAACTATTTTGGTATGTACTTGACACGATGGTGCATGGTCCTTTTGGGTTGCCTTCACCAAAGCAACTTGATAGGATGAATTATGGAGAGGAAGGATTAATTATGATTTATTAATATATTATGAGAATAATATATTAAAGGAGAAATCATATTATTTAATTAATATTAGTCAAGAATTAATAAGAATTAAGTTTGTGACTAAAAGACATTAATTAAACTCAAGGGACTAGAACTGTCAATTGTATGATAGTTGAATATTAAGCTAATGGACTCCATATTAAAGGGGTGGACGAATTCTATGGGGAAACCCATTAAAAATCGTCCTAGACCTTTAAGAAAGGAGTCCATGGGTTGCTTAGGGCTTAAGCATCCAAATTAGGGTTTCCTTGTTAGATAACCCTAATAGCCTCACTATTTAAAGGACCCTAAAGCCCCAAAAACGTGGTGAACTAATTGATTAGGGTTTCCACACGTTTTGGGCAGCCTCCTTCTCTTCTCTTCTTCATCCTCTTGCTCTTGGTGTTTGTGAACCATTAGAGGAGTGACATTTGTGACTCTAAGCTTTCTAAAGTCATTACAAGGAGGATTTGAGATTGTTATTGCTACATAACAATCAAGGTATGATCTAAACCCTAATTTATATGTTATATTGATTATTATATGCTAGATCTAGGATTTATAGTCTTGGATGAATTGCATGTACAATAGAGAAACATATATCCAAGCATTAGGGTTTGTATGAGCACATAGGATGTTCTTATGGCTAAAACCCATCAGTGGTATCAGAGACTTGGTTGGTTTCTATTGTATTGATGCCTTGTATGTTTGTCTAAGCTGCAAAATCGTTTTTTGGCCTCCCTGTCTGATGAACTCGGCGAGTCACATTGTGGACTCGGCAAGTAGGCCCCTACTTGGCGAGTCCATAGGGGTACTTGGCGAGTTCGAGCGTCAGAAAGAGGGGATTTCGGGATTTTTTGTTGTTTTTCTCATGGATACTTGCCTTATCTATTTTAGGTCATTAAAATCCCATTTTAAACATATTTATGAGTATATCCTTGATTAAACAAAAGATAATTACCAATTGATTAGATAATAACTTCCTTATATGATTAAAGTTGGATTATTTGTATTAATTGGATAACTTATGTTGCAAGAAATTGAAATTAAGTCAAATATAGATAATGATAAAATTAATTGTTTAATTTATATTATTTGTTATTTGATCCTTGTGTTTTGAAATGTTTCAATTTTTCCCCTTTAGGTTTTATAGTTTAAATTTGAACTCAAAAGTTTTGTTTTGAAATTTAAATGGTTGAAACCCTAATGTTTTGAAAAGGTTTCAAAACTTGCCCTTAAGTTTTGGAATTTAAATTTTGATTAAAAGTTTAATTTTGATGTATATTTAAATTCTAAACCCTAATGTTTTGAAAAGGTTTCAAAACTTGCCCTCAAGTTTTGGAATTTAAATTTTGATTAAAAGTTTTATTTTGATGTATATTTAAATTCTAAACCCTAATGTTTTGAAATGTTTCAAAACTTGCCCTCAAGTTTTGGAATTTAAAAGTTGATTAAAAGTTTAATATAGGAATGTTAAATTCTAAAACCCTAGTATTGTTTTGAAAAGTTCATATCACACCTTTATGGTTTTATTAATTAATTAAGGTGTATAATTAAAAGAGGTTTAATAAATCCATAAAGTTTTGGTTCACAATTTAATTGAATTAAAAGTATAATTGTTAAATTTGACCACCTAGTATTTTAAAAGTATAAAATACACTCTATACTATATATAACATTAAAAGTCTAACATTATATATATGTATGAGAAAAAGTCAGTCTTACCGTTAGTAGGCCTCATTCACAAAGCTGGTCTATAAGGGGTGTTTAAGGAAATTGCCTATAAAATGGCGATTGAATGGGTATCCACTCTTTCCCACCGCACTCTTGACTAGTGGAGGGTCGTTATCCGAACGGGTAGGATAGGACAGAACTTTCCATTATAAGTATAATGAAGTACAAAAGTAACTAAATGTTTTACTAATCCCCAATCTTAGTTACTTTAGGAAAAAGTGAATTGATGCAATTCCATGAAATTACACTTTCTACTCTTGCAAAGACGTTAATGGAGCGTGTGTGGTTTACCGGCACACTAAATGGTTCTAAGCAAAGTTAGCAATGGGTGACTCAATGTTTGTCATGGTTCGGTGGAGCGTGTGTGGTTAACCGGCACACCGAATAGGTGACTATAACATGTCGGGCACCATGTAAGTTTGCATGATTATTCACACCCGCTTTGTGATCCTCAGCATCCCAGTCACAAACTAGAGGGGCATATCGAGATTTAAACATGCCATTGGAAAGTTCAATGAATCTCAAAGTATCTAGGAGTTTTCAAAGCATTTAAAACTTAATCTATTTTTCGTTTTTTCATGGTGGAAAATTAGTGAATCGTCATTCACTTACCTTCAAATGTTCTGCAATTTGGGTTACGGCATCCCTCTCCCGGGTTGTGGAATATTGTGTTAGGTCCTAGCCTTAATATCTCATTTGGGTGATTTATTAAGGACTCAATCAATCAACTAACTTGAATTTGTTTTTCTCCCGTTTTGTAGATGTCAAAGTGCGACAACTATGGTCTTCCTAAATCCCATGGAACAAGCATTCCACATGAAGATGATATTCCACGATTCGATCGAGGAACAAGAGATCATGCTTCACTTCCTCCACCTCCTCCAATTATTCTCCCTAACCCACAAGATCGAAGAATTTAAAGGTTCAATGTCACTAAAGCCCTATTGGAAATGAAACATGAAGATGGTAAACCTGTGTGTGCACACATCCTAGGGATGAAATCACACATCGATAGGTTGATAATGTTGGGTGCGTCATTCCCTGATAAGTTGGCTGTGAATTAGGTTTTGCAGTCACTCCCTGAATCATATAATGAGTTCAAAAGAAAGTATTATATGGTGGATCATGACGAAAACCTTATTGACCTAACTTACATGCTCATTGCTGCTGAATCAGAAATGATTTGGCAAAGCAATGGAGCATATTTGTTGGGAAAGTCAACCAACCATGCTTCCGAGGACGTTCTTGGAGAACCGACCTGCATTTGTTGCCAAGAGAAAGGGCGTTGGATACAAGCCTGCCCTAAGAGCCTGAAGAGTCCAGAAGATGGGAGAGTCAAAGAGTATGGTTGTGCTTCAGGTAAATCCACTATCTAACTCCATTAAGTTCCTATTCGTTGATTCTTAATACATGATGTGATAAGATTGCATTTGAATGTTTTGCAGGATCATAGAAAAGAGAGGAAGCTTGATAAAAGAGCAAGATGAGTCTAATCACGAAGAAATGGATCTCGATCGCATGGATTTGAAGATTAGAATTTGAGCTTAGAAAGTTATGATAGAGTTGTTAGGAATTTTTCTTTTGACTACATAGTTTTTCAGTTGATTTTGGATTGTAAGGACAAATGTTTTCCGCTGCTTTTATGAATAAAATAAATTTTGTTTTGACTCATTTATTTATTTATTTATTTTCTTGCAATGAAATCGTTATGAAAAATTGATGTTTGCATATTTCTACAACGAATGGATGTGATTCTTAATTATGTTAATAGTGGAAATGTCAAGAATTTCCCAAATAGGGAAAGTTTCTCATCACCCAAGTTTCAATTGGACAGAAACTTTGAATCATGCAACTTGGTTGCACGATGAATGAGAAATTTCATATTTGGAAATTAGACTAATTCATTGACAAAGTGTCAAGTGAAAGACTAGGAGATCGAGTACACAAAGTTGTGTTTTGATCAAATCCACCACAAGAGTAACAAAGATATTCGTCATGATTTACTAAAGGTTTAGTAAATATGATTATACTTATAAAATTAAGTGTAATTCTGAATTGATTGAAAAAGTTTAAATCAATAGCAGAATGAATAAGAAGAATCAAGTAGGCAGAAAGATAAAAGTTTCTCTATTCTAAGAAGAAGGGAGAGTACCTTTCATCATGTTTTATGATAGTTCTTAATGATTAAGAACCATATACCTCAATTGATCCTCCAACTAATTCCTAGTACAATTGTTTGTCTGAGAAGAGGAATCAAGAATTGAAGAAATGGTTAAATCAAAAAGGCAATCATACTTCATTCCAAAAAACAAGTCTTAGAGTTAAGATTGTGATATTGAGCAAGGTTCTAAATGGCGTGAGGCGTGGCGTGGCGGCAAGGTCAAGCCTCAAGCTTAACAAGCCATGGCGAGCCATGACGTTTTTCAATGCGTGATGTAAGGCGGCGATTTTGTATTAATTTAAAATTATATTACCACATAAATATAAATTTATATTAAATATAACTACTTTTTAGAAGTGTTAGATCAATAACTAGTAACAAAAATTTAACAAAAACCACAATACTTGTATCTCCGATTAGAAAAGACATAACAAAGAGCAAAAAACCGTGTCTCAAACGAAAAAACAGGCGCCATAACACACGATAACGCGCCATGGCGCGCCATATCACGCCTTGCCACGCGTCATGCCTAACAGCAACGTTATGAGGCTTTTTGTAACGGCGGAGCCACGCCTCACGCCATGGCGCGCCTTTTAGAACACTGATATTGAGTGACAAGTGTTAAGAAGGTTTATAACATTCATCAAATGTAGAATTTGGAAAAAGGTTTTCTTATTCTTGCACATTTGAAATTGGTAAGTTGTGATGTCTTAGATAAGACAAAGACCAACTAGGACCAATTTTGTGAAGTGTTTTGTCTTGATAAAAGCTACACTAACTCTTAAATATTTGTTTGTCAAGAAATGTTTATTGACAAAAGAATCTTATATGTCAAGGAGTCAGTGGGAGTCTTAATGGTCTTGAAAAGTTTAAGAACTAATCAAGAATAAACCTTATCGATCATCACCAGCACACGAGTAGAGGTTTACAACATATCGTGTTGACACTATCTTGTTTCTGTGTCGTTCCAATTAAGTTAATTATGCATGTGAGCCCTATGAGTTCTCATTTGAATGCATAAAAGGCAAGGACCTTGATCAATGAAAAGTACATTGATAGGAAAGGGTGGGTTGCTTAACTACTTGGAAGACATGGTGGGCAGCCGTGTTACCATAAGGCAAGAAATCAAGATTGAGAAGGTTCGGTCCATATGAGTTTGAATTTGTCATAAACTTTGGTTTTAACAAATTCACATGGATAGGAACACATACACCATTAAAATCAAAGTGTCATAAGATTTCCTCCTTCATGAAAATGATTGTGAGGAAATGCTTTCACTAAAAGAGATTTTAAGAAGATAGTGATTGTCAAAATTGGATTCTCGGATTCGATTATGGTTACGGTATCCCTTTCCATGATTCGAATTGTGAGATTTGGCAATTAGTCTGAACTGTTTTAGACACACATATGAGCTATCTAAGGGAAAGGTGTATAAGCTTAGATAAAGGATTATCAAAGCACTAGGTATTAGAAACATGAATTTAAGAAATTCAACAGGTATTGTTAAGATGTTTCTGAATACATGTCAAAGCTAGTGGGAGCATAAGTGTTATGTATATAATAATCATCGTGATAGTGGGAGCACAAATGTTATGATTGTATGATTATTAAGGCAAGTATTGCAAGTTAGCAATATTAATTATAGAAAACAAGAGTCATATTTTGCAAAGTTGTAAGGGTTGAATAGTTGTTTTGCTATAATTAAGGGAGAGAATATTATGCTTCATTTTCTAAAGGCTTAGGTTGTGGAATGCTAATAAATTTAGTCAAGGATACATAGTGTGTTCTTAAATTTCGATTATGATTACGGCATTCCTCTTCATAGTTCGAATTGTAAGAACGTAGCACATAAAATATTATGGCAGAAGATTTATAAAGTATCAAATCTTTATGTAAGACATTATGCATCGTGTCCCATACGCTTCGGGTATAGGATCGATTGCAAATGCTATAGTATTTGACCATTCTAAAATTTTCCAAATGTCTAGCGCATTTAGAAGGAAAAAGGACAAGAATCGGTTTTGACTAAGATACTTAAACAACTATCAAAGGACAATCCAAAGTTCGCCGAGGATTGGTCGCTTGTGAGTAGTTGGAAGCAAGATATTGGATGAACCATATCGATATTATTATTAATAGATAAGATTCTATTAAGAATGAGTTGTCATATGGAAAATATGGAAATGTTTCCATATTGGGAGTTGAATATTAAAAGTCTATGTCTAGATTAGAAATTTTATGCAAAAGGATGTTCAAAGGAATGTAATTTGAGTGAGAGACATCACATCTAAGGAATTGTATTGTAACAATCTCCAATAAAGGACTTTGTAATTTCATTGGCAATAGTCATTGTGACTTTTGTGCTATGACAATACGAAAGGGTCATTGCATAAAATGTTAGAATCTAGCATATTCTATAAGTGGCAAGAATTTGATATTCTTTCACTTATGAAAAGGATTAGGAGTTGTGAAATGAGTATGATTGGAAATGTGTTCATTTGATCTATTTCACAAAGTAAGAACCATAGGTAAACATTGTGTGCATGCTAAGAGCATGGGACAAGTGTTGTAATAATTCAAGAAAGAAGTTGATTACCCGAAACAACAAATAATGAGTAATCAATATGGTGATAAATAAAAGGTGTTTTATTTATACTCAAAGGTTTGAGGCCATATGGGATTAGTATTATTCTTGTGTTTCACTTTGCATGTTTTGATTTCCTGAATAATTTAATTGGTTCAGAACAGTCAAATTATTCGAACGGGCCACAGTCGTTCATATGTTGGAAGTAGGTATGAATGAAGACTGTCGTGAATTAGTGTGTGGATTGTCTTAAGTGTATTAGACATAAGCAAATGTTTGCTGCAACGTTCATGAGTGATTATGAATATGATTTGAGCATTGGATTAAACCCAGGCTCACTTTGATCACTTCATGGATTTTATCACGAGTGATTGGTGAGACGATAACATCTTATATTCTTGAAACCGAGATGTGTGAGTCGTATCTTGCGAGTCGGTTGCACATTGATAATATGTAAACGCACCAGTAACTTGGTGCTATAAAACATATTGTTGTGTGTGATTCAGTAAGTAAGTGCAAGCGAGCATTGAGTCAAAGTTTATCTAGGGTTTTTTGGGTGTCTTCCTCAGAGAGAAGAGCTTACCTTGTGAGTCTGATGGTGCATCCTTTTATACCTAGCGCTCTTGCCCAGCCGTACCGGACAATATTGCTTTTTGGGGAGACAAGATCAAAGGCGCTGATTGGAAGGTCGTGCGTCCTTAAACGTTAGGGAACTCTCATTGGCTCTAGAGATAATGGCCTAACCCCACTGTTAGTCCCCTGATCGTGTCTTTTTGTTGGATTAGTGTCTAAGTCCATAACTATTTTGGTAGGTACTTGACCCGATGGTTCATGGTCCTTTTGGGTTGCCTTCACCAAAGCAACTTGATAGGATGAATTATGGAGAGGAAGGATTAATTATGATTTATTAATATATTATGAGAATAATATATTAAAGGAGAAATCATATTATTTAATTAATATTAGTCAAGAATTAATAAGAATTAAGTTTGTGACTAAAAGACATTAATTAAACTCAAGGGACTCGAACTGTCAATTGTATGATAGTTGAATATTAAGCTAATGGACTCCATATTAAAGGGGTGGACGAATTCTATGGGGAAACCCATTAAAAATCGTCCTAGGCCTTTAAGAAAGGAGTCCATGGGTTGCTTAGGGCCTAAGCATCCAAATTAGGGTTTCCTTGTTAGATAACCCTAATAGCCTCACTATTTAAAGGACCCTAAAGCCCCAAAAACGTGGTGAACTAATTGATTAGGGTTTCCACACGTTTTGGGCAGCCTCCTTCTCTTCTCTTCTTCATCCTCTTGCTCTTGGTGTTTGTGAACCATTAGAGGAGTGACATTTGTGACTCTAAGCTTTCTAAAGTCATTACAAGGAGGATTTGAGATTGTTATTGCTACATAACAATCAAGGTATGATCTAAACCCTAATTTATATGTTATATTGATTATCATATGCTAGATCTAGGGTTTATAGTCTTGGATGAATTGCATGTACAATAGAGAAACCTAGATCCAAGCATTAGGGTTTGTATGAGCACATAGGATGTTCTTATGGCTAAAACCCATCACTTTTGTCTTGGAGCTGGGAGCGTTCCTTGGCGGGCGCGAGCCCCTCGCCTGGGTATTCTGTCCCCACGGGCGCTGGCGGGCGCTGAGCCCGTTAGGCATAGCCTGGCTGGAATGCTAGGCTCTTTGGTTAGGCATGATTCTGTCGTGCCGTCCTAGGCACGTCATCAGTCGTAAACACCCTAAAGTCATCCAAAGTATGACTATTTCTTCTATCATCTTGTTATCTATTTGAAGCTCTTGTATCCTTTTAAGAAAAACACCCTACAAGCAAGAATCAAGACCCAAATGCATCATTTTAGAGTGTTTACGGCCGTAAACACTTGGTATGGCCGTGAACTCATCTCCCTTGGCCGTAAACCCATCTCCTTTGGATGTAAAATCAAGTATGGCGGTGAACACACTCCCCTTTGGCTATAAACTCCCTTTAGTCAATCACATGTGATTGTAACACTTCCTAGCAAGTGTGTCCTAGTCCCTAAGGGTGTTTCCTTGCATGTTAGTTGTTTAAAACACTAATTACATGCCTATACATGTCATTATATGTCATTTAGGACTCATTTGTGTCTCGGGAATTCATTCGTGGAACTTCTCATCCTTACTCGAATCTGCAATTGAATCACCCACATAAGGTGAGTTCATACCTCTATAATTAATCTTTTAAATGTTTTAAAGGCTTTTAGGATAGGGGGAGGGGGGGAATACAAGTTGAACACAATGATAATTGTGTAAATGTTTATTTGTGATAACCATCATTTCAAAGGATTTCTTATGCTTTTATAAGTGAACAAATCATTTCAAAAACTCTTTTAAAGCTATGTTACTTCATTGGTTATAAAACTCCGATTTTAAAGTATAATCATAACTCAGTAGATAATCGAGTCTTTCTTAACAAATCAGAGACAGTTCAAAACAAACATTCTAGTGAACTATAATAGTTATAGTTTAGGGGTTCAGAGCATACTATAACGAGAAACAGAAAGGAACGTAATATAAAGAGAAACGGGGAGGAACATACAATAACAAGAATAGAAGGAACATACGATAACAAGAACAAGATAACAATAATGTGAAACCACTACTTCACGGCTTAGCAATATACTTGTTACGTCGCGTTTTGTAACCAGAGTCTCCTGGAGGGAGAGCATAAGTTTGTGTATAAATCTATACGGGATTGACACCCCACAACTTGCTGCTAGCTACACTGGGACTTGCAAGTCTACATGTGACAAATATCACATCAGTTTCGGCGCCGTTAGGTCGTCATGTTAAGCACTAAGTCATATCAGTATGGTTACAACCATCTCACATTTTAACCTTAATTAACAAACTGGTTTTAAGGTAGTTAGTGATTCATTAATTACTTATACAAAATTACTGAATACTTTCATTTTCCCATTACATTCATATAGTGATCTTCTCACATAAAAGGTAATGCAAACTATTTTCTAGTAACGATAGTCTTAAACTTGGGAAAACTTACAAAAGACAAACAATACAGTCGAGTCTTAGTACATTCATTTAGAAAGGGGCCTATAATGCTAACTTTATGATTCCTTAGTAGATACATCAGGGATATATATTAATCAGATCCGACAGACAGTAGGATGTGTGCTTTCCGCTTCATTTCTTGTTTCTTGTTTGGTTGTGGGCTTAGATCAAATTCATCCAGTCTACTATTTATTTGATCTTACATATATATATATATATATATATATATATATATATATATATATATATATATATATATATATTCCATATACACCCAGTAATCATAACGAGTACCAAGTATTGGTCAGGTCATAGTATACAAATTCAATATAACATTTTCTAGTACAAAAACACACTTTTCAGATAGAAGATTTAGTAGGAAAAACTGGAAACTTATCAGTAAAATGGTTTAATTCATTTTATTAAACCAGTATAACTTAAAGGACCTTTAGTGGTTAATTCTATAATACCTTATTTTATACATCAGGGTTGTATATAATTAATATTCGATAGGTAGTTAGATGTGTGTCTTCTGCCTTACTTCATGTTCCTTGTTTGGTTGTGGGCGTAGGGCACATTCACCCATATTACTGTCCGTTCAATATTAGATTATATATAGCTTGTATAAACTAAGTGATTATATAAGGAACTATTGTGGTTACCATCTTTATTAAAGGAAATATATGATTTTCTTAAAGAATGTTTTCATCAAATATAAAAAACTATTACAGTTAACTCCATGAGTACCAAATGAATACACCAGGTTTATATACAGTAAAGATCTAACAAACAATGGGATGTGTGCTTTCCGCCTCACTTCCTGTTCCTTGTTTAGTTGTGGGCTTAGGGAAGATTCACACAACCGATTTCTTATTTACTCTAATTTGTATATAACTTGTACCCATTTAGTACTCATAGAAAGGATTGTAGAGTCATTTTACTTACCATTCATCATACCAGAAAATATAGGATTTTCTGGGGAAATAGGCGAACTTTTCCAAAAAGAACTTACAAATTACTTTACATCACTTAAATCTTTTGAACTCACCAGCTTAAATGTTGATCAATTCTTTCAAAATAACTTGTATTCTTAGGAAACTAGTAGACAGGTACGCGTACTGGGATTCAGAAGATGGAGCATAGTAGCTTCATGTCTTGTTTTGTTATTTACTTTTGGAGTCAATCTTTTGTGAAACATATCTTTGTAAACACTTAAATATTAGTGTAATGGTTGTTTTTTACTTTGATTACTATGATGCATGTGTTGTGATACTAAACATGACGTCCTCCGCCCCCAAACATTTCCGTTGTTCCGGTTTGGGGGTGTGACAGATTGGTATCAGAGCAATGTTTATAGTGAACTAAGTATATCAACCTATAAAAGATATACAGCTATAAATACAATGGGGCCGAAGTGCTCTGAATAATAATATAATTTTACAATATAACAATACTTTATAAAAGTATACATACTTGCTTATACATATATACATACTAAAACAAGTATCACAAGAAGAACATAACAGGAGTATTTAAAGGTTGAACACTGCAGTCAAACCTGGGCAGTTATGTAATCATATCTGGGATCAATATAGCCTGATCAACTATATTCATTTGAGATGTGACCAACATGTGTTTGGGAGTGATGTGGTGTTGCAACAGTCTTAAAACTTACCAAACTCTAATAAAGGGATTTCTAGATCAGAACATAAAGTTAAAATACTATAGGAGTATTTTATGATACTATAAGACAACAACAAGTTTAAAACATACCAAGTTCATTACATTAAAATACTATAGGAGTATTTTAGGCACTATAAATAACTTATGTGATAATTTAAAAGACCCTTCTGGTAGGTCTATAATTTCGGAGTGTATACTCTTAAGGTTATATATAATTGAGATTTTATAGACTTAAAATATGTGATCTATGCTCTACTTCCTGTTCCTTGTTTGGTTGTGGTTTTGGAGTAGGATCACTTATTCGAAGGTCTATTTAAGCTTAGATTATATACAACTTGTGTACATTGCGCAATTATAGGAGGACCCAGTAAGGATCTCCCCATAATGTTTCACCTAATCTCATAGATTCTTTAGACACTTCCATTCTCGTACGACAAACCCAAATAGAGGTGACCACTCCGTCATAGCAGTCAGCAGAGGAGTCAAGAAGAAACAAAAAGAGATTCAAAAAGAGTTTTCCAAGAAGTGATCAGCCAGAGAAACTAAAACGTCTTATGTGTCACACTAATAAATAATAACCTTAATTGACTTAGTGAGCTAGTGATTTCATTACTCACACTATGTGTTAGGATTATTTCTTTTCATGCGGCCAATATTAGTTATTCAATTAATAGAAATTCATTCGAGGATAGCCACTTCTGATTCATAGAGTTTATTTTATATAGACTCCCATTATGAATTGTTTTCCAGAACCCTATGAAAGTCAGAACCAGATACACTCGGAATTAGGATAACTTTGTCATTCAGCTTTCGACTTATAACCTCTGCTATAGACTTATTTTCATCTCATCTTTGTATTCTTTTTAGCAAAAGATGCCTCGCGGTAGAACTACAAGGCGCGTAGTCAATGATACAACAGAGAATCCACCACTACAGTTTGATCCTGCTACTCTCCAAGCAGCGATAGTAGCCGCAGTAACAGCTGCTATAACCCACATCAGCGAAAGTGGTACCAACAGAACTGGCAGTGGTACCCACTTAACTAACCCCAGAGTTACCCACGGACACCCATGGGAGTGTTCGTACAAGGACTTCATGAACTACAAACCTAAATCTTTTAATGGAAATAGGGAGTCATTGCTCTGATGCAATGGTTCGAGAAAACAGATTCGGTCTTCGAAATCTGTCTGTGCCCAGAAGGGAGCAAAGTGAAGTTTGCCGCCTGCACCTTCTCCGACAGAGACCTAACATGGTGGAATAGCCATGTTAAGTCACTTACCCTATCAGTGACTAACTCAATAGGTTGGGAGAACCTAAAAGAGATGATGTTGGAAGAATACTTCCCTAGGGGCGAATTTCAAAAGCTGGAACAAGAACTATGGGAGCACACCATGGTCGGCTCAGACATGGTGACCTATACTAATAGATTTAGCGACCTGACAGCATTATGCCCTGAGATGGTTACCCCGAAGAGTAAGAAGATAGAAAGGTACATTTGGTGTTTATCTACCCTGATTCAAGGAGATGTACTGTCTTCCAACCCAACTACATTCGAGATCGCCAAACGTCTGGCCCAGAGACTCATTGACCATGGAGTCCGCCATGGCGTGGTGGTCCCTGTTCCCGAGCCATCAAAGGGAGGGGACTACAAACGAAATTCTGGGAAAAAGAGGAAGGATCGAACAACACAGGAACCCCCAAAAGAGCAACAAATGGTTATTGTATACGCCGCTACAACACCTACTACTCCAGCACCTACCAATCGATATGCTGGAACTCTACCGAAGTGTGGAAAGTGTAACTACCACCACACCAGAGTATGTCGGGAAATGCATTGCCTGAATTTCCATAGGAAGGGACACACTGCCCGGTTCTGTCGGGCTATGGCTGTGGTGAGATAGGCCACTACATGAGGGACTGCCTGATAACGAAGAACTCAGGAGCAGATGGACGAATCCTGATGATCACCGCAGGAGAAACTACCCCGGAGTCACCAGCAACCAGCAATACGTCTTCGAATTAAGAATTACATTAAAATTCAATTTATATTTATATTTATATAAGATGAAAGCTTGGGGAAACATTTAAAATTAGTTATAATAACTCACTCGTCTGAACAAGTCACAACATTCATAAGAGAACTAAAGATCCATACATGTGAGCTATGATGGCATAGTATGTACATCAGGGTTGTGCATAGCTAGGATTTTGCAGACTTAGAGTGAGCGATTCCACCTTAAATATTGTTCCTTGTTTGGTTGTGGATTTATGGCGAAGTTACTCAGTCGACCGTCTTATTTATCATAATTATACATAACTTGTATATGCCAGGCGATCATAGAGGTACCGAAGAGGATCATAATTTAGAGTATCAACACTAGTTATCAAAACACTTTCACTGTTAGTACTCGCTCATCGCGGTACAATGTGTGGCAGTGGTAACATCAAGGAGAAAACTGAAAGCACTAGAAAGTCTACACAGAGTACATTGTTAAGCACACTCAGAATACACCACCGTATAACAAACGTTTCTTTCAAATTGGCCTACTTTTGATTCAGTAAAGAGTCTGTTGTCATCATTCGTCATGGATTGGCGTGGTCTTCACCATACTGAGTTTAAGTATTTTTCCACCACCTGAATTTTTTTTATAACCTAGTAAACCCATCAAAAAATGTTTTCCTTCATGGAAGCCTTAATGAGGAGGTTTACATGGACATTCCCCCATATATACCACATTTGATGGAAACAAAGTTGTGTGTAAATTGGAGAAGGCGTTGTATGGATAAAAGCAATCTCCACACGTATGGTTTTGCCAACTTAGTTCAGAAATGAGAAAGTATGATATCGACATAGTGATGCCAATCATACTCTTTTTCTTAAACATCAATATAAAAAGGTAATAACACTGATAGTTTATGTGGACGACATGATAATTACAAGACACGATGTTTATGAGATCTCAAGACTTCAAAAGCAATTATCAGCTAGATTTGAAATGAAGAACCTAGATGGGCTTAAGTATTTTCTAGGAATTGAAGTAACAATGTCTAAAAAAGGCATATCTATCTCCCAAAGAAAATACATACTTGACTTTTGATGAAGGTGGGATTACTAGATTGTAAACTTTTTGACACTCTAATTATACAGAACCATGGACTTGGAGAATATTTGGATCAGGTGCCTGTTGATAAAGGGAGATATCAAATACTAGTAGGAAAGCTCATATACTTATCTCACACTCGTCCAGACATCGCTTATGCAGTGAACATAGTGAGCTAGTTTATGCACAACCCAAGCGAAGACCATATGAGTGCGTTGATTTGAATTCTTCGATATTTGAAGTCGTCACTGGGAAAAAGGAATCATGTTTTTAAAGAATACACATCTGGATATCGAAAGATATACTGATGCAGATTGGGGAACTAACATCTTGGATAGGAGATCTACTTCTGGGTACCTTAATTTTATTGGAGGAAACTTTGTCTCATGGATAAGTAAAAAAACAAAAGGTGGTAGCTTTGTCTAGTGTAGAAGCAGAGTTTCGGGGTATGGCGAAAGAGCTATGTGAGCTTTTTTGGCTTAAAAGCTTATTAACTGAGATCGGTTTTCCCATAAACTCTGAGATGAACTTATTTTGTGATAACAAAACCTCTATCGACATAACTCACAACCCGGCCCAACATGATTGCACCAAGCATGTTGAGATAGATCGACGTTTAATCAAACAGGACCTTGAAGAGAAGATTATTCGGTTCCCTTTCGTGAAATCAAAAGATCAACCGTAAGACATTCTTACAAAAGTTGTCTCTAGTAGAAACTTCAATGACTCACTTGATAAGTTAGGTGTCAACAATATCTACTCATCAACTTGAGGGGGAGTGTAGGTGTGAGATTCTTAATTTCCGTAAATTGTATCTTTGATTTAGGTTATTTCCCCTTTCAAGAGATTGAGTCGATTGTATCTATAAATAGATCATAGGCTGTCCTTTTCCTTAAAATGGGTTATTCATCTCATCCTCTATAAATTGTCCCTATTAATGTGTAACAAAGTGAATAAAATAGAAGCAATTGTTGTCATTTTATTCATTTACACACATTTCAATAAATAAATCACAATTGGCGTTTTTAATACGTTGAGACCAAAAAGGGAAGTGATTCGTACACAACAGTTTTTTGTCATACACAACAATTTATGCATTATAGAGTTGTACAATACAACACTTTAAAGCACAAATTGTTGTGTACGGAGAAAAAATGTTGTGTACGAATCAGTTCCCGACCAAAAACGTCCAGCTCCAAATCATAATTGTTATAGAATATGTATATATAATTGTATGTCGAAGATATAAGAATTATTTCGATTTTTAAAGACATATAAAAGGTTTTCTTAGGTACATAAACATATTTTTATTTTCAGGTATGGTAGCATAGCATATCACGAGATGATTTAGACTTTTGTGTGTTTATAGTAACACCCGGTGTATAATCAAATCTAAAAAAAAAATCATTATCCAAAAATATAATCTACTTAAAAATTACTATTATAATCAAGAAAAGCTTACTCCCTAGATCCGCATCTAAACATATTATTAAGGGAAACCAAATTCCTGCCTCCTTTAATGCCTTTGTCTGCACGTAGACTAAAGTGGATCTGGTCGGCACGCGATTGGCCGTTTTAGTTTCTTATTGTTGATTTACGTGCCCCCATACTTTGGGTAATTAGCAATAATGACCCCTTAACTATATAAGGTAGGCAATTAGTGCTAAGTTTTTCTTATATTGATGATTATACTTAAGTAGGAATGAGCTCCAAATCAGAAAACATGGCCAGAAACTGGAACTGGAACCGAACTAGACCCAGGTATAAATTAAAATTGGTTGGGTATCTGGTATTAATATAAGCCCAAAACGAGTATTGTGTATAGTGGGTTCGGGTCAAACAAGTAAAAAGAACCAAACCCATAAAAATTAAAGCTAAAAAACTTTCAGTTTTGATACTCTAACTTCAAGGGAATGTAAGTTATTCAATTTAGAACCAAAAAATGATGAAATTATAGATTAAATCGAAATATAAACTATAAACTACATGTTGGAAAATATATTTTGTCAATATGACTTCAAACGAATGAGTTATGTAATTTTTTTAAAGTTTCACAAATTACACATTACCCGGGTTTTCAATTAAAGGCTCACTTTATCCGAATCCATCCTACTCACTTTGACAACATTTTTGGGTTTTTCGGTTCTAGACTCATTTTACCGAGAACTGAATCAGAACTGGTTCCTATACATCGGTTCGGTTTCCGGTTTCACAAAATCTCGTTTTTAAGTTTCTTGTTCCTGGTCGGGTTTGGACCCAGTTTCATCCCTAATATTGAGTTGTATTTATGACTCAAACATGTTATTAAACGTTGTTCATTGTATTTTAAAATAAAAAAGCAAATTATATTATAATGTCTTACATCAACAAATATTTCCTTAAGTTATGTATGGATAAAATGATAAGAAAATGTGAGTTGCACTGCCGTACTAGCACACACCGACAAGGTGAGGTGTCACTGCTATGGTACGGTGAACCCCACATCATTTGGTGTGTGGTGGTGCAGTGAGGTTCCTCGCAGAAGAAGAATACACAGTGTCTCTCTTTTTTCATGTTTCATATCATTGTACAGTACAACATATATTGATGTATATTTTAGGAGAGTGAGAGGCGACTATTTCCTATAAGTGATTGGATGAGGGTAAAATGCTTTATCAATGAGGTGTCAAGGAAAAAATGATAATGATATTTGTCAAGATTAATGTTTGTTTTCTTTTAGAGATCGTTGAACGAAACTAAATAATCATTTTTACCCTTATATTGCAAAAACACAAATTTTACAATATCCATAGGTTCTAACATAAGATGGATTGTAGGATAAAAAAAAGGAAATAGAAAATAGGTAAACAATTAGTGTCTTCATAGATAAAAATTAAACCAAGTGTTTTTTTTTTTTCTTTTTTTCTTCAATTGTTCAATTATTATCTCCAATTGAACATTGTTCAATTATTATGTCCTTTTTAAGTCAAGAAAACAACAATCATATATAATTGTCCGTATCAAGTTTTTCAATAAAAAAAAACAAAAAAACAAGACATAGTTCCTCACAAATAACCAAGATTTCATAAACACCCCTGGCCCTTGAGGCGTTCAAATTCAAATATTCAATTATATAAATTCCAAAAAACACCCCTCAAAGATTTACACTCGCCACAATCAACCCCCAAACTATCATCCTATCACTATTTTGACTCAACAATCACAAATCCGCTCAAAATCAACAAACAAGTAAAGTTGCTATATTATATATAATCTACAAACAAATCATCTGAATCTGAAATATCAAATTTTGATATTTCAAGGTCTCCACATGGTCTTTTGAACGCATAAAATCCCCTCTTTTTCTTGAACAAATGTCATTCGTATCTCCCAATGTAAACTTTTATATATTTTCTCTAATGATTTTAATATTTGTGCCTTGTCACGTATAATTGCCCAACCACCAGGTCTTAATATCCTATCCATCTCAACAACTATACTTACCGTTTGCCTACACCTGCAAAATGCATATACAACTTTTTTAAATTCCAATATCGCCCCTGATTGACATCGGTCTTATAACATGTTATGTCATGAGTAATAGATATGAATATATTGAAAGAAAGTTATAAGGGAATGACAAAATTGACCTTGTTCATATCATGATTGAAGTTTTAGAGTTAAGGGCATTTTGGGAAATTAAAATTTGAACCTGTTTTTAAGCCTGGAGAAGAGATGATCAGCATGTAAAAGGTCATATGATCTTGGATAAGTAGCAAAAGATTCACACCAATCATGATAGATTCCAACAAGTCCACGTTCAAAGATTATGGGAAGTGTATCAGATGCATACACAGGCACCACATTCATCACCCAAACATCATGTTCCACAAGAGCAGCTGCAAAACTGCAAAATTTGAATCAGAAAATTTACAAATTACACCCCCGGAGAATGTCAAGAATTACAATTTTCAAATTATATACCTTCCGAAAACAGAATGCATGTCCATTACATTCCGAATAGTTGACCAGTTGATTCCCATTCCGGTTATGTAAGACTTGTCAACAATTGCTTTCCAATGTCGAGAGTCGGAATCCAACTTCTCTTTATTGTTTATCCAATCAGGGAATGTGTGAAGCCTTTTGGGCCATTCTTCAGGCCATTCAGTTCCTCTTTCTTCAATGGCAGAAGGAATTGGATGCAAGCATGAATTTATGGGAACATACCTGACATTTTACGGATTTGCCCTTAATTTTCAATTTTCCCATGTGGGTTGTCATTTTCTTGAATATTACTTATTTGATGAAAGAGAAAATAGGGTTACCAAGTAGCATCTGCATTCTCATTGTCTTTACACATAGGAGGAATTTTCTTTCTTCTTAATGAATAGATTTCATTTGATTCGGGTTTTTGGTATATTCTAACACCGATGTCGCTGACATCATCGGTTTTATGAGCCAAGATGTTCCAACCAATTGATGCGGTCAACTTTGACATAGCTGGTCAAACAGTCAAACAACAAGCATATCCAATGAGAAGAAAGCAAAAAGCATAAACAAGAGATTTTTATTAATAGACTCAACCTTCATCATCTTCAATACTATCATGTTTACTAGACAAAATCAAGTATCCAGAAGGTCTCAAGATTCTATTCATCTCCATAAGAAGCTTGCCACCTACCAAGTTTTTTCAAAATAATAATAAATGAATAAGATAAAAAGGAAATATTGTATACTGAAAAACAAAATAAAAACAAACCATTAGATTGCCAATGAATCTGACATTCTCCACAATGTATAATATCAAAAGTGCCACTAGGAAAAGGAAGCCTTCGAGTTCCAAAAGGGGTAATAATGGCAGGAAAACCACGTTCAAGGGCTAATTGAGCTAAATCCACAAGGTCATCTTTTAACCCTAATGTAAGTGTAAATGCATTTTTCTCAAAAAGAAATGCCCCAAAGCTTGAATCGATACATCCAATGTCCAATATTGTGCGAATGTTCTTCCCCCATTCAATATCTGGTACTGTCTATTAAAATTTCAAATCATCAATCAATAACAATTTAAAAAACCAAGAAAAGGGAAAATCAAGAAACCATTAAAATAATCTTGTTACACTTACTTCTTGAATAGATTCAAGATAATGAGCAATTCCACCAGTGAGTTCAGATTGATTTTGTGGGAAAGTTAGATAATCACCAGATTCCACCACCCAATTTTGTGTTTTAATAAATTGAGCTAGTTTTGGATGTGCAACATTCTTCAACCATATCTGTGTAATGATTCTTGATTAATGATTTTACATATTATGAAAACAGAAAAATGTAATAGCAATAGTTTATGTTGAATTGTTGATTATACCTTCTCTTTACTTTCTGGCCAGATAACTGGTGTTTGATATCCTTCATGTGGAAGTGGAACAAGACACAATAAGGGATTTTTGGGACAACTTCTTTCATGGTGTCTATACATTTGAATTCGTTTTGAAGCAACTTCAATGTCAATACATGGAATGTAGTTATGTTTACTCCTTGTACTACATAATTTCCAGTTATATTCGGCTTTTGGATCGAATAATGGACCTTTAAACTTCTTCTTTTTTCCATGTTCAGCTTTTACTTCATCGCTTTCATCTAATTGATCCACATCAACCACTAAATCACGTTCCTGTTCCCCTTCTTCCACTTCGTCTTCTTTCTCGTTTTCATTCTCTGATTCTGACTCTGCAACTTCAGATCCGTTTTCATCTTCTTGTTTTTCATCTTTCTTAGACCCTTTAACAATCTCGACACTTTTTTCTTCTTTCTTATGGTTTTTGGGTACAACGGGATCTAATCTTGATGATTCGTTAATCCGTTTCTTCTCCTCTACTTTTCCTGAATTCAAATCGGGTTCATTCTTGATTAGAATGGAAGATTTGCTATTTTTTATTTGCCCTCTTTCGGATACGGGTTCAGCGATTTCACCAAAAGTGCTTCTTTGATATGTGACAGAAGAAGCTGAAGAAGAAAATATATACCAAACAAACACGAAACATAACCCCAAGATTGTTACTGATGCGAACTTTATGAAGAACCCATACGACTTTTTCGATTGTCGACCAAATCGAGCTATTGGAAAACCCAACTTCTTGAAACCCATCGGATTTAAAAGGAACCAAAAAAGCTACTTACCATTGTCAATTCAATGAAGGGGAAAAAGAACAAACAGGTTGTGGGCATTAATGGATAGTGAAGTGTTAATTGTAAGAAGAATGATGTACAGATCAAGAGTGATTAAAGAAACGAGTGAAGTTAGTTACCCACTGAATCCTTTATAAAATTGCAGTCAAACACAGTGATGTAAGTAAATCCATGTGGTTCTTACTCCTCGCACCTTGTTTCTTCCGATATAAGTTCGATCACAGATTCGAAAGAATCTCATGAATTTAACTTCCGGTAAACAGTCGACAAGTATATTACAGGGGTTTGGTCATGCTTACCCGACAAGGATGTCTTCCGGACTTCCGGTGTTCACATGCGGGTCACTGTAAATATCACTTGAGTTAGTGAGTACTTGACTCCGAATATAGGACGGGGGAAAACCGTATTCATTCGTTCTTGCGAAAACCGCAAAAATGGTACCTACTTTGTATTTTTTTTTTGAAATTTTCAGAAAATATTTACGGAAAAGTTACACTTTAGTCTGAAGATTCTTTTTTTGAACGAAAAAGTCCTGAAAATCGGCAAAAATCTGCAGTTTGATCCTTTTTGACCGGTTGAAACCGGTACCAAATTAATTTTGGAGCAAAAATCTGCAGTTTGATCCTTTTTGACCGGTAAAAAACCGGTACCAAATTAATTTTGGAGTATTTCGTAAACTAACCCAGAATATTAGGACTTTTCTGTAAACAAAAAATATTATGACTTTTTTATAAACAAAAATATTATGACTTTTCTACAAACAAAACCATTATTATTATTATTATTATTATTATTATTAAAAATATAAATAAGAATACTATTTTTTGAACTTGTTACTATTAATATTGTTACTAATACATATAAATGCATTTAAATGAAAAAAATAATATTAATGACATTGTTTAAGGGTGGAGGTGGATGAGATGGTGATGTTTTTAGCATTGAAATCGTGAATGTCTGTTTGTATATTTTTACTTTGTATATGGTCATTTCACATTTGCTATTATTGTTTTCAATTCAGAATATTAATACTTAACAATTTAAAAGAAGTTGCATATTTGTAAAATTGTTTATAAATAGTTTAAGGTGGAAGGGTTTCTCACATTGTATATAAAATTGTTTAAGGTAGAAGAATTACTTTCCAAATCCAACAAATCCACTATAATCATCTATATAGGTAACCCATATCAAAATTCAAAAGTACTAATTACAATATCTTGTTTAATAAAAAGTAATAGGAGTAACTCAAAAGTATTAATCCAAAAAACATGTCATCTTACTTTTTATTAAACAAGATACTGTAATTAATACTTTTGAATTTTGATATAGGCTACCTATGTAGATGTTTGTAGTGGATCTGTTGGATTTGAAAAGTAATCCTTCTACCTTAAACATTTTTATATACAAAGTGAGAAATCCTTCTACCTTAAACTATTAATAAACAATTTTACAAATATGCAACTTCTTTTAAATTGTTAAGTATTATTATTCTGAATTGAAAACAATAATAACAAATATGAAATGATCATATACAAAGTAAAAATATACAAACAAACATTCATGATTTCAATGCAAAAAGTATCACCATCTCCTCCACCTCCACCCTTAAACAATGTCATTAATATTATTTTTTCATTTAAATGCATTTATATGTATTAGTAACAATATTAATAATAACAAGTTAAATAAAATAGTATTCTTATTTATATTTTTAATAATAATAATAATAATAATAATAATAATAATAATAATAATAATAATAATAATAATAATGGTTTTATATATAGAAAAGTCATAATATTTTTGTTTACAGAAAAGTCATAATATTTTTTGTTTACAGAAAAGTCCCAATATTTTGGGTTAGTTTACAAAATAGTCTCAAATTAATTTGGTACCGGTTTCAACCGGTCAAAATGGTCAACTACAAATTTTTGTCGGTTTTCAGGACTTTTTTGTTCAAAAAAAAATATTGGGACTAAAGTGTAACTTTTTTGTAAATATTGGGACTTTTCTGAAGATTTCCCTTTTTTTTAGCTAAGGTCCATAAAGTTTCAATTTGAAAAACTAGTCTTTATGATAAAGATTAGATGTAATTCTGGTCCTTAAACTTAATACTACTAAAAGCATCTCTAATGGTTGAGCTATGCTATAGCTTAAAGTTATATTATCATCTCATCATTTTATTAACTTTAATTTTAAATAAATGATCTCTCCAATAGTTAACTTCTTCTATTAGTTTTTTCTTTAAATTCAATTAATCTATCATTATCTATTTAAATTGTTCTATATAACCCCTTCCATGTAGTTAGTCAATTTTAAACACAAAGATGATAATATCTTTTGTTTGAAGTTAAACACATTTTTAAAATATCTATAAAAGTTCGTAAGATTTGCAAAATATTTGATAGATAAATTAAATAAAATGACAAATCAAATTAACTAGTAAATAAATAAATAAATTGAAAACTAAAATATAATGAAGGGGCGAATTAACATATAATTAAAAGATAAGAGGGTAAAATATACAAAAGGTTAAGTTATATTGGTCACTCAAAATATATTGAGTGGTCAATAAAAATAAACAAAAAATGATGCGCTCCAATGAAAATAAGTACTCATTTATAATAAGTCAATAATAATAAGTTATAAAAAAACTCTCTCTAACAAGCATAATGTGTAAAGTTTTAAGGAAATTATTAATTTACCATTATTTTCCAACTTTATTATACATTATTGTTTTAACTCTAAACTCATACATTACCTTTTCCGCGTCTTTTCTTTTGGGATTCCAACACAACAACCATTAGTCACTATAAATGTAAAATCATTTTGAACCACCATCGACCACTAATCTTTGATTCTCGCATATAGGTCTTTAAGTCTGTTTGAAGGAAGTGCGATGAGTGTTGCTACTTTGCCAATTTTGTTGCAATGTATGGCTATGGGTCGGTAGGGGAGTTTGACACTATTAAGTGGATGGAAAGTTTAATAGGCTCGACAACAGAGAGTTCAACATGAAAATTGAGCTCATACTTCATTATGTATGTCGCTGTCCTAATTTTTGATTGTCTGAGTCTGCTTACTTGCTCAAGAAATCTATAAAATGTTAACTCTACTTTGTCACCGCCTCCAAAAGTTCTGGCTTTCGATTGTCTAAAACCGCCTGAAAAGGAATTGAAGCCTCTGAAACTGAAAATATCTACACAATCCAAATGAGATGGTGAGTTATGGTCTGATGAGTCTCCATACCATTAGATTTGGAATTAGAGTTTTTTTTGCATACTTGTCTCAAGGTATTCGAATCCAATATGGATTTATAATTTAATTATGGATTGAGTTTTTAACATGTTAACTATTTGAATATTTGTCATGATTCTTAATTCTCTTACTAGATATTACAGATGTTCTATATGAATTTTTACATGATTCTTGATTTTATGCTATTTGAAATAGTTTTTGGCTTCGTTTTAGTGTAAGTTTTAACTTTTGGTTTTCGTTTTATTGGAAAAATGTTGGCCACCGTAGAATAAAAGATGACGGCCATGGCTAGAACTTGTGGTGGGAAAAGGGTGAGTGGTAGGGGTGTTCTTGAAATGGTGGGCGTAAGTGGGGGCCACTAGATTATATATATATATATATATATATATATATATATATATATATATATATATATATATATTAAAAATTAACTTGAAATTTAACACCTGATTCCTGATTTGGGTATTTGGCGGGTGTGTTTACCAGTTGGTTTATTATATGTTTTCATGTTTTGGATATTTCTAAACTGTAACATCCAAGTTTCGATGATGTTTTTTCCACTCTTTGATTGGGGGTTTTATAGTTCAAGGAAAGCTAGAGCAAAGACTGAAGCCTAAAGGAATTAATCATAAAACCTTAAAAACTAAAAATCCGGAATTTATCGCATAGGACGTGGGGAACTTGAAACATCCCAAAAATATGGTCCAAACTTTCATTTTAATTCATTAATAAAACCATAAGTATCAATCATCATATAAAAGTCATAAATCGTGTATCTCAAAAACATCATAAGATCTGTTAATATATCAAAATCATATATCAAAACATCAGAGTGAATCCTCCCAGGCTAAAACCCTGTGGTGTGTGTCATGCAGTTATCCCGAGCTCTTCCCCTTACTAGCGACAGTACCTGAAACCAAAACTGAAATCTATAAGCATGAAGCTTAGTGAGTCTCCTCAAACTACCACATACCATACACATAATCACATAAACACATATAACATACATTGGGCCCCACCCTGCTACAGCGAGCACAGCCCGACATCGGCTTGTCTGGCATCAATCCCCACCGGACATCTAACTGCATCTGGCATCAGGCCCCTCCCGGCATCGGACCCTACCTAGCATCGAGCAAAGCTCGGCATACATATGAGCATAACTAATAATACACATAACATAAGCGTAACAACTTAATTATAGACATATAAACATTACTCGGGCCCCATCCGACATCAGACTGAAATCTGGAAACATACAAACATTCCTCGGGAACCGTCTCGGCATCGGACCATAGTCCGGGAACATACAAATACATACACATGCAAGAATCACAAAGACATCAAGCATACTAACATTCTTCGGGTACTGTCCCGGCATCGGATCGAAATCCGAAAAAACATATAAACCTACATCGCCCCTCCCCCCCCCACCGGCATCGGACCGAAGTCCGACATACACTATCATACATATCGGGCCAACATTGGTGCCTTAGACCCGTTCCTAGGAGGAAAAATCACCTCAAATGTCGAGTGAAGTAGCTGAATGTCTCTACTCCTGCAACTGGCACTACTCATGCCCTATACAAAACAACCTCTTAGATACCATTCCTTACATCAAGACCCCTTCACGGGTCATCCTAGGTCAAAGTCAAGGTCCAAGTGAAAGTCAACGCTTAGTCAAAGCCAAAGTCAACCATCCGAGTTGACTCAACTCGTCTAGTTATCTCCCTGACTTGCCGAGTTCCCTTGTTACTCATAATCATGCTGTCACGAGCCAAGTCGTCGAGTCCCTTCACAGAATCGTCGAGTTCTACCTTGTACAGGATTGGGACAAACCGACTCAACTCGTCGAGTCCCTCTATGGACTCGCCGAGTTCCTCTGTCTGTTTGAGCCATCTCAATGGATTAAGCTCCTATCCTTTAGATCCAAACTCCATACTTCATCTACATACTGGAAATACCCTTTTACAGGGTAAAGTTTCCAACTTTACCCGTTATTAGGGTTTAGCTCAAACCCTAGTTCTCTAGGACATAGATCTTGGTCCAAAAGCCATAATACTCCAAACCAAAGCATGAAAACTGAGATCTAGGTCCTAGACACCAAATGAACACGTAAAGTCTCATATTTTCCTTCCATGCATGGCCTTTTGGGTCTTAAAAGGCCAAAGCCATACCTTAAAGATTGCATGGGGCTTCCATGGTCATTAAGTTTGCACCTTTATGCCATGAAACCCCTTCTAGACCCCAAATCTAAAAGGTAAATCACTTGGGACGTCCCTTTCTCAAGTACAAAACTTCTTGGACCAAAAACCCCATAAAGTGAAAAGAAGGAGATCTATCAAGCTACTAAGCAAGGTTGAAACTTGATTACCAGAAAATGAAGAGAATGTGATGTTGTTTCTGGATCTACTAGCTTCCTTCTGAATATCCAAGCTCCTCCTTCTTCAACAAGCTTCAAAACACACAATCTTCACACAAAACAATTCACATGCTCACACAACGCACTAGGGTTCGTGGATTAGGGTTTGGGACTTGGAGGCTGGAAATGAGGCCAACAAGTAGGGATTAAGATGATTAAATAGGGTACAAACCCCCGAAATTAGGGTTTCATTCCGGAAAATCTACTCGCCGAGTCAAAGCTCTCAACTCGTCAATTAGGTGACTTAAAATCCCGCGTCCATTCTGGTTTCTACTCGACGAGTTTGGAGCGCCCAACTCATCGAGTAGCTCTAGAAAAAGTGAATAAATTATAATTAAATGCGTACTAGGAACCAAGCATTACAATTCTCCCCCATTTGTCTTAGACTTCATCCTCGAAGTCTGCTACGTCAGGAAACTACTACGGGTAGTGCTCCCTCGTCTCCTCCTCGGGCTCCTAAGTCCACTCTAAACCCTTGCGGTGCTGCCACTGCACCTTCACCAGCTCAACCCTCTTGTTCCTCAGCTCTTTTGTCTTCTTATCCAAAATAGCTACAGGTCTCTCGATATAGTTTAGGCTGTTATCAACCTGAATATCCTCTAAAGACACAGTCGTTGAATCATCCACTAAGCACTTCCACAACTGGGAAACATGAAAAGTGTTATGGATCTGGATGGGATATGCTGGAAGATCCAATCAACATGCCACCTTGCCCACCCATGCTATAACCCTGAAAGGACTGATGTACCTGGGGCCCAGCTTGCCCTGCTTCCTGAACCGGATGACACCTTTCCAAGGTGGCACCTTTAGGAGAACCATGTCGCCTACCTGAAATTCCAAGTCGGAACGGCGCTTGTCGGCATAGCTCTTCTGCTGACTCTAAGCAGTTTGTAGCCTGCTTTGAACCGGCTAGATCCTCTCAGTAGTCTTGAGTACTACTTCGGTACTCTCCATGACCCTCTGAACGACCTCTCCCCAACAGATCGGGGTCCTACACTTCCTCCCGTAGAGCATCTCGAAAGGGGAGGTCAATCTATGCTAGAGTGGTAGCCAAGGTTGTCAAGATCGGGATCCTACTTAGGATCGGTTTTGGCTTTGCAAGATCGGGATCGTAAGATCGATATCAAGATTTAAGATCCTACCAAAAAATGACATAATAATAAGTTTAAAACACAAATAATACATCCCCATCAACTAGTTTACCATTCAAAAGTTACAAAACGTTTAAATCATTAGTCATAACCCAAAAATACTAGCAATTCTAGTTTAGCGTAACAAATGGTGCATCCATATCACTATCTCCTAAATCCAAAACATCTTCTCTTAATTCTCTTCCACCCCCTGCACCTGAAATGGAAAAAAACATGATATATCGACCTAAAAGCTATCATTATCCATTTATAAAATCATGTGATAACTAAATAACTCACGTAATTGATCTCTTATAGCTCTTTCAAGAAATTCAACATCTTCACCACCATCAGACGCTTGCGGCCTACTTGAACTTGAACCATCAAGAGGATTAATCCACTCTTCATCTGCATATTGATTAGAAGACTCCTCTTCAGTAATCCACTCATCATCAGAAACAACATCATCAAGATTTAATGTTTCAAGTCCCATTTGATCATGTTCTTTTCCTTTATTTTCTTCTTTTTCATTTAGCTTCAAGTTATACATCACATACACACGATCGTTCATCTTTTGTTGATGTAGTCGATTTCTTCTCTTGGAATGTACCTAAACAACAAAAAAAATGTAACTGGAAATTTACATGACAATATAATAAAATTAAAGTTAAAATAATAGTCTTGTTACTTATAAATTACCATCTCGAAAGCACTCCAATTTCTCTCACAAACAGATGAGGAACATGTCAAACTCAAAATTCTCATTGCAAAATTCCTCAACTCGGGTGTGTCTGCTCCGTATGAATCCTACCAATCAACTGGAGTTTTTTCTTTTCTTGTTAATTTCGCTACATTAAAACCAAATAGCCCTCTTGCATTAGTGAATTGATCAAATTGATAATCAATCGTCTTTGCTAGGTTCTCATCATCACCACACATTCTTTCCAGGCACATGTATAATCCACCTTTAATCCATCCTGTATTCTCAAAGTCAGAGTTATATTGCATCATTGGATTCAAGAAATAACCCGCCACATCGAGCACCTTATTAAGTTGATTATAGCATCTTTCGTTAATGATCTCATGGATGGGTTCATACCTAAAAATATATACAAATAAGAAATATGAGATAGTTCTAAATTAAACACTAAAAATATCGACAAAAAAAAAATCAAATACCTTGTCTGGACATTTTTAAAGTTTGATTTAATTTTGTTTTCTGCATTTACCATGTCTTGGTAAATGAAACCCATGGATCGTTTAGAATCTGAATCAACCAAACGAAGAACCTTCATTAGAGGACTCGCGGCCTTTAGACACGTCACAACTGATGGCCAAAATCCTTGATGATCCATAATTATATCCTCAACATTCTTTCCAACATCAATTCTTGCATAGTTAGTAGACAACCATTTTTTGGAAGCAAACATCGAGATCAAAGCGCCTTTCAATTCAAACAAACGACCAAGTGTAAGATAAGTAGGGGCAAATCTTGTTGCTGCAGGTCTAAGGAGTTCTTTCCCTTTTGTAAATTCTTTCCGCATAGAAATCAATCGTGACCTGTTATAAATGAAATTTGTTATAAGAAATATAAGAAACACTATATAAAATAAATAAATAATCAATCATCACCTATTATAGATGAAGCTTGTTATTTTTCTTCCTTTTGTGATGGTTTCCTTATGTTCTTCAATCTTTTTTTCAAAATCCACCAACACTAGATCAATGTAATGAGGTGCACATGGTGTCCAAAAAAGTTTCTTCCTCTTTTTCATTAACATTTCTCTAGCTGCCTTATAATTTGCAGCATTATCTGTCACTACTTGAACAATATTTTCCTCTCCTATTTTTTCAACGAAGTCATCTAACATTGCAAATACATGTTCTTTTGTCTTGATAATATTAGATGTGTCGATTGATGCTAAAAAGATGGTCCCTCTAGGACTGTTTACAAGAAAATTACATATCGATCGGTTTTTCCGATCACTCCATCCATCACTCATTAATGTGCGACCAGTCTTTTTCCACTCCCTTTTGTTATCTTCCACTAATGACTTGGTGTAATCAACTTCCTTTTTCAACAATGTAACTCGTATTTCATGGTAAGAAGGAGGATTAAGGCCTCTTCCAGATTCACCAACCATATCAATCATTTTATGAAACTCGGGGTTTTTTACACAATTAAAGGGGATGACACTCGTGTAGAAAAACCTTGCAATTTGTTGGCAAACTCTTTCCCGTTCATCCTTCTTATAAATTGTATTCAATGTTTTTTGAACTTTTCCTTTTTTTGAAACAAAATTCTTCAAGTTATTTCCTCTAACATTCCTCTCATAGGCCTCGTCATCTTCATCGATTGAAAATACGCCTCTCTTTTTCTTTGTTGTTGTATCACTGTCTTCCAACAAACGAGCGAATTGTACCCTAATATTTTCAGGAACCTTTTCACAAGCTAAGACATTATTACGTGTGCGAGCTAAGTGATGCTTGAATCTAAATATCCCACCGGTGCTTATAGAATCACAAAATGTACACTGCACCTTTCGATTACCCAAATCTTTACCATGCAGCCAACCAGGATCTGTTCTAGACCTAGAAGCATTTTTTCTTATTCTACTTGTTGTTGGTTGTGTGAAGGTAGTTGCAGGTGTCGATCCGGAATTATTTTCTGTCATAGCTGTATAAGTTAGAAAATATTAGAAAATTAGAATTACATATAGTTACATACAATAGGAATATTGGTAAAGGGACATGGACCAAAATATTAAACAAACCAATATCTACTTATGACATTAAGAATTTAAAACCCCCTGGAAGTTTTATGACTTGAGAAACTAATTTATTAACGAAGATATTAAATTCATGATGCAAAGTGACGTTATATGTAATTTAGTAGGAAATTGCAAATATACATTATGCATTTATGATACAAAACATTAATAATTGAATAACTAGTTAATAATAATTAGGGATAATAAACTAACAATAATACAAAACAGAAACATATTACTCATGTTTTTAGCACAAAAAGTATAAAGACGGCAAAGTGGAAAATGACTGTGAGGGGTCAAAATTTTCTTTTATATCAATTATGAGGGTTTTATTAAACAACTATAAAATATGAGTTGCTATATGCTGAGAAATTTAAAACAAGAACAGGGTCAAAGATTTTCTAACAATCAACAAATATTTCTTAAAAAAATGAGGCTACATTTTCGTTTCTGAATGATCAAGCAACCAGCAAATATTTCTTAAAAAAATGAGGCTAGATTTTCTAACAAGAATAGAGAAGAAGATGCAATCATGAAATAAATTGTCAAACGTACCTATTTTCTTTAGTTCAAAACATCAATGATTAAACTTAAAAGATGATCTGTGATTTCTTGTTTCTTCATAAGGATGACATCGATGAAGCAAGAGAGAATGTAGAAATCTAGAAGACGACAACTGACTTTTAGTTTCTTACTTTCTTTTACTTTCTACCTAGGGTTAATTAGCTTAGAAATTCAAGAGTCAAGACTCAAGACCCACTAAAACAATCAGCAAATCGTAAATGGATATGGACTTGAAGTAAATGGACCTTGGGCTTGGGGTAAAGTGGTAAACTATTTAAAAAAAATTAACATAAACCCAAATGTAGGATCGGATCGTATTGCGATCTTACGATTCGTGGTGCGCTCCTACGATCTCGTGTGCGATCCTACGCAATCTCCGATCCTACTACGACCCGACTCGTTTTTTGGAGGTAAGATCATAAGATCGCGCGATCTTATGATTAAGATCACGATTTTGACAACCTTGGCGGTAGCTATTGTTATACGAAAATTCCGCTAACGGAAGATACGTATCCCAACTGCCACTAAAATCCAATACACATGCGCGTAGCATGTCCTCGAGAGTCTGAATCGTCCTCTCGCTCTGTCCATCCATCTGAGGGTGGAAAGCGGTGCTGAAGTGGAGATGAGTACTCATCTCGTCGTGAAACCGCTTCCAAAATCTGGAAGTGAAAAGGACATCTCGGTCTGACACCACCGAGACAGACACTCCATGTCGTGTCACTACCTCACACACGTAGATCTCTGCCAGCTTCTCAACCGATATACTCTCCTGGATTGGGATAAAACGAGCACTCTTGGTCAACCGATCCACGATGACCCATATAGAGTCTACTCCACGTGCGGTCTTGGGAAGCTTGGTGATGAAATACATGGTGATATCCTCCCATTTTCACACGGGAGTATCCAATGGCTGCATCTTGTCGTGGGGTCGCTGGTGCTTGGCTTGACCTTCCTGCAGGTTAAGCACCACTCTACATACCATGCTACATCACGCTTTATGCAGGGGCACCAGTAATCAGGGTGAAGATCCCGATACATCTTCGTCGCCCCCGGGATGGATGGAGAACCTCGACTTGTGGGCCTCATCCATCAAAACATGTCATACTCCGCCCCAGTATGGAACCCAGACCCTCCCATGCAGGGTTAACAACCCTCGGCTGTCATAATCAAATGAGGCCACCCGGCCTACGATCCGCTCGCACTTCTGGCGCTCTTCTTTCAGGCCCTCAACCTGCGCCGGTCTAATCCGCTCTAGCAATGGATTAATCAATTTCATACTCAAAAATATGTCTCAAATCGGGGTCACTACTGCCTTGCGGCTCAGAGCATCAACCACCATGTTGTTCTTGCCCGGGTGGTAAAGGATCTCATAGTCGTAATCCTTCACCACATCTAACCACCGACACTACCTCATGTTCAAATTCTGCTTATCCATGAGGTACCTCAAAATCTTGTGGTCCGTGTAAATGGTACAACGAACCCCATAGAGGTAATGCCACCAAATCTTGAGGGAAAAAACCACAACCCTCATATCTAAATCATGTGTCAAATAGTTAGCCTCGTGAGGCTTCAGTTGCCTCGAAGCGTAAGCTATCACGTGACCCCGTTACATCAATACAACACCCATGCTCATGATCGAAGTGTCACAGTTAACCACAAAGTCATCGACGCCCTCCGGCAAAGTCAGAATCGATGCCTCGCATAACCGTTGTCTGAGAGTCTCGAAGGCTGCTTGCTGCTCAGGCCCCCAATAGAGTGTCACCGACTTCTTGGTCGGTCGGGTCAAAGGAACAACGATCTTGGAGAAATATTGGATGGATCTCCAGTAATAACCCGCTAGACCAAGAAAACTCCGAATCTTAGTTGGAGACCTTGGAAACTTCCACTGCATCACGACATCTATCTTGGCCGGATCGACCAGAATACCCTTCTGGTTGAAAAGGGGCCCCAGAAACTGCACCTCACACAACTAGAACTCACACTTGGAGAACTTTGCGAAAAGTCTTTCCATCCTCAGAGTCTGCAATACCTCCCTCAGATGCGCCTCATGATGCTCCTGAGTCTTGGAGTAAACCAAGACGTGATCGATGAAAACTATTACAGACCGGTCCAACATTGGTCTGCACACGCGGTTCATGAGGTTCATGAATGCGGCTAGAGCATTGGTAAGCCCAAAAGACATCACCACAAACTCATAGTGACCATAGCAAGTCCAAAAAGTTGTCTTCTGGACATCCTAGTCTCTGACTCGCATCTAGTGATAACCAGATCACAGATCAATCTTGGAGAACCAAGATGCAACCTGTAGCTGGTCAAACAAATCATCAATCCCCGGGAGGGGATAACGGTTCTTCACCGTTACCTTATTTAGCTCCCAGTAGTCTATGCACATCCGATGTGACCCGTTCTTCTTCTTCTCAAACAGGATCGGGACTCCCCATGGAGAATTACTCGGCCTGATAAATCCCTTGTCTAGCAGCACTTGCAGCTGCGTAGACAACTCCTGCATTTTGGGAGGTGCCAACCAATATGGTGCCTTGGCTATCAGAGTCGCACCGGGGACTAGGTTAATCCTGAACTTAACTTGTCTCTCCGGAGGTATCCCAAGCAAATCCTCCGGGAATACATCAGGGTACTCTCACAAGACCGGTACATCATCTAGTGTCACCTTACCCTTATCCCTGGTATCCATAACATAGGCGAAATACCCTACGCAACCCTGTAGAAGGTAGCACCTCGCCCTCGCTGTTGAACATAAAATTGGTCCACGTTGCGGCCTCTCGCCCTGAACCACTAACCTCCCTCACTAGTAGTCCGAACTCTCACTATCTGTTGCTCGCAGTCGATCACTTCCCTATTGGGGCTCAACCACTCCATACCCACTATAACCTTATTCCCTTGTAGGGGAATGGGGACCAAATCCACATAATCTGCTTGTCGAACAACTGTAGTGTGCATCCCCGATGCACCCTCGCAACCCGTACGCTCCTATCATCTGCTATATCTACATCCATAGGACAATCTAGCTCCCCTGGAGCTCTAGCAAATCGCATGCTAATTGCAAGCGACACAAAAGATCGGGTGGCCCCTGAATCGAACAATACCCTGGCTGATATACCGTTCACTAAGAACGATCCTGTCACAACATCAGGAGCTGCACGTGCCTCCTCTCCAGTAAGCTAAAAATCCATGCTCCTTGACGTAGGCGCCTCTGCCCGGCCCTGACAGCCATCTGTAATCCTCAACATGGCAGGAGCGGGTGCCGCCACCTGTCCTGCTGCTGCTGGACATTGGGCCTTTTTGTGTCCTATCTGATTGCACTGAAAGCAAATCAGATCTGAAACTGCTATGGTGGTGGTGGTAGATGTACAATCCCTGCTCATGTGACCAGTTCGGCTGCACTTGAAGCAGCCTAAACTCCCCGTCCTGTACGCCCCCTCGTGCATCTTGCCGCACTTGCTACACCGGTTGCAGCCATGTTGGCTCCTCGATCTACAATTTGATACCTTGGGCTTCTTACCCAAACTACCTGTCTGAACCCCATCCGGTTTCCTCTTTCTCTCCATCTCCAAATCCAACCCCCTCTCCCGAGCCTTAGCAATCATATCCAACGTCTTGCATCTGGATCGACTCACAAACTGGAGGATATCACTCCGCAGCATCTTATGATATCAGGACTTTTTCATCTCCTTGTCCTCCTTGTAGTACGGAACGAGAAGGTCCCTCTCCCTGAACATAGCGGTGATCTTGGCCACCGTCTCCGTAGTCTGTTAGAGGTCCTAGAACTCCCTCGCAAGCTGTTGCACCTCTATCACAGGTGAAAACACGACCCTGAACCTGGATGAGAAATCACTCTAAGTCATCACATCGATAGTGGCATCATCTCCAATAGCTCTCCCAACCTATTCCCATCAATACCGTGCCCTGTCCTTTAGGAAGCAAGAAGTAAGTCTAACCTTGTCTTCCTCGGGACATCTGCTGGTGCGGAAGGCGTTGGAGACATCTGTCAACCATCTGCCACTAGCAATGGGGTCCCGAGCCCCATGATAGTCGGGAGCTCCATAGGCTCTGAAATCCTATAATGTCAGTGTGCGTGACCCCATCATGGCTGCCACCTCAGTGCGAAATGCACTTAGTCTCTAATGCAACAGCTCCATGATACCCTCCTTGATCGTACCAAAGATCACATGAGTCTAGTCTACAATGTTGCGTGTGGTCTCAGATGAGATGAACTCCATCATCTGGTCATCTAGCTACCCGGCTCCAGAGCCCGAGCCTGATCCCTCACCAGTGCCTGAAGTGCCAACTGCCTAGTGCGTAGCGTCAGCATACTGAAAATACACCATAACAAACATCATAATACTCATCATAACTTGAGGGATCTCACATACTACAAGTTTCCTGGGTTCATCTCAGCCTTCCTTGATTCGAGTACGAATCCTCTACTTTCAGTAGTACGAGCCCATAATACCTTCCACATCTATCCATACTTTCTTCAAGAACTGCCTCGACTCCACCAAGTCCATTCTACTACTACTGCTGATCTCATGCTAATCTCATCCTAGGCTTGCCCTAGGGTAATCACCAACCAACTCTCTGCCATCAGCTGGAGTCCCTGCTATCTCCCCCTAACTAACTCGTGAATACCATTACATATCATTAAGATTAGATAATTCTTCGAATGAGTGGTCCTACCCTACAACGGTTGGACTCAGACAAGAGCTGCGAAATAGAGCTAAACCTAACCTTCTGAAATTATTTAGTCCTTGTAATATGTAACTTAACATATTTTTTTACTAGTTAGTTAAAGATAGCTAAAAATCCTAAAAGCACAAAGCAAGCAGCATTCGAGCATTGAGTAAACATAATCAAGCATATCCTAATCATGCCATCATATCACCGACTAATCTATACTAACATGCAATTCATAAAGCTCATACACATATAACAGGCACATAAGGCATCCTTCTTAGATCCTTAGCCCTAATCTAACATCTAGTTCTCACAACATATCATATCATAAACTTGCATGGATAATTTGGGAGTACATACTTGAGCTCGGCTGATTGCATGCACCATACCATTTTCTCTTTTTAAAATTCTTTTCTATTTTCAAAGTTCTTTTATAAAAATGATTTTTCTTTAGAAAATTTTCATACCAAGTCCCTTGTTTGAGTTCTGACACATCTGAGAGTGTGCCCGAATCCCTCAAACCAAGGCTCTGATATCAACTTGAAACATCCCAAAAATATGGTCCAAAAGTTTCATTTTAATTCGTTAATAAAACCATAAGTATTAATCATCATATAAAATTCATAAATCATATATCTCAAAAATATCATAACATCTATTAATATATCAAAATCATATGTGAAAACAACATAGTGAATCCTCCCAGACTAAAACCCTGTGGTGTGTGTCATGCAGTTATCCTGAGCTCTTCCCCTTACTAGCGGCAATACCTAAAACCAAAACTGAAATCTGTAAGGACGAAGCTTAGTGAGTCTCCCCAAACTACTAGATACCATACACATAATCACATAAGCGCATACAACATACATTGGGCTCCGCCCTGCTACATCGAGCACAACCCGGCATTGGCTTGTCCAACATCAGGCCCCACCCAACATCTGGTCGCATTTGGCATCGGCCCCTCGCAGCATCGGGCCCCACCCGACATTGAGCAAAGCTCAGCATACATATGAGAATAACTACTAATACACATAACAAAAGCGTAACCACTTAACTATAGACATATAAACATTCCTCGGGCCTCGCCCAACATTGGACTGAAATTTGGAAACATACAAACATTTTTCGGGAACCGCCCCGACATCGAACCGTAGTTCGGGAACATACAAATACATACACATGTAAGAATCACAAAGACATCAAGCATACTAACATTCTTCGGGTACCATCCCAACATCGGACCGAACTCCAGAAAACATATAAACCTACATAGGTTCCCCAGGCATCGGACCGAAGTCCGGCATACACTATCATACATAAACGGGCCGACATTGGTGCCTTAGACCCGTTCCTAGGAGGAAAACTCACCTTTAATGTCGACTGAAGTAGCCGAACGTCTCTGCTCCTGCAACTGGCTCTACTTACGCCCTATACAAAACAACCTCTTAGATACCATTCCTTATATCAAGACCCCTTCACGGGCATCCTAGGTCTAAGTCAAGGTCTACGTTAAATTCAATGCTCAGCCACAGTCAAAGTCAACCATCCGAGTTGACTCAACTCGTCGAGTTATCCTCCTGACTCGCCGAGTTCCCTTGCTACTTGTTAACACGTTGTCGCACACGTATTTAACAAATAAATTTATCACTACTGGTTGCACTAAAATATAGCACAGGGAAGCAGGGTCGAATCCTTAGGGACACAACCTAATGGTCAATGCCTTTTTGCATCAGGCACAATCTAGTCAAGACATAAATTATTAAAAGGGGGATTTGAGTTAAACTAAAAACTAAAATTGCAGTGATATTAAACTAAACAAAAATCAATATAAAAAAATTATTTTAGTTCTGCTGCGACTTTCCTAATCATGTAACTGATCCAGATATGATTATTAGAGATGCGTTCTATCTAAGCCGGTACTGAGAAAAACTAACAAGCTCTAGTAATTTCTCTTTTACCTAAATTAGTTAATCAAAACAAGCTCTTCAATTAACCCTAACTTTTACTGTTCAATTAAACAAGCTCTTAATTAAATCATAAAATTTCTTTAAGTTCTTTGTAAAATTCCCAACAATACCTAATACTTCTCACAAGCTCAGAAGCATAAAGATATGATTTTTCAGTTTATACTAGAGTTAAATCCCAAACGGAACCAATCTGATACTTGTTACTTTTACCAATTTATTAGAACAATTACGGATTCTATTAACTGATTAATTGGAATGATAAAACCCTAGCTAGGTGATCAGACTAACAAGAATCAAAATAACATTCATTAAGAACAAAACTGAAGAATCTAGATAGAAACACAAATCAAAAACCAGATCTAATGATCAATCACATGAAAAGTAATTTTCTTTTGCAGAACTGAAAACTAGGCTGTAGCCAGACATGGCTAAAATCTGATCTAAAACAATAAAAAGAAACATTAAACTACTAAATCTTACTAAACTAAACGTAGGAGATGATCCACAGTCTTCAGATCTTCAGAAATCATTGAAATCGGAGAAGAAACGCCGCCAAAATCGTATTTTCGTTGTCTGGAACCTCTGGAATCGTCAACTTAGGTTACATGAATGCTCTCAGGGTCTATTTATATGTCCAGCAGCAAAAACGGCGCACCTGCGATCGCATGTACACAACTTGCAATCGCAGGTTTTGAAATAAACGCGTCTGGTGCCTTTTTAATGAAGTAGGATGCTATTTTGACACTTTTTAGCCAACCTACGATCGAAACTATTGAGTTTTCACCCAGAATGAATTTTGGGCACAAAAGAACCCCGAAGGCAACCTGCGATCGCAAAAGGGTCACCTGCAATCTCAAGGAGACAACCTGCGATCGCAGGTTGTGCCTATGACGTCCGAAATTTCGTCTACTTTTCATATCATTTTGAATCGCGTCAATCGGAGTTACGTTTCTCAAGATATGGTCAAAATACTGACAAGGGGTCAAAGCTTCCAGCAACATCCTTTAACTTTAGATTGCATATTCTATCTTCGTGTGATCAATTCGATCGAATGTTTCTTGACCAAAACATATTCCAAACATTCCGCAACATAATCCATAACTTCCAAGCTCCATTTGAAGCTCCAAACGCGCATCCAACTGCTCCCAAAGCACTGCTCCACTCGAACTATCTGAAATTTATATAAAAACATGACCAGTACAGGAATTCTAACGAAAGACATGAGCTGAACATTATTTAAATAAATGACATGCAAATGTACAAAATATGATGCTAAAATGATGATAAAAACTACCCTATAAGACGCATAAAATGGCATCTAACACTACTCATAATCGTGTTGACACGAGTCAACTCGTCGAGTTCTACCTTGTATAGGATCGAGACAAACCGACTCAACTCGTTAAGTCCCTCTATGGACTCGCCAAGTTCCTTTGTCTGTTTGAGCTATCTCAATGTATTAAGCTCCTATCCTTCAGATCCAAACTCCATACTTCAACTACATACCGGAAATACCCTTTTAAGGGTAAAGTTTCCAACTTTACTTTTTATTAGTACTTCTTAATGGGTTTAGCTCAAACCCTAGTTCTCTAGGACATAGATCTTGATCCACAAGCCATAATACTCTAAACCAAAGCATGAAAACTAAGATCTAGGTCCTAGACACCAAATGAACATGTAAAGTCTCAGACTTTCCTTCCATGCATGACATTTTGGGGCTTAAAAGGCCAAAACCATACCTTAAAGCTTGCATGGGGCTTCCATGGTCATTAAGTTTGCACCTTTATGCCATGAAACCCCTTCTAGACTCCATATCTAAAAGGTAAATCACTTGGGATGTCCCTTTCCCAAGTACTAAGCTTCTTGGACCAAAAACCCCACAAAGTGAAAAGAAAGAGATCTATCAAACTACTAAGCAAGGTTGAAGCTTGATTACCAGAAAATGAAGAGGATGCGAAGTTGTTTCTAGATCTACTAGCTTCCTTCTGAATCTCCAAGCTCCTCCTTCTTCAACAAGCTTCAAAAACATAATCTTCTCTCAGAACAACTCACAAGTTCATACAAGGCACTAGGGTTTCGTGGATTAGGGTTTGGGACTTGGAGGCTGGAAATGAGGCCAGCAAGTGGGGATTAATATGCTTAAATAGGGTGCAAAACCCCGAAGTTAGGGTTTCATTCTGGCAGACCTACTCGCCGAGTCGAGGCTCTCAACTCATCGAGTAGGTGGCTTAAAATCCCGCATCCATTCTAGTTTCTACTCGACGAGTTTAGGGCTCCCAACTCGTCGAGTAGTTCTACAAAAGTGAATAAATTATAATTAAATGCGTACTAGGAACCAGGCGTTATAGAAATTTTTAAAAGGCACAACGTATTTGACTTGACAGGATCAAACTAATATCAATTTCACACGTATTAGATGAAAAGTTGAATCGAGAAGAAGTTATAGTTACTTGGTAATGGCAATTTAATTGTGGCTGATGCCATGAGAAGATCCTTTGTTCTTCCCGTAATGATGTATTATTAATGATCTGATGGATGGATCGATACGTTTGATACTCATGTCAATGGTGTTATATAGATAGCTCTTGAAACGTAATGAAAAGCAATTGCGCATCCTTTTGATCTTATGCCTTCTTGACTGATGAATAGTTACACCTTAAAGGAAAGAAAATAAGAACCACACATAAATTGTCCCTCATGTTATATATATATATATATATATATATATATATATATATATATATATATATATATATATACTTCCAATATTCTCCCACTTGGCCAAGTGACTATTTGTATACATGTTTTATTATCTTGGCCAAGTTGTATTCATCTTGTTTTATGTTAAAAACCAATGCAAAAAAGTACAACATAATGTGTCATTTTTAGACACGGGAACCGCCGATCATCCTTTGGTGTTTCACATAAAACTTACGATTAAATTAAGCTAAATGACGTTAGAGTTAAGCGGTAATGTAGTAAATTTGTTTTTATAGAATATTAGTGTGCACAAGTTATTAAATATACAGAAATTGCATATTATGGAGCAATAAAAATCAAGTATTTAAATAATTAAAATTAAAAGTTAGATTAAAGTACTATGCTAGAATTATATAGGTCTAGCCTTAAACTCATTTTGACGACATACTGAAATGATTTGGGTGTTGGACCTTTCGTAATTTGATCTGATTAGTAAATTATTAGTGCATATGTGCTCGATATAAATATCATTTTCCTCCAATTATTCTCATATGAACAAGTATTTTGTATCAAGGTAAAGCCTCATTCCACTATAATTATTGCTAATGGAAATGTAGGGTTTGATATGTGTTGCGTCTTGGGCTCGTTCATTAGTCCAATTTTGTTTCCGGATTGGGCCTGTCCATCCGTGAGTTATTTACTAGGGTTTAGTATTTATAGATGCTTGCATACATCTTAGTACGTAAGATTTGGAGTCGATCATTCATAGAAAATATTTTTTATTGTTTGTAACCCTAGTTGCCTCTACAGCGGAAGTTCTTTGTCGAGCTCTGCTGAGGCTTGAATCTATTGAATCATTCGACGTATTTTGATTCACTCTTGTGTTTGATATTTCTGTTTACGTTTTTGTAATTAACCTGTTTAAGATCTAAACGATCAAAGAGTTGTTCAACTCATCAATTGGTATCAGAGCAGGAGACTGTGTAATTCATACACATCTCTTCTGTGAAAGAAGTGATTAGGGTTTATTCCGCATTCATTGGAATTTATTGAGTCGTCACTCCATAATTGACGTATCTCATTAATTATTCATCTTGCCCTAATATTACGTATTACAAAGTCTGATCTTATAACATGTTAAACGATCAAGCATGGACGATTCTCTATCCAATCCTATTAACATCTCTAACAGTATAGGATCAACAACCAAGATTCCAATTCTCTACACTCAAGACTACGAAGTGTGGACGCACCACTTTGAAGATTACGTTATTGGATCTGAAGATAATGGGTATCTGATATGGGAAGCTATTATATCTGCCCCTTTTGCTCATTCAGGCACATCTAGAATCATTAAAACTCAAAAGGAGTGCAATGATCTATTGAAAGATGTGAAAGACATCGCTCAGGACGAAAAGGAGAAGTTTCAATGCAACATTAATGCATTGAGACTAATTCGATTCGCTCTTCAATCCGACACGTTTCAATTAAGTGAGTTCTTGTGGTACAACAAAGGAAATCTGGGATCGGCTGCGAGAGCTGTATTCTAGAGATGAAGATCTGGAGCACTCAATTCAGACCTTACTTCTCTCTGAATTTGGAGAGTTCAAGCAGAAGCCAGAAGAGGTTGTTATGCAAACATTTGATCGTTTCAATCATCTTCTCATCAAAATGATCAAACATGATATTGAAAGGAAGCTCATCGAACAGAAGGTCACTTTCCTGAATGGCCTAAGACCCGAATGGAGAGCTGTTGTGTCGACAGTAAAAGCACATGAGCAGTTCAAATCGTACTCTTTGGCAAAACTGGTGGGGATTCTGAAATCCCAGGAAAAGACAGTGCTACAAAAGAAAAGTGTGGTTTCAAATTTGGGGTCTTTGGCGCTTCTGTCCAAAGGTAAGAGTGCAGCAGAAGATGAAGAAGATTTAAATCTGGGAGACCACGATTTGACAGCTGAAGACTATGCTATGATGGTGTCAAATCCCAGAAGGTTCATTAAGAAGAAGTTCCCTACCAACAAAAATCGAAATTGGCAGGGAAGCTACAGCTCTGAAAAAGTGAAAGAGGAGCCGAAGGTTGAAGAATCAAAGAAAGAAGCGAAGGGTGAAGCTGACTCTGGTGTCAGTTGCTTTTACTGTGGTGGGAAAAATCACTACGCAAAAGATTGTGTGCTAAAGAAGATGGCAAAGAAAGATGAAGAGAAGGATGAAGAAGCAAGTCTCCTGAAAAGACTGGAGGAGATTAAGAGGAAGAAAGCTGCTACTAATCCCTCTATGAATGCTCTTATTGTGTAGGGTTCGGTAGATGATGATGAGTTCGGTGGCGTACAGGTGTGGTCAACTGACTCAGAAGATGAGGAAGTGAGAAAGCCTTCTCATGGAAAGGCCTATGTGGCAAAGAGTTGTAATGCTGATGGAAGATGTCTGATGGTGACAGATGTATCTTAGATGAGGGGATTCAACACTGATGGTGGAAACGAAGAGGCTAAGGAGCGAGAGGACTCGTGCTTTACATCGAAGCCTCTCAGTGTGCAGATCAGTGAGCTAGATGAACTGATCAAGAAGGTACAATCTATTTTTGTTTCATTTAAAATTCCACAAAAATCATATGAAAAGGAATTAAATAACTTGAATTCAAGAATTTCAAATCTAGATAGTTGTTTAACTCAAACACGGGTCACAAATTCTAATCTAACTGACCAAATAAGCAGGGTGTCATCCAAGAGTGAGGAGCGAAAGATATGGATAGAGCAGAAGGAGTTGGAGCTGGTTAAGTCTAGTGATGAGAACATTTATTTGCAAAGAGACAATCTCAAATTATTAAAACAGAGGAATGTTTTTTGTTTAATTTCCAAAAGACTTTATACTAACATTACTTAGTTGCATTTAAACTGTGAAATAGGGCAGAAGATACATCGCATGATTTTACCCTTCCTTGAGTTCAAGGAGGATGAAATCGATGCCGAAGCATACAACTGTGAAAGTGTTGTATCTTCAGATGATGTCAATCCTACTTATATGTATGGTCTGGACAAAATTGAATCTTTTATAAAGTCCAAAGACCATAAGGACATGCTTAAAAATCTTTTGGACGAAAATGATAAGTTGAAACTCAGGGCCGAAACTATACAAAAATTTGACTCATCGAGTACCAAATTAAGTTCAGAAAATAAAATTGATGTTGAAAATGCATCTGAACTTAATGAGGACGATGACATGAGTGAAATTTCTGTAGAGGATGAGGTTGACTGTTCCGAGTTCATTAGGAGCGAACCTGAAAACCACAAAAACCTGATTTATGAAAATTCTGTGGAATTCGCTCGTTTGTCCAAAACTAAGTCCCCAATCCTTAAAGAAAAGGCCGTTGTGTATCAAAAGGTTAGGACAACTCCCAATCAGGTTTATAAGGTCACAGGAGCAACCGAACATCAGACAGCCGAACTCACTGCCATAGTGAATGAAGATAATGCAGATGGCTGTGATGAGTTTTTCTGGTCTAAACCGATAGACAACGCAGATGAAACAGTTGGGTTGTCGGAGCGAACATCATGGAAGGCCAAAGTTAGATATGTGCCAGAACCTCTGAATAAACCTACCAACTTTGACGTTCCAAGTTCCAGCGGCACAAAAGAGATTCCAGTGGAAGATGTCACCTCAACTAGTGAAACCTCTTCCATGAAGAGTGAACATGTTGCTAAGAAGCTGAAACAGAAGGCAAATATTCACAGACAACCGAAACAGGTGAAAAATCAAAAGCAGCAGAGAAACTTGAGATACAAGAAAAAACTCTTAGAGCGAAAGCAGTTTTGGCGCTCCCAAAATCCTCACTACACTCACTTTGACAGAAACTCTAAGCCAAAAGGAGAAGAAAACAAGAGTAAAAGGAGTTTCGGGCCACAGGAAGAACAAAACCGAAAGGATAGGTTCGGTCCCGAAAGCAACAACAACCGAAAAGCTGGTTTCGGTCCACCAAACAACAACAGGCAAAGACCAGAGTTCAGTCCGTCAAGCTTTTACAATAAAAGACCCAGTTTCGGGCCAGCAACCTACAACAACCGAAAATCTAGCTTCGGTTCATGATCAAACAGCAACCGAAGGTCCAGGTTCGGTCCCTCAAATGACCACAACCGAAAGGGTCATTTCGAACCTCAAGTCAGGAAAGATTCTCATTCTAATTTCTTTTCATCTAATTCTTCTCGTTCTCATTCTTCTTCTAAGCCTAATTCTGGTCCTACACAAAACTCACAATCGTCAAATGATTTGAAAGGAAAAAGGAAGATTTCCTCATCTAATGAAGACCGAAAGCAGGCTAAAGTCCAAACGCCAGAACCTGAATCCAAAATACCTGCATCTAACCCCAATAAAATCAAAGTGTTTACTATTAAGAGGAAAGATGAAACAACCTTAATAAAACGAACATATCTTGTTGATATTTCTCTTACTATTCCTGTTTCTGTAAAAGGCTCACGTGTACCCAAGAAACTTTGGGTTCCTAAATCTGCTTAATCTTTACAGGTTATTAGTGATGAGCAGTTTGACGACGAATGGTACATAGACAGTGGCTGCTCACGTCACATGACATGAAGGAAGGAAGAGCTGAGGGAGTTTCGGTCACTTCAAAACGGTGACAATGTCAAGTTCGGTAACAACTCTTATGGAACAATAAAGGGTTATGGGATGATAACCAATGGAGACTTTACAATAAAGAAGGTGGCGTATGTAGAAGGGTTGCAACATAACCTCATCAGTGTATCTCAACTGGTGGGAGGTACAGGTCTCAAAGTCTTGTTCGACGAAGAAGGTTCAGAGATTATAGAGAAGAAATCCAACAAAGTCATTCTCAAGTCAGATCGAAAAGGTGAAATGTTCCCTCTGAATCTCAGACCAATCAAAGGGAGTCCAACAATATGTATTTTGTCCAAAGCTCATTCAGACGAAAGTTGGTTGTGGCACCGAAGGCTTTCACATCTCAATTTCAAAGACATCAATAAGCTTGTCACCGGTGGTCATGTTCGGGGTCTTCCACTGCATAAGTTCGATCGAGAACACTTATGTGCTGCATGTGAAATGAGGAAACAAAGTCGTCAAAGTCACCCAACCATCATAAACACCAAAGTTGTTGAACGACTTGAGTTGCTTCACATCGACTTATGTGGTCCATCATCAATCGAGAGCATCGGCGGTAACAAGTATATCCTTGTTATTGTTGATGACTTCTCACGTTTTACTTGGGTATTCTTTCTAAAGTACAAATCTGAGGCGACTCCCGAGCTGAAGATCTTTATCAAGCAAGTAGAAGTGAAACTGAGGAAAGTCGTTCGAAACATCAAGAGCGACAATGGACTGGAATTCAAGAACAAAGAATTTGAAGATTTCTTGACAGAAAAAGGCACCAGTCACAATTTCTCATCCCCCTATACACCTCAATAGAACGGAATTGTCGAAAGGCGAAATCGATCCCTGTGTGAGGCGGCCCGAACCGTGCTAAGTTTTGCTTCTCTTCCCTTATACTTCTGGGCTGACGCTATTGCTGTAGCATGTTTTACTCAGAACAGGTCTTATCTCAACAAACGTTTCTCTTTCACTCCTTATGAGATTATTAACAACAGGAAGCCGAATGTCAAGTTCTTTCACGTGTTCGGTTCCAGGTGCTTCATCTTCAACTCCAAAGAACATCGCAACAAGTTTGATGTCAAAGATGATGAAGGTATCTTTATGGGATATTCTCTTACTTCAAAGGCATACAGGGTTTTGAATAAGCGTTCTAAAAGAATTGAAGAAACCTATTATGTGACTTTCGATGACAATTACGTCAAGAAGTTAAAGTCTACCGAAGAAGCAATTGGAGAGATTTTCTCTCAAACAGGTCAAGTCACATCCTCAATTGCCAATTTATTTGACCAGTTCATAGACTTATTTGATGAACCTAAGAAAGCCACTCGTTCGGAAGCGAAGGCAGCAGACAACAAAATCGATCACCTTAAGCAGATTATCGAAGATGCAGCCAAACAAATGGGAGAAGGAGAACCAGTTCGAAACGAACCTCCCCAGAGCAGTACTTCGGTCGAGGGGGAGAATCAATTCTCTTCAAATCATTAGGACTCACATATTCAGGGGGAGAATCCAATCTTTGACGGAACCGAAAGTCCTGTAGCACCCGAAAGCCCAGCTACACCCGAAAGTCCGGATCCGCCTGAAAGCTCAGTTGAAGAAAGAATTTTTGGGTCAAATCCAAATGATTCGTCATCTGTCGAGGGGGAGGATTCTGATATGCTCTATGACGATGATATTCAATCAGAATTAGAAGAAATGGTGAATGTTGAATTGGATCCGTCCTATGACCCAAATTATCCTCCTCTCACCAAATGGACCAGAGATCATCCTGTATCTCAAATAGTGGGTGACGCATCAGAAAAAGTTCTAACACGTTCACAACTGAAGGCGAAACAAACTGCTTTATTCTCCAAAGTAGAATTCTGCATGTTTAATTCTTTCGTATCCAAGATTGAGCCGAAGACCATCAATATTGCTCTTGATCATTCTGATTGGGTCCAGGCAATGCAAGACGAACTCAATGAATTTGAAAGAAATAAAGTCTGGAGTCTCATTCCAACACCAAAAGATGCCTCGGTTGTCGGTCTCAAATGGGTGTTCAGGAACAAAATGGACAAGGAGGGGAATGTAATCCGGAATAAGGCTCGGCTAGTGGTAAAAGGATACTGCCAGGAAGAAGGAATTGATTACGAAGAGACATTTGCTCCGGTAGCAAGGCTGGAATCTGTTCGAATATTTCTAGCCTATGCTGCACATAAGAATTTCGAGGTCTACCAGATGGATGTGAAGTGCGCTTTTCTGAATGGAGAACTTGAAGAAACCGTGTATGTGGAGCAACCTCCTGGCTTCATGAATGAAAAGTATCCGAATCACTGCTACATCTTGGATAAGACAGTTTACGGTCTGAAACAAGCACCTAGGGCATGGTATGAAACACTAACTAAGTTTTTAAAGATGTCTAAATTCAAACAAGGTTCGGTTGACCCAACCTTCTTTCGTAAAAAGGAAGGTAACCACCTCATGATAGTTCAAATCTATGTTGATGATATCATCTTTGGCTCAACGAATCCTAGCCTAACAGCTGAATTCATAAAGTTGATGGAGACTAAATTTGAAATGAGCTCAATGGGTCCGATTAACTTTTTACTTGGTTTAAATATTAGACAGGGACCCGAAGGCATCTTTATCAACCAGGAAGCATATACCAAGACTCTTTTTGCCAAGTTCAGCATGATGGGAGATTCAAAGGTCAAAGTCCCAATGGCGTTCGGTACCAAGCTCACACCATCTTTGGAAAAACCGGTAGTTGACATAACGCTTTATCGCCAAATGATTGGTTCCCTGATGTACCTCACAGCTAGCAGGCCCGATATAATGTTTTCTGTGTGCTATTGTGCCAGGTTTCAAGCAAATCCTCGTGAACCACACATGCTGGCAGTGAAGAATATATTCTGGTATTTGAAGCGAACCACCTCTCTCGGTCTCTGGTATCCCTCAAACTCAGGTTTCTATGTTCAAGCCTACTCAGATGCAGACCTAGGAGGATGTGGTTTAGACAGGAAAAGCACTACAGGAGGTTGTCAATTCCTCGACGGGAAGTTGGTGAGCTGGCAATCTAAGAAACAAACATGTGTTTCTCTGTCTACAGCCGAAACAGAGTACATTGCAGCCGCCTCCTGCACATCTCAAGTGATTTGGATCCAAAGCCAACTCCGGGACTATAGACTCAATATGAAAAAGATCCCTCTATATTGCGACTCAGAAAGTGCAATCAGGATCTGTCATAACCCAGTGCAACACTCCAAGACCAAACATATTGCATTGCGGTATCACTTTATTAAGGATCATGTGGAAGATGGAAACGTAGAGATTCACTTTGTTCGAACCACTGATCAACTGGCTGATATCTTCACCAAAGCCCTTCCTAAAGCAAGTTTCAATAAAATTCTACAAGGACTAGGTATGATGGAATCGGAGTCAGTACCAAAAACACCTTCTCAAAACTAAAAGTTGGAAGCGAAATGAACCAAACGTTCGGTCTATTTCGGGTTTGGTTCACATGGGAACTGAAATGAACCGAACGCTCGGTCTATTTCGGGTTCGGTCCCATTGCAATTGTTTTCGCTTATTTCAAAAAGGTGGTATCTTTGGTTGTAACCTTTTGTACAATTGTTTTCCAAAAATTAAAATCCAAAAATAATTTTTTTTAAGGAACCGAAATGAACCGAGCGTTCGGTCTATTTCGGGTTCGGTTCCAAAATTTTTTTTGGATTGTTTTGTTTTTGTTTTTCTCTTTACCAAATTATCAAAAAAAAAATCCAAAAATATTTTCTTTTTCTCTTTGTCTCTACTTCTGTTCGTATTCACCGTTTATGGATTATCGATAGGGCAGGTATCATTCTCACACCTTTTTCTCAGTTAAGTGTCCCTAGAAGCATTTTGCTGCATGTTGACCAAAGCCTCAACTGATTTTGAATAAAGCCTTACTGACTTGGTATATACAAACCTTGTCTTCCCAATTAGGCTACTACATTTATTCTAATCATGAGCTACCTTACTTTTTTCTCATATGAGATAAGAGTTTTCTGCTTAGTCATTATTTTCATAGCAGAGGTACTTTGGTTTCCTCACACCACTTCAAATACTTTTCTCCATCATATTCGCTTCATACATGTAACCCTTGAGACTCTCAGAAATTACCACTGAGGTTTATGGTTACACAATCTCTGTGTTTGTGATCTTAACTTCGTGTCACTACGTGCTAAGTGAAACCCACACTTCAATACCTTCTATGCATTGACGGTGAACAATTAAATTTGCTCTAGTTTTCACTCATGAATTAACGAATCCACCCAAGTGGTTGTACCATGAAATCTCTAATTTTCTCTTTGTGTGATTCTTATGAAATTGTTACATACCATAACATTTCTTCCCTTGGAATCCAGTTTTCAATTTTCTTGAGATTTCACACCTAGTATTTCCAACGAGTCACTAACACATTGTCCAAACCTACTTGTTCAACAGACCACATTGGTCTCACAAGTACTTCAGTCGATTTCTGTCTTATGTCAAGATCAGGAATTCTGAACTGAAGCGAAAGCCTCCCAAATAAGCCTTATTAAAAGATGCCTTTCAACACTTCTTAACAAGTGATTGATCGTAATTCAACGGGAATCCACACAAACACTTTAAAGTCTCTCTTGACTTTGAAGGAAGAGATTCGTGCCCGGGATCCACAGTTTCGTGTCTCTATTGAGATCACAAATTCCCACATATATGATGCTTTATTTCTTTATCTTTGACACTCTATGCACGAAAATCTTTTTGATTTTCCAAAAATCTGGTTTCATTCACTACAAGCTATTTTTATGTCTTCGGGATTTAACGCTATATTCTCAACGGGATGTTGTTGTTAATACTACACGTGTTCACTTTTATTTAGTGAAGACAGCTAATTTTAAGGATAAAATGATGACTCAGCCGGGAGATTATCGGTTCAGGAATTGAAAAAGGCATTTGATGGGAAGGCGTGCAAAACGGAAGAGTTTTTCTCTCTCATGCGTAATCATCAGGGTTGCTAAACTGTCACGCGTCAATCAACTCAGGAAACGCTTCGATTTTCAAGAAGATTTGGGGGAGGATTTTTCTCTCTCCTCTACACACGGTATAAAGGGTAAACCCTAAGGTCTTTTACCTCTTTACTACACCCAAAATTCAGAGAGAAAGAAACGATTATTTTCTCCCACTGTTCATCTTCTTCTCCGAAACACTCTTCAATGGCGGATTCTTCTTCTGTTCACGAAACCTCCCACATTCTCCCTATCCGACCTCAGCAAAGCCTGATAATTGATCTCACCCCACATGCTTACGACGCCTTCATGTTCCCAATTGTGGAGTGTCTCAAACACTCTCCACTGGTTCTAGCATTAACCAAGGTTGAGATCGTTCCAATGGAGTGTTTGTCGCAGATTTTCTCAACTGACCACTATGACAAGTCTGTCGATCGCATTTTCTTCGATATTCTTGATACCAAAACCTCCATCTCCAAACAGCGATTCTGCTCGCTTCTAGGGTTCGAACCTGATGAGTCAAGGGTTAACCCTGAGTCTATTCCTGTGGGACAGTTGTTCTCCATGTTTTATAACATGGGATACATTGAGATTCTAACTACAGTTACAAAGTTCAAGAAATCCTGTCTTCCTCCACAGTGGAATGGCTTCTTCACGGTACTGTTCAAGGGTTTATCAGAAAGAAGTGCAGGTTCTGACGGGGCTAGCCATCTGTTCATGACGATTCTCTATGAGTTATACCACGACGTTAATCTTGACTATGGCTCTGTTTTATGGCAACAGTTGATCCAAAGTCTTGCCTCTACTTCTCGCCGTTCTGAGATTTCTTATTCCATATTCTGGACGCTGGTCACCAAGTGGGCAATGGACAAGTATCATGTCCCTGTAGTAGCTAATTCTCCACTCTCCTCGATCGGCGTTTTCCACACAACGAAGATCATCGTGACTGATCCTTCCAAGTTTCAGTTCATTGGCTCAATCCCTGAGTCGATGTATGCGTGTGTTCCAAGGGATAGTCGTATCATCAAGACTTACAGGGATTTTCTTCGTTCAGGCGCTAGAGAGCTTACTCCAGAGATGATTCAATTTATACATGACGCTGACAAGCCTGCTCCCAGGGGCAAGAAACCAGAAAAGGGGAAAGACAAGAAGGTTGTCAAAGGAGCGAAAGGTCCTTCTCCTAAGAAGAGAAAACCTTCGAAGGCAGCTCAATCACCTCCACCAAAGAAGAAGAAAACCCAGCCCAAGCGCAAACTAATTCTTGCCTCTTCCTCCAGTGAATTAGAGGATGAGAGTTCAGACTCAGAGGAGTCGCTTCGAGGTGACACTCCTCCCCGTTCGCCTTCACCTGAGGTACCCATTTCAACTAAACCTGTCTCTCCTCCCCCAATCTCCATATCTATTTCCATTCCCCCCATAACCTCCACTACTCATATACCACCCACCTCTATCCCCGTACCACCTCCTATTTTCTCAGAAGCTACGACAACAACCACCACTGGAGTTCGAACCAACGTATCTGATACGGGGGATCATACTTCAGCACCTAAACACACACCCGCCACTGAACATACTTCCACACCCGAACCTACTCCCACAACCGAACTTCCCCCTTCTCCGTCATCTCCTAATCATTCAGCAGATGACGAGACTTTTCTTGGAGGAGAAGACATGACTTTTGACTCTGTCTACTATAGTCCGTACCAGGTTCAAAGTGATGATGAAGATGATGCTCCTGTCACTAAAAAGCATCTCAAGGAACTTCATGAGAAAATCGACAGTCTCATCGTTTCCTCCTCTTCCTCTCGGTCCAATATCTCAGAGGCTGCCATTCAAGGGCTAGTTGATTTGTTCACCAAGGCACATGAAGCCTCAATCAACTCTGCCACTGCTGCTATCGACGCATCTACCAAGGCGTGTGCTGCCGCGACCGAAAAAGTCGAAAAACTATTTGTCGATGCTAACAATCTTTTACAGTCTTTACAGGGGGCCGCTGAATACAATGCAGCGAAGGTTGACTCTCTTGTCGAGAAGCTGGCCACTTCATTCGCATCAGAACAACAATTCTTTTCCAGTCTTCGTCAGTCTCTTGTCGCTGACAATAAATCCTTCCAGGCGACTGTTGAGGAGCGCTTGACAAAGCCGCAAGAAGATCTCGTTTCAGAGAACTCCGTAATGGATGCTCTTGCTCGCAAGACCACTGCTCTAAAGGTCAAGAGTCTTCAACTTCTCCAATCAAAAAAGGAGGTTGCGTCTCTCCGATCTGAGCGTGCGGTCATTTCCACGTGTGTTTCGGATGTCCACGCTGCCCTCTCCAACATTATTGAAGCGCATGATCCAATCCTGAACTACTTCGTGAGGCGAACTCTAGCTGAGAAGCTTGCTCCTGCCCTTGACCTGCTCAGCAAAATTGAAGGGCTTCCTGAGTTCGTGGCCCATCCAAAACAAGGGGGAGAAGGTGTGTCAAAGGCTGAAAATCAATCTCAACCGCCTCTTACTTCTACATCAACTAAAGCAACCGAACCTCCAACAACAGGTCAAGCTTCAGGTTCGGGTGCTAAAGATAAAGGGAAAAAGATTCTTGAAGACAGTGATGGTGATGATGACAAAGAGACCATTGCTGATCTCTTGAAGAAAGTGTTGGGTTTTTGAGCAATGTAACACTTCCTAAGTGTACATGCAACCCTAATAAACCTTGGATCTATGTTTGTCTAAATACATGCAAAATAATAATTTTCCAAGGTTCATAACCTATCTAACATGGCATGGGGAACATTTAAACATAAAAGAGTTAGATGAGATTACATACCTTTTTGATGAGATTGATTCTTTGGAGTTTGAGAGCCAAGCACCAATAATGTGAATGCCTCAAATGGAATCACAAATCACCACAAACACTTGGAAAACTTTGAGAGAGTGTATACACACTTATATTTTCGGCCACACACAAGCACCACACTAGTGGCTATTTCATGCAACATAAGCATGCTTATATAGTGTACATGATTAGGGTGAAACCCTAATAACCCATGACCTTTCCTTTTCCAAGGATCCATGGGTTAAAAGCTCCATGGATCATCCATGGACTTCCATACAAGCCTAGCCCATTAACAAATGAGTGTTAGCCCACACTATATAAAACAATAGCCCACAATTTAATTAGTCTTCCTTTTAATCTCTAAATTAATTCATAATTAATTTAAGACTAAGACTAATTAAATAACATGACTTCATATTAATATATTATAACTTATAATATATTAATAAACATATGTGTATAACTTTCATAAAATTATCCATAAATAGTTCGGATGAAATGCAACCCAAATGGACCATGCCGGGTCGGGTCAAGTATATACCAAATAAGTTATGGACTTAGACACCTTATCCAACAGACTCCCACTTGGATAAGTCTAATAACTATATTTGCGTATGTTACTTTAGGAACCAACCAGCAATCGTAGCTCTCGAAAACTCTGTTGAACTATGAAGCGCCATTTTTAGATAAGTGATCATTTAATCCTCTGTTCTCATGATATCAGCCGGACAAATACATGGAACAACGTCGTACTTATTGTCCAGCAGTTTGTTTCCCGATTTCCGATTTGTTTGACAAAGAACTTAATCGGACACATCAATTTAGTTCTGACCGGCCGATACATAGGTCACAACAAAATCATCGAGGGGCCCAGATATCGCTTCTATTTCTAGAAGGAACAGATAAACTTCGACTCATATGCTTGTTCTACTACTTGTTGAATTGTACACAAAGGCACGTTTTATAACATCAAGTTACTGATGCGTTTACGTGCAATCATTGCACAACCAACTCATAGGTAACAACTCATATCTCTAGGTTTGAAGATTTATATGATATTACCGTCTCACGATCACTCGAGATAAATTCCATAAAGTGATACAAGTGAGCGTGGGTTTATTCCAATACTCATAACTTATGAGCACTCATGAATGTTGTAGCAACCATTGCTATGACTAAACCCATTTAGCCATCTACAAACTCGATTCATGACTGTCTTGATTCATACCTACTTCCAACATATGAACGACTATGGAGTGTTTAAATAACTTAGTCATTCGGAAAGAATAACCTAGCTATTTAGGAAGTCAAAACATGCAAAGTGAAACACAATAATAATCGAATCCAATATGGTCTCAGAACCCTTTTGAATATAAATAGAACCACCTTTTATTTATCACCATATTGATTATACATTATTCATTGTATAATGTTTCAAACAATCAACTTAAGACTTAAATAAAACAACAGTCGTCCCATGCTCCTAGCATGTACACTTTGTTTTTCTAAACAATAGTTATGCCATACTCCAAGTATGCACACTATGTTTATCTATGATCCTTACATTGTGATGTAGATCAATTGAACATGATTCCAATGATACTCATTTCACAATCCCAAATCCTTATTGTAAATGTGAGAATCCCCGATTCCTATCATTTACCAAAAAACTGTTAGATTTTAAACTTTTATGCAATGTTCCTCTTGTAATGATTATTCACAAAGTCACCAAAACCTTGTCACCAGTTATTACAGAGTATTCCAAAGAAGGTCAACCTCTATGGAACGGAAGTCTCATATTCAAAGTACATTGCTTTGAACATCCTTCTTTCATTAAGGTTTTCTAATCTTACATAGATTGAATAACTTTCACCTATGGAGACATTTCCATAGTCCCATTTTGACAATCGCTTCCGAACAAGAGTTACTTCTTTTCAGAATATGTCAATATGGACCTTTCCGACAACTTACATCATACTTCCAACTTTCCCTGAGCAACCAATCTTTGGCGAACCTCAAATTGTCCTCGACAATTGCTTAATCACTTTAGTCATATCCAGTTCTAGAATTTTCCCTTCTCAATGCCTTAAGCATTTGGAAAATTTAGAAAAGATGAATATTATAGCACATGCAATCGATCCTATATCCGAAGCATATGGGACACGATTCATGATGTTTGACATAAAGACATGATACTAGACAAGTCTTTTGCTACAATATTTTTTATTTGCCATGTTTTCAAAAGTTAATTATGAAGAGGGATGCCGTAGTCATAATTGAATTTTGAGAACGCAATATATATAGAATTTCCTTAATTCGAACCATTCAGACATAAAATTCATATATATGTCCTTGACTAAAGACGATTAAAATCTCAATCTAAGCTTTAGAATTGAAACGAATTATAATTTCCTCTCCCTTAATTATAGCAAAACAACTTTTCAACCCCTGCAACTTCACGAATTGAAACTTTGTTTTCTATAATTAACATTGCTAACTTGCAACACTAAACGTAATAATCATGCTCCCACTAACATGATGATTATCAGCATAACACTTATGCTCCCACTAGCTCTGACATATTTCCAGAAATCTGCTGGACTTCTGAAATTTAGATTCATACACCCTTTCTTAGATAGCTCACATGTGTGTCTAAGTAATTTCAAGAACTATGAAAAGGGATGCCGTAATCATAGTCTCAATTTCTTAGACCTTTTCCATTTCTCACAAGTCCATGTTAGTGTGCCGGTTAACCACACACGCTCCACTAACGACTTTTGAAAATGCAAATAACACAATTGATATCTACGTAAAATCTACTTAGTGAAAGCGTTTCCTCACCATCATTTTCATGAATCGGAGAGAAACCTTATGATACTTAGATTTTATAGTGTATGAGTTCCTATCCATGTGAATTTGTCAAAACCATAACCACAAGATAAGATTAGTGACAAATTCAGCCTTACATGGATTAAACTTGTTCAATTTTAGTTTCTTGTCACCTTGGTAGCACAAGGCCCACTAATGCTTCCAAGTTGAACTCTGATAACTCACATGCAAATTCAACTTATTTGAAGTAGGTACAGAAATAAGAATTATGTCAACACGATAGGTTGCAAACCTTAAGTCGTGTGCTAGTGATAAATTACAGGTTTTACTCTTGATTAAATCTTGAAACTCTTTCAGGATATTTAAGGCTCCCACTGTCCCCTTGACATATAAGTTTCCCCAGTCAAGAACCATTCCTTGACAAAACAAATATTCAAGGGATAGTGTGGATTCTTATCAAGACTAACACTTCACATAATTGGTCTTAGTTGGTCTTTGTCTCATCCAAGACATCACAACTTACCAATCTCAAATGTACAAGAGTAGAAAACATTTTACTCTTACATTTGACTAGTTTTAATAAATCTTCCTTTATGTCACTCAAGGTTACAATCTTGGAGTATGACTCTAAGAATTGTTTTGGAATGAAGTATGACTCATCTTCTTGATCTTAACCAATCCAACAATTCATGACCTCTCTTCTTAGCCATAACAATGCACTAAGACGTCCTTAGAGTATGAATTTGTGATATGGTTTCATAATCATTAAGATGGTCATGAAATACGATACTAAAGTACTCTCCCATCCTTTCAGATTTGAGAAACTTTTATCTTTTTGCCTAATTTGATTCTTCTCATTTGTTTTGTCATACATTGTAACCTTTCCAATGTTACAGAATTATACTTAACCTCATAAGTATAATCATATTTACTAATCTTTAGTAAATCATGACAAATCAATCTTTGTGGTGGACCTTGACCAGCGCACACCCAGTGCACCTAATTCCTTAGTCCTTCAATTGACTCACATATATATGTGATCAAAGAATTAGTCTTAATTTTCAAAGATGAAAATTCTCATTCATCATACAATACAACTTGTATGATTCCATGTTTCTGTCCAATTGAAACTTGGGTGATGAAAAACTTTCTTCATTTGGTAAATTCAGACACTACCACAAATGAAAGAATCAAATCCACTTTCCAATATTGCTATTACTGGAAACATATAAGCAAAAATTTTGCACATATGCCATTGTAAGGATATTTTTAAAATAAATAAAGTTAAAACCCTTTTTTTCTTTTATTTTAAAACTTTGCGGAAAAACTTATCCTTACAATCCACATGAAAACCTTGTTGTTACCTATTCATAAGCAATATATTATAACTCTTAAGCAACAACTCAAAATTCTGATTACCGAACCATGCGATCGAAACCCACCTTCGCAATCAGAATCAACATATACTTACTTTAAGCTTCCTATTTGATTCTTTAAACATTAGCATGTGACCCATTCACATTATGTAATAAGAATCTCCAAATAGGAACTTAATAGAGTTAGTCAGTGGACTTTACCCGAAGTAGAGTCAAACCTCTTGACTAGATCAACCTTATGACCTTTCAGGTGAATAGGGCAGCTTCGCAACCAATGCCCCTTCCTTTGGCAACGAAAAACACATGGACCCTTTGGAAATGGCACATGAGACTATCTCAGACTTAGCCTTTCTCTTTACCATTTGGTCAACCGAGTTGACTATGGCCGATCCCTTTCCATTGGGAAGAGAAATCTTTTTCTAGATATCCAATGCTACCATTGTCAATGTCCATTTAAGACTTGGGAAGTTTTTCTTTTAATCAAATTTGCTTTACTAGTGTTCCAAATCATTGCTGATTCCACAACACCAAGCAAATAGATAACATCATTAAGCGTCATGTCATAGTCTGTCTCATAGTAGTCCCAAAGAGACTCACTATGTTACTAAGAAAGTGATTGAACATCCAACTTTCACGAGACTTTGACACCCAACTCTCCCGGCTTGTCAATATGTGACTTTATCTCCAAGATGTGAGCACACATAGACTATGCCTGCCAATAGGTATTGAGTGACTTTAAACTTTTCAAGAACTTGTGGGTGAGGGAGAATAATTGGAGGAGGTGGAGGAAGTGAAGCATGATGTTGAGGGACACCATCTTCAAGAGTTTTGGGAAGATCATAGTTGTCTGAACCAGACATCTATAATGGGAGAAAATCAAGTTAGTTGATTCAAAATCCTTAATATAACACCCAATATGAAATATTAAGGCTAGGACCCAACACAATATTTTATAATTTGGAAGAGGGATGCTGTAATCCAAGCTATAAAATATTTGAAGGTAGGCGAATGACGATTCACCAATTTCCACCATGAAAAACGAAATAATTTATTAGGTTTTAATTGGATTTGAAATTCCTAGATCGTTTGAGATTCATTGAACTTTTCAATGTCATGTTTCAATCTCGAGTGTGCCCTCTCAAATTTTGTGACTGGGATGCCGAGGATCACAAAACAAGGTGTGAATAACCATACCAATTCACTTGGTACCCTTAATATTATCACCTAATCAATGTGCCGGTTAACCACACACGCTCCATTGATCTATGACAAACATTAAGTCACCCTTCGTGATCCTTACTAGTCCAAGTTAGTGTGCCGGTTAACCACACACGCTCCACCAACGACTTGGTAAGGTACAAAGTGTGAATTCCATGGGCTAGCACCAAATTCAGATTTTTCCTAAAGTAACTAAGATTGGGAATTAAATAAAAAAAATATTTAGTTACTTTATAATAATCATTATACTTTTAATGAGAATTTAAAGTCATTGTCCTACCCGTTCGGCTAACGACCCTCCACCGATCAAGCAAGCGGTGGGTGAGAGTGGACACCCATTAAGTTGCCATTTTATAGGCAACAACCTTATACCCACCTTATAGACCGGTTTCGTGAATGAGGCCTACTAACGGTAAAACGACTTGTTCTTATACATATATATATATATATATATATATATATAATTAACCATTAATGTTATAAATAGTATAAGTGTTGAATTTTAACTTTTAAAATTCTAAGTGTTGGAATTAAAGTTTATTAAAGTGTGTGAAACTTTTCCAAATTCCAAAACTTGAGGGCAAGTTTTGAACAATTCATAAACTTTTGGATATTCATAACTTATGAGTTTTAATTAAGTGTTTTAAAGCTTTTAATGAAGAGTCTCTTGGAAATCCATAACTTGAGGACAAGTTATGAAGTCCATAAAAGCATTTATGGGAAAAACTCTTCAAGAAAATGTAACCTACAACTTCTTAAAAAAAACATTTAAAAGAAAAACTCTTGGAATTCCATAACTTGAGGACAAATTAAGAATTCCATTCAAACACATTAAGATCAAGAATTAACTAACAAACAATTTGCAAATAATTCCTATGATCTAACAAAACTCATATGAACATGAACATCCACATCAACAATTTCAAGACTTTTCATTTCATAACTTATGAATTAAAGGTTCATAAAAATGAAGACTCTTCATTTTATGTAACTTATGTGTTTAATGTGTGTTAAAGAAAAGTGACCTTTGGATATCCATAACTTGAGGACAAATTATGGACTCCATTAAAACACATAAATGATCAAGAATTAATTCCAAACAATTCAGCGAATAATTCCTATCATCTTCTAAATTCATAAGAACATGAACCTGATCATCAAAATTTCAAGAATTATATGAACACATAAAAATCATGGAATTTTGATATATGCTATTGTAAATGGATTAGAACAACCATTACACCAACTAAAACAAGTTTTAAAACACCAAAACAGTTTAGGGTAATGTTTCTAGTCCATTTCCAGCAGCAAAAGTCGAAATTCTGCATTCCGATCATTCTACCTTTTTATTTTTTTATTTTTACTATTTTGCATCAAGTATCAAACAAGCAAGCCTAGGCTCTGATACCACTGTTGGGTTTTTGAGCAATCTAACACTTCCTAAGTGTGCATGCAACCCTAATAAACCTTGGATCTATGTTTGTCTAAATACATGCAAAATAATAATTTTCCAAGGTTCATAACCTATCTAACATGGCATGGGGAACATTTAAACATAAAAGAGTTAGATGAGATTACATACCTTTTTGATGAGATTGATTCTTTGGAGTTTGAGAGCCAAGCACCAATAATGTGAATGCCTCAAATGGAATCACAAATCACCACAAACACTTGGAAAACTTTGAGAGAGTGTATACACACTTATATTTTCGGCCACACACAAGCACCACACTAGTGGCTATTTCATGCAACATAAGCATGCTTATATAGTGTACATGATTAGGGTGAAACCCTAATAACCCATGACCTTTCCTTTTCCAAGGATCCATGGGTTAAAAGCTCCATGGATCATCCATGGACTTCCATACAAGCCTAGCCCATTAACAAATGAGTGTTAGCCCACACTATATAAAACAATAGCCCACAATTTAATTAGTCTTCCTTTTAATCTCTAAATTAATTCATAATTAATTTAAGACTAAGACTAATTAAATAACATGACTTCATATTAATATATTATAACTTATAATATATTAATAAACATATGTGTATAACTTTCATAAAATTATCCATAAATAGTTCGGATGAAATGCAACCCAAATGGACCATGCCGGGTCGGGTCAAGTATATACCAAATAAGTTATGGACTTAGACACCTTATCCAACAGAAAGAAGGCCGGGATACTTTATGAAAAAACTTCTAACCTACTATAATCGAAATTACTAGGGTTAGAATCATACCTTTTAGTATATTCAAATATACTAACTTTTGAGTTCTTCAAATGCTCCATGGAAAGCTAAAGTTCAATAGTGTGAATGTCTCTGATGGTTCACACCCAAAACCCTAAAACAATGGAAAGACAAGAGGAGAGAGGTTGGAGGAAGAGAAATTTCATTCTCCACCTTTTAGGTATGATAAGCCACAAATCTGTGATGCTCAAGGGTCCAAATTATAGTTTAGGTAACTTACAGATAAATCCAGATTTGAACAATTAAGTATTAGATTTAATCATCACTTCAAATCATTTCCTAATCAGCAACCAAGAACCTTCCAAAAACCCTAGAAAGCCTCCTCAAAACCATCCATGCTTGGATCGTTCTAGAATTGTTTCTTTTGTTCGACTATTGAACAATTACAATTCACATATTGCACATTTAATTAATTCCATGATCCCAAAATTAGTTCCAAATTAATTCTGATTAATAATTAATTAATTGCAATCATTTCTAGTTAATTCAAAATTAATTATTAACTATTTCAAATTAATATATTAGTCTTATAATATAGTAATAAATCATTTTATCTCTCTCCTCATATCAATTCTAGAGATTTTCGGTTATGTGGGAAACCCAAAAAGGACTTTACTTTTATTCACTAATATTATACTAATTTAGTTAAGACCCTAGACACCTTAATCGAAAAATATACCACTTAGATAAGTTTTCAACTATAATTGCAAGTATCTACTTTAAATAACTTGTAAATAGTGCTTTCTATAGTCACTGTTGAACTCTGATATAAAAATGTTGGCCAGAAGATAAGTGATCAACTTTTCCTTCGTTCTTCAAGATACAATATGGACATGAGACATGGATACAAATAAATCTCATAGTCCAAGATTCTATTTCTTAAGTTCTGATTTATGATGAATGAATTCAAACTACAAATTGAACACATCAATTTAGTATGGGCTCAGCTAAACACTTCATATGTCGGCAACAAATCATCGAGGGGCCCATAGATATCATTTTTCCTGTTAAGGAAAAAGGAACGAATAAAATTTGACTAAGTAATCATACCTTTTACTTATCATGTCATGCATGGAATTACACTTTATTACATCCAGTTAGAGATGCACTGATACAAACCATAGACTTGCAAACTATGAATTATATATCACCGTTTGAAGAATAGAAGATGTTATCGTCTTAAAATTACTCGTGATTGAATCCACAAAGTAATCTCTAAGAGTGGGTTTAACCAATACTAAAATCCTTATTTTCCAAGTACTCATCAATATTGCGACAATCCCCATGCAATGTGCAATCATTATGGGCAATCTATAAATATTCCATGACAGTCTTAAATGAATACCTACTCCCAAAAGTATGATTGACTATGGCATTTTGAATAAATTAATACTCAGGAAGCCACAAGAAAATGAGACAAAACAATAACCTAATTATTATATGACATCATACTCTTTGAATATAAATAATTCTCCATTATTCAATCACCATAACAATTACAGATTTAATGATTGTATAATTGTATTGGGGAAATCGACTTAACAACTAAACTTGTAAACAATTCTCATTCCAATGTTCTTAGCATGCATATAATGTTTTCCTTTGGTTATCACTATTATGAACAAATCATCAAAATATTCACTTCACAACTAGATTTCCATCCTTATAACGTCCCAAAAATTACAAAGAGATTTTTCATTTTTGGAAACAGATTAATCGATTAAAACCTTTAACTTAAAAACAATAAGTGTCATTCATTTGTTTGAAATCATAATGTTATCAAAATTGAATTACAAGACAGTGGAAATCATTATCTTCGATGGATGTGTACAATCTTACCGAGCTCTTCCCACGAACAAGTTGCAAAACAATTATCCACAACTGTAAGCATAAAACTTAGTGAGTTCCCCAGTATGCCATATATTCCATCATATATACGATGCATCCACACAAAGTCATCGACTCTAATGCCGACCTACCTACCCTCATAATCACAAGCATAGATCATACGTAATGGGCCCAACCTAAACATATATAACGGGCCCAACCCAAATTGTATAACGGGCCCAACCCTAACTCATATAACAGGCCGCAACATACATCACAAGTCATTGCCAAGGGCCAGATCATGGTCTTTCATACAATTAACATGGGTTAGATCTTGGTCTTTCATACAATACGTAAAGGCATATATGGTCAGAGATCGGATAGACAGTCGAAGAGGTGTTCCACCTAAAAGCAATAAATCAAACAAGGAAAATGCAATAACATTTTAGACCAAGAGTTCTCAGGCTATCCAACCTAACCACTTACAACCATTACTAACATTACCATATCTAATCATAACACCTAACAGTATTATATAGTCCAAAGGAAATACCCTACATATATAGCATACCATGACACCAAGTGCTACACTCTCAAACCAACAATATCATAAAATTAACAAGCAAGACACTACCAGTCTAGCATACTGTGAAACCAAGTGTCCTACACTACTCAAACCAACAATATCATACAATCAACAAACAAAACCCTACCAGTGTAGCATACCATAAACCAAGTGTCCTATACTACATATGCATAACCAATAGTTATTCTAGTCATTTAGCATACCTATACCCTAATAGTACCTCTATCCTATCAGGGAAAGGATATACAATGTCATATGTGGCATAGTGAGAAAACTCACCTGAATCGCAGAACTGAAAAAGCTCACCAAGATTCTCACTCCTTGCACGGATCAATATTGCGAACTGACTAACACCAAATAAAGATAAATGCTTAATCCTTAACCCATAACCTCCAAGTATGACCCATAGTCAGACTGGTCAAAATTCAATAGTCAATGTTCGACAAAAGTTAACGGTCACCATAGTATGGGGACCTCTTGGCTGCGTCGTGGGCATGTCCAGACAAAATAATCGAGTTGCATGATACCACCACGTCGTGAACCCTAATTATCCATGTCGTGGTTTCTACTAGGATGCAATTTTTCTCATTAAGAATGTAACATCCCAGTATCGAGGTATTTTTAAATTTAATCCTTAAGTATAAAGACTTATAGTATTTAGCCCTTGTGTATGAGAAAGTTAGTAAATTGGCCCGTAGTGGCATTTTTGTAAATTCTAGGCTGAGACTTAGTACATTGGGCGTATGTTGTGTATGTTGAACATACATGCGCGCGTCTAAGTATGTTGCGCGTACACCGAGTACGTAGGACGTACTTGAGAGATCCTCAAACCCTAATTTTTAGGGTTTGGACCCTATTTAAACATCATTATAGCCTCCAACCTCATCTCTCATCAACCTCCAACACCCCCAATCGATTTTAGCAAACCCTAGCCACTTGTTTGAGCATTCTTGACCCTTATGTGTGTGTTTGGTGATCTTAAATGTAACACTCCAAATCAGCTAAATAACCATTGTACCATTGAAATGAAATAATATAACATAATGGCCCCTTGAGTACGATGGGCGTACTTCAGGAGTACGCTTGGCGTATTAAGGATGGATGATTGCGGAGGGTCAGCACGTACACTGGGCGTGCGTGATGAATATTCAAAATCCTAATCCTCAGACTTGACACCTATTTAAACATCCTTAAATCATTGGGACCAAACCCTAATCAGCCTCTAGAGTCTCATTTCGTCCCTTTACCTCAGTTTTCCTTTGAGAGTGTGATTTTGGAGCATAGAAGTGTGATGGTGGCCATTTTGGAGCTTATTCAAGAAGAAGAAATTAGTAAGCAGGCTTGGGGTGGCATTGGGCTTCAAGATCCTGAATCTAGTTCACCTTGAGGAGCTTCTAGAGGTATAAAACCTTAATCTTGTCATCTTATTCATTAGATTGAGCTAGGGTTTGCTATATTGTCCCCTTTTGTGCTCATGAATCATCTCTTGGGAGTTTGAGTAACTCCAGAGCTTAAGAAGAGTAGATATGAGGTCCCTTAGTTCATTCATACCATAAAAATGCAGTCTTGATGAGTGTTTTGACTTCATACAGGAGTTAAGACCCTTGGAAAGGTCTTAATGGGTTATAAGGGGGTTGTTGGGAACATATGGAGCTTGCAACGACATAAAGTTGCCAACTTTATGCCTTAGAACATCTTAAAGGACTCAGATCTAAAGTTCGACGTTAATTTCCCAAGCATAAAGAGCTTAATGGTCGTTTGTGCATGCCTGACTTGTACGCCGCGCGTAGTAGCATGTACGCAGCACGTACGACTTGAAGAGCTAGTATGTTGAGCGTACTGGAGTGGTACTCATGGCGTACACACTCAGATGGGTTTGGGCTTGAAAGCCTATTGGGCCTTATTCAACGTTGGGTTTGGTTCCCTTTTAGGGTTTTAGGTTGATATTGTGTTTTGGGCCAGAGTTGTTTTTATTGGGCCTTATTGAGCCATGTGGCCCATTAATAGATTTGGACATGGACTTCGGGCCCATTAGCAAAGGGAAGACTCTTGGGCCTTTATGAAAGGACTTGGGCTTAGGTAATTGGGTCCTTCAATCAGATTGTGTTTAGTCCTAATTTAGGGTTAATTGTATTATTGTTCAGCACTCGTGGTTTTAGACTGTTAGGTGAGCAACTTTCAAGTTCAGCAGACATAGGTGAGTCCTCACCATACCAATGGGTCGAAGGCACCAAGGTTGGCCCATTCCGTTAGTTGTGATGATTATTGTGGAATCATTATGGATATGCCTTGTATGTATGTATATGAATGTATTAGTACCTTATTGGTTAGATATTTGAAGACCCCCCCTCCCCCCCCCCCCCCGGAGCCCGTGGCAGCTAGATATCAGACCATGTAGGGAGCCCATGGTACATAGGTATAAGACCCTGAGGGGAGCCCACTACATCCTGGAGTAAGACCCTGGAGGGAGTCCATGGCATCCTTATATGTTTGTATGCATGGATCATGTAGTATATATGTGGTTTATATGGTTATGTGATTATGTGGTTTATGTGGGGTATGTTATAGGGAACTCACTAAGCATTAACTTATAGTTTGTGGTTATTTCTGGTACTTTAAGATCTAAGGGTAAGGGCCCGACATGATGGTGTGGCGTGCATTGTCCGACATTTTAGTTTGGACACTCTGAGGTTTTGAATAATTTACCTGATGTCATGGATTTTTGAAAACAAATGTGATTGCTATATTTTATGAAAATGATTTCGTTACTAAAAAAGAAAATTTTGTGTGGAAATTTAGGCTGTTACAAGTTGGTTTCAGAGCCTTGGTTTGTGGGATTTGGGCATACTCTCGGGTGTGTCAGAACTCAAACTGAGGGAATGGTAATTTTTTTTTCAAAAATCAAAGTTAAAAACTTCTAAAACCGATTTCTTGTAAGAAAAAGGGAGAGTGCAATGCGCATAATCGGCCGAGCTCAAGTAAGTGTTTTCCCCAATATGTTATTCATGCTATATTGATATTTGGAATATGATAATCGGATGGATGTTGCTATGTGTATGCTTTCAAAATTGTATACGGTTAGGATTCTATAGCCTTAGAATAATTGATTTGGCCTTATTTCCTGTTCCTTGTTTGGTTGTGGTCCTAGGGTAGATTCTGTTATTCAACAGTCTATTTGATCCCGTTCTGTGTATAATTTGCATGCATAAGGCAACCTGTTATGATTGATTTAAGTTATGTTTTGATGGGATTGAGCAAATCTTAGGATAGCCTAGAATTTGAGTAATGCGGTAGTCTGTGAGATATGTTTTATTCTGGGACGAATTAGAGTTATCAAGCAGAGCCTTGGGGAAGGTACATGTAGGTGTGGAAGGTAGTATTGGGCTCGTACTACTTGAAGCACAGGACTTGTACCCGAACCAATGTTAGATATGGAAGCTCTAAGGAGACCGGTGTGGAAAGATCCCCTTTTTGAATATCTTGATCATTCTGTTTTATGGTATTTCAATGTAGTATAGTGGTGACACGTCATGGAGCAGGGGGGTCAGGATCAGGATCATGATCATGATCTGGGTCAGGCTACGGTACTGAGCCTATTGAGGAGAGGCTACATGAGCTTATCATAGCAGAGGTTACGAGGGGAATCCTTGATGCTACCCCAGTGATTTTCGGGACCGTAAAGGAAGGGATGATTGAGATCATGGAGGAGCGGCCCAGGTCTTTCGAGCCGAGATTGTTGTGGGCTAGGCCGGGGCCCGAACTCCCTCGTTCTAGGAGTTCAAGGCTTGTGGGGTGCCTGAGTTCTTTTGGGGTTAGGGACCCCATAGCTAGTCGACACTGGGTAGTAGACATGGAGAATGCCCGACACACGAGCTCTTTCACCGAGGCGGCAAAAGTGGGGTTTGCTTCGTGTATGTTGAGGGACCGAGTCAGGGATTGGTGGGAGGAGGTGACCATCCAGGTGGGATCAGCCGGGGTGGCTGAGATGTCATGGGAGGAGTTTGTTAGGCGTTTTGATTTGGAGTTTGCACCATCCATCGAGGTGCAACGGTTAGTGGGGGAGTTCCATGAGCTACAACAGACCACCGAGACTGTGGCAGAGATCACCGCCAAGTTTCGGGAGTGAGCATTGTTGATTCCACAGTATACTGCAGATGAGGATATGAGGAGGACGAGGTATCATTCCATGTTTAGGGATGATATCCGTGAGTTTGTGATCTTTTCATGGTGCAAAACCCTGAATGAGATGGTGGAAAAGGCCTGGGAACAGGAGATTGAGTTAGAGCTCCGCACAAAGCGGAAGCCTGAGCAGGTTCAGGCGGTTGTAGGTTAGGCTAAAAAGCCTAAGACCTCTGATTCTTTCAGTAGGGGCCAGCAGGGTCGTGGCTGGTGCGCCAAGTGCGGTAGGCCGCATAGTAGGGTTTGCTGAGCGGCAAGATCAGGATGTTATGTGTATGGCTAGCCGGGTTACGTGAGCAGGGATTTCCCCAAGAAGGGCTTGATATGTTTCCACTGCAACCAAACTGAACATAAAAAGGTCGATTGTCTGAGGTTGCAGGGAGGAGCAGGAGCAGTGGCGGCACCTGCGCCCGCCACAATGAGGATCACTGATGGCCACCCTGCCAAGGCGGAAGCTCCTACGGTGAAGATCTACGCATTCCAGCTGACTACCGAGGAGGCTCGGACAAAACCAGACGTCGTGGTTGGTTCGTAATATATTTCTCTTGTTGATATAAATTTGTTATGCTTATTGATGACACGCCCCTCAGAGCGGGCGGAGAACAAGAGAACCCCCAGCAAGGAACCTCCAGCTGAGAATCCCCAGCGAGGCCCGACAAGGCCCAACTTGGTCTTCCTAGTTGCTAGGCACCCTAGCGGAACCCCCAGCTACCGAGCGCCCTAGTAGGACGATCGCATGGGAGGTCCTTTCCTGCCAAAGGCCGCCTTCCACTAAAGTCCAAGGATAACGAATCCAGGCGACAAGGAGCACATCCAGAGCATTATCGCATGGACCAATCGTTGGACCTAACACAATGAGGAACACGACTCACCAATAAGGACAATAGATCTTGTTGGAATCGCAGTCTTTGTTCCTCGTACGAACTGAGGAAGATCCTTAATATAAAAGGACCACCATTCCACCTTGAGAGCTAAGCTATCTATCCTTATTCTCATCCTCTTCCCTACAATACTGTTAGGGTGGAAAGTTATTCATGTTTGACTGTGACAACCGTCAATTTCCGGTCAAGTCAAAGTCAAATGAAGTCAACAAGTCAAACCGTTCGACTCAATTTGCCCGTGGGTACTAGAGTTTACGATATGTAATCTCTAAACAACTCGCTATTCTAATGAGAGATCGTAAATCGAAAAGTACATACATCTAGATCTCCTTAACCTAAAACTGTGGTAAGTGACGAGCCAAACCGATAAAACAATGTTGCATACTCATCGGGAGTGTGTAAGATCCTTAAACAAGGCTTACCAGGGTTTACAGACCTTGCATTGCGAAGCCAGACACTCACATTTGTCACACACGAAACATCTCTCAATCGTTATCACTCTATCTCACTTTAATCGAGAATCCCTCCCAAATCTCTCCAAGTATGTGAAATCTCTCCCAAAACTCTCTTTGTATGAGAAATCTCTCCCAAATCTCTCCACGTATGTCAAATCTCTCCCAAATTTCTCTTTGTATTAGAAATCTCTCCAAGAATATGAAATCTCTCCCAAATCTCTAGTGATCTCTTCTTACGAATACAGCTTAACACATGTTATTTAAAATGATATTGTTGTCATCATCCAATTTTGATTGATATAGCCCTCATCTTCCCGATTTAACGACTACAAAAGGACCCTTCACCTAACCCACCAAAATATCGGAACCTTTGTCTCCCATAAATGCATCCAGCACGGATCTCCGGGTCATCTCTCGCAGCGAAACTCCAAAACACGCACCAGAGGGGTGTTATACTTCCCGAAACCTTATCACATGTATTTACAGGAGACCATCGGGAATGTCACGCATGTAGCAGACAAGGTTCAAGTACAGAAGCTTGGGACGGATACGGTTAGTCTACCACTACTACGTGTATACATGAGGATAATGTATAATTAAGATTCTACGGACATTGGATGGGTGCTTCCGCCCTAATTCCTATTCCATGTCTGGTTGTGGATTTGAGGCAGAGTCACCCATCCAAATGTCTTGCCAATCTTAAGCACATATGACCTATATGCGCAAGTTAATGATAGATGGACCAGGTACGAGTCCTGCCATGAACTTCGGGCCAAGGTTGCCCAGAAGGACGAGTAAATGTCCTACCATCCGAAAAGGCCTAGTCGCATAAACCAAACCCACATGCTTCCTACCGAGCTACAAGAACTGTCAGGTCAAACCTGTCGAGCTACTCAACAATGAAATTGAAGAACCAAGCTTCTCACCCTGGAAAGCTCCGGTCTTATTCTTCAAATAAAAAGGCAAATTGCTCGTAGTTCCATCGACTTCAGAGGCCCCGACAATATCTCCAGTAGAAACCTTTACTATTTGCCTCGCATAGACGAATAGGCCGACCAACCACAAGGAACGAGGTACCCTTTAGGAATTGGACCTGAGATCTGAATATCACCAGTCGCGAGTATTGGAGAAGGATGTCCGAGGACAATCCTCCAAATTCGATGCGGACACTGAAAGTCCGTAGTGACACCCCTCGGATAGGACCAACCCGCTCGCAGTATTCATGAACGTAATAAATAGGATATGCCATTCTTACTAGGATCAATTCATCATTGTCATTGTAAATGACTTACTTATCTACCCTCGTAGTAAGAAGGAAACCAAGGAGAGCAACTACAACAAACCGCGGAAGCAATACGATCAGAGAAGCCTTACCCGAAGTTCTCTAGATACGAGTTTGGAATTGAGGAGTCGAATTCCTAAGACACATCATTATCAATGTGGAAATTCTTAAGGACCCTTTCAATTGATCAAAACCTTTGAGAAACAGTCAGCACCAAAGGCGTCAGCAGGAATGCGCCAAAATTCTGGGTCTCGCTGACCTACCGTCTTAGTTCCTTTAGAACTTCTCATAAAATTACGGTACCCCTTACGACTTTGACCCGGAAGGGAGCAACCCTTGACTGTGAAGAGAAGCAAGAGGGAGAAACCTTTAGAGCTCTAGAATAAGAGACCAAATTCCTCTGGAAGCCTCACTCTGGGAAGGCTTAGTACGCTTCGGAAAGCGTGGAAAGCCAAAACCCCAGATAATTATGCCTTTTGAGATTCTTGTCAGAATCAGCCTTGTAACTCGCTACTTCAATCTACTCTCGCGAGCTTGGTAAAGTACATTCTACCCGACATGTCCCGAACTTGCAGAAGTATCTATCCGACGAGACTCTTGTAATCCCCCTCGACGAGATCGAGTTCCACAAGAGCCTCACCTTCGTGAAAGAACCGTAGTGACCATGGACCGAGAGGTCAAGCGAACGCACCAACACCGCTTCCCATTAGTGAATGTTCGCTGGAATACTAACCAAGGACCTGGAGTCACTTGGGAGCGCGAGAATCAGTCGATTAGGAAGTATCCCCACTTCTTGGCTCGATTGTTCATGCCTACTCCTTGCATAAACTCAAATTTCGGGACGAAATTCCCTCTAACGGGGGGATGATGTGACAACCGTCAATTTCCGGTCAAGTCAAAGTCAACTGAAGTCAATAAGTCAAACCGTTCGACTCAATTTGCCCGTGGTACTAGAGTTTACGATATGTAATCTCTAAACAACTCGCTATTCTAATGAGAGATCATAAATCAAAAAGTACATACATCTAGATCTCCTTAACCTAAAACTGTGGTAAGTGACGAGCCAAACCGATAAAACAATGTTTCATACTCATCGGGAGTGTGTAAGATCCTTAAACAAGGCTTACCAGGGTTTACGGACCTTGCATTGCGAAGCCAGACACTCACATTTGTCACACACGAAACCTCTCTCAATCGTTATCACTCTATCTCACTTTAATCGAGAATCCCTCCCAAATCTCTCCAAGTATGTGAAATCTCTCCCAAAACTCTCTTTGTATGAGAAATCTCTCCAAGAATATGAAATCTCTCCCAAATCTCTCCATGTATGTCAAATCTCTCCCAAATTTCTCTTTGTATGAGAAATCTCTCCAAGAATATAAAATCTCTCCCAAATCTCTCCACGTATGTCAAATCTCTCCCTAATCTCTCTTTGTATGAGAAATCTCTCCCAAATCTCTCCACGTATGTCAAATCTCTCCCAAATCTCTCTTTGTATGAGAAATCTCTCCAAGAATGTGAAATCTCTCCCAAATCTATATTTGTATGAGAAATCTCTCCAAGAATGTGAAATCTCTCTCCGAATCTCTCGAAGTATGTGAAATCTCTCCCAAATCTCTCGAAGTATGGGAAATCTCTCCAAGAACGTGAAATCTCTCCCAAATCTCTCTCAAAAGTTCCCGTAACTTTTGAAGTCATTCGGGTCATTCCGACCCTTAACCGGGTCGAAAACCGCTTAAAACGGGGTAAAAACGAGTAAAATAGGCTTAAGGACCCGAAACCCCTCTTAGGGCCGAAAGTCCTCTTAGGGACCGAACCCGAAGGCTGCTGAACCGAACGCTCTTGGACCGAACTCGAAGGCTGCTGAACCGAACCCGAAGGCTGCTGAACCGAACCCTCTTGGACTGAACCCGAAGCTACTGTTCATTCGGTCTATTTCGCTTCTGCTGACTTCGGACCGAACCTGCCCTTCGCTTCCTACTGCCTCGCCTCGCTTCAGACGCAACACCAGAAGGGACCGAACCTTCGGTCCCCTTCCGAGAAGCCTCGCTGTTAGCCTTTTTCTTCCCGTTTTTCGACTACGACTTCATTTTAGCTTCGTTTTTAATTATTTTAACACGAGATTTTCACCCAAAACTTTATTTTAACATATAAGACCCCATAATTATTAATTAATCACGTTTTTAAGGATAAAACCTTATCCAAGAAGAGTGGATGAAGTACAAGAGGTGGAGTGTTGACTTCCCTTTATTCTATGACACAAGCAACCACTCCCATACCCACTCCATGTCACTATTCACCATCAGCCCATACCTAGTCATTTCATGGTACTTTTCCCACCATTTTTCAGCCACACACTTGGTTAAGGGTAAGAAACCCTCCTCTCTCCTAACACTTCTCTCATTTTCTCATTCTTTCACCAAGAAGACCAAACTCTTTTCCTCTCAAACTTCCTCCCTCAAATTCGAGATTCAAGGCTGATTATCAAGCTTTCTCACACTCTTGGTAAGTATAATTCATCCTGTCTATGATTATTACACTTCCCTCTTTCTCAAATCAATGATTCCTTACACATACTTGAGTTGAACACTTCTCTTCTTCAACACTCATCTACTGAAACAACTCAAGGTGAGTTCATACCCCTACATTTTCATGTTTTCTCAAGTTTTAGGGGGGGGGGGGGGGGGGAATACAAGCTAAAACACCAAGAACATAACTAAAATTTTCTAACAGCTTTCATCAGAAAAGTTGGACTCCATTCACGGACTGTTTTGGACAACTTAAACATTTTTGTTTTGAAATTTTTTTTAGGTGTAAGTAGTTCCTGTTCTTAGCTTTAAAATGACTACTTGCAGATCTACATACGATTTTTCTACAATTTAAGGTGATTTTTACAAAACTGCCTATCATTTCAAACACCAATCCGGACCAGTCTGTGATTATGGACTTTTTCACCCAAGTTGGAGGTCATTAAAAATCATGATAAAAATTATGAGTAAACTAGACACATTTTGGGAACTCTCAGAATTTACGGATTTAGTTTTTGACTTCGTATGATTTTTCTATGACTTTTCTAAAACAGCGCAGAAAGGTTAAATTTAGTTAACAATATATAACCTTCATAACACTTTGTATTATGTTGAGCAAAGTGTATAAAAATAAGTTCTAAATATTGAATGTGTTTCCTTGTTAGTTTATCATCATAAACTGAAACTTAGTCATTCATGATAAGATTATTCATTCATTTAGAACACATATATTAAGCTATAATGAGCATAGTTTATGGATTCATAACATTAAGGCATTTTCATAAAAGAATTCTTATGCATTACAAACGCTTTGGATAAACTATAATAGGTGTAGTATATGTATCATTTACTTCTCAAACTTATTTACCAAAGGTTTTCAGTTTAGTTCATGTAAATCTGTTAATGAATAAATTTGTGAGTCATTCCCTTCGGGTTACTTCCAAAGTAACCAATTCAAAAAGTCCTGTAAATTGTAACCAGAGTCTCTTGTAGGGAGAACGTGATAGTTGTGTATAGATCTATATTGGGTTTGACAAACCCACACCTGAGCTGCATGCAACAGCTAAACCGGCAGGTCTGTGGTGACAAGTGTCATTTTAGTTTCGCGACGCCTGAAGAACGTCGCTATTACAAGGTTGTCTAAGTCAAGTATGGTTATGATTAGCTCACATGTGGTATTATCAAATCATAAGAGTTACGGGTTCTAACTTTAATTTAGCGAGTTATGTCGATTTAGCTCACTGAAATTACTTTAAGTATGGAAAAATACTTGTACGTCTTCATATCAAAAAGGGTTTTATGTCGATTTAAAATCACTTTTTATATCAATAATTACAGATATTGCTGTGTATTTTCAGTCTTGGTATTTAAGACTACACACCATTCATTACTGGAGTTTTCTCAAATCAGAAAGGGTTTTTACGCTAATTTGAAACCACTTTTATATCTTTAAGTATGACAAATACTTTTTCATTTTCAGTCCTGGTATTTAGGACCACATAACGTTTATAAGGAAAATATTGGATTTTTCTTGGTAACATACATCTCTTTACAAAGATCGATTTTCAAACTCTTACTGTCAAAAGCTTATGAACTCACCAACCTTTGTGTTGACACTTTTCAAAACTACCTGTATTCTCAGGAATTTAGTGAAATAGGAAATCAACAACGTTTTGAGGATGGGACGATAAATCGTCAAACAGTTCATTTTGTATCATAATGTAATTGATTCGAATCATGTAAACATATACTTTGGTGTAACTTTTTCAATTATATTTATGATGGTTGTATTTACTTTGAGCACCATTATACTCGTTGTTGTGATACTCTACATGAAGTCCTCCACCCCCGGACGTTTCCGCCATCCTTGGTTTGGGTGTGTGACAGATTGGTATCAGAGCATTGTTTATAGTGAACTCAGTATATCGAACCACATAAGATATACAAACTATAAATGCATTGGGACTAAAGTCTCTGATTTAAAGTTTTCAAAACAATTATACTTTTAGAAATAAATAATTTCCTATTAAAAGTATACATGCATGCATACATATTAAGGTCAGCATCATTCTCGAGCAAAACAAAAGTAACGATTGTTGAATATCACAAGTAAGCTCGGGGGTGTATGATCAGTCTTGGGGATGGCATAGCCTGATCAACTATGCTAGTCCGAGTAGTTTGAAATACTATAGGAGTATTTTGTAATATCATAACTTATATGAAAACTAAATAGATCCTTAATAATAGGTCTATAGTCCCTAAGTGGATACCCTAAGGTATTATATAACTTAGAAATCATAGACTTAGAATTTGTGGTCATTGCCTTACTTCCTTTTCCTTGTTTGGATGTGGATCTAGGGTAGGATCACTTATTCGAAGGTCTATCATATCTTGTTATATGTAATTAGTATGCACTATGTCATTATAGAAGTAACTAATAAGGATCACCCCTATAAGTAATTAATTATAGAGTTAGACGCCTAGTAATTATCTCTTCCACTCCTATTCTCGCATGTACAACATAGTAAGATCCTACTTACCGGATGACCCCTACTTTCCCAATCCGAACCCGAGAAATGGTGAATGGTTATGAGGAGAATCAGAAGCGGAATCAGAGGTAATCAATCCTCCATGCATAGCAAGGGTTTCCGCGAACCGTTTCGACTACATCGAACCTGTGCCCCGTTGGGAAATCGTGATTGAGGGTTGAATGTCGACAGCAATGACAACAACCACCATGTGGAGATCAACGAGGGTGCTATGACATCAACCACGGGGGACTGACTGATAGAGCCCTCCCGGCGAAGACCCGGAAGATCGCGAACATCGGGGAATAAAGCAGGTAGACTACAACCCGAGTTCGGAAACTGCGCGCTACTACAGACCCTACTATCTCACGTACCCGAGACTCGGAAAGAGACTACTATTTCGGAGACCAACTCTCTGTTATAGGACTGCATCATAGAGATGTAGGTCAAACCTTCGAGAACATACTTCAATTAGTCATAATAAGGACCAAGCCTGGGTCAAGTATAAGGCTCCACTTGGATACAGAACTACTGAAATAGATGAATATACCATATAAAGAATCTCGCTATGAATTGTTTTCAGAACACCCTTAACGACTGAATTGCGTTACAAATCGATATAAGATAAACTTAGTTAGAAACTCGTGATGTGTAGCCATTCTAAAAACTCATTATCATCTCACCCTTAAACATTTTGTTGAGAAGTTCCTTCTTCATAGACCTATGGGTGCGATCATACCAGCACTAATGCACCGGGTCCCATCAAAACTCCTCAGCCAAGCGTGTTCGGACAAACATGATTCTAAGATGAGTAAAGCTTAATGCCCGTATGAAACCTACTCCTACCCACTGCCATAACTCCATTTCAAGAACGTTAGCGGAAACACTAGGAATAGTACAGTAATGTGCAAAAATTTATATGCGTAAATATAAATCGTAAAGATGCACTTAAGATAATCATTTCCACTAACAAAGTCGTTTTTCATCGTGAAACAGAGCTATGTCTTCACCAAGAGTCAACCAACCAACTAGCAAGGCGCCAACTCTGCAGATAGACGCTGCTACTTTTCAGGCTGCAGTCACGGCAGCCGTGACAGCCGTCATGGCGCAATTCAATGCTAACAACGCCAGCAGAAGTGGAAGCGGTACTGACAATACAGATTGTGGTAACAATCAGGGACACCATAGGTGTCTGCCAGCGAAAATACCTCAGGCCACAAACCTACGAATAAGAAGCGAAAGTTCTGGGACGAAAAGAAGTGTAACCTACCTCAAAAACTCGCTGGAAGAAAGCAATCCGTAGCTGCACCTGCCATTACAACAGCAGTCACGACGAACGCCGCGACACTAGCCACGGGGTCTGCCACCCAAACGCCGGCCAAACCATATAAGGGATCACTCCCAAAGTGTAACCGATGTGGCTTCCATCACAATGGGGCTTGCCGAGAGATGCACTATAAAAAATGCAACAGGAAAGGGCACACCGTCCGTTTCTGTAAGGTCCCGACCTAACATCTCCCTTCAATCACCAGCAGCAGGGTAGACCCGGTATGCTACTTATGCGGTGAAATGGGACACTTCAAGAGAGGGTGTCCAACCGAGAAGAATGACGGAGGAGCCGGAGGAGTGTGACAAACGAACCAGCAAGGGTAACAGGGAACCATATTAGGACTTTTGTAATGTTCCAACGACAAAAACGTTTAAGTACCATATGTTTGTAATGAATTTGGTATGCATACTAAAGTCACCGACTTTCTAAAAGTAGTTAAAATACTCTCTCGTTCAAATCAAACAAAAAACATTCATATATGATCTTAGGATCATTACCTGTAAGATGTTTTAACGCTCGTAGATCAGGGCTAGTCAATTTAGAGACAATAGGCGTCAAAAATGAATTTTTGATGAAAGATTATTTAGAATGAATAATCTTAACTAAGTTTTAGTATATGTTACAAGGATTTCGTACATATAAAGAACGCCGAAATCCGAGTTATAACGAAGAAGTTATGACCTGTTGAAGTTTCGCGACAAAACCGGCACGACACAACGAGATGTAAAAAGTGAATTTACGTTAGAGCGATATTTAGCCTTATGAATCTAAATGAAAGTCATAGAATACGTTAAACCGTGAGCGTGCATAAAAAGAACGCCCAGATCTGACTTCGTATGAGGAAGTTATGATTTTTCGAAGTTTCGACTTAGCGGTATGCAGCCCGAATACTCGATTTGAGACCGAGCGGTTTTTAGTCGAAACAATCTAAATGAGAATCAAAGATCTCATTAATTATAGTAAAACGATAAAAAGATAGGCGAAAACGGACGTCAGCTGAAGAAGTTATGATTTTATAACAGAGTTTTCCTGTCCTGGCCTACTAAAAATAAATAATAAAAATAAAGTCAAAATTAGCCGACGGAGTCTAAACGAAAGTTGTAGAGCATAGTCTCACCTACGCGGGGATATAAAGAATGTCGAAAACGGAGTTCATATGAGGAAGATATGAATTTTTGAAGTTTATTAAATATTTTCGATATTTAATTTAATTATAAATTAACCGATATTATCCATGGGGGGAGTTAGTGATCTAATCCACATTACGCCAAGCGTAATGTTGATTTACGCCCAGCGTAAATGGGTTTCCAGCCCCCTATAAAAGGGTGTCGAGGGCAACCGACTTCTTTGCTCATTTCTTCCCTTTCTCTCGCGTTTTTGCATCGTTTTTTGTGCAAGAAATATCCCGAAGCCCCGGTATTATTCCCGAGCCCCGAAGCAAGTCCCGAGGCCTCGAAGATCCCAAGAAGTGCAATTCCCGAGCCGAAGCTTTGTCTGCAAGAAGTTCGGTTTTTGTGAAGATCTTCCAGATCTACCGAAGAATACTACTTCTACAAGCCGTAGTGCTGTCCGATCATCTTCTAATCAAGTGAGTGTGTAGTTACTTACTTCTAATGCATAATTATGAAGTATTTTATATGAAATACGTGTTATGTGTATAATATAAAGTTGTTTATATGTGTGAGTGTATAGTCACTTTCATCTTACACATAGATATGAAGTATTTGCTATGAAATACATGCTATGTGTTTATACATTGTTTGTTTACTTGAGATGGATGCCGAATGAATGTTTTATACGAGTTTTTAAATAAGTTGTATATGTAATTTATATCTACAAATATGTTGGGTAGAACATGGGTAGATGAAATAGTTGATGTGTGTTGAAAGAATGTGATAAGAGAAAGGTGAGGATATAATGGTGATGATAATTAGGTGATGATAGATAGGTGATGAATTACGAGTCCAGGCGATGTTGTGGCTACGTATTCATGCGATGATAGTCTATCCCTTATTATGAATTACGAGTCCAGGCGATGTTGTGGCTGCGTATTCATGCGATGATAGTCTAACCCTTATTATGATTTACGAGTCCAGGAGATGTTGTGGCTGTGTAATCATGCGATGATACCCTAACCCTTACTAGACATATATTGAGGGAGTGATCCCCGAGTTAGCATTGTCTATATGATACAGACGATGATCCTTAGGAAAAGTTCTTAGGAACAAGCATATAAGGATATAAGATTTAAGGAGATGAGCGGTAAATATGATATAGGAGATGACCCTTAGGATAATATCTTTAGGGAAGATTAAAAGAAGATAATGGGGATGGGTAATTGGGTTGATTGTTTGATGATTGAATATAATAATTATATTATTGTGGGTTGAAAACCCTATATACTCACCAGGCTCCCAAGCCTGACCCACTCAGTTTAATTGTATCACAGGTATCGATACGAAGCTGCTTTGCACTGAGAGATTAAAGGAGATGTAAATCATTAGTGTAATTGAATGTAAGTTCTGTTTATGCTTATATGTCTGTATCGGAACATGACATCCCGAGGTTTTATTATTAAATGAAAATACATTCTCTTTGAGAAATGTTTTGATAAGTTATTATCATATCTTATTTTGGGAACAAATTCCGCAACCGTTTTCTTTAAAAGATTACTCTGATTTTATAAAACAAAGCATAAACAAATCGGTCTTTTCTAGCCGTGAAAATGGGGATGTCACAGTTGGTATCAGAGCATTAGTTTAAGCGAACTAGGAAATTGTAGGAAATTTCTAGACTTAAACTTTTCATGCTAAGTAATGATTGTGAGGAGTGTGTCTAAAATATGTTAGGTAGTACACCGAAATTGACACAAGCACTAGTTTATTTTAGGAGTGATGCCTAAAATGCTTTTATGTGCTAAATGTTATATGTTGCCATATATGATATTATTTGTTCAGATCTATGGTCTGTTGCCGACCGGATCTGGAAACCTTATGTGTGTAGGATTCTAAGCGTACGTCTACGATATTAGAACTAGTATGTAAACGTTTCGGAGTGATAAGGATGATTTGAATATCTATCATGAATAAGGATCTAATTTCACCTTATTCGGTGTATAGATAAAAAATGACAAGAACCAGGAGTGGAGCTGGAAACGTGAACGAAAATAGGAATCAACCACCTATGGTTGAGCGAGTGGCTGTTGTAGCTGCAACACCTGAACAAATTACAATGGCTGGAGTGCGAACCATGATTCAAGCCATGATGGCTGAACAAAAGGAGGAAATGAGACAATTGTTGCTGAACAACAGGAGTGAACCCTCAATACCAGTTGAACAGCCTGAGCTGAATGAGGGGCATTCAGAAGAAGGGAACTATAGTGGGACCATTGGTCAAGCCAACCCACCAATAGTTTGTCGAAACAATCATGATGGAGACAATGATGGACGTGGATGCAAGTACAAGGATTTCATGGCATCCAAACCACCATGTCTTTTTTGGAGCCCGAAACCGGTGCAAGTCATGGACTGGATCTCCGAGATGGAGACAATGTTTGAAAGTTTTGAGTGTAGCAACAGACAGAAGACCGCTCTTGCAATCCCTCTGTTAAAATCTGGAGTACTGAGCTGGTGGAAGTTACTGGCCGGTTCAATGCCCAAGGGGGAAGCTAGCAAGATGTCTTGGGAAGAGTTTGTGGAGCAAATGAAAATGCAATACTGCTCTGAGCAGGATCTTCTGGAAATCAACAATGAGTTCCAGAAATTAAAGAAGGGAAAATTGAGCGTCACTGAATACGCTACAAGCTTTACGGAGAAGATGAAGCTTATTCCATACCTAATTCCAACTGAACTTTCCAAGGTCAACAAGTTTGCCAATGGATTACCAGCGGACTTTGGTCCGATAGTGAAGCAAGCAACCACTCTGAAAGCCGCCATCTGGGCAGCCAAGAATGTTGAGACCCAAATAAGGGAAAAGGGTCTAGAGAGAGTTGAAGTTGGAGGGAAAAGGAAAAACGAGGGATCTTCAATGATAGATAAAGAAACCAAACTCTCGAAATCCGGAGGAAAAGATGAAACCAAGTGGTGTGAAAAGTGCAAGAAGAAACACTTCGGAAGATGCGATGGAGAAGTGACCTGCTATAAGTGTGGTAGGACTGGTCACTCTTCCAGAGATTGTACGTTCGACAATAGGAAGTGTTACGAATGTGGAGATGGTGGTCATATTTCGAAGAACTGCCCAAAGAAGGACAAAGCTGCAAAGAAAAACGTACCGCCACAGCCAAGGGAATTCCACATGATCCTCGACGAAGCGAATCAAGGATGAGGATTTTATATCCAACGATCAAGTTATGAAGTAATAGTGCGAATAGTAACTTATGATGTAGCCTATTAGAGGCATAGTATAGGGTGAACTTGAACTTTTGTGTAATAGTTTCAAGAATTAATATAAACCCTAGTTTTGTTATCTGATGTGTTGAATGATTATATGATTTATGTATGGTGACTTGGTTAACTGCGAGACAATACTTGGGACGAGTATGAGTAGGTGTGAATGGTAGTAGAGATCTATACTACCGGAAGCACAAGACTCGCACTTGGATCAGGGAAAGTCGCAAGGTTACGAAGAAGCTAGTGATTGATTCCATTTTATTCTGGTATGTCATTACCATTGTTTCGGTAATGACTAGTAAGATGGTTCTTGTTCCGACCCTAGTGGTCATGTTTAAATTTGAGTTCGACTACGAGGAGTATGTTACGTGGTCTAGAGGACCAAGTTAGATGTAACATCTGACTTAAGTCAGAAGGTTGAAGTTAATGTGATTGATAGTGTCGCGCTCGTTGTTAAAAGAAGTTTCTAGGTAGAAATGCTACATGCTGAAATGTGATTATATCACATTAGAATATGAAGGAAGGTATATTCCATTTTGGAATTTAACTCTAAGAGACCTGAGTCTAAGCATTGCATCATTCGATGAGAGGTTAGTAGAGCACGACCCATCGGTTTGTTACAATAGATAAAGGAAAGTATTTATCCTGAGAAGAAGAAGGAGTCCATAATAACGACTTATTTGGTAACTCAAGGGTTACGATTGAAAGTACAACATAGTACGATAAGCAGATGCAAGATTGGGCGTCGTCTGCGGTCAAGAAAGCCATAGAGTTAAATACGCTTTCGCGGAAACATAAAATTTACGGTTATTACCTAGGATGAAGAGATAGCGTATGGAATCATTATACAAGTTCTATTTTCGTTGATGATTCCGGGACGTAATCATCCTAAGGGGAAGATAATTGTAATGCCCGTAGATCAGGGCAAGTCAATTTAGAGACGATAGGCGTCAAAAATGAATTTTTGATGAAAGATTATTTAGAATGAATAATCTTAACTAAGTTGTAGTATATGTTACAAGGATTCTGTACATATAAAGAACGCCGAAATCCGAGTTATAACGAAGAAGTTATGACCTGTCGAACTTTCGCGACAGAACCCGCACGACACAGCGCGACGTAAAAAGTGAATTTACGTTAGAGCGATATTTTTCCTTAGCAATCTAAATGAAAATCGTAGAATATGTTAAACCGTGAGCGTGCATAAAAAGAACGCCCAAATCTGACATCGTATGAGGAAGTTATGATTTTTCGAAGTTTCGACTTAGCGGTATGCAGCCCGAATACTCGATTTGAGACCGAGCGGTTTTTAGTCGAAACAATCTAAATGAGAATCGAAGATCTCATTAATTATAGTAAAACGATAAAAAGATAGGTGAAAACGGACGTCAGATGAAGAAGTTATGATTTTATAACGGAGTTTTCCTGTCCCGGCCTACTAAAAATAAATAATAAAAATAAATTCAAAATTAGCCGGCGGACTCTGAACGAAAGTTGTAGAGCATAGTCTCACCTACGTGGGGATATAAAGAACGTCGAAAACGGAGTTCATATGAGGAAAATATGAATTTTTGAAGTTTATTAAATATTCTCGATATTTAATTTAATTATAAATTAACCGATATTATCCATGGGGGGAGTCAGCGATCTGATCCACATTACGCCCAACGTAATGTTGATTTACGCCCAACGTAAATGGGTTTCCAGCCCCCTATAAAAGGGTGTCGAGGGCAACCGACTTCTTTGCTCATTTCTTCCCTTTCTCTCGCGTATTTGCATCGTTTTTCGTGCAAGAAATATCCCGAAGCCCCGGTATCATTCCCGAGCCCCGAAGCAAGTCCCGAGGCCCCGAAGAGCCCGAGAAGTGCAATTCCCGAGCCGAAGCTCTGTCCGCGTGAAGTCCAGTTTTTGTGAAGATCTTCTAGATCTACCGAAGAATACTACTTCTACAAGCCGTAGTGCTGTCCGATCATCTTCTGACCAAGTGAGTGTGTAGTTACTTTCTTCTAACGCATAATTATGAAGTATTTTATACGAAATACGTGTTATGTGTATAATATAAAGTTGTTTATATGTGTGAGTGTATAGTCACTTTCATCTTACACATAGATATGAAGTATTTGCTATGAAATACATGCTATGTGTTTATACATTGTTTGTTTACTTGAGATGGATGCTGAATGAATGTTTTATACGAGTTTTTAAATAAGTTGTATATGTAATTTATATCTACAAATATGTTTGGTAGAACATAGGTAGATGAAATAGTTGATGTGTGTTGAAAGAATGTGATAAGAGAAAGGTGAGGATATAATGGTGATGATAATTAGGTGATGATAGATAGGTGATGAATTACGAGTCCAGGCGATGTTGTGGCTATGTATTCATGCGATGATAGTCTATCCCTTATTATGAATTACGAGTCCAGGCGATGTTGTGGCTGCGTATTCATGCGATGATAGTCTAACCCTTATTATGATTTACGAGTCCAGGCGATGTTGTGGCTGTGTAATCATGCGATGATACCCTAACCCTTACTAGACATATATTGAGGGAGTGATCCCCGAGTTAGCATTGTCTATATGATACAAACGATGTTCCTTAGGAAAAGTTCTTAGGAACAAGCATATAAGGATATAAGATGTAAGGAGATGAGCGGTAAATATGATATAGGAGATGATGCTTAGGATAATATCTTTAGGGAAGATTAAAATAAGATAATGGGGATGGGTAAATGGGTTGTTTGTTTGATGATTGAATATAATAATTATATTATTGTGGGTTGAAAACCCTATATGCTCACCAGGCTCCGAAGCCTGACCCACTCAGTTTAATTGTATCATAGGTATCAATACGAAGTTGCTTTGCACTGAGAGATTAAAGGAGATGTAAATCATTAGTGTAATTGAATATAAGTTTTGTTTATGCTTATATGTCTGTATCGGAACATGACATCCCGAGGTTTTATTATTAAATGAAAATACATTCTCTTTGAGAAATGTTTTGATAAGTTATTATCATATCTTGTTTTGGGAACAAATTCCGCAACCGTTTTCTTTAAAAGATTACTCTGATTTTATAAAACAAAGCATAAACAAATCAGTCTTTTCTGACCGTGAAAACGGGGATGTCACAGATGTGATGACTTTGTACATACATCGGGGTTAATTATAATCAAAATACTGAAGTCTTGAAACAAATAATTCAATGCTGACTCCTATTCCATGTCTAGTAGTAGGAATTGAGTGGGGCCACCCACTCGACGATTTCACCAACATCAACTTACATACAACGTTTATATACCGCTCGATTGTAGGGAGACCTGTCAGGGATCATGATATCAAGTATCATTACTGGCTATCGAAACACACCCACTACCAGTGCTAGACACTGTGGTATGAATCATCTACAGTAATAATAACATCCAACAAAACGGAACACACGGAAAAGAAACACAAGATACTCTATCACTCTAGTGATCTCTTCTTACGAATACAACTTAACACATGTTATCTAAAATGATATTGTTTTCATCATCCAATTTTGATTGATATAGCCCTCATCTTCCCGATTTAACGACTACAAAAGGACCCTTCACCTAACCCACCAAAATATCGGGACCTTTGTCTCCGATAAACGCGTCCAACATGGATCTTCGGGTCATCTCTCGCTACGAAACTCCAAAACACACACCAGAGGGGTGTTATACTTCCCGAAACCTTATCACATGTATTTACAGGAGACCTTTGGGAATGTCACACATGTAGCAGACAAGGTTCAAGCACAGAAGCTTGGGACGGATATGGTTAGTCTACCACTACTACGTGTATACGCGAGGATAATGTATAATTAAGATTCTACGAAAATTGGATGTGTGCTTCCACCCTAATTCATGTTCCATGTCTGGTTGTGGATTTGAGGCAGAGTCACCCATCCAAATGTCTTGCCAATCTTAAGCACATATGACCTATATGCGCAAGTTAATGATAGATGGACCAGGTACGAGACCTGCCATGAACTTCGGGCCAAGGTTGCCCAGCAGGACGAGTAAATGTCCTACCATCCGAAAAGGCCTAGTCGCGTAAACCAAACCCACATGCTTCCTACCAAGCTACAAGAACTGTCAGGTCAAACCTGTCGAGCTACTCAACAATGAAATTGAAGAACCAAGCTTCTCACCCTGGCAAGCTCCGGTCTTATTCTTCAAATAGAAAGGCAAATTGCTCGTAGTTCCATCGACTTCAGAGGCCCCGACAATATCTCCAGTAGAAACCTTTACTATTTGCCTCGCATAGACGAATAGGCCGACCAACCACAAGGAACGAGGTACCCTTCAGGAATTGGACCTGAGATCTGAATATCACCAGTCGCGAGTATTGGAGAAGGATGTCCGAGGACAATCCTCTAAATTCGATGCGGACGCTGAAAGTCCGTAGTGATACCCCTCGGATAGGACCAACCCGCTCGCAGTATTCATGAACGTAATAAATAGGATATGCCATTCTTACTAGGATCAGTTCATCATTGTCATTGTAAATGACTTACTTATCTACCCTCGTAGTAAGAAGGAAACTAAGGAGAGCAGCTACAACAAACCGCGGAAGCAATACGATCAGAGAAGGCTTACTCGAAGTTCTCTAGATACGAGTTTGGAATTGAGGAGTCGAATTCCTAAGACACATCATTATCAATGTGGAAATTCTTAAGGACCCTTTCAATTGATCAAAACCTTTGAGAAACAGTCAGCACCAAAGGCATCAGCAAGAATGCGCCAAAATTCTGGGTCTCGCTAACCAACCGTCTTAGTTCCTTTAGAACTTCTCGTAAAATTACGGAACCCCTTACGACTTTGACCCGGAAGGGAGCTACCCTTGACTGTGAAGAGAAGCAAGAGGGAGAAACCTTTAGAGCTCTATAATAAGAGACCAAATTCCTCTGGAAGCCTCACTCTGGGAAGGCTTAGTACGCTTCGGAAAGCGTGGAAAGCCAAAACCCCAGATAATTATGCCTTTCGAGATTCTTGTCAGAATCAGCCTTGTAACTCGCTACTTCAATCTACTCTCGCGCGCTTGGTAAAGTACATTCTACCCGACACGTCCCGAACTTGCAGAAGTATCTATCCGACGAGACTCTTGTAATCCCCCTCGACGAGATCGAGTTCCACAAGAGCCTCACCTTCGTGAAAGAACCGTAGTGACCATGGACCGAGAGGTCAAGCGAACGCAGCAACACCGCTTCCCATTAGTGAAAGTTCGCTGGAATACTAACCAAGGACCTGGAGTCACTTGGGAGCGCGAGAATCAGTCGATTAGCAAGTATCCCCACTTCTTGGCTCGATTGTTCATGCCTACTCCTTGCCTAAACTCAAATTTCGAGACAAAATTCCCTCTAACGGGGGGATGATGTGACAACCGTCAATTTCCGGTCAAGTCAAAGTCAACTGAAGTCAACAAGTCAAACCGTTCGACTCAATTTGCCCGTGGGTACTAGAGTTTACGATATGTAATCTCTAAACAACTCGCTATTCTAATGAGAGATCATAAATCGAAAAGTACATACATCTAGATCTCCTTAACCTAAAACTGTGGTAAGTGACGAGCCAAACCGATAAAACAATGTTGCATACTCATCGGGAGTGTGTAAGATCCTTAAACAAGGCTTAACAGGGTTTACGGACCTTGCATTGCGAAGCCAGACACTCACATTTGTCACACACGAAACCTCTCTCAATTGTTATCACTCTATCTTACTTTAATCGAGAATCTCTCCCAAATCTCTCCAAGTTTGTGAAATCTCTCCCAAAACTCTCTTTGTATGAGAAATCTCTCCAAGAATATGAAATCTCTCCATGTATGTCAAATCTCTCCCAAATCTCTCTTTGTATGAGAAATCTCTCCAAGAATATGAAATCTCTCCCAAATCTCTCCATGTATGTCAAATCTCTCCCAAATCTCTCTTTGTATGAGAAATCTCTCCAAGAATATGAAATCTATCCCAAATCTCTCCACGTATGTCAAATCTCTCCCAAATCTCTCTTTGTATGAGAAATCTCTCCAAGAATGTGAAATCTCTCCCAAATCTCTCTTTGTATGAGAAATCTCTCCAAGAATGTGAAATCTGTTTTTGTATGGGAAATCTCTCCAAGAACGTGAAATCTCTCCCAAATCTCTCTCAAAAGTTCCCGTAACTTTTGAAGTCATTCGGGTCATTCCGACCCTTAACCGGGTCAAAAACCGCTTAAAACGGGGTAAAAACGAGTAAAATAGGCTTAAGGACCCGAAACCCCTCTTAAGGAGCCGAAACCCCTCTTAGGGCCGAAAGTCCTCTTAGGGACCGAACCCGAAGGCTGCTGAACCGGACCCTCTTGGACCGAACCCGAAGGCTGCTGAACCGAACCCTCTTGGACCGAACCCGAAGCTACTGTTCATTCGGTCTATTTCGCTTCTGCTGACTTCGGACCGGACCTGCCCTTCGCTTCCTACTGCCTCGCCTCGCTTCGGACCCAGCACCAGAAAGGACCGAACCTTCGGTCCCCTTCCGAGAAGCCTCGCTGTTAGCCTTTTTCTTCCCAGTTTTCGACTTCGACTTCATTTTAGCTTCGTTTTTAATTGTTTTAACACGAGATTTTCACCCAAAACTTTATTTTAACATATAAGACCCCATAATTATTAATTAATCACGTTTTTAAGGATAAAACCTTATCCAAGAAGAGTGGGTGAAGTACAAGAGGTGGAGTGTTGACTTCCCTTTATTCTATGACACAAGCAACCACTCCCATACCCATTCCATGTCACTATTCACCATCAGCCCATACCTAGTCATTTCATGGTACTTTTCCCACCATTTTTCAGCCACACACTTGGTTAAGGGTAAGAAACCCTCCTCTCTCCTAACACTTCTCTCATTTTCTCATTCTTTCACCAAGAAGACCAAACTCTTTTCCTCTCAAACTTCCTCCCTCAAATTCGAGATTCAAGGCTGATTATCAAGATTTCTCACACTCTTGGTAAGTATAATTCATCCTCTCTATGATTATTACACTTCCCTCTTTCTCAAATCAATGATTCCTTACACAAACATCATCACATTCTTGTTAGATCTTCGGATCTTTAAGTGATTCTTCAAGTGTTCTTGAGTTGAACACTTCTCTTCTTCAACACTCATCTACTGAAACAACTCAAGGTGAGTTCATACGCCTACATTTTCATGTTTTCTCAAGTTTTAGGGGGGGGGGGGGGAATACAAGCTAAAACACCAAGAACATAACTAAAATTTTCTAACAGCTTTCATCAGAAAAGTTGGACTCCATTCACGGACTGTTTTGGACAACTTAAACATTTTTGTTTTGAAAACTTTTTTAGGTGGAAGTAGTTCCTGTTCTTAGCTTTAAAATGACTACATGCAGATCTACATACGATTTTTCTACAATTTAAGGTGATTTTTACAAAACTGCCTATCATTTCAAACACCAATCCGGACCAGTCTGTGATTATGGACTTTTTCACCCAAGTTGGAGGTCATTAAAAATCATGATAAAAATTATGAGTAAACTAGACACATTTTGGGAACTCTCAGAATTTACGGATTTAGTTTTCGACTTCGTATGATTTTTCTATGACTTTTCTAAAACAGCGCAGAAAGGTTAAATTTAGTTAACAATATATAACCTTCATAACACTTTGTATTATGTTGAGCAAAGTGTATAACAATAAGTTCTAAATATTGAATGTGTTTCCTTGTTAGTTTATCATCATAAACTGAAACTTAGTCATTCATGATAAGATTATTCATTCATTTAGAACACGTATATTAAGCTATAATGAGCATAGTTTATGGATTCATAACATTAAGGCATTTTCATAAAAGAATTCTTATGCATTACAAACGTTTTGGATAAACTATAATAGGTATAGTTTATGTATCATTTACTTCTCAAACTTATTTACCAAAGGTTTTCAGTTTAGTTCATGTAAATCTGTTAATGAATAAATTTGTGAGTCATTCGCTTCGGGTTACTTCCAAAGTAACCAATTCAAAAAGTCCTGTAAATTGTAACCAAAGTCTCTTGTAGGGAGAACATGATAGTTCTGTATAGATCTATATTGGGTTTGACAAACCCACATCTGAGCTGCATGCAACAGCTAGACCAGCAGGTCTGTGGTGACAAGTGTCATTTTAGTTTCGTGACGCCTGAAGAACGTCGCTATTACGAGGCCGTCTAAGTCAAGTATGGTTATGATTAGCTCACATGTGGTATTAACAAATCATAAGATTTACGGGTTCTAACTTTAATTTAGCGAGTTATGTTGATGTAGCTCACTGAAATTACTTTATGCATGGAAAAATACATGTACGTCTTCATATCAAAAAGGGTTTTATGTCGATTTAAAATCACTTTTTATATCAATAATTACAGATATTGTTGTATATTTTTAGTCTTGGTATTTAAGACTACACACCATTCATTACTGGAGTTTTCTCAAACCAGAAAGGGTTTTTACGCCAATTTGAAACCACTTTTATATCTTTAAGTATGAAAAATACTTGTTCATTTTCAGTCCTGGTATTTAGGACCACATAACGTTTATAAGGAAAATATTGGATTTTTCTTGGTAACATACATCTCTTTACAAAGATCGATTTTCAAACTCTTACTATCAAAAGCTTATGAACTCACCAACCTTTGTGTTGACACTTTTCAAAACTACTTGTATTCTCAGGAATTCAGTGAAACAGGAAATCAACAACGTTTTGAGGATGGGACGATAAATCGTCAAATAGTTCATTTTATATCATAATGTAATTGATTCGAATCATGTAAACATATACTTTGGTGTAACTTTTTCAGTTATATTTATGATAGTTGTATTTACTTTGAGCACTATTATACTCGTTGTTGTGATACTCTACATGAAGTCCTCCACCCCCGGACGTTTCCGCCATCCTTGGTTTGGGGGTGTTACATTGACTTTGTAATGTGTTGACTTTTGTAAAACCCACTTGCATGTGGTGCATTAGCCTTTTGACTCATGAGATAGAGAGTGAGAGAGAGAGACATGTAAACACCTCTATATTAGGTGGGTTTAACCCACTTGTAGAGGTGTGCTTGAGAGGTGTAAAAGTGAGTATGTAAGTGTGTGTTATTTATATAGATGTAGATCTATGTCCCTTTTTGTAACACCATACATATTCAATAAATCTCTTGAACACCCAAATCACCATGTTCATTGTGCAATCTTTAATTCCGCATGCCAAACCATGTTCTATAATCACAACAATTGTTATCAGAGCGGGTCTTCGAAGATCAACGTGATTTTTGAAGAACAGTTCTCGGTTTGGCAACATTTGTCACAATTGCAGCATTTTTAGTGAGTCTCTCTCTATGATCTCTCTTAGTTTCTTTGAATTCGTGCGTTGCGTTTTTTATTTGTGATCATTTGACTCGTTGGATCAAATTTTTCTTGAAAACCCATTTGTTCTGATCCAATATTTTTTTTTTGATCAAAGCTCTATCCATTCTCATATTTGTTGTTCAATTCGATTTTCAAATTGCAAGTGTTCCTTTGAATTGAGTTCTAAGCCCAAAATTATTTCGATCTGCTGCAACTTTGAGCTCAAAAATAATTGATCCGAAAATTATAAGCCCAAACATCAAATCCAAACATATTGATCATTTACTATTCATGAAACATTTTTTGATCCAAATTTTCGATCCAATATCTTTAAAACAAAAATCCCAAAAGTCTATTAAAATTAGATATATGATACGCTGTTTTATGATTCATCTTGCGCATAATCGAATTGTACTCTAATTATCGTTCCTATGTTTCAATTTTATCGATCTTTTTGAATAATCGATTCTTGTAAAGTTTGTCTTGTGAATCGATTGTATTTGGTTTGTACCAATATAAAGTCGATTATGATCAACCAATTAATATTTGATTCAATTGAAAGTCAACATAATCTCTGAAAGTCGAAATCGAAGTTTGTTTTGGAATCGTGAATGGAATTCAATGTCGATTGCTGCCAGGTTATTTTGATGGGTCTGATGAACAGATGGTTTACACTAAAAAGCTAAGGATTGTAATCGATGAAAAGTGGATCCATTAACGAACGAACAGTTGATGTTGGAATCAATGATTTCAATTAACAAAATTTTTGAAATCATCGACTGGAATCGATGATTTCAATTAACAAAAATGTGATGTCGATTTAGATGAATTGGAGTCGCTCTTTAAAGGGTTACTGTATTGTCGATGATTTTGATTGTTGTTAACGAAAATTGGGGTCTAGATTCGTTATTAGAATGTGATGTCGATTTAGATGAATTGGAGTCACTCTTTGAAGATTTGAGTTTGATAAGAGCGAAGGCAGTTCATTGGTTAACAGTCGAATGTTTGGGGAAGAACAGTGGAATGAAACTCAAACATCGAAGATTTTGATGGTTATGGATTTCGAAAGTTTGGAGTCTGAGATTGATTTTTGTTCGATAATTTGAGTCAAATTTGGGAAGATGAATAAGAATGATGAGTATGTTGGTCGATATTTGGATTGATGTTGACGGTAATATGTTTGATTTCAAAATGTTGCTAGTCGACTTCGAAAGGAGATTGAATGAAAAATTTATGGTGTTTCGTTAATTGACTAGTCAAGGGAAGTAATATTCATTTTGGTTTCAACCAAAATATGAAGCATTGAAGTTTTTGTTAACGAAAGGTGGAGTAATAGACGAACAGATGGGTTATGGTTTTGGTGCTCGGTTTGAACGAAGGGGAGAGAGAAATGATTTCATACGAAGGGTGTTTTGAATTTCGTATGAAGGGAAGGAAGTTGAAAATTTAGTATGAAGGCTGTTAATGAAGTTTCGTAATAAGGTCATCCACAATGCATTGAACTCCATAGAGTTTAATGGATTGCCACATCATCATTCTTAAATTCATACAACTTTATTATTGTTTTCTCTATAATGCATTGAACTCTACAAAGTTCAATAGAATGTTACAAAATATAATTTATAGTAAATATTTATGGATTAAAACTTTCCTTTTTCCCATTGAAGAGTTCAATGGCCATTGAACTCTAAATCCATTGAATGCCAAGGTGGCATCTCACAATAGTTGAGTTTCATCCATTGAATGACACATGGACTTGCCATCTCATTCAACTCTCCCATTGAACTCACCATTGTGGATGCTCTAAGGGGGAAAAAGAAAGCTTAAAAGTTTTGTATATAGCCCCTAAAGTTTCGACAGTTTGTCAAATTTTAAAACCCTTGGTATGATTGGCAAAATGTTTCGTATGTTTTGAAGTCAAAAGGAAAAGTTTCGTAAGCAGTCCCTAATATTTCGAATGTTTGGCACAATATATGTTTGGGGTAATTTTTCGTATTTTTGGAGAACAAAGGACAGAATTGTCGAAAATAGTCCCTAAGGTTTCGAAAATTTGGTGGTTCATACCCAAATTCAAAAAAATGACTGATTTTACTGAAGATTGAAGAATATGCATTTCAGGCCCCTGCAGTTTGTGCAAATTGACGCTTTCTACCCAACTTTGGAAAAGGGGGAGAGTTTTGCTTTTTTGGCTGTTTTGGGCGCACCGGGTCACTGCAGAATTTTGAAATTGAAAATTTTTACCCATTTTTGAGAAACTTTGTCAAAGGCGGTCCGTGAACGAAGATAAAAATTGAAGATTTTTTGGTTTTTCCGGATTAAAGCACAAAGTTTATGCCACATGTTAAGGGGGAGTTTTGACATGAAAAATTCCGAATAGAGCACGTTCTCTTTCCTTGAAGGTTTTATAATCAAATTTTGATTATAAAAAAGGGGAGAAATTTATATGGAAATTCGAACATGAATTTTTCATATTACGCGGATTTGAAGACCGAAGTGACCTTTAATTTTTGAGGTACACGAAAAGATGTAATTGGAAGTTTGGAAGTGATTTCGTTTCGAAATGGGTTTGGTTTTATTGAAGATTTTTGGGGTGTGTTTTTATGCTCAACTTTTGGGTGATCAATTTGGAGTTTGAGAAGCTCGTGATCATTCATTGATGCTCGGTTTGTATGGTCTCACATCCTAGAGCCCAAATTGAAGAGTTAAAGTTTGGAAGTTTTTTTCCGACATGTGTCACCTTTGAGGCTCGGATCACGTAGTTGCTCGATTTTGGAAGATTTGAAGTGGGTCATCCATTCCTAACTTTGAGGAGGAGAATGTTAGGGTGCAAAGTTATTCATGTTTGACTTTGTAATGTGTTGACTTTTGTAAAACCCACTTGCATGTGGTGCATTAGCCTTTTGACTCATGAGATAGAGAGTGAGAGAGAGACATGTAAACACCTCTATATAAGGTCGGTTTAGTCCACTTGTAGAGGTGTGCTTGAGAGGTGTAAAAGTGAGTGTCTAAGTGTGTGTTATTTATGTAGATGTAGATCTATGTCCCTTTTTGTAACACCATACATATTCAATACATCTCTTGAACACCCAAATCACCATGTTCATTGTGCAATCTTTATTTCCGCATGCCAAACCATGTTCTATAATCACAACAAATACACTACTAACTTGACTGTCAGAGCGTTTTCCCGGGACCTCCTCCCAGAGAACGGCTGACAGCTTTCTCTCTCTATGACCTCTCAGGTTTTCCTCCGACGTGCCGAACTTTCACCCTCAAGGTGGTCGGTTGCCAGGTCGCATCATTTGGCGCCATCCGTTTGTGTGACAACAGATACGCAAACCCATTTTTTACTCTTTAACCCAGACACAAATGACAGACGAGGCCGTCATCGAGCCATCAGAAACACCATATAGCCCGATACACCCAATGTTCTCAATAGAGATGGTCAACACCCCAATAACACCACCGCCTCAGACGACCGACGTGGTTTCTGTGGTACCTCCATCCGGTGGCCCACCACCGTCCCTTGCAATAGTTGTGCCTTACTTCACAACCCACATACTAATACCCACACTAAATAGTGTAACCCCACCATTGTTCCCCAACGACGGCGTACCCAATCCGCCCATTTCACCTCCTATACTGCTGTTTTTCCCAACACCGACGGATTAAACAATGTCAGTTACAACTTCTTACCACCACCTATACACACCCCAAAAGAGCAACGACAAACGACACTCATAACACCACCGTCAAACGAGATGCCTTCACTCACAACGCCGACGAATAACACCGCTAATGGCCCAAGCGTCGTTTTCGAAGCGCAAAACCACCCACCGCTAGTGACAGAAGCCATGTCGGCACCGCCATTCACGCCCTACCAGCAAAATCCCCGTGACCCACACGTTTCCCACCCCATTCCAGCCAAAGAGCTTATATGGCCCAACACCACCAGACCTTGTGGTCTACAATAACATGTTGGTACAACCATTCCTGGAAATGCAACAAGCAAGATACCATTTTGCCCAATGGACACCGAACCAAGACTGCCTTTCACGAGTGTCACATCACCGTTCATGAAAGAGTTGCTGGAATATGAGATGCCCAACACCGCTAGACTACCTCACCTCAAAACATATGACGGCACCACAGACCCGGATAGCCACATCAACACATAAGAATGGACGATGACATCCCTCAAGTTAGAAGAACACTTCTGGTGCACGTATTTCCCTACCACTCTAGATGGAAATGCATGGACATGGTTCAAAACGTTACGCCATGGTAGCACCTACAACTTTAGCCAGCTGAAATACCTTTTTTTTAACCAACTTCATGCAACTCTGAAAGTACAAAGGCGATTGTCACTCCATTATCGGGTGCAAGCAAAGGGAGGGGGAGACAGTAAAGGACTACTTCGCTAGGTTCACCAAGGCAACACTAGACGTCCCAGGGCACGCCGAAGGATTGATTGCAGGAGCATTTACCTGGGGATTACTTCCGGGATCGCTGTCCCAAAAACTTATGGGCAAGCAACCTCAGACGTGGGAAAAACTAAAAGAGCGAGTGAAGCGTTTCCTACACCAAGAAGATGGTGAAGCGTCAAAGAAAGCATACCTCAATTCCATGTCCTCTTCGGTCGGAAAATGGCACCACCAATCAATCCCCCACCAAGACTCTGGGGGGGGGGGAGGTTCTTAGGATGAGATAGGCGAACACACGGACGGTTCAGAGCTTTCACAAGGGACGATAGACGAGGAAGATGTGCAGAAGTTTATATCGTCACCGAAAAACTAGCAACAAAGGGTACTAAGACGCGATATTGTGAATACAACAAGAGTAGGACGCATGACACGGTCAATTTCTCAGTTTTAAAACGAGAAATGGAAGAAAAGCAGTTGAAGGGAAACATGATAGAAATCGCCAAAAGTTTTTGAGCTAAATTTGAAGCAAAAACCCTAAAGACAACATAGGAGGGGCAGAATACCAATAAGAAACCCTCATGATCCACCATAAGCGGGGGAGAGCGGAGTGCACAACCAGCATGCGAAGCATCACGGAAACCATGCAAGGCCTAACTTTCTCCACGACCGACCCAAGCCCAACCGGGTGGAAAAGAGACAACCCCCTCGTCATCTAGGGGTCCATTCGAGATACCATGGTCCACCGGGTATACGTCGACATGGGGAGTTCTGCATGCATCATCTACGAGCATTGCTTCCAGCTTCTGTCGGATGCATTGAAGGGGGGACTGAGACCAGCCACATGCCAGCTCACAGGATTCACAGGGCACAACCTATAGCCCCTAGGTATGATTCACTTACCATTCACACTCACTAGTCAAGATAAGAGTGTTGGATTAGTGTCTAAGGCTGTAACTATATTTGCTAAGTACTTGACCCGGTTGTGCATAGTCCTTTTGGGTTGCCTTCACCATGGCAACTTGACAAGATAATTTGTAAAGAGAGAAGAGATATTATTGTTAATATATTATGAGAGTAATATATTAAAGGAATAATAATATTATTTGATTGATATAAGTCATATATTAATTGAGAATTAATTTGGTGACTTGAAGAGGTTAATTGAATAAAGGGGCATAAACTGTCAAATGTGTGATAGTTGTGTTTTGGGCTATGTATCCTTATGGATATTAGGGTGGATGGATTTTAGGGTTAGGATACCTTAAAATCGTCCAAGCCTCATATCTAGGAGGATCTTTGGATTGCTTAGGGCCTAAGTTATTCAAATAGGGTTAAGGGTGTAACCCTAGTATCTCATAGTATAAATAGACCCCTTGGGTGAGGGAAATCGGTAATACTCTTGCAAGGAAGAACCCTAGAGCCGATTTCTCACCTCCTCTCTCTCTCTCTCAAGATCATCCTCTTTCTAGTTGGTGTTTGTAAGCCATTAGAGGAGTGACAATTGTGTCTCTAAGCTCCAAGAACAAGAAGTCTCAAGCAAGCAACTCAAGGTATTCTTCTAAGATCCGATTTCATAGGATAAGATTCAAATGTTTACACTAGATCTAGAATTGTAAGCCTTGGATACAATGCATGTTCAATTAGAGAAACCTAGATCCAAGCATTAGGGTTTGCATGTGCACATAGGAATGTTCTTATGGCTCAAACCCATCAGTGGTATCAGAGCTTTGATTGATTTCTATTGAATTGATGCTTTGGTTTATTGCTTGTTACTTGAAAAAGTCGATTTTTATGCTTCTGACTGGTGAACTCGGCGAGTTCCAATGTGGACTCGACGAGTAGCCCCAACTCGGCGAGTTCACAGAGGAACTCGGCGAGTTCTAGCGCCAAAAAAGAGGAGATTTCGGGATTTCTTGCTGTTTTGCTTAAGGATACTTGCCTTAATTGTTTTGGGTCATTAAAATCCGAATTTTATGATATATTGGAGTATATTCTTGACCAAACAAAAAATAATTACCATTTAATTGAATAATGATTTCCTTATATGATAATAATTGATTATTTGAATTAAATTGGTGAATTGTCTTGCAAGTAATATTGATTAGATCAAATTTAAATAATCTAATTGTTGATTTGTATTATTTGCTATTTGATCCTCATGTGATGAAAAGTTTAAAACTTGTCCTCAAGTTTTGAAATTTATGTTTTGTGATTAAAAGTTTAATTTGAATAATTTAAATTTCAAACCCTAGAATTTTACAAGTTTAAAATTCAACACTATACTAATATATTATTACAAGCTTAATATATATATATATATATATATATATATATATATATATATATATATATATATATATATATATATATATATATATATATGTATGATTTAAAAGTGCTAGTCTTACCGCTAGTAGGCCTCATTCACGAAGCCAGTCTATAAGGGGGGTATAAGGTTGCTGCCTATAATGTGGCGCTTAATGGGTGTACACTTACACCCACAACTTGCTTGACTGGTGGATGGTCGTTAGCCGAACGGGTAGGATAGGGCAATCCTTTCCTCATTAATAAGTATAATGAATCTATATAAAGTAACTAAACGTGCTTCATAAAAATCCCAATCTTAGTTACTTTAGGGAAAGTGAATTGATGCAATCCCATGAAATTACACTTTGCACCCTTGTTAAGATATTAGTGGAGCGTGTGTGGTTAACCGGCACACTAATTGGTTCTAAGCAAAGGTGGCAAAGGGTGATTCATTGTTTGTCATAGTTCGATGGAGTGTATGTGGTTTACTGGCACATCGAATAGATAACTATAACAATGAAGGCACCAGGTAGATTTGGATGGTTATTCACACCCGCTTTGTGATCCTCGGCATCCTAGTCACAAACTAGAGGGGCATATCGAGATTTAAACATGCCATTGAAAGGTTTAATGAATCTCAAAGAAATCTAGGAATTCTCAATACATTTAAAACATAAGCTTGTGTTTTTCATGGTGAAGAATTAGTGAATCGTCATTCACTTATCTCCAAATTGTTTGCATGTTGGATCACAGCATCCCTTTTCTAATGTGTAAATAATGTGGTTGGGTCCTAGCCCTAATTTTCTATTTTAGGTGTTAATTGGGACTTAACTTAATCAAACTTTGTTCCTTTCTATTTGTAGATGTCTAACGCGAACAACGCTGCTGCTAGCTCATTCACGCTAATGAGCCTTTGTCAGAAAGTGACTTTTGATGGATCGAACTTTAGCGAATGGATAAGATACATTCGCACGATTATGCATTACGAGGACAAAGAGTATGTTCTCGATGAGAAGCTCGAGAACATCAATCTAGAAATTGCTACTCCCAAAGAAATGGCTGTCTTTGAGACCCATGAGCGTGATGCAACGAAAGTCCATTGCATCATGCTAGCCACAATGAACTCCGAATTCCAAAAGTCCTATGAGGACATGTATCCTTATGAGATGCATCTAGACTTGATGGAGAGATACCACCAAAGCGCGAGGCAAGAGCGCTATGAGATCATAACGAATATGATCACTGATAAAATGGGAAGTGGAGAGTCTCTAGCCATGCACTTGCAAAAGATGCAAAGGTATGTTGATCGTCTTCGTAAGTTGAATATCAACTTTGGGGAAGATTTGGCTATCGACATTGTTCTTCACTCCTTGCCCTCACGCTACAACCAATTTAGGATGACCTACCACATGAACAAGGAATAGGTCACCCTAAGCAAACTCCAAGGGCTCCTAAGGACTGTTGAGAGAAACCTCAAGGACAAGTCTGTTGCACTAACTCCCAATCCACCCGCTGCTCCTGTTTTGGCTATTGGGCAGGGAAGGGGCAAGAAGAGGAAGACTTCTTCAAAGAACAACCGCAAGGGAAAGTCCCAAGATGGTTTCTCTTTTAGTGGGACCAAGGTTGATCCTGCTAAGCCCAACCGAAACCCAAAGGAGGCAGAGTGCCATCATTGCCACAAAATAGGGAATTGGAAGAGAAGCTGCCCGGAATATATGCAAGCCATCAAGGATGGGAAGATCAAGCCATCTTTCGCAGGGACTAGGAAGAAATAGGGATGTGGAGCATGGAAGAATAAATCTAATCATGAGGAACAGAAGATCGTCGCATGTGACCAAGATTGGAGTGTATTCTTTAGTGCTTAGTAATGGATTGAATTTAGATTTAAATAATTGTTGCTACTCGCTAGATATGGCAAGAGACATCATTTCTTTTCATGGTTTATTTAGAAAAGGATTTAGATATTCTTTTAATAATGAGAATGGTTCGATTTATGCTTATCTAAATGGTGTTTTATATTTTGAAGCAATGCCTTGTAATGAAATTTATGAAACTGTTATGGTTGTAGATAACCTAAGAAATGATGTGTTGTGTATGGATTCTTCCAATAGTATGGATAGAGCATCCTTGTGGCATTGTCGTCTTGGACATGTCAACAAGAAGCGCATAGCCCAACTCTAAAAGGATGGAGTGTTGGAGTCATTTGACCTTAGGGAAGATGACACGTGCGAATCTTGTTTACTAGGAAAGATGACCAAGTCACCCTTCATTGGAACTTGTGAGAGGGGTGAGGGTTTATTGGATCTCATACATACCGACGTGTGTGGGCCCTTTAGATCCACCAAAAAGGATGGAAACCGCTTCTACGTGACTTTCACCGATGATTATAGTAGATATGGGTATATTTACTTAATCAAGCACAAGTCAGAAATGTTTGAAAAGTTCAAAGAGTTCAAATATGAAGTGGAGAATCAATTGGGTAGGAAAATCAAGTTGCTTCGATCCGATCGAGGACGAGAGTACCTAAGTCTTGAATTCCACGACTATCTAAAGGAATGCAGAATAGTTTCGCAATTGACGCCACCTAGGACACCACAGTTAAATGGTGTGGCAGAAAGGCATAATCAAACCCTGTTAGACATGGTTCATTCTATGATGAGTCATGTTTCACTACCTATCTCATTCTGGGGGTATGCCTTAGAGACTGTCACCCATATCCTTAACCGAGTCCCTACAAAGAAGGTTGCCAAAACACCTCACGAGATGTGGACAGGGAAAGCTCCCTTGTTGGCACATATCAAGGTTTGGGGCTGTGAAGTTTTCCTAAGAAGAGAAACTCACGACAAGCTCGAACCTCGTAGTGAGCGGTGTATTTCATCGGCTACCCGCAGAAATCCTTTGGATATCTCTTCTATAGACCGAGTGACAATGTTGTCTTCATTGCGAGGATAGGGGTTTTCCGAGAGCGAGAACTCATAAGCCAAAGAGACAGTGTGAGGCAAATCGATCTTGAAGAGATTCAAGAGTCGAGTGATGAGGGAACCTCTAACGCTGGCGCTCAACCCGAGGAGGAAACTCCGGTTGAACCAATTGACGAGTCCTTACCTTTTATACGTTCCAAAAGAGTTAGAGTTCAACCCCAGTTTTATGGATTTCATATTACTACCGAAGGGGACACGTATATTAGTGATGGTACACTAATAAATCTAGATGAAACTAATAGCTATAAGGAAGCCATGGCAGGCCTAGAGTTTGCAAAATGGAATGAGGCAATGGACAGCGAGATTCAGTCCATGTATTACAACCAAGTTTGGAATTTGGTTGACAATGTGCCCGGACGTAAGACGGTTGGGTGTAAATGGATTTTCAAGAAGAAGACTGACGTGGATGGGAATGTGCACACGTATAAGGCACGATTGGTGGTGAAGGGTTTTACTCAAACTCCCGGAGTTGACTATGATGAGACCTTCTCGTCAGTTGCTAAAATAAAATCTATTAGGGTGATGCTAGCCATTGATGCATTTCATGATTATGAGATATGACAGATGGATGTCAAGACAGCTTTCCTTAATGGGAAGTTGGCTGAGAATGTCTACATGGCTCAGCCAGAGGGTTTTGTTGATCCGAAGCATCCCAATAGAGTGTGTAAGCTTGAGAAGTCCATTTATGAACTTAAGCAAGCATCTCGCAGATGGAATCTTTGCTTCGATGAGAAAGTCAAAGAGTTTGGATTTGTACGAAGTGAATATGAATCATGTGTATATGTCAAGGCCAGTGGGAGTATAGTTAGCTTCCTTGTTTTGTATGTCGATGACATACTAATCATAGGAAACGACATCCCGACTCTGCAGGAGGTTAAGTCCTGGCTCGGGAAGTGCTTCGCTATGAAGGACCTCAGAGAGGCTTCCTATATTTTGGGAATAAGGATAGTGAGAGAACGAAGTAAGAGACTAATAGGACTTAGTCAGAATACTTACTTGGATAAAGTACTAAAACGTTTTAGTGTGGAAAACTCGAAGAAGGGAGAACTACTGATACAAAGTAATACCAAATTGAGTAAGACTCAAAGTCTGAGCAAGAAACCGTAGCTGATTCAACGTACGAATCAGAGTACATTGCAGCGAGCGAAGCGTCAAAGGAGGCAATGTGGTTGGAGAACTTCATTGGTGACCTTGGAGTTGTACCTGCCATAAAGGAGCCTATGGAAAATTTTTGTGATAACGAAGGAGCGGTTGCCTTGACCAAGGAACCGCGGGATCATGGTAGATCTCGGCATATCGACAGAAACTATCACTTTATTAGACATCGAGTAGAAGAAGGACACCTCGTAGTAAAGAGGGTATCGTCAGAGGATAACCCAACAGATCCGCTTACGAAGGGACTGAGTAGGGTTAAGCATTTGTAGCATGCTAGGAGTATTTGGCTGAAAGACGATATTAGTTTAGATTAGATAGTTTGGAAATATGTAATAGATAAATGTAATTGACATTTGATGATTAAATAAAGGAGTATTATTTATAATTAAAGCTACTGTCTTATATTAATTGTTTAACTATTGTTTCACGTTGCATGTTTTGACTTCCTGAATAATTGAGTTATTAAGAATAATCAAATTATTCGAAAGGTCCACAATCGTTCATATGTTGGAAGTAGGTATGAATGAAGATTGTCATGAATTGGTGTGTAGATTGTCTAAAAGGTATTAGACATAGCAAAGGTTTGCTGCAACGTTCATGGGTTCTTATGAACAAGTTTTGAGCATTGGAATAAACCCGCCTTGCTAGAATCACTTTATGGAACGTAATGCAAGTGATCGCAAGATGATAATATCATATGGTCTTAAAACCAAGATATATGGTTTATTGTTTATTAATTGGTGGTGCATTGACAATGGGAAACCGCATCAGTAAATTGTTGTCATAAAACACATTGTTGTGTATAGTTGATTAGTAAATAGTAAATGCATATAAGTTGAACTTTATCTGTTACTTTTATCCTAAGAGGGTAAAAGCGATATCAGGGCCCCTCGATGATTTGTTTTGACTTATGTGTCGGGCCCGGTCAGGACTGAATTGATGTGTTCAATTAAGTTCTATGTCAAGTGAATCTGAGATCAAGAAACCAACTGCTGGACAATAAGTTCCATGAGATTATCCGCACAATATCTAAACAGTGGACTGTATGATCCCTTATCTAAAGGACTGGATATTGATAAGATAAGAGTTTGATAGCGTCTTAGAGAGCTACGATTGCTAATCGGATTGTGTTTGCATATATAGTTACTAGACTTATCCAAGTGGGAGACTGTTGGATTAGTGTCTAAGGCTGTAACTATATTTGGTAAGTACTTGACCCGGTTGTGCATGGTCCTTTTGGGTTGCCTTCACCATAGCAACTTGACAGGATGATTTGTGAAGAGAGAAGAGATATTATTGTTAATATATTATGAGAGTAATATATTAAAGGAATAATAATATTATTTGATTGATATAAGTCGTATATTAATTGAGAATTAATTTGGTGACTTGAAGAGGTTAATTGAATAAAGGGGCATAAACTGTCAAATGTATGATAGTTGTGTTTTGGGCTATGTATCCTTATGGATATTAGGGTGGATGGATTTTAGGGTGAGGATACCTTAAAATCGTCCAAGCCTCATATCTAGGAGGATCTTTGGATTGCTTAGGGCCTAAGTTATTTAATTAGGGTTAAGGGTGTAACCCTAGTATCTCATAGTATAAATACACCTCTTGGGTGAGGGAAATCGGTAATACTCTTGCAAGGAAGAACCCTAGAGCCGATTTCTCACGTCCCCTCTCTCTCTCTCAAGATCATCCTCTTTCTAGTTGGTGTTTGTAAGCCATTAGAGGAGTGACAATTGTGACTCTAAGCTCCAAGAACAAGAAGTCTCAAGCAAGCAACTCAAGGTATTCTTCTAAGATCCGATTTCATATGATAAGATTCAATTGTTTACACTAGATCTAGAAATGTAAGCCTTGGATACAATGCATGTTCAATTAGAGAAACCTAGATCCAAGCATTAGGGTTTGCATGTGCACATAGGAATGTTCTTATGGCTCAAACCCATCAAGACCAAGCGGCAAACCGCCCTTGTTGATTTCGTGGTCAGATGACACCCATCCGAGCACAATGTCATACTAGGACGAACCTCCCTACTGAAATTTGGAGCAATCTCATCAACAATTCATGGAATAGTACAGTTTAGCACGAGCCATGGCCCGGTGAAAATCCTAGCCACCCCTCCAAGGGAGCTCAAATGCTATGAGATTATGCAACCAAACGACATATTAACCAAAGCTAAGAGGCCAAAGCTGAATTCATCGAGCCGGGGGAGGTAATAAATAAGGAGTACCCAAGTCAACAAGAAAACATGGGAACTACCCTCCCCGCGACAGTAAGGCAAGCGCTGATCCGACTGCTACAAAAATACAAACACGTGTTCACTTGGATGCCTACAGACATGGAGGGGTCGATTGGGGGATTATTGAACACAAGCTAATTATAAAGCCAGGGGCCAAGGAGGTAAAGCAAAAGAAGTGAGTCCAGGGAAGAGATCGAAACAAGGTGTCACAACTAGCATTTTAGCTAGGAAATTCTATTCCTGTGTAACCATTCAACTATTGTAGAACATACACTCTAAGTAAATATCACCCGATGCTCATTTAAATTCACCTTGCCTATTCAACAAAGGATCTAAAAACCCTAACAATCCCGGTTTGAGTCCATATTGGACTAGGATTTCCTTATTGGGCCTAATGGACCAATAAGCATCGAATTCAATTATTTTGGACACGGAAACCCTATTTGGATTCTAAATGGACCCAATTCTCAAATCTATAACATTTTGGACCATTTGGGCCTAGAATGATTCATTCTAACCCTAATGGACCTTATTAGGCCATAACAACTCCAATTAACCTTAATGGACCTTAGAACCCATTCTTTTATACTATTGGGTCGTGAACTACCCTAAAGGCCGAATGGGCCGAAAATTTTATGTTTAGGTTCCAAAAATCCTAACTAAATGTTAATGGGCTCAAACTATTCCATCCCTACCCTTCTTGGCCCAACACCATTAAAAAAATGAAATGGGGGGGGGGGGGGGAGTTGACTTTGGAGGTGCCACCTCCATATTACTCACCATATAACAAGGCAATCTATCTCATATCTCCATGAAAGTCACCTCATCGTTCTCTCCCCTCTCCTCTTCTACTCATGGCCGAGAGCTAGCACACACACACACACAACCTCAAAATCTCTCTAACACTCTCAAGAACCATCCTCCTCATTCCATCAAGAATCTCGAAAATTAGCTAGAGCTCTAAGGATCTTCATCAAGTCATTCCAATCTTTGGTAAGTTTTTGTCAATCAAAAGTATCTTCTTTCATCTTAACATGAAAAACTCCTTCTTACATAGTTTTATTCCATGGTCACACCTTATAAGCTTCATAAGCTCGAGATCCACTTCAAGGTGTTGCTACGACCAAACATTCTTTCCATTCTTCTTCAAAAACCGAAACATCAAGCAAAGGTGAGTTCATACCCCCTTGTTTTTGGTTTTCATATGATTTTTGGGGAGAATGCAAGTAAAATGTGTAGATCTATGTGTTATATGCATGTTTGTTTGAATTCTTAGTTTATTTGGTAAAAATGTGTTAGATCTTAGCAAATCTCGAAATTTTAAGTATTATTTAGCAAAGATCTATGAACTATGACATTATATACATCACATTATCCATCCTAAAGTGATTACATGTTTAAGATACAAAAGATTTCAACAAAAACCTTGTTAAAGGTCAAAAATTGTCAAGAAAACAAAAGATAAGGTCAAAAAGTGACATTTATGTTTTTATAAGGACCAAACAGGTCCTACTTGCATAAAAAGGGATTTTTATTATAAACATACTTTCCAAAGGGCCAAAAATGTAAATTTTAGCCTAATGGGCCAAATTTTTGGGCCTCATGGTTTTGGGCCCAAAATTGCAAAAAAAATGAGGTTTTGGGGTTTAAAAATGTAAATTGGCCAAAGTTTGAATCATATATGTATATAAACCAAATTTTGGGGTAAAAATAACATTTCTTTCTAAATTGGACCAAAAATGTAACTTTTATTAAAACTTGGGCCGAATGTGAGAACTTTTACAAACAAGAGGCTGAAAATGTAATTTTCTGCAAAACTAGGCCATAAATGTCAAAACATAAAATTTTGGATAAAATATGTGAATTTCTAAACATTTGGGGTATAATTGGAAATTTTTATAAATTATGGACTAAAGTGTCATTTTTACAAACCTCAAGCTAAATCAAACAAAATAGCAAAACAAATAAACGAAATACGTTGATAACTATTTATTGGGTCTAATATTCATGTTACTTGGCCATTGAGCCATAAGGGCCCATTTAAGTGTATATTTAGTTCAATGTTTTCCATGACGTGTTTATTGGGCCTTACGACCCACTTACATGTTAATTTGGGCCTAAGTTATGGACTACATGTTTATTGGGCTTTTGTGGCCCATTTACATGCCTATTGGGCCTAAATTACCCTCTTACATGTTATTGGGCCTTTGTGGTCTAATTACATGCTAGTAGGGCTTGGAATGGAAATTTCACATGCTAGTAGACCGTAACTATACCTTTGCGTAACCATTAAACTTCGTATACTTATATATGTACCTTTCGAATACGAAAACATACCACATATACGTAAACATTAAACATAGTACAAAAGGGGTTGAGAATCTAGTGAGACATGTCGGTTGGTACCTCTGAGTGTACAATCGTAGCCTGTAGTTATAATAAGAGTTTCTTGGTAGGAAAGCGGGAGTTTGTGTATAGACCTATACGGGGTGACCCCCACGACTTAGCTGTTCGCTACAGCTAGGCTAGGTCAGTCTAGAGCGACAAAATCTTGAGCAATACCGACATTTGGAAAAATGCCAAGACGGGCAACCTAATCATTATCATGCATGGTTATAACGGCTCATATAGGGATTCAATACCAAAATTTAACCTTTCGAAGATAAACTCTTCGATTGTGTCATTGCAAAAACGACTTATTTAACAATACAAGAATTTAGACGTTGTTATAAAATAGAAAATATCGGATTTTCTGGGGAAATTATTCATATACATTTATCACATATTCACAATACAATGAATCTAAACTACACTCATACAAGTTATAACTATGAAATTCACACATGCATTTATACTTGATTTTCACATCATTTTCAGACAATTTACAGAAAATATCGGATTTTCTGGGTTTTTGCGAATGATACAAAGGCTTTCATTAAACCATACTTATGAACTCACCAACATTATTGTCACACCCCAAAACCGAAGGCGGAAACGTTTCGGGGCGGAGGACGTCATGAATATCGCAACCAATGTACATAGTAAGCGTAGTAAACACAAAACATTACATTACATAGAATTATTACATTTGTTTGAAATCAAAGTGTTACAAGTGTTATACATACATATATATATATATATATATATATATATATATATATATATATCATATGAACAAAAGTTAAGACGAGTCTGATAAGCGCTCCCTCTTCTCCAAAAGATCGCGGGTACCTGTCTAATGTGGACCTGAGAATACAAGCAGTTTGAAAATCAACATAAAGCTGGTGAGTTCATAAGAAGTTTGTTTTCTGAAAATGTACAAGTTTCCTTTGGTTTTCGAAAAAGTTTGTTATCCAAGAAAATCCCATATTTTCTTATAAGTATAGTTTAGTTATCCGATTGTTATACGATCTGGTTATGTACAGTTTGTTATCCCAGGAAAAACCCTTATTTCCCTTAAAAGTAAAGTTTAGTTATCGAATCCAAATGTAATGTACAAGTATCTACCATACTTCAAATGTTTGTGTGAAGTTTCCTGAAAGCCTGGTTATCCTTGAAATGTATGATAGTTTTAACACGTATATAAAACTATTGAGTGGAAAGTAAACTAATTCTTAAGGTTATTAGCTTACTAAGTTCATTATTACAACAAGTAAATCTCCATAATCTAAATTGCGAGTTCCATAACCATACGATAGACTAAAAATGGAAATAAGTAGTCCATTATCCGTTTATGACTTTCGTCACCCTTGAACCTTTCGGTTCGGCTGTAGCTAGCAGCCAGGTGCGGGGTGGTCAGCCCCGTATAGATCTATACACTCAAGTCACGCTCTCCCTCCAGGAGATTCTGGTTACGGGGGCGGTCCTACACTCGCGTATCTCTGTGGAGTGTTTACAGAGGATGTGTCTCCAATTATTAAGATTAACGGATTTACAAGTAATAGTACGAAATAATCTTGTTACAACAGTGATCCTCCACTCGCGTATCTCTGTGGAGTGTTACCGAGGACAAAACAAATGTACTAATCTAATGCTTTTAACAATAATAAAGTGGAAAAATCATGTGGGAAACATATATTATAACAATATATAATAACATTTGAAAACTAACTCTGCAAGTCAAACTATTGGTTAATACGGTTTTGATTGTTAAAAGCATGTGGAATATGAAACATTTCAAATGAAATAATACGTTTGAGTACAAGCTATCCTTGTACTTTTGCTTGTATTCCCCCTTGAAAAAATTGAAAAACGCGGAAAAAGGTGTAGGGGTATGAAGTCACCAGTCGGGAAGTGTGTCGGTTGGACGCTATGTGTCAGTTCGGGGCTTGAGAATTAGCGAGGTTCCTATGTAATATGAAGAGATACACATTTGTATCCAATTAGACCTTGTACTACTAATTAATTGAGAATATACACTCCGAGACGCGAAAACACTTCATTCCAAGTGTTCGGAGTGACCCGGGTGGCATCTAAGGGCGTGTAGGGCCTAAATTTGGAGTTTACTCTTCAAGAGTAAACTCCTTGAGGAGTTTACGGCCCATTGACCATATCCCCATGAGTTTACGACCGTAAACTCATGGGTGGTGTGTTCTTGGATGCTAAATGGTCAAACAATGCACAAGGGAAGGCTCTAGGCTTGATTTCATGGCTTAGGAAGTGATCAGGACTTGAAATCGCCTTGGAAAAGGAGTTTACGGTTTATGAAGATGTTCTTCGGGAGTTTACTACCTTAAACACATGCGTTTACAACCGTAAACTCATGTTTGTCCATGATACATGGGTTTTGGTGGTTGTAGGTTAAGCATACAAAGTTCTAGACCCATTTCTAAGCTATACAAGGTCTTAAGGGCACTTTAACACCCATTGGAGGAGTTTATGGTATAAGAAGGGGTGTTTACGGTCCAAGAATGTTCTTGGGCCGTAAACTCAAGTTTGACCCATTTGAGTATGTTTTGGTGCATCTCTTGAAGGATTATAAGGTTCTATACACTCATGGAAGCTCATGGAAGCCTTTGGAGGTGTTTAAGGGCAATTTAACACCTTAAAAAGGTGTTTATGGTCCATGAATGAGGGTTTACGGTCCAAGAATGTTCTTGGGCCGTAAACTCATGTCCATACCTCAATTGGTGAGATTTTGGGGTCCTAAGCTCATGCATGCAAGTTTCTAAGCCATATCTAAGCACTAGGAGTGATTTGGAAGGGTTTTGGGGCTTCAAAACCCTCTTTAGGGGTGTTCACGGTTTTGGAAGGGTTCTTAAACCATAAACACATGTTCTTGAGTGTTTGGGTGATTCAAACAACAAGCTAGGATAGATTACTTACCAAATTAAAGCTTGAAAGGAGGTTTTTGGATCAAACTCGAGTTTTTAGAGAGAGAGAGTAGTGAGAGAAAGTGTTTTAAGAGAGAGAAAAAGCTTCAAAATGATGTCACTCAATCCCTTATATAGGAGTTGAGTTTATGGCCTGGAGAAATTGTACCCGATACCGACGTTAAACGGAGCTTTTGGTCGTACCCGATTAATTTGCCGTAACTCAACGTGGTCGTAACTAATAATTTTCTAAATAATAATTTGGGATGTTTTCATGAGGTTATAACGTGTTTGGATACCAATTAAGTCATAATAGAAGCCTGAAAATAATGACTTAATTTAGAAACAAAATGGAAACAATTCAAAGCGACAGATTTTTAATGACGGAACGGGTTACGATGACGGAACGAACTTCGGGTTGTCACAAGTATATATGTTGACCGTTTTCAAAATAACTTGTATTCTCAAGTAATCGTTAAGCAGGAAGGATTTGCAATAATGTACGGATTTATTTTGTGTAACATCATTTATCGTACTTTTAAAACTTGAAACTATGTAACTTATAACAATATACTTGATGTGAACAATGCTAGTTATTATATGTAATGTTGGTGATGAATGTGTTATGTTTCATGTATATTCATTGTGATGATAATTCAATTGTTAGTCACACGAGCCCCCAGACGTTTCCACCATCTGGTTTGGCGGTGTGACAGGTTGGTATCAGATCAATGTTTATAGTGAACTAGCATATCTAACCATACATGATATGCAACTATAAACACAATGGGACTAAATAACCCTGAACAAAACGAAAATTTCACACTTATGTGCGCATATTAGGATAATAACCTAACAATATTTTATAAAAACTTCTTGAGGAAATAGAACAATATGATTAAACTTGGGCAGTTATGTAGTCATATTAGGGATAAATTAGCCTGATCAATTATATTTATTTACAATATGACCAACATGTGTTCGGGAGTAATCATAGCGGGAAATGAATCCAAAAGCCTACCCCACTCTCCAATTACTCTAGGGAAACCAAACACAAATAATTAAAAATACTATGAGAGTAATTAAAATATGAGTTATATATGCACTCTTGTGTAGTCTGTATGGCCGGTTTCCACCACCATGGAGATCCTTATTTTCCCAATCAGGGAAATAACGGATGGCTAGAGGAATCCGACAAGGAACCTAAAGAGGAGCCTGAAGAGGACCCGAAGGAAGAGGAAGAAGAAATTGAAGAGGGACCTACGGAACCCATGGCAGATGGTGGTAAAGAAGAGTCTGGTGACGACATCGATGATGATTCGGACGCAGAGTCTGAAGTCGTCAACCTGTTGGATTAATGTGTAAGTCCATAACTATAATTGGTAAGACTTGACCCGACCCGGCATGCTCCATTTGGGTTGCATGGCATCATGCACTTGGATAGACTATAATGAGAGATATAAGACACTTATAGTTATTAATATATTATAAGTTCTAGTATATTAATAATAAGAATAATAAGATTATTTAATTAGTATTGATCAAGAATTAATCTAGGATTAATTAAGTGATCAAAAGAAGACTAATTAAATATATGGGTTGATTGTGCAAATCATCCATACTTATATAGTGGGCTAATGCTCCATGGATTATCTAGTTGGGCTAAAACTCATATGATGCTCCATGGATGCGCCATGGTGTTTTTGTACCCATGGATCATGGAAATGAAAGGCCATGTCAATTAGGGTTTACATGGTGTAACCCTAACTATATATGCATCTTATTCTTGACCAAAATCGACCACTAGTGTGTGTAAAAGAAGGGCTAGCCGATTTTCATGAAGTGTAGAATTCTCTCAAGTTATTCCAAGTGTAATTGATGTTGTGCAAGCCATTTGAGGTGTCACACTTGGGGCACTAGGCACTCAAGCTTCATGAAGACTTTCTACATCAAAGAGGTATGTATTCTATCTTGTTATATTCATTGTTGTGTATGCTAGATTAGGATAATACCTTGGATGTTCATATTTGCATGTATAATAGAGAAAACATAGATCCAAGGTATTTAGGGTTGCATGTACACTTAGGAGTGTTAGAATGCTCAAAACCCAACAGTGGTATCAGAGCCTAGGCTTTTTTTTTCTCTTATACTTGATGCAAATTGCTGAAAAACTCGATTTTCTGGCTTTCTGGGCACTGGACTCGCCAAGTCCACTGATGAACTCGCCGATTCCATGAGTAAAATCATCCTACTCGTCGAGTTGGTTCATGCACTTGACGAGTAGGAGCCCCAGACAACTTATTTTCGAGGTTTTTGGCTAGAAATGGACTAGGAACATTACCCTAAGTTGTTTTTGAACTTATAAACTTGTTTTTGATGTGGTAATGTTCATGCTAATCCAATTTCAAAGATAATTGTCAATAGATTCATGTTTTGTATTAGTTTAAGGTTTAGACTAATTACATGAAAAAGTTTGATTTGAATTAGCTTGTTCTTATGAGTTGCTTAGATTAATAGAAAAGTTGAGTGAAATAGATGTTTTCAATCCAAATTAATCTAAGAGTTGATTCTAAAATGTGATTTTGTAACTTGTCCTCAAGTTATATGAAAAGTCACATTTAAGTTTCATAAAACTCATAAAAGTTGGCAAAGGTTACAAAAATGAAGAGTCTAGTTCTAATTTAATGGTTTTATGACTCCATAACTTGTCCTCATGTTATGGAGGACCAACAGTCGCTTCATTAAATAATAAATAAAAAAATGTGTAACCTTAGTTAATTCCATAAGTTATAAAATAAAGATAAGTTAATTCTTTTATTAGTTTAAAGTCTTCCATAACTTGTCCTCAAGTTATGGAACTTGAAGAGTTTTTGGATTAAAACTACTTTAAACACATAAGTTATGGAATTAATTAGTTTTGAATAGTTTCAAAACTTGCCCTCAAGTTTTGGAATTTGAAAAGTTTTCACTTATGAATACTTTAATTCCAAATTAGCCCTTAGAATTTTAAAAGTTAAAATTCAACCCTTATACTTTATAATATTATAAGTTAATAATATTTATATATATGTATAAGAGTAAAGTCAGTCTTACCGTTAGTAGGCATCATTCACGAAGCCGGTCTATAAGGGGGGTATAAGGTTACTGCCTATAAAATGGCAGTTTAATGGGTGTCCACTCTCACCCACCGCTTCCTTGATCGGTGGAGGGTCGTTAGCCGAACGGGTTTGACAGGACTAGAATTCTCCCTTCATTAAGAGTATTAATGGTAAATACTAAGTAACTAAACCTTTTATTAATACCTAATCTTAGTTACTTAGGAAAATGTGAATAAGGTGCTAATCCATGAAATTACACTTTGCACTTTGTTTAAGTCGGTTAGTGGAGCGTGTGTGGTTAACCGGCACACTAACTCGTATTTAACAAGGTAGGCAAAGGGTAACTTAATGTTTATCATAGTATCGATGGAGCGTGTGTGGTTAACCGGCACATCGATTGAGGGGTAAACACTTAAGGGTACCAAGTAATTTGCATGGTTACTTCACACCTTGTTTTGTGATCCTCGGCATCCCAGTCACAAACCTGAAGGGCACACTCGAGATTGAAGCATGCCATTGAACAGTTCAATGAATCTCAAAGATCTAGGAGTTTCAGAACCAATTAAAATATAATAATACATTTCGTTTATCTTGGTGGAAATTGGTGAATCGTCATTCACCTACCTTCAAATATTTTATAGCTTGGATTACGGCATCCCTCTTCTATGTTATAAAATAGTTTGTTGGATCCTAGCCTTAATATTTCATATTGGGTGTCATATTAAGGACTTTAGATCAACTATCTTGAATATCTCCCAAAACATGTCTGGTTTAGACATTTATGATCTTCCCAAATCTCTTGAAACAAGCTTTCCTAATGAAGATGATGTCCCATGGAAATCATACTTCTTTCACCTCCTCCAATTATTCTCCCTAACCCACAAGTTCAAGGTCACTCAAGCCCTATTTGCAAGGCAAGGTCTAGGTGTGATCACATCTTGGAGATGTAGTCACATATTGACAAGCCGGGAGAGTTGGGTGTCAAAGTCTTGAGAAAGTTGGTGGTTCAACTACTTTCTAAGTCACATAGTGAGTTCTTTTGGAACACCTATGAAACAGACTATGACAAGACCCTTAATGATCTTATCTATTTGCTAAGATCAACTTCCTAAAACTTTATGGACATTGACAATGATGACATTGGATATCCAGTAAAGCTCTCTCTTCCCAATGGAAAGGGATCGACCATAGTCAACTCGGTTGACCAAATGGTAAAGAGAAAAGCTAAGTCTGTGATAGTCCCGTGTACCATTATCAAAAGGTCCATATGTTAAATTGCCAAAGAAAGGGGCATTAGTTGCGAAGCTGCCAAATTTACCTAAGGATGTTAAAGTCAATAAATTTGACTCTACTTCAGGTAAAGTCCACGATCTAACTCTGCTAAGTTTCTATTCTGAGATTCTTGATACATGATGTGACTGGGTCACATGGTGATGTTTTAAGAGTCAAAGAAAAGTGAAGAAACTTAAAGAAAGAATATGATGAATCTGATCGCGTAGATGGATTTCTATCGTGTAGTTTGAAGATCGGATTCTTGAGCTACTTCTTAGGAGTTATGAGATATTGCTTAGGAATAGATAACAAAAAGTTTTTCATATGGATTGTAAGGATAAGGTTTTCCGCAAAGTTTTAAAATAAAAGAAAAATATTTGATTTTATTTATTTTAAAAATATCCTTACAATGGCATTTGAGGAAAAATTGTTGCTTATATGATTCCATTAATAGCAAGAGTGGAAATATGAAATTGATTCTTTCATTTGTGGTAATGTCTAAATTTACCAAGTAAGGAAAGATTCTCATCACCCAAGGTTCAATTGGACCGAAACTTGGAATCATACAAGTTGTACAGTATGATGAATGAGAACTTTCAGCTTTGGAAAATTAAGACTAGTTCCTTGTTCACATGTGTATGTGAGTCAAGTGAAGGACTAAGGGATCGAGTACACATTCTTGTGCACTGGTCAAGTCCACCACAAAAGATCGATAAGATTATTCGTCATAATTTACTAAAGCATAGTAAATATGGTTATACTTACAGGCTAAAGTATAATTCTGAAACATTGGAAAAGTTCCAATGTATGGCAAAGCGAATAAGAAGAATCAACTTAGGCAGAAGGATAAAAGTTTCTCAAATCTAAAAAGATGTGAGAGTACTTTAGTATCAGTTTTTGTGATCATCTTAATTATTAAGAAACTATAGCACAATTAGTTCTCTAAGGAAATCTTAGTGCATTCTTATGACTAAGAAGAGGGATCTTGAATTGTTGAAATGGTTAAATCAAGAAGACGAGTCATACTTCGTTCAAATACAAGTCTTAGAGTGATACTCCAAGATTGTAACTTGAATGACATGTCTTAAAGAAGGTTTAAAACACTTGTCAAATGTAAGAGTAAAAGTTTTCTACTCTTGTACATTTGAAATTGGTAAGTTGTGATGTTTTGGATAAAACATAGACCAACTAAGGCCAATTGTCTGAAGTGTTTGTCTTGATTAGAATACACACTATCTCTTGACTATCTGACAAGAGAGTCTTATATGTAAAGAGGACAATGGGAGTCTTAAAGGTATTGAAAGTCTCAAGAACTTATCAAGAATAAAACCTAAAGTTCTTCACTAGCACACGACTTGAGGTTTATAACCTATCGTGTTGACATATTATGTGCCCATTCCAGTTAAAGTTGCCTTTGCATATGAGTTCTTAGAGTTCTCAATTTGTTGCACAACAACTTGGAAGCAATGGCAGGCCCTTGAGCTGCCAGGTGGCAAGAAATTAAGATTGAGTTCAGTCCATATGAGTTTGGATTTGTCATTATCCTTGTCTTGTGACTATGGCTTTGACATTTCACATGGATAAGAACACATACACCATTAAATCTAAGTGTCATAAGGTTTCTCTCCGATTCATGAAAATGATGGTGAGGAAACACTTTCACTAAGTAGATTTTAGCTAGATGACAATTGTGATATTTCCATTCTCAAAGTCGTTAGTGGAGCGTGTGTGGTTTACCGACACACTAACCTGGACTTGTGAGAAGTGGCAAAAAGGTCTAACCATTATGATTACGGCATCCCTCTTCATAATTGTTTAGACACACAAGTGTGCTATCTAAGGGAAGGTGTATGATTTTGATAAAGTTTTATCAAAACAATCTAGTATCAGAAATCTGAACTTTGGTAATAAAGTCAGCTGATTTCTAAGTACATGTCAAAGCTAGTGGGAGCATAAGTGTCATGCTAATAATCATCATGTTAGTGGGAGCATGATAATTATGATAAAGGTTGCAAGTTAGCAATGTTAATTATAGAAAACAAAAGTTTCAATTGGGAAAGAGTTGTTTTGCTATAATTAAGGGAGAGGAAATTATACTTCAATCTAAAAGCTTAGATTGAGGTTTTAATCATTTAGTCAAGGATATATATATATATATATATATGAATTTCATGTTGGAATGGCTCAACATAAGGAAATTTTGTATATGAGTCCATTATTTGCGTTCTAAAATTCGATTATGATTACGGCATCCCTTTTCATAATCTGAATTATGAGAGCTTGGCAAATTGAAATGGAAATGTTATAGCAAAAGACTGGTTTAGTCTTTATGTGAGAGATCATGAATCGTGTCCCATATGCTTCGGATATAGGATCGATTACATGTGCTATATATTCATCATTCCTAAAATTTTCCAAATGCCTGGGGCATTAAGAAGGGAAAAGGTTTAGAACTGGATATGACTAAAAGGATTAAACAATTGTCGAGGACAATCTAAGGTTTACCAAAGATTGGTTGCTCAAGGACAGTTGGAAGTATAGTGATAATTCTGGAAGGACCATATTGACATAATCTGTAAGGAGGAAACTCTTGTTCAGAAGTGATAGTCAAAATGGAATCTGGAAATGTTTCAAAGTTAGAAATTATTTAATCTGTGTAAGATTAGGAAACTTAATGCAAGAAGGATGTTCCCAAGGAGCTGATCTCCTTTGGAATGCCCTGTAATGGTTGTTGTCAAGTCTTTCTGACTTCGTGCATAATCATTACAAGAGGTTCAATGCATATAAGTTTAGAATCTAACAGATTTCAGTAAATGGCATGAATTTGGAATTTTTTCATTAGCAGTAAGGATTTGGGAGTGTGAAAAGAGAATCATTGAAGTTATGTTCAATTGATCTAGTTCACAAAGTAAAGATCATAGACAAACATGGTATGCATACTTGGTGTGTGGCATGACTAGTGTTTAGAAAACATAGTGTACGTGCTTGGAGCATGGGACAACTATTGTTTTAAATTCAAGAATAAAGTTGATAGCTGAAACAGTATACAATGGATAATGTGTAATCATATGGTGATAAATAAAAGGTGTTTTATTTATGTTCATAGGTTTTGATACCATATTGGATTCAATTATTATTGTGTTTCATTTTGCATGTTTTGACTTCCAGAATAAACTAGGTTATTCTTCCGGAATGACTAAGTTATTCAAACCATCCATAGTCGGTCATATGTTGGAAGTAGATATGAATTAAGACTGTCATGGGTGAGCTTGTAGAGGTCTAAGGTGTTGGACAAAGGGCTACAACACTCATGAGTGCTCATAAGTTCTGAGTATTGGATTCAACCCGCGCTCATTGGAATCACTTCATGGATTTTATCACGAGTGATCATGAGACGATAATATCTTATATTCTTCAAACCTAGAGATATGAGTTGTTACTGAGTTGGTTGTACATTGATTGCACGAAAACGCATTCGGTAACTCGGTGCTATAAAATGTGCCTTTGTGTATGATTCAACAAGTAGTAGAACAAGCCATATGAGTCAAAGTTTATCCATTCCTTTTACCTTTGGGATAAAAGTGATATATGTGGGCCCTCGATGATTTGATGATGACAAATGGAAGTGCTCGGCCGAGCCAGGACTGATTTGATTTGTTCAATTAGTCAGTCATCATAAATCAGAAATCGGGAAACAACAAATGGATAGAGAGAATGATTATAATCCATGTATCAGTCCATATGATATCTAGAATGGAGGAATATATGATCCCTTATCTAATGGACAAGTCATTGACAAAGGTCAGAGTTCATCTACAAGGTCAGAGTTCGACAGAAGCTTTTGAGAGCTACGATTGCCAGTCGGTTCCTGAAGTCATACGCAATAATAGTTTTAGACTTATCCAAGTGGGAGACTGTTGGATTAATGTCTAAGTCGATAACTATAATTGGTAAGACTTGACCCGACCCGGCATGGTCCATTTGGGTTGCATGGCATCATGCACTTGGATAGACTATAATGAGAGAAATAAGACACTTATGGTTATTAATATATTATAAGTTCTAGTATATTAATAATAAGAATAATAAGATTATTTAATTAGTATTGATCAAGAATTAATCTTGGATTAATTAAGTGATCAAAAGAAGACTAATTAAATGAATGGGTTGATTGTGCAAATCATCCATACTTATATAGTGGGCTAATGCTCCATGGATTATCTAGTTGGGCTAAAACCCATATGACGCTCCATGGATGTTCCATGGTGTTTTTGTACCCATGGATCATGGAAATGAAAGGCCATGTCAAATTAGGTTTTACATGGTGTAACCCTAACTATATATGCATCTTATTCTTGACCAAAATCGACCACTAGTGTGTGTAAAAGAAGGGCTAGCCGATTTTCATGAAGTGTAGAATTCTCTCAAGTTATTCCAAGTGTAATTGATGTTGTGTGAACCATTTGAGGTGTCACACTTGGGGCACTAGGCACTCAAGCTTCATGAAGACTTTCTACATCAAAGAGGTATGTATTCTATCTTGTTATATTCATTGTTGTGTATGCTAGATTAGGATAATACCTTGGATGTTCATATTTGCATGTATAATAGAGAAAACATAGATCCAAGGTATTTAGGGTTGCATGTACACTTAGGAGTGTTAGAATGCTCAAAACCCAACACAACCCACCATACTCAGTGAGGGTGCCGGCTCACCGAATGGGCCCGAGTGGCCCTACACCTCCCTGGGGTATCGACATTTGGAGGCGGAGCAGGAAATAGGGACAACGACCCACGGTTGGCATGGCATGTGAGTTCTATGACTTGAGGGAGGGAGGACCAGCTGATTGAGCACTTCCAGTTGTGGTGAGACGATTGAGGGATACTGGCGATCTGGCTCAGAGCACCGCTGATCAGATGCACCAGATGCGGACTAGGGTTGAGCGGGCGGAGCAGGAAATGCGAGAAGTTATCCGAGAGTTCTACATGAGGAAGTTAAGGTGGGAGACTCGACTCCGAGACATGAAGCGACAGGTGGCTCGCCTTCAGGGAGCATCCACATCCTTAGCACAACCCCTGGCACATCCCACCATGACTAGGACCAGCTATATCTATCGTTAGTATTATGGTTATGTGATCTATGCTATGTACTATCGACTCTATGTTTAAGTGATTACACTACTCATAGGGTCGTCATTCTGCCGGATTTTATATATCTATGTACTGTTTGCCTTTTGGGAAATTTTCATGTATCAAAACTATTAGTATTAATGAAAATGCTTTATGTTTTATCATGAAGTTGTTATCTGCTATGTGTTTTACTTCCTTGTTTTATGTCAATGTGTGAAATTACTTAAGTACATGCTATACCCCTAGTCTATAGGATCACAAACTCGCAAAAACCATAGGCACTTAACATCTTTCCATTCCATGACAGAAAGATGCCTCAAAGACCCAACTGTGGAAACAACGCAACACCAACCCCGCAAGAAATAAACTCGGTTGCATTCCAGGCAACAGTGTCCGTTGTGGTCACTGCAACACTTGCACAGATTCGCAATGGAAACAACGGAGAAGGGAACGGACAAAGAACTGGAAGTACAAATCAAGGAACAATTCACGGAGTCGCACGACCGTGCAACTACAACGATTTCACCAACGCCGAACCTTGAATCTTTCATGGGATAGGAGGCGTCTTAGTCCTTAAGAGATGGATTGTATGGTCAAGTTCGCAACATTAATCAAGCCCTCTCCTGGTGGAATGGCCACGTTGAAGCCATGACACTCTTGGTGGCAAACACGATGCCCTGGGAAGAGCTGAAGGAGATGATGTTGGCGGAATACTGTCCTAGAGGTGAAATTCAGAAGATGGAACAAAAGTTGTGGAACCTCACGGTTCAAAACTCCAATATCGACGCATACATATCCAGGTATAGTGAGCTATCTCTTCTGTGTCCCAAAATGATCACCTCAGAAGGGAAAAAGATTGAAAGGTTTATCTTGGGACTGACTGCGCCTATCCAAGGGAATGTCATTGCGGCAAACCCTAAGACGTTTGATAGCGCCAAGAGACTGGCCAAGAAACTGTACGATCATGGTAATAAGAAGGGTTCCAAAATAGTGGAAGCAAAGGGTAAGAAAGAAGAAGAGATTAAGAAAGGAAGAAAAAACAAGAGAAAGGGAAAACAGAACTCAGAATCATCTAAGAAGCAACAAACTATGACTGTTCATGATGCAACACAAGCTACCACCATACCACATGCTCCAGCCTCATCCACACCAAATGCTTCCAAGCAGTACTCGGGAAATCTCCCCGAGTGTAACAAATGCAACTTCCACCATCACGGGGAATACAGAGAGATGAGTTGCACAAGGTGAAATCGGAAAGGCCATACAGTGAAGTATTGTAGGACTCAACTTCACCAGAACCAGATGAAAAACAACAACAACAACAATAACAACAACACCAATACTCGAGCTAGATATACCTGTTACGGATGTGGGAAAACTAGGCATATTAGGCGAAACTTCCCCAACGTGAACAATCAAGGGACATGAGTAGCAGGGAGAGTACTGACAATGGATCAGGGTGAAGCAGTGTAGGACCCAACCGTTGTCATCGGTACGTTCCTACTTAATGACTCGTAGGCATGCATCTTATTTGATAGCGGAGCGGAGCGAAGTTTTGTGAGTAATAAGTTGAAACACTTACTAAAACAACAACTCCAAAAGCTTAATGAAGCCTTCACAGTGGAAATGGCTAATGGGAAGACTGAATCAACTAAGGATATCTATATAGGGTGTACACTAACTCTAAACAATCACGCCTTTCAAATAAACTTAATGCGTGTAAATTTTAGGAGTTTTGATGTGATCATCGGCATGGATTGGTTAAGCCCCCATCATGCCGATATTATGTGTCACGAGAAGGCCATTCACTTTCATCTTCCAAACCGCGAAACCCTAATAATATATGGATATAAACCCGGTAAAAATCTTCGTCTTAGCTCGTGTATCAAGGCACAAAAGTGCTTGCACAAGAAGAGGAAGTAAGCATTCAAAACATCCCAGTGGCATGTGACTTCCTGGATGTGTTTTCAGAGGAACTTCCTAGAATACCCCCAGAACGAAAAATCGAATTCCGAATCGACCTAGTGTCTGGAGCCACTCCGATCGCCAAATCACCCTATAGGTTGGCTCCTGCTGAAATGCAAGAATTGTCAAGCCAACTAAGTGAACTCTTGAATAAAGGATTCATTACCAAACTTCTCTCCATTAGGAGCTCCAGTTCTTTTCGTTAAAAAGAAAGACTGATCCTTCAGGATGTGCATTGACTATAGGGAACTGAATAAGCTCACCATCAAAAACCGGTATCCACTTCCGCGAATCAATGATCTATTTGACCAGCTTCAAGGGGCTAGTGACTTTCCAAAGATAGATATGAGATCCGGTTATCATCAACTCAAACTCCGAGATGAGGACATTCCCAAGACTGCTTTCCGAACTCGTTACGGTCATTATGAATTCGTCGTGATGCCCTTCAGTCTGAAAAATGCCCCCCCTGCATTTATGGACCTCATGAATCGAGTTTTTCATCCATTCCTTGACAAATTCGTGATCATATTCATCGATGATATTCTCGTATACTCTCGAAGCAAGAAAGAGCATTTTCAATATCTTCGACAAATCTTAGAGACCCTTCGAGCTGAAAAGTTATATGCGAAACTCTCCAAGTGTAAGTTTTGGCTCCGCAGTGTAAATTTCTTGGGGAATGTAGTTAGCCAGGAAGTAATCCATGTAGATCCCTCCAAAGTCAAGGCCATTGAAGGCTGGGCGATTCCGACAACGCCAACGGAGATTCGTCAATTCTTGGGTTTAGCAGGCTATTACCGAAGATTCATTCAGAACTTTTCTAAGATAGCCAAACCCCTCACCACATTGACACAGAAAGGTGTACCTTTCAACTAGACGGAGAAGCAAGAGATCGCTTTCCAAACCTTGAAGAAAGCCCTCTGTAGTGCTCCACTGTTATCCTTATCGGAGGGAACCAAAGACCCCATAGTTTACTGTGATGCTTCAAATCAGGGTTTAGGTTGTCTCCTTATGCAACGCGGGAAGGTAATTGCTTATGCATATAGACAACTAAAAATGCATGAAGTAAATTATACCACACATGATCTTGATCTGGGGGCGGTGGTCTTCGCCTTAAAATTTTGGAGGCACTACCTCTATGGTACCAAGTGCACCATCTTTACAGACCACAAGAGCCTCCAACACATTCTAAATCAAAAGGAACTAAACATGATGCAGGAAAGATGGGATGAACTGTTAAATGATTGTGAGTATGAGATCAAATACCATCCAGGAAAGGCTAACATGGTAGCCGATGCCCTGAGCCGAAAGGAGTATTCTAGTCGTTGTGTAAAGACCCTATCAATCACCATCCAATCTCATCTAGCCTCACAGATCAAGGAAGCCCAATTGGACGCCTTGAAGCCAGAAATATCGCTAGTGAATCACTACGAGGAATGGAGAAGGAGCTCGAAGTTAAAGACGACAGAACTCACTACTTCATGAATAGAATATGGGTTCCCAAAATCAGGGGATTCAGAGAAGTAATCATGCATGAAGCCCACAAGACGTGATATTCTATTCATACGGGGTCAGATAAAATGTACTTGGACATCAAGCAACAATATTGGCAGCCTAATATGAAGGCATAGATAGCCTTTTTCGTGGGCAAGTGTCTTACATGCACCAAAGTGAAAGTGGAATACCAAAAGCCCTCGGGACTACTGCAACAACCAGTGATACCCGAGTGGAAATGGGAATGGATTACCATGGACTTTGTGACAAAATTACCCAAGACAATTGGCGGATTGGATGCAATATGGGTAATTTTAGATAGACTAACAAAATCCGCTCATTTCCTGGCAATAAAAGAATCCTACAATATGGAAAAGCTGGCCCGAATTTACATCAAGGAGGTTGTGAGACTCCATGGAGTGCTAGTATCTATTATCTCGGATCGAGATTGCCAATTTACTTCAAGATTCTGGCAATCTCTTTAGAAGGCAATGGGAACACAGCTAGATATGAGCACCGCTTACCACCCATAGACGGATGGTTAGAGTGAGCACACCATCCAGAATTTGCATGATCGATTTCAACAAGTCATGGGATAACCACTTGCGTCTGATTGAATTCTCCTAGAACGACAATTATCACACGAGCATCAAGGTTGCTCCCTTCGAGGCTCTGTAACATCCAAAATTTCAAAACAATTAAAACTTTTCAAAATCACCCATTTTATTAACGTTGTTACAAAAAGGTTTTCAATACATTATTAAACAGAGTAATTTCCCAGGTTCATATCATAAAACACCAACGCGAGGAACGGTACGATCACGCCTTTGTCTTGCCACAGACTCTTGAGAACCTGAAACATAAAACCACAACTGTAAGCCCGAAAGCTTAGTGAGATACCCCCAGAATACCAACCACATATACGCCTTTCCAGGCCCTGACCTTCCGGTCCATGTGTCTCAGGGGACTTCCGTCCCTGCTGGGTAAACCTTCCGGTCCTACCCACGCCGACCTTCCGGTCCATCACACAACATAATTGCCTTCCGGCCCATAACATATTGCCTTCCGGCCCATAACATATCGCCTTCCGGCCCATAACATATTGCCTTCCGGCCCATAAGCATAAAATGCATACATAACAAACAATCATATAGCAGTTCATAGACAACAATCGATCAACAGGTCACATATCATAGCATTACTCTAACAAGATACCGGTCTAGCCGGTCACTATCATAACATTACCCTATGAATCAGTCAACATACTAAATGCATACATACGCCTTTCCAGGCCATGACCTTCCGGTCCACACAGTAATGCCTTCCGACCTGTAACATATAATGACAACTACCCGGATTTCCCTCCGGTAAAAAGGGTCAGCCTTGGTGCCATAAACCCTAACGATATAGTGAGGATAACTCACCTCAAAAATGCCGACTGAACAGATAGCTCAAGCTGCTCCGATCACTGATACGATCTCCACCTCTGGATAGTCACCAATGCACTGAATTCAAACAATAACAACAATTACCAAAATACCCCTGGAACCACTGGTCAATCCTTGGTCAAAGACAAGGTCAAAGTCAACCCCTGACTGACCTTACTCGCCGAGTCAACCCTATGACCCGCCGAGTCCCCATACTCAGAACTTCACTTAACCCGCGACCTAACTCGCCGAGTCACCCCAAGACTCGCCGAGTTCAACGACTCTGAGTCCACTCGCCCTTGACTCACCGATTCCTTAAGATTCCTTTTCTACACGTCGAGTATCCCCTTTTTTTGCTCGACGAGTTCCTCCTGGAAGAATCGCGGGGCCACCCCGACTCAACTCGCCGAGTCTGAAGAACAACTCGACGAGTCCCCGTCAATCTCCAAGCTACTCGCCGAGTCTGTTCATCAGACTCGACGAGTCCATGCCATGCAGTCGATCAAACTGCTTCCTGAGATACGCATGGTTCCGAAATACACAAGCATGGGACCTTCTGGACCTCTAAAGGTCCTAATACAGGGCTATATTCGTTTGGGTAACAAAGCAATAATCCATCTAATCACCAAATGGGTTCCATGAACCCTAGATCCATACGCACATCAATATAACAGAAATGATCCGAATATTACCTGAATAACGCACTCTCTGTGTCCCCAAACCTCAGAACTCGAATCCCTTGCAGTTCCTTTAGCCAAGGCTCCCCTCCTCCTTGCACCACAATCTCTTCAAATCACCAATGGCCTTCAATCTTGCTCTAGATGCCCACAGCCGCTTAGGGTTCTTCTCAGTCGACTAAAGACGGACAATGACGGCCTATAAGTGCCTTATATACGTTCCAAAACCAAACGGCTAGGTTTTCCGCTGAACAGCGTCGACTCGCCGAGTCCATATCTGGACTCGTCGAGTCCAGTCGCGATCCCGCGACCAAGTCTGCGATCCTACTCGGCGAGTCTAGGCTCCAACTCACCGAGTCCCCTCTTAAAACACCCCCAAATCATAATTATATTAATATTTGGAATTCCGGGCTGTTACAGGCTCTCTATGGTCGTAAATGTAGATCGCCCCTATGCTGGGTCAAGGTGGGTGACACTCAACTAGCAAAAGGGAAATCGCCAGCCAATGCTCTTACAGGACCCGGAATCATTCGTGAAACAACCGAAAAGATAGTCCAAATCAAAGCTCGACGTCAAGCATCGCGATACCGACAAAAGAGCTATGTAAACAAGCAGCGAAAGCCACTAGAATTTCAAGTCAGGGATCGCGTGTTATTAAAGGTCTCTCCATGGAAGGGAATGATTTGATTTGGGAAAAGAGAAAAATTGAACCCGCGGTACATTGGACCGTTCGATATTCTTTCCCGGATTGGTCCAGTGGCTTACAAGCTGCAGCTACCCGCCGAGCTCAGCAACGTACACCCAGTGTTCTACGTCTCGAATCTGAAAAAGTGTCTATCAAATGAAACCCTTGTCATCCCTTTGGAAGACATTAAGATAAAGGATAATCTCCTGTTCGTCGAAGAACCAGTCGAGATTAATGATAAGGAGGTGAAGCGTACAAAGCAAAGTCGCATCCCGATCGTGAAGGTTCGATGGAGTGCAAAATGTGGACCAGAATTCACATGGGAACGTGAAGACCAGATGAAGCAGAAGTACCCTCACTTATTCGTTCCTTCACAATCCTAGTTTTCAAAAGATTTCGGGAGGAAATTCCCTTTAACGGGGGGATGATGTCACAACTAGCATTTTAGCTAGGAAATTCTATTCCTGTGTAACCATTCAACTATTGTAAAACATATACTCTAAGTAAATATCACCCGATGCTCATTTAAATTCACCTTTCATGTTCAACAAAGGATCTAAAAACCTTAAGAATCCCGGTTTGAGTCCATATTGGACTAGGATTTCCTTATTGGGCCTAATGGACCAATAAGCATCCAATTCAATTATTTTGGACATGGAAACCCTATTTGGATTCTAGATGGACCAAATTCTAAAATCTATAACATTTTAGACCATTTAGGCCTAGAATGATTCATTCTAACCCTAATAGGCCTTATTGGGCGATAACAATTCCAATTAACCTTAATGGACCTTAGAACCCATTATTTTATACTATTCGGCCGTGAACTACCCTAAAGGCCCAATGGGCCGAAAATTTTATGTTTAGGTTCCAAAAATCCTAACTAAATGTTAATGGGCTCAAACTATTCCATCCCTACCCTTCTTGGCCCAACACCATTAAAAAAATGAAATGGGGGGGGGGGGGGTTGACTTTGGAGGTGCCACCTCCATATTACTCACCATATAACAAGGCAATCTATCTCATATCTCCATGAAAGTCACCTCATCGTTCTCTCCCCTCTCCTTTTCTACTCATGGCCGAGAGCTAGCACACATACACACACAACCTCAAAATCTCTCTAACACTCTCAAGAACCATCCTCCTCATTCCATCAAGAATCTCGAAAATTAGATAGAGTTCTAAGGATCTTCATCAAGTCATTCCAATCTTTGGTAAGTTTTTGTCAATCAAAAGTATCTTCTTTCATCTTAACATGAAAAAAATCCTTCTTACATAGTTTTATTCCATGGTCACACCTTATAAGCTTCATAAGCTCGATATCCACTTCAAGGTGTTGCTAGGACCAAAAATTCTTTCCATTCTTCTTCAAAAACCGAAACATCAAGCAAAGGTGAGTTCATACCCCCTTGTTTTTGGTTTTCATATGATTTTTGGGGAGAATGCTTGTAAAATGTGTAGATCTATGTGTTATATGCATGTTTGTTTGAATTCTTAGTTTATTTGGTAAAAATGTGTTAGATCTTAGCAAATCTCGAAATTTTAAGTATTATTTAGCAAAGATCTATGAACTCTGACATTATATACATCATATTATCCTACCAAAAGTGATTACATGTTTAAGATACAAAAGATTTCAACAAAAACCTTGTTAAAGGTCAAAACTTGTTAAGAAAACAAAAGATAAGGTCAAAAAGTGACATTTATGTTTCTATAGGGACCAAACATGTCCTACTTGCATAAAAAGGGATTTTTATGATAAACATACTTTCCAAAGGGCCAAAAATGTAAATTTTAGCCTAATGGGCCAAATTTTGGGGCCTCACGGTTTTGGGTCCAAAATTGCAAAAAAAATAAAAGGTTTTGGGGTTTAAAAATGTAAATTAGCCAAAGTTTGAATCATAACTGTATATAAACCAAATTTTGGGGTAAAAATAACATTTATTCCTAAATTGGACCAAAAATGTGACTTTTATTAAAAATTAGGCCGAAAGTGACAACTTTTACAAACAAGAGGCTGAAAATGTAATTTTCTGCAAAACTAGGCCATAAATGTCAAAGCGTAAAAGTTTGGATTAAATTTTTGAATTTCTAAACATTTAGGGTAAAATTAAAATTTTTTATAAATTATGGACTAAAGTGTCATTTTTACAAAACTTTGGGCCTTAATTAAAAATTTGAGAATTATTGGCCAAAAATGTCATTTTTACAAAAAAAAAAAAGCTTCCTATGATAAATCTAGTAAACCTTGAGCTAAAACAAACAAAGGAACAAAACAAAGGAACAAAATATGTCGATAACTATTTATTGGGTGTAGTATTCACGTTACTTGGCCATTGGGCCCTAAGGGCCCATTTAAGTGTATATTTAGTTCAATGTTTCCCATGACGTGTTTATTGGGCCTTGCGACTCACTTACATGTTAATTTGGGCCTAAGTTATGGATTACATGTTTGTTGGGATTTTGTGGCCCATTTACATGCCTATTGGGCCTAAATTACCCTCTTACATGTTATTGGGCCTTTGTGGTCTAATTACATGCTAGTAGGGCTTGGAATGGAAATTTCACATGCTAGTAGACCGTAACTATACCTTTGCGTAATCATTAAACTTCATATACTTATATATGTACCTTTCGAATACGAAAAGATACCACATATACGTAAACATTAAACATAGTACAAAAGGGGTTGAGAATCTAGTGAGACATGTCTGTTGGTACCTCTGAGTGGACAATCGTAGCATGTAGTTATAATAGGAGTTTCTTGGTAGGAAAGCGGGAGTTTGTGTATAGATCTATACGGGGTGACCCTCCACGCCTTAGTTGTTCGCTACAGCTAGACTAGGTCAGTCTAGGGCGACAAAATCTTGAGCAATACCGACATTTGGAAAAATGCCAAGACGGGCAACCTAGTCATTATCATGCATGGTTATGACGGCTCATATAGGGATTCAATACCAAAATTTAACCTTTTGAAGATAAACTCTTCGATTGTGTCATTGCAAAAACGACTTATTTAGTGATACAAGAATTTAGACGTTGTTATAAAATAGAAAATATCGGATTTTCTGGGGAAATTATTCATATACATTTATCACTTATTCACAATACAATGAATCTAAACTACATTCATACAAGCTATAACTATGAAATGCACATATGCATTTATACTTGATTTTCACATCATTTTCAAACAATTTACAGAAAATATCGTTTTTTCTGGGTTTTTACGAAAGATACAAAAGCTTTTATTCAACCATACTTATGAACTCACCAACATTATATATGTTGACCGTTTTCAAAATAACTTGTATTCTCAGGTAATCGTTAATCAGGAAGGATTTGCAAGATTGTATGGATTTATTCTATGTAACATCATTTATCGTACTTTTAAAACTTGAAACTATGTAAGTTATAACAATGTACTTGATGTGAACAATGCTAGTTGTTATATGTAATGTTGGCGATGAATGTGTTATGTTTCATGTATATTAATTGTGATGATAATTCAATTGTTAGTCACTCGAGCCTCCGGACATTTCCGTCGTCTGGTTCGGGGGTGTGACACAAAGCTATTAACACAGAAGTGGCCAAGTTGACCAATATTGGGATCCTCAGGGAAGCGATCTTCCCAACATGGATCGCCAACCTGGTAATGGTAAAGAAACATGATGGTAGTTGGCACATGTGTATTGACTACTCGGACGTCAACAAGTCATGCCGCAAAGACTGCTACCCATTGCCGAAAATAGACCAAAAAAGGTGGAGTCTCTACAAGGGTTCCAGTGGAAATGCTTCTTGGATGCATACAAGGGATATCACAAAATCCTAATGAGCAAGGATGACGAAGAGAAGAAAACCTTCTACACAGATCATGGCACTTTCTGCTATACAAAGATGCCATTCGGATTAAAGAATGTTGGAGCAACCTACCAACGGTTGGTCGACTCTCTGTTTTCCAATCAAATCGGCAGAAACATCGAAGTTTATGTCGATGACATGTTCATCAGAAGCCCGGACGAACAGAGATTGTTGCATGACTTGGAGGAGACATTGCGAATATTGGAAAAGGCTAAGATGAAACTCAACCCTAAAAAATGTACCTTTGGGGTATAAGAGGGGCAGTTCCTGGGATACTATGTGACAAAGGAAGGAATCCAGCCGAGCCCAGTCAAAATCGACGAACTTAAAGACACACCCTCACCAAGCACACTTTGGGACGCCCAAGGGTTGAATGGTAAACTAACGGTGCTCAATCGTTTCGTCTCTAAGTCAACCGAGAAAGCCATGCCTCTATTTCACACACTCAAGGGATGCATTAAGAAGAACAACTTTCGGTGGACGTCGGAGGCTGAATCCATGTTGTAGAAGTTAAAAAAAAAAGCACTACAAACGCTCCCTATGATAGCTAGCCCGGTACTAGGCGAGACACTGTAGGTCTACTTATCCACATCAAAGGACGCTATTTCATCAGTGTTACTAGTCGAAAGGCAAGGAAGACAGCTTCTGGTCTACTTCGTGAGCCGGGCCCTGCAAGGGCCAAGAATTAACTACCCAATTATTAAGAAGTTGGTGCTCGCCTTAATCTACATAGCAAGGCAGCTTCGCCGATATTTCCAGGCCTAACAGATAGAGGTGTTGAACAGCTTCCCAATCAATCAGGTACTCTTAAAACCAGAGATATCTTGATGCCTCGCAAAATGGGCCATAGAACTAGGAGAGCACGACATCAACTACCACCCCACATTGAGCATCGAAGGACATGCATTGGCAGACTTCCTATTGGAAATCCCAGGGGAGCTCCAGCAGGATATTACAGATACCACCCAACGAAGGCACTCAGAAGAGAAGACCGACCAGTAGTGGACCCTCTACACGGACAGGGTCTCTAGCAAGGAAGGCTCAGGAGTGGGTTTGATCCTAACCAGCCCCACAGGCGAAGAAATCACATACGCCCTACGCTTCGACTTCTACACCTCCAACAATGAAGCCAAATACGAAGCCCTGCTAGCCGGCCTAAGGTTTGCATTAAAAATGGGGGCGGATAGGATAGTATCCCTAACCGACTCACGCCTGGCGGCCAACCAAGTCACTGGAGCATTCGAAGCGAAGGATAAAGAATGGAGAAGTACATCAAAATAGTCCAACGAATCACGAGTCCACTTAAGAGTTTCTCCATAAAACAGATTCCAAGGCGAAGCAATAGACGAGCAGATGCCCTAAGCAAACTTACATCAACATGTTTTGGCCATCTCTCTAAGGAGGTCCTGGTAGAAGTGCTAAAAGAAAGGAGCATCGACGAACGCCAAGTTGACTCTCTATCCACAGCACGACCTAGCTAGATGACGCCCATTATAGACTATTTACAGCACGACATACTTCCTGGCGACCACAGGGAGGCACGGAAAATAAGGATACGGGCTCCTTAGTACGCAATCTTGGGAGGAGCATTATATAGAAAAGGCCACATAGCTCCATGGCTCAAATGCATAGACAGCGAGTCAGGGAAAAAGGACCTCAAAGAAGCCCATGCGGGATTAGCTGGAGCCCACGAGGGGGCAAGGGCACTCACAAGCAAGATACTACGTATGGGGCTCTACTTGCTGGACATACACCAGGATGCCACCAAATTAACCCGGACATGCGTGGAGTGCCAAACCTTTTCACCAGTACAAAGCGTACTCCCGACCAAGTTAACAAGCATAGTTAGCCCATGGCCCTTTTACCAATGGGGGATCGACATCGTCGGTCCCTTCCTAGAAGCACCGGGGAAAGTGAAGTTCTTAGTTGTGACATTCGATTACTTAATGAAATGGATAGAATCCGAGCCGTTGGCATGTATTACTGGAAAACAAATGATTAAGTTCATGTGGAAAAACAACATAACAAGGTTTGGAGCACCCAAGGTCCCGATCAGTGATAACGGGCTGATATTCAGCTAGAACCCCTTCAAGAATTGGTGTGTAGAGAGAGGAATAGAGCAAAGATTCACATCGGTAGCACACCCCCAAGCCAATGGATAGACAGAGGTGTCTAATAGGACGCTAGTTCATGGAATAAAAAAAAACAGTTGGATTAGTGTCTAAGTCCATAACTATTTTTGTATGTACTTGACCCGATTATGAGCATGGTCCTTTTGGGTTGCCTTCACCATAGCAATATGTATGATGAATTAAGGAGAGAAAGGTTTAATTATGATTTATTAATATATTATAAGAATAATATATTAAAGGAGAAATCATATTGTTTAATTAATATTAGTCAAGAATTAATTAATAATTAATTTTGTGGCTAAAAGAGATTAATTAAACTTAGGGGACTAGATTTGTAATTATAAGATAATTGCAATTGGGCTATGGATTACTAAATAATATAGGTTGGACGAATTCTATGGGAAGCCCATAATGAATTCGTCCGAGAGATATGTTAAAGGACTCCATGGGCTACTTAAGGCTTAAGCAACCAGATTAGGGTTTCCTAGTTGTAAACCCTAATAGCCTACATGTATATATAGACCCCTAAGGCCCCAAAAACGTGGTAAGGAGTTCCTCTAGGGTTTCTAGACGTTTTGGGCAGCCTCCTCTCTTCTCTTCTTCATCCAAGTTGCTTAGTGGTTTTTGTGACTCCATTAGAGGTGCAACACTTGAGGCACTAAGCTTTTTGAAGCTAAGGATTGATTGTTATTGCTATGTAACAATCAAAGGTCAGATCTAAACCTTATTTTATGTTAATATGATTAATTGTACGCTAGATCTAGGGTTTATAGCTTTGGATATTCAATTGCATGTTCATTAGACAAACTAGATCCAAAAGATATTAGGGTTTGCATGTACACCATAGGAATGATGTTTTGCTCAAAACCCATCAGAGGTATCAGAGCCTAGGGCTGTTTGTTTGATGTATTTGATGCTTTGGTTGATTATTCATGCTTAAAATCGAAATTTTTTTGGTTCTGGTGGCTGGACTCGCCGAGTCCATGGCTGAACTCGCCGAGTCCATAGTGACCTCGACGAGTTGGAGTCGCAGATGGAGCAGATTTCGGGATTTTGACCTGTTTTGGCTGTAGATAATTACCTAAAATGTTTTATATTAATAAAATCCGATTTTTATCAATATTTGGAGTTTATCCTTGCCAAAAATGAAGATAATTGTCAAATTTAGATAATCTTTTGTTTTATTAGATAAATATTGATTATTTGTAATTTAGATTTGAATTATCTTGTGAAAAAGTTTCAAATTTCACCCTTTAGGTTTCATAGTTCAAATTTGAACTTAAAAGTTTTGTTTTTGAAATTTAAATAGTTAAACCTTAATATTTTGAAAAGTTTCAAAAATTTCCCTCAAGTTTTGGAATTTAAATTTTGATTAAAAGTTTAATTTTGAAATGTTTAAATTCTAAACCCTAATGTTTTTGAAATGTTTGAGAACTTGCCCTCAAGTTTTGGAATTTAAAAGTTGATTAAAAGTTTAATTTTGAAATGTTAAATTCTAAAACCCTAGTAATTTGAAAAAGCTCAAATCACACCCTTATGGTTTTATTAATTAATTAAAGTGTATAATTAAAGGAGATTTAATCAACCCGTAAAGTTTTGGTTTACATTTAATTAAATTAAAAGTATAATTTACTAAATTAAACCACCTAGTATTTTAAAAGTGTAAAATACACCCTATACTATATATAACATTAAAAGTCTAATATTATATATATGTATGAGTAAAAAGTCAGTCATACCGTTAGTAGGCCTCATTGACGAAGCTGGTCTATAAGGGGTGTTTAAGGAAATTGCCTATAAAATGGTGATTGAATGAGTATCCACTCTTACCCACCGCACTCTTGACTAGTGGAGGGTCGTTAGCCGAACGGGTAGGATAGGACAGAAACCTTCCATTATAAGTATAATGAAGTACAAAGTAACTACATGCTTTTAGAAATTCCCAAATTCTAGTTACTTTAGGCAAAATGTGAAATTGTATGCTAATCCATGGAATTACACTTCGTACCCTTGTCAAACGTTAGTGGAGCGTGTGTGGTTAACCGGCACACTAATTTGGGGATGACATTGGTAGCAAAGGGTCACTCGATGCTTATCATAGATCAATGGAGCGTGTGTGGCTAACCGACACATTGATTAGGTGATAGTGGCATTGGGTGCACCACGTGATTCGTATGGTTATTCACACCTTATTTATGATCCTCGGCATCCCAGTCACAAATAGAAGGGCATAATCGAGATTAAACATGCCATTGAAAAGTTCAATGAATCTCAAAAGATCTAGGAGTTTCAATTCAATTAAAACTTACACTTCCTTTTCGTTTTTCATGGTGGAAATTGGTAAATCGTCATTTACCTACCTTCAAATATTCTACGACTAGATTACGACATCCCTCTTCTAGGTTGTAGAGTATTGTGTTGGATCCTAGCCTTGATGTTTCGTTTGGGTGATACATCAAGAATTCTAATCAACTTAACTTGAATTTTCTCTCGTTTTGTAGATGTCTAGTTCTATCAATCATGGTCTTCCCAAATCCCATGGAACAAGCTTTCCAAATTTAAGATGACGTTCCGAGATACGATCAAGGAAATGAGAGTCATGCTTCACTCCCTCCACCTCCTCCAATTGTTCTCCCTGACCCATAAGTTCAAAGGTTTGAAAAGTTTAAGCTCACTGAAGCCCTATTGGCAATTAAGCATGAAGATGGAAAGTCAGTGTGTGCACACATCTTTGAGATAAAGTCACTCATTGATAGGTTAAGGATGTTAGGTGTCGATATCTCAGAGATGTTGGCTGTTGACTGGGTTCTTCAGTCGCTTCCTGAATCATATAGTGAGTTCGTTAGAGAGTACTATATGATGGACCATGACGTGACCCTCATTAATCTCACCTATTTGCTTATAGTTGCTGAATCAGCAATGATTTGGCGTGCTAGCCAAGCAACTTTGTCTGGTGAATCAAGCTCCCAAACTTCCATGGACTCTGGCAACATTGGAAGTCCTGAAAGGACTAAGTCTGTGATTGTCCGATGTGCTGTACCTAAGGAGTCCATTTGCTTTTATTTCCAATAGAAGGGGCATTGGAGACGAAGCTGCCTAAACTACCTGAGAGATCTAAGAGATGGGAGAGTCAAGACGTATGGCTCTGCTTCAGGTAAAATCCATTAACTAACTCTTTTAAGTTCCTATTCTAGATTCTTAATACATGATGTGATAAGATTACATTTTGATGTTTTGTAGGATCGAAGAAAAGAGAGGAAGCTTAAGGGAAGAAGTGAGCTGAATCTAATCGTGAGGAAATGGATTTCGATCGCATTGCTTGAAGATTAGATTCTTGAGCTACTACTTGGAGTTAGAATAGATTGTAAAGAAATATGTAATAACATAGTTTTTCAATTGAATTGCATTGTAAGGACAAATATTTTCCGCAATAAAATGAATTTTGATTTTATCTTATTTATTTATCCTTGCAATGGCATGTATGAAAAATTGATGTTTGAGGGTTTCTATTATTAGAAATAATGGATTTGATTCTTAATTGTATTATTTGTGGAAATGTCAAAAGTTTACCAAATAGGGAGCGTTTCTCATCGCCCAAGTTTCAATTGGACATAGACTTGGAATAACGCAACATGTATTATATGATGAATGAAAAACTTTCACATTTGGGGAATTTAGACTAATTCTTTCACAAAGTGTCAAGTGAAGGACTAGGAGATCGAGTACACTAGGTTGTGCGTTGATCTAGTCCACCATAGAGAGAGATAAAGATCTTCGTCATGATTTACTAAAGTTTAGTAAATATGATTATATTTATAAGATTAAGTGTAATTCTGAGTTGATTGGAAAGGTTTCAATAAATAGCAAAACGAATAAGAAGAATCAAGTAGGCAGAAAGATAAAAGTTTCTCTATTCTAAGAAGAAGGGAGAGTACCTTTTATTTTGTTTTATGATAAGTCTTAATGATTAAGAACCATATCTCAATTGATTCTCTAAGTGATTCTTAGTACATTTGTATGTCTAAGAAGAGGAATCGGGAATTGTGGAATTGGTTAAATCAAGAGTCAATCATACTTCGTTCCAATATCGAATCTTAGAGTCATACTCCAAGATTGCGAATTGAGTGATAAGTCTTAAGTAGGTTTATAACACTCATCAAATGTGGAATTTGGAAAAAGGTTTTCTTATTCTTGCACATTTGAACTTGGTAAGTTGTGATGTCTTGGATAAGACAAAGACCAACTAGGACCAATTTGTGAACTGTTTTGTCTTGATAAAAGCTACACTAACTCTTGAATATTTGTTTGTCAAGAAATGTTTCTTGATAAGAGAACCTTATATGTCAAGGAGTCAGTGGAAGTTTTAATGTTTTTGAAAAAATTTCAAAAAGAAATCAAGAATAAACCTTATCGATCATCACTAGCACATGACTTGAGGTTTACAACCTATCGTGTTGACATTATTTTGTTTCTATTCCATTTCAACTGAGTTAATTATGCATGTGAGTTCTATGAGTTCTCATTTGAATGCATAAAGACAAATCAACTTAATCGATGGAAAGTACATTGATATGTAAGGATAAGTTGCTAAACCACTTGGAAGACATGATGGGCACTCGTGTCACCATAAGGCAAGAAATCAAGATTAAGAAAGTTTAGTCCATATGAGTTTGGATTTGTCGTAAACTTTGGTTTTGGTAAAGTCACATGGATAGGAACTCATGCACCATAAAATCTTAGTGTCATAAGATTCCCTCCTTCATGAAAATGATTGTGAGGAAATGCTTTCATTAAGAGAGATTTTAAGAAGATAGCAATTGTGAAAATTGTATTCTCAAATTCGATTATGGTTACGACATCCCTTTCTATAGTTCGAATTGTGAGATTTGACAATTAGTGTGAACATTTGGAACTTAGTAACATAAGTTCTGAATTGTTTAGACACACATATGAGCTATCTAAGGCAAATGTGTATAAGTTTGAGAAGCTTAGATAAAGGATTATCGAAGCATCTGGTATTAGAAATATGAATTTTGTGGAATTCAATTAGCATTGTTTTCTAGAAGTTCAGCTGTTTTCTGAATACATGTCAAAGCTAGTGGGAGCATAAGTGTTATGCTTATATGATTATAATCATCATGATAGTGGGAGCATAAATGTTATGTTTGTATGATTATTATGGTAAGTATTGCAAGCTAGCAATATTAATTTTAGAAAACAAAGATTCACTTTGCAAAGTCGCAAGGGTTGAGAAGTTGTTTTGCTATAATTAAGGGAGAGAATATTATACTTCGTTTCAAAATCTAAAGCTTAGATTGAGAAATTTTAATAAATTTAGTCAAAGAATACATAGTGTGTTCTTAAATTTCGATTGTGATTACGGCATCCCTCTTCATAGTTCGAATTGTGAGAGCGTGACACATAAAATATTATGGAAGAAGATTGATAAAGTATCATATCTTTATGTAAGACATTATGCATCGTGTCCCATACACTTCGGGTATAGGATCGATTGCAAATGCTATAATATTTGACCATTCTAAATTTTCCAAATTTCTAGCGCATTAAGAGGGAAAAAGGACTAGAATCGGTTTTGACTAAAATAATGAAACAACTATCAAAGGACGATCCAAAGTTCGCTGAGGATTAGTCGCTTGTGAGTAGTTGGAAGTATGGCATTGGATGGACCATATCGACATTATTATAAATAGATAAGATTCTATTAATAATGAGTTGTCATATGCAAAATATAGAAATGTTTCCATATTGGGAGTTGGATATTGAGAGTCTATGGCTAGGTTAGAAACCTTTATGCAAGAAGGATGTTCAAAGGAATGTACTTTGAATGTGAGACTTCGCGTCTATGGAATTGTCTTGTAAAAATTTCTGATAGAATACCTTGGAATTTCATTAGCCGAGTCTTGGTGACATTTGTGCTTTGACATTACGAAAGGATCATTGCATAAAATGTTAGAATCTAACATATTCTATTAGTGGCAAGAATGTTGTGTTCTTACACTAATGATAAGGATTGGGAATTGTGAAATGAGTATCATTGGAAAAGTTTTTCAATTGATCTATTTCACAAAGTAAGGACCATAGGAAACATAGTGTGCATGCTTTGTGCATGGGACAACTATTGTTTAATTTCAGTAATATGTTGATTTTCTGAAACAGTAAACGATAAATAATGAGTAATCAATATGGTGTTTAAATAGAAGTGTTTTATTTACTCCTACAAGTTTGGGGCCATATAGGATTAAGTATTATTGTTGTGTTTCAGTTTGCATGTTTTGACTTCCAGAATAACTAGGTAATTCGAACCTCCATAGTCGGTCATACGTTGGTAGTAGGTATGAAGGAAGACTATCGTGAAGAGTCTGTAGATTGTCTAAAGAGTTTAGACATAGCACAAGTTTGCTACAGGGTTCATGAGTGCTTTGATAAGATTAGAGTATTGGATTAAATCCACACTCACTTGGATCACTTCATGGATTTATCACGGGTGATTAGTGAGACGATAATATTGTATATTCTTGAAACCGAGATGTGTGAGTTGTTATTTGTTGGTTGGTTGCATATTAATATTAAGTAAACGCACTAGTAACTTGGTGTTATAAAACTTATTGTTGTGTGTGATTCAATCAGTAAATGCAAGCGATCATTTGAGTTGAGGTTTATCCATTCCTTTTACCCAAAGTAGGATAAAAGCGATATATGTGGCCCCCTTGATGATTTAGAGATGACACCTAAGAGCTTGGCCAAGCCGGGACTAAGTTGATGTGCTCAATTGTAGTTTGTTGTCAATCGTCATAAATCGGAAGTCAGGAAACAATATAGAGAGAATGATTGAAATTCATGTCTTGTGTCTATACGATATCTTGTGAATGGAGGAATATATGATCCCTTATCTAAAGGACACACGTATCTGATAAGATCAGAGTTGACAGCGGCTTTTGAAAGCTACGACTGCTGATCAAGTTCTGAAGTCATACGGAAAATAGTTATTAGACTTATCCAAGTGGGAGACTGTTGCATTAGTGTCTAAGTCCATAACTATTTTGGTATGTACTTGACCCGATTATGAGCATGGTCCTTTTGAGTTGCGGGTTGCCTTCACCATAGCAATATGTAGGATGAATTAAGGAGAGAAATGTTTAATTATGATTTATTAATATATTATAAGAATAATATATTAAAGGAGAAATCATATTGTTTAATTAATATTAGTCAAGAATTAATTAAGAATTAATTTTGTGGCTAAAAGAGATTAATTAAACTTAGAGGCCTAGATTTGTAATTATAAGATAATTGCAATTGGGTTATGGATTACCTAAATAATATAGGTTGGACGAATTCTATGGGAAGCCCATAAGGAATTCGTCCAAGGGATATGTTAAAGGAGTCCATGGGCTGCTTAGGGATTAAGCAGCCAGGTTAGGGTTTCCTAGTTGTAAACCCTAATAGCCTACATGTATATATAGACCCCTAAGGCCCCAAAAACGTGGTAAGGAGTTCCTCTAGGGTTTCTAGACATTTTGGGCAGCCTCCTCTCTTCTCTTCTTCATCCAAGTTGCTTAGTGGGGTTTGTGACTCCATTAGAGGTGCAACACTTGAGGCACTAAGCTTTTTGAAGCTAAGGATTGATTGTTATTGCTATATAACAATCAAATGTCATGTCTAAACCTTATTTTATGTTAATATGATTAATTGTACGCTAGATCTAGGGTCTATAGCTTTGGATATTCAATTGCATGTTCATTAGACAAACTAGATCCAAAAGATATTAGGGTTTGCATGTACACCATAGGAATGATGTTTTGCTCAAAACCCAACAAAAACGACTTGGCAAAGCAAAGGGTAACTGGGTGGACGAACTTCCGGAAGTCCTCAGGTCGTATCGAACCATGCTGCAAACCAGCACGAAGGAAACACCGTTCAGTCTGGCCTACGGAGCAGAAGCAATGCTGCCAGTAGAGATGATGATAGGATCAATACGAACGAAGTACTGTCAAGAGAAAACAAATGACAGGAACCTGAGGGAGAATGCTCAAGCATATGCCAGGCCGCATACAAGAAAATAGCAGAGGGGTATTACCATTAACGAGCTAAAGACAAGGCCTTCCGTGTTGGAGACTACGTTCTACAGAAAAACGAGGCTAGCCACCCGCAACCCCGTGGAAAACTAAGCCAGACATGGGAAGGTTCGTACAAGGTGGTAGAGTCACACCGCAACAGGCCATACTCTTTAGAGACACCCGAGGGAAGACGATTCCCGAGAACATGGAATGCAAGGAACTTTAGAAAGTTCCATTTTTGAGTTAAACCATAAACCCCTACACAGAAAGGAAGATAGTTGATGTGAACAAAAGTACCCACTAATTTTATAATTTATAACTGAACTCGCTTAACTAACTATAATGCACCTAGGCAGTGTACCTAGTCGAATATTTGGGTAAGTCGGGTGTCGATCACAGGGAACGATGTTTGACTAATTAATTTATCTACTATTAAATTAACCTAATTTTAGAGCAAAGATGGGGTTTTATCTGATTTTACAAGACCAGATGGACTTAAGTCACAGGATTCAATCAATTAATTAAAACACTCCTGTTTAGTTCGAATCCACTTCCTCTTTATGGTTAGCTAACAATTATGGATTATCAAAGTTGGTTACCAATTATTATGTAATTAGCAATTCAAGTCTAAATTTACTAACCTTTTTACCAATTCATGAACTACCTTGTACGGTCATACATAAGCAAAACACAGAATTAGTTATTTATAGATGGGCTATGTAAGATTTATCTAGCAAACACAATTATGGTCACAATTATGCTCTCAAGCACAACTAAATTTAATTACTTCAGTTACTACCTAAGATTGGGTCGATCCTAGCTCTAGCAATTTAATGTTCACTAAATCACTAGGTTTCAAGCTCATGTAATCTAATAATCATTAGCTACACATAACATGAATTTAAGCAACTAAAGAAACAAACAAAAGCATGCTATGTAATAATAATCAAACACAAGCAATTTACCAACTAATCAAATCCAATAATTATCAAGCTAAACCATATGTCAGAAGCTTCAACTAGCTAAAGACGAGTTGCTAGATTCAACTACTCATAGTAGCAAATAAACAAACACAAATCAAAGTATAAGACATGTTCAAGTATCAACAATTAAACTAATTATGAACCTATACTCTTTTGGTGTTGAGAACCTTTTTCCAAGACTTTTCTTCTGCTAAAATTCGTCTTCTGAAACCCTTTTCTCCGGCCAAATTTTTTTTAAGTCGTAATGAGCAAGAGAATTTATAGTATCTGATTTTACCAAGTTCACGTCGTGAATTATAAGGATTCACGTCGTGAACTCGAGTTTTACGTATTCGACAAGGATTCTTCCACCCGGATGTATATCTTCTAGAATTCTCTACTCACGTCGTGAACATCAAATTACTCACGTCGTGAATATGACAATTTCGTGGGTTTTTTTTATCCTTCTTCCCTTCAAGCCTCCAAAGTTCCAAGTATTGTCAGTTTTGGTCCCTTTCTTTGAAAATGCTTCTACTTTGGCTGCAAATAACAATTTATCCTTATAAGTACCATTATTCTATGCAAATAACCAAAATATATGTAAAATGTACTTAAATATTGCCTAAAAATATGTATAAGTATGGCAATATCAAAAAACCCCACACTTGTGCTTTGCTTGCCCTCAAGCAAACCTAATTATTAATTCAAACCTTGATCACCATCATTACATAGAACAATCCAACTCAAACTCAGCCATTATGCCAAGACCTCAAAGCATGCATTTGTTTCTAAATTTTTTCCTAAGTAACCCCCCTCAATTCTAAATGCTCACAATCCTCATAAACACTCACCCACTTCTTTTGAACAATACTCATTTTATGCAACCCTCCGAATCCATCCTCAGAACGCTCTCTAACCTCAAGGTATTTTTGTAAAGCCAACCAAGCATACATAAACTAGAGAATTACAACTTTTAGAAAATACCACAATATGGAGCTCTTGAACTCTTCACTTCTGGATATTTTGATCTTTGATTTCTTTGAACTCACTAACTTTTTGTGTAATTTTGATATCTTCAACTTTTGAAACTTCATAATTTTCGATCTTTGATCTACATACTTTGATACTTTTTATGCTCCAAAAATTCTTCAATTTTTCACTTTTTGGTAATTTCTCTCTCTCTCTCTCTCTCTCTCTCTCTCTCTTTCTCTCTCTCTCTCTCTCTCTCTCTCTCTCTCTCTCTTTTATAAATATCTCACTTTTTATATCACTCAAAAACCTACATGCTTAAGTAAGGGCGCTTAACTTCAACCCTTATTGGTTAAGGTATTAGTTTTCCTGGATAGATTTCAGGTTTAGGCTGCTAAACATATTGCATCCCTCAAACTAAGCGAGGTTGTGTTTTTGTCCCATGATTTCACTAGAATAAAGGAGGCCACAAATTTACTATAACGTGTATCGGCTCAACTAAACATTTGAGCTCTCATCAGATCATCCAATGCAACACTAGCAACTTAAGTTCAAATTATTATTACTAGAACTAATATTAAATTATTATTTCAAACCTATAAAAATTTTTAAAATTTTTAAATTTCCTAAGATCTAGCAATTTACTTTTTTACTTTTTCGACCCCCTACCCCACACTTATTACATATAATGTCCTCATTGTATGCATAAACTAAATTAAAAGCAATAAAAGGGAGAAAAAGGAACAAACTCCCCTGGGATAGTGGTGTGATCGAACTCCATAAGTGTGGACAAAATGCGCATCTCGAATGTGGAACTTCTTCAAAATATGAACTTGAATCTTGATCATTGCGAGATATAATAAGCGTCAATAAAATATGAAATCGAGACTTCAAACTTCAACAAAGGTGGTGTAAATCTCCAAACAAGAAGAATAATGTTGGAAAGCATACGCCACATTAAATGGTGAACAAACCGAGCCAAAGTAATCTTCATAACAATCCCAAGAAGAAAATGGTGACCCATGTAGTAAAATGCATCAATGGGCTTCATCTTTGTGGAACAACATGATTCACGTCGTGAATTATAAGAAGGACCACGACATGAAATCGAGAAAACGTGGAAAGTAGAAACCCGTGAAAACTTGACTCACGACGTGAATTTTAGGGAGTCACAACGTGAGTACTGGACATACAGAAAACTGTTATGTCCTCACCTCTTAACTTCAAAAAAATGTCTTAATTGATTAAGACGTTGCTAGTATATGATTTTATGACTCTTCTCTACAATTATCCTCTCTCTTGACTCACCCCACACTTAGTTAAAATTATGGGTCTTCACTCTTAACTTCTTAGACTCTAACGACACTTGTCTAAACGAACACGACTCTTGACTCGACTTTAGTCTCTTCCCAAAACTCCTTAGCAAGCTGTAATCAAACAACCAAAAGAAAATAAAAGTAACATAATAATAAACCAACAATTGTTTCAAAGTTCTCAAACAAATTAAAACCAAATAAACTAGAAACTAAAAACTAAATAAAATCAAATCAATCATCCTCATCATCATCATGAGCTCCACTTGTACCCGCTCCATCTCCTCCTTGGTTGCTATATTCACTCCACCGACGGAAAATAGGGTAATGATTCCCCAAATGAGGAGGTTTCTCAACATGGAAATGTCATATCATATTTTCCATTATACCCCCAATCCAATTCACGCTAAATGAAAGTTGATCAAAATAGCCTGTCATATCACCCCTAAAGTTGGGTCCGCCAATGGGTGCTTGTTGGTGCACCGGTTGTCCTCGTTCACCTCTCCCTCTTACATTCCTTCGCCTTGGTCGTGGTTGTGGCTGCTGCTCAGGTTGCTCATCTTGCTTCTCATCACCCTCATCATCTGATGCCAAAATACCCCAGTGAGATCCAAAGTTCCTAACAACCCGCATTGTCTCCAAATAACCCATGCTAAACTCATTCCCATCCATGCAAGTCATGGAACGAGTGATATCAGGAACAAGCAAACCATATGATCAAGCCAAATGTGTAATGAATTGCCCTCCACAGATAGGCCTTCTAGGACGAGATCTACCAGCAGAATCAGCCAGAAAGCGTGCCAAAAAGTAAGGAATGTTGCAACACACTCAAGGCTGTAAGATACACCATAAGAAGAACAGATTCTGCTTCGTTACTTTATCCCCATGCCTCTTGTGGTTGATGGAAAACGTGATAAATCGGTGAAGTAATCGATGGATAGGGGACCGAATGCTGCTCTCGGGAGACACTCCAGAATTGAATATCCCGGATGCAATATTGTGCCAGAAACCAAAACCAATAGCACCATCTGCATAACCTCTGACCGCCTCCCTCAAGAACATGCCAAACTCAGGAGTTATTGCCTCTTGGGGATTATATATCCCCACCTTCCAAGAAAACTCCACGAGGTTGCATTCATGGTACTCTCCCCCGAGATGGAATACCAAAGCTTGCTGAAAATGAGGGTATTGGACATTCTCTTGGAATGTCACTGTCGAGAAGAAATCCACACAGAATTCCTTATAAACCCTCTCTTGAAAGCAGAAAAGATTAAGCCGCCCTGAACAAATAAACAGAAACCACCTCCAATAAATATCTTGGTAAGTGTAACACCAAAAGTTTTTAAATAACTTTTCACATTTTAAAAACACACTTCCATTCATAATTGTTATAAAATATCATTGTATCACATAATAATCCACAACATCACATCCCAAGATCAAAATATATAATAACTCCTCGTGTGTGTACTGATCAAGCCGACGCCTTCCCGCGATCCTCACTGGTACCTGAAACACATAACACAACACTGTAAGCATAAATGCTTAGTGAGTTCCCTAAAATACCACACACAACACATATTAGCCACTTGAGGCTATAACTCTGTTTGACCCTTTGGTCAATGTGTCTTAGTGGGACCCTCTAGTCCCATAACTCTATGGGCCCTCTGGCCCTAACTTTGTGGACCTTCTGGGCCTAACTCTGTAAGACACATAGCATAATCACATAGAAATCTCATTATCCAAAAACATACAAATACTCTGTCACATAACTCTAATTACCACTGTAGGTAATGTATAGTGAGAAGACTCACCTCGAGTAACTCGGTAATCTCGAACTCTGTAATAATCTAGTCTAGCCTCCGCCTAATCATACGAAATAAATACTCTTAATCAATACATCTCTCAAGTCTAGATTATTCTCTCTCTTAGTACTCTAAAAAGGGTAAAAGACCATTTACCCCTCCCATGGCTCAAAGACCCTAAAGTTGACCAAACCCTAAAAGTCAACAAAAGTCAACTCCCCGGGCTACGCTGCGCATACCAAACATGTACGTTGGGCGTACCCGGTGTCCTCACATAAACGGGGTACGCGACCCCTTACGCCGTGCGTACCGGGATTACGCCCAACGTAACGCCCAGTTTCAGACTCTAAGCACTTGAGGTCTTAAACAGTTAAGACCCACGTCTAACTTCTAGATCTGACCATTTCTAAGCCTCTTAATCCATAAAGTTGGTGACTTTAAGCCTTTGCATGGCTGAACAACTCACCAACACCCATATCATTCCATTGCCAACCCTAGAAAGCTCATAACTCAAGCTTGACCCCATAACAACGACCAAGATGGGATTTTTATGGATCTATAACACAAATATCACTGAAATGAGACAGATCTAGGTCCATGGAGTCCATTACACTCATAAAGTCTCCACCTTTGGGACTTTTAACCCTAGAAATGTTCCATGCAACATCAACCAAAATAAAGAAGAAATTTTTGAAATTTATACCTCTAAATGAAGCTCCTTCCTCTGTAGATCTCAGATCCAAACTTGCACTTCAAGCCCTAGCCTCCACAAGCTCCTCTCCTTCTTCTTTACTAACACGACAAGGCACTTTTAGCTCCAATACACACATACTTAAGCTAAGGAAGATGGAAGGCTCTCTTAGGGTTTCACTCTCTAATACGGAGGCTGAGAAATGAGCCTTATTATCCTTTAAATAGTGCACAAGCCAAAAACTTTAGGGTTTGCATCTGGACCCTTTATGCCCAGCGTAACCCTGGGTACGCCAAGCGTACCCAGGCGAGTCCGCGTCCATTTTAAGCACATGAGTACACGCAGCGTACACCCCGGTATGCCCAGCGTACTCATGTGCTACAAGAACTCACTCAAGGACTAATCTTGACCACTTGAAAAAAAAGAAGGTCTAAATAACCTTACCTGAATTTCGGGATGTTACAATTCTCCCCCACTAGAACCAGACTTCGCCCTCAAAGTGTCATGCCGAAAAAAACTCTGGATGTTGCTCCCGTATCTCTGACTCCGTCTCCCAAGTCAGCTCGGACCCCTTCCGATGCTGCCACTGGACCCAAACCAGTGGTACCTCCTTCTTTCTCAGAACCTTGACCTTCCGGTCCAAGATTGCGACCGATCTCTCAACATAATTCAGACCCGTGTCCACCTGGATATCCTCCAACAGCACCACTGCCGACTCGTCGGCTATACACTTCCTAAGCTGAGATACGTGGAAGGTATCATGAATCTGGCTCAACTCCGCATGTAGCTCCAATCGATATGCTACCCCGCCTACCCTCACGATCACCCTAAACGGTCTAATGTACCGGGGCCCCAACTTGCCCCTTTTTCTGAATCGGATCACTCCTTTCCAAGGAGACACCTTCAGGAGTACAAAATCTCCAACCTGAAACTCGAGCTCGGATCAACATCTATCCGCGTAACTCTTCTGGCGACTCTAGGCCGTCAATAACCTCTGTCTAACATGTTGTATCTGCTCTGTCATCTGAAGCACTATCTCAGTGCTGCCCATCACTCGCTGCCCTAACTCTCCCCAACAGATGGGAGTCCGACACCTCCTCCCATACAACAATTCAAAGGGAGGCATACCAATGCTCGAATGGTGGCTGTTGTTATAGCAAAACTCAGCCAAAGGCAAATACGTGTCCCAACTCCCTCCGAAATCCAATACACATGCCCAAAGCATGTTCTCGAACATCGGAATCGTCCACTCACTCTGTCCGTCCGTCTTTGGGGGGTAAGCGGTACTGAAATGCAGCCTAGTACCCAACTCCTCATGGAACTTCTTCCAGAACCTGGAAGTGAAACGCACATCTCGATCTGACACAATCGAGATCAGTACACCATGCCGCGATACCACCTCCCTCACATACACCTCTGCCAGCCTCTCTGCGGAAGAGGTCTCACTGATAGCAAGGAAATGAGCGCTCTTTGTTAGCCGGTCAACGATCACCCAAATTGAATCGACACCTCTCACAGTCCTCAGAAATTTGGTGATAAAATCCATGGAAATCTGTTCCCACTTCCACTGGGGAACCCCAAGTGGCTGCAACTTGCCATGCGGACACTAGTGCTCGGCCTTAACCTTGCGATAGGTCAAGCACCTCTCTACAAACCACACCACATCCCTCTTCATACAGGGCCACCAATAGTCTCTTTTCAGGTCCAAATACATCTTAGTGGCTCCGGGATGGATTGAAAACCTCGACCTGTGCGTTTCCTCCATCAAAATGGCACGTGCCCCGCCCTCAAATGGCACCCAAATCCGGCCCTGGAAGGTCATAAGCCCCCGGCTATCGGCAATGAACTCAGATATCGGCCCGATCACCCGCTCTCGCTTGCAGTACTCTGGTCTCATGGCCTCTACCTGGGCCTCCCGAATATTGTCCAAAACCGGAGTCATCACTGTCATCCTCAAACCAACATCTCGCAATGGGGCACTCTCTACCCTATGACTTAAGGCATCGGCTACCACGTTAGCCTTGCCCGGGTGGTATAGGATCTCACACTCATAATCCTTTACCATGTCCAACCATCTCCTTTGACGCATGTTCAGGTTGGGCTGATCCATCAGGTACTTCAAGCTCTTGTGGTCCGTGTATATGGTACACCGAACCCCATACAAATAGTGGCACCGGATCTTGAGGGCGAACACCACAGCCCCCAACTCCAAATCGTGAGTAGGATACCTCGTCTCATGAGGTTTCAGCTGCCTCGATGCGTATGCTATCACATGACCCCTCTGCATCAACACCGCACCCAGTCCCGATATCGACGCATCACAGTATAACACAAAATCCTCCATTCCCTCCGGAAGGGCTAACACTGGGGAGAGGAACAGCAATCCTGGCGAAGTGTCTCGAATGAGGCCTGTTGCTCCGGGCCCCAACTGAAAGCCACGCCCTTCTGGGTCAGCCCGGTGAGAGGAACAACAATCCTGGAGAAATCATGGATGAATCTCCGATAATAACCGGCCAACCCCAGGAAACTCCTGATCTCCGAAGGGTATCTCGGCACCTCCCAACTCATCACTGCCTCGATCTTTGCCGGATCGACCAATATCCCATTCTAGTTGACGAGGTGTCCAAGAAACTGGACCTTTCGTAACCAGAAATCGCACTTGGAGAATTTGGTGTATAGCCTCTCCGATCTCAGAACTCTGAGGATCTCCCTCAAATGCTCCTCATGTTGCTCTCTGGATCTCGAATACACCAAAATGTCATCAATGAACATGATCACCGAACGATCCAACATCAACATGCACACACTGTTTATGAGATCCATGAACACCGCCGGTGCATTGGTGGGCCCGAAAGGCATCACCACGAACTCGTAATGCCCGTAACGAGTCCTGAATGCTGTCTTCTAAATATCCTCATCAGCCACCCTCATCTGCTGTCAACTGGAAGCCTCTCCCGCGAGCCAAATAACACCAAAGAAGGTACATAACTCACAAGAAATGTGCCTACACATATCATAATATATGCATAACACCACAAACTCAAAATAAACAGATGAAAGAATACATACCAGCCACAACATCGGGTGTTGTGCGGGCCTCCTCTGTTGTCAACTGGAAGGCTCTCCCGCGAGCCTTCGGCGCCTCGGCCTTGACCGGCCGACTCTCAGTAGCTCGTACAGTAGTAGAGACAGATCCCTGGGAAGCTCCCTGCAATGACCCTCGTAACTGCAGACACTCGGCCTTCCGGTGTCCGGTCTGGTTGGAGTGAAAACAAGCTGCAAACCCCTTGGGGCAATCCTTGGTCATGTGCCCCTCCTTGCCACACTTGTAGCAAGACCCTACTCTACACACCCCCTCATGACTCTTGCTGCACTTGCTACAAGTGCGGCCCTTCTGGTTCCCGGATCTCGAATCGGCAGGCTTGGCCCGCTTGGTAGCCGTCTGGGACTATGCCGATCGCCGATCCCTCCCCTGAGCCTCCACCTCCTCCCTGGCCTGAGTCTCTAGCTCAATCTCCCTCTTCCGGGTATTTGCCTGAAGCTCGGAAAATGTCCGGTATGTTGAGTTCGCCACGAACTCGCAGATGTCTCTCCCTAAAATACTCAAATATCGACTCATACGTGCCTGCTCGGTAGACACATGCTCAGGGCAGAACATCGCCCTCTCATGGAATATCCTGGTGATCACGGTAACAGAATCAGTACCCTGCTTGAGGGTCAAGAACTCCTGGGCCAAACGATCCCTTTCCACCGAGGGAACGTACTCATCACAAAACAAAGTGGTGAACCTCTCCCAGGTCAATGTAGCAAGCTATGCAGAAGAATAGTGCGCTATCACAAACTTCCACCAGTCCTTCACCTCCAAGCGAAGCTGGTTCAGCGCTAACCGGACTCTCAGATGCTCCAGACAAGAACACGTATAGAAGCATCCCTCAATGTCAGAAATCCATCTCATAGCAGCGATCAAATCCTGCGTCTCATCAAACTCTGGTGGCTTCGTGTTGCTGAACTCTCGGTACAGCAACGAGTCAC